>NC_090937.1:698663185-699289970 GCF_040938575.1 Ambystoma mexicanum | reverse complement strand
AGTGGTTCAAGTAGACACTTCTACTCAAGGTTCCTTGGTAAAACTTACACAATTATTTAGAAAACATTTCACTAGAAGGATACAACTTATATACCAATACACTTCAATACAAAACTTTGAGACAGTTTGCGCTCCCCTGAAATAGGAGTCAAATGGCAGTTGTTACTTCGAAGTGAGCAAAAAAAATGAGTAGAATAGATCACATACTTTTTATACAGTGCAAATAGTTTCAGTTCACCAGAGGAGTTAAAGTCAAGTCAATAGGCCAGGCCAAAGTCAATGGGCTAGTGTTCTGGGTAGGAAAGAGCAGTTCTGGTATCAAACGTCTTTGCAAAAGTTCTCAGAAGTAGTTTAGGCGAAAAATAATTTGTGGGGTCACATGCTGATTAGGACTGCAAGTTGGGAAAGTTTCAAACTTTCACTGCGAGAGTGGTGTTCTCAATCTGGTCAAGCACAGTACCTTAGCATGAAGAAACAAATGCAGCTGAAGTTTTTGGTTCCTGGCAGTTCCTGCAGATCTCACTGTTCCTGAGCCTCAGTCGTGGGGACAAGAGGGAGGACGTCGGGGGACTCCAGCACTGCATGGGATCGTCGAAAAAGCAAACAAGATGAGTCCCTTCAGTTCCTAGCTGTAGCTTCAAGCGCACAAGCTGGTGTCCCCCTCCCTGGTTAATCCTAACCAGCCTTGAGAATGGTATCCAGGTGGCTTACGAGTTGATTGGTCCCACCAACTCCAGGAAGAAGTCGTCCTTGAAGGGGCTTCTCTGTCCAGATGAACTTGGCAATTCGTACCTGCAGCAGGGCTTGACCGGGCAAACCAATGGTCCAAGAGTTGCAGCAGCCGTCCACTTCTAGCTCTTCTTCGGTTCCTTCATTCCAGTGGTCGACACTACTTTCCAGTCCAAGAGACTCACCTTTTAAACAGTTTTCTCCCTTTCATTCCAGCCCAGCTGTCTCACCCAGCAGGGTGGCTGTCCTTGCCAGTCAGCCAGAAAATCAATCACGCTAGGGTGCATTTAAATCTCCTAGGAGACCAAGCACAGGGAGTTGGGCACCTCCCTCACTTCGTGCCCACCCCGACACTCAGATGTCAGAGGCGGTCTTCAGCCCTGAAGCCCGCTAAAAGGCACACAAAAGGAATAAACCTGGTTTGGCGCGCAGAGAAACACTAGAAGGACCTTTCCAAAAAAGAAATGGAGAAAAAGACTGGGACCTGTTTAAACAAAGGGGCTTAAGGCGCCATCTTGAAAAACATGGCTCCCGTGATTTGTAGCGACTGGTGTTCGCAGTCGGCAAAAATCATGGTACTGTTGTAAAACCACTGCCACCAGCCTTTTCAAGACTGCTACATGAGTATTTAGACACAGGGGATACTATGTAACCCCTCCAGCACTCCACTGTAACATGGGGTGTGCTGGATCTAGGAGTTTGGAAAGACTATTAAGGTCAATTTCACTTTACATTCTCTGGGAAACAGTTTATCCCAGAGAAGGTACCTAAACCTTTAAGTCTAAAAGACATCCCTGTGTCACTGCACTACACATGAAAAAATTATCCCTATGGAGTAATCTAAAACTCCATAATCAAAGAACACAAGTGAAAAAACACATTAAAATACACGAGTGAGAAAAATAAAGGCTCACACTCTTTCCAGGTAAAACAATCAAGTGCTCAAAAGCCAGTAAAGTTGCTGGGGGGTCTCTAAGGTGAAGGGAATTAGTACATTTATGTGAATTCTCCCCAACAGTGTGTCCTTTGCAGGGTCCCTAGACATTGCGTTATCTTGCTATAGTATTTTATTTAAAGTGACTAAAGTATCCAGAGGATCTTTGCCTTTTCTGCTGCTGCATAAAACATTTGTTCCACTCCTACGCAGACTTTTGGATAGGTAGGGATTGGTCTTTAGGAGCCTTGAAGTGTTGGAGAAATATTCTACTGCCAATAGTGTTGAATAACCCTTATTTTCCTTCTTACAGACTGACACTTTATAAATGAATGACCCTAATAATTTCGCTGTAAGAAATGCGGGTGCGCAGCACAAGTTATACAGTAGGTCATTTTCTGTAACATTTAAGCACAAGCACAGTCACCATCGTAAAGTATTATTGATATTTTCTATGTATTATGGTTAGCTAAAAGTATTTTCTTACCTTGTGTAAATAAAATATATTTTACTATAACTGTGTTCAAGAGTTTCTTTGGACCATTACAGTTACTGGGTTCAATATAATTCCCTACAGCTCAGATCCTCCTCCCAAGAAAAGCATGGCTGTTCTGCGATCCTAGCAGATCATTTTGTTAGTACAGAATTATACTAAGAGTGTGGGACCTGTACACCAAGTGATAAGAGTCTTGCCTCCAGGTGACTTTAGGAAAACTCCCCTAACGGCAAGGATCGTTCCGAAGCTAACAAATGACCTGCAGTAGCTCTAGATGAAAAGACAGACTTTGCTCGCCAAGACCGTCCCTTTTTTTAAAAACAAAAAAACTGGGCATGACAAGCCCTGGATTTATCAGTTTTCACTTCACATGGCAAGGTAGTTATTTTTGTCAATTGAAATTGTGCCCTATTTTCAAGCCGACTAGATCTAGGCATGGATGCCTTTTCAGGGCTCACAACATCTACTAGCCCACTCACTTAAGTAGGGAGATTTTAAGTATGGAGAATGCCATTTGCATGGTGCTCTTACTAGCGAGCATGGGGATGTTTGAAACTTTACTGCAAACAAACTACAGTAAATGCCGAATTAAACTTCTCACTGTGCATGTCCAGCCTTTTGGTGGCAGCCTTGCACCAAACATGAAGTGTGCTTTTAGTGACATGCATCATTTTAGTGAGAGCAATTAGCATTTGTTAATATTTTGTCACCCTGGGACCAGTGCAGCTCTCTTGCATGTTTGACATATATACACAAGTGAAGGAACAGGTTGAAATGAACTCAAAGTAAAAAACAAGAATGGCAAACAAATCTCAATTTTCTTACTACCCCGCTAAACAGCGGTACCGCAGAAAGCCAATCTTAACATGGGGATTGACATTTATGGCTATGCTTGAAAATCTTGCTAGACAAAGAGCCAACAAGGCTGCTGTGCCCTTTTTTCAGCACGCAGATTTTCTTTTGGGAGCCTTCCTCCAAACTGTGCTAGATCCAATAATGTGCTGCTTTTCCACGGTGGAAGCTCAATAGGCAGCCTGTGTGTCATTTTTCAAAATGGCGGACAAAAGAAAAACTCAGATGGACTTGTGGAAGTGCAATGCCTTGCATTATGGGGCCATTATAAGGGTTTTAGTAAAATAGAGAAGTTCTGCCTTATGGCACTGATCACATGATTAAAGGACCATTGGTTGGTAGATCCAACCACCAAAACTAGGATTGCAGTGGTAATCCTTTAAATAGTAAGCCCCCTACATTTCTTTGGGAAAGTGAAAAGGTACACATTTCAGTCTCCCAGCGCATTAAATTGAACATCGCTGTTTTGGAAAAGCATGCGTTGCAGCAAACCAGTCTGGTCTTGAAGGGTTAGGGAATACTGTTATTTGGGCATTTTACAGTGGAGTGAGGGTTCCATTTCCATCTTCATCCATTGGTGCTAGTCTCAGAACAGTTTATTGTTCTGGTCACGTAGTGGTAGCTGTAGGCGAACAGTTAAGGTAAACGCCTTAATGTGGGTTGACTGAGAAATGTTTGAACAAAGAAATGTCTAAACAGGTCTTCATGGAACTAGACGTATTACGTTCAGGTCGGAAAGTCACTTTAAATATATTTTTGGAGCAGGTCCCTCCCTGTTACAGTCGTTCACAAAGTCAACTAGGTTCTTTAGCTCTCAAGGTCGGCATGTAATCTTATGACTGGTAGAGGTTCACCTGGGTGTGAAGTCTCCCACAAGATTCAATGGGAGGAACAACAGCTTCTGATGGATACTGGTTCTAAGGCTGCATGGTCCCCACACCCTGAATGTTAAAGCTAAGATTTGGTTGCAGTAACTCGTGCCCTTCCAAAGAACAAGCATGTGCTTGAACCTCACGATTCAGGTTTGTCTATTTTCGATCATTGACAAACTCAGATCCTCACGAGCGTTGAGGTAAGCAGAAGAAGTTACAAAGATTCAGCAGCAGCTCAGATTCCCATTAAGAGGTTCTTCAATCAAAGACTTCAGTGGAGTCAGTCGATGCAGAAGAGAAACTAAAGCCATAGGTGCGTCCATGGAGTGGCAGGTGCTGCCCCTGTACTCCGTTTGGCCAGACCAGTGCCACCAGCGTGTGTGCACGTACTTCATGCCACCCCTGCATAAGCCAGTGCCCCACTTACGCCACCCCAGTCAAAAGAGTCTGGGCATACCACTGAAAGCTAGAGTCCCGTGCAGCTCCGTTTCACTGAAGGTGTACGCTCCTGTGACAATGGAGCAGGCATTTCAGGCTGGAGAGACTCCTTTAAGTGTGTTATGTTGGGGTGGTTTCTTGGTCTCAAGTAGCACCGGCATGCCCCCAAAAGGGCGAAGATTTCTAGAGATTTACTTCTTAGTGTCAATGCAAGGACAGGGCAGAGACTTTTTTGGGCATGGGGGATCCTTTAGCTTGCAGCTTAGTTGTGCCCAAATGATCAAGGGTAAGATGTGGGATTCTTAAGATTCCCCTCACATACATCCGGGCACAAGAAGAAAATGTATCTGGATTCCAATCCAGCAAAGCAGAAAATGTGCATGGCGATCTGGAGTGCACCTAGGGTGGCTCAACCACAAGAGGAGCTCCTGCAAGACATGCAGTATAAGCTACTTTAGTCCTCTGAACACCTTCCAGATTCAAGGAAGGTGGGCAGCGGCAGGCACATAAATGTATCCACAAACTATAGAGAATTTCTCACTACTTCAGTACTTGGGCTCGAACAGCTCATGCTGGACCATACAAAAGGATGTGAAACTGGCTCAAAAAGGTTACGAGATTATCTTCTGGTGCACTTAGTTGCACATTTCTCACTGGTTGGATGGTGTGGCTCCTTGGGGAGCAGGCAACCAAATGAATAATAGGGATAGCTGGCTTGAGCTACATCCTAACACTGTGCCTCCATGTGCCCCTAAAAAAATCTCATGGTACTGCTAAAATAATGTAGCATCGAGGTAGACTGGTGGATGTAGGAGACTAACAATTGCAGCAAAAACCAGCGTGCTCCTCCGTAGCTCCCCATAGCACTTCCCTCCCAGCCTCCCTTCAGCATTTATCCACCCCATCCCCACTCCCCCCCCCCCCCCATCCCTTGCACTTCTCACTGCACTTACAGGTCCGAATGCCACAAGGCCTAGTAGGAACACGATTGTAGATCTACTGTTTTGTCCCTGTTATTTACTCCCTTGCTACCTCTACACTTGCCTTTTGGCGCCTGGAAACACCATTGGTTGTATAGACGCCTAAAAAACGCTCAATAAATAAATTCACAAGAGCTTTGTACACCAAAGTGCCACCACAGATCATTCTCTGGTTTCACATCAGTGCAGACCATTTAGCAATTAATGGGGGAACCTGAACATGTGGCCCTGCACAAGATGCTGGGGTTCCCAAGTGAGACTATTTTTAAGAGCACAACCTGGAAAGTGTCCAGCTGTTAGATGGGGCATATGAGGAGTGAGAAAGTTAAGAAAATAAAAACATAAGAGCAAATCAAGAGCCCACAAGCTGAAAAGCATCCAGCCGGCACAGACAACGTCCGTTTAGATGCACACCAGCGTTGCAGGCTATAATTGTACTATGCAAAAACTCCAGTCCCTTCGGCAATGTGGATGGCAAGCTTCATATATGAAGGAAAGGGGCCAGACACCACCTGTCATTCCTGACTGAAAGACTAACATTTAGATGGTATGTAGTTGGAATTACTACGAAATTGCTCCTCCATTTGAAAGATTTGATCAAGCACGCCTTCAATATCCTTGTTTTGTGGAATGTGCTTGCAATTGATATGATTGCACTAAAATGTGCTGGTGCGGGGGGGCGTGGCCAGGCACCTTGGATGATGGCCACCTAGTTCAGAGGCTCCGACTAACGCATAATACTTAAGGCATAAAGTTTACTTACCTGCTCATTTAGTTGACGTGTCCTCGTTACAGAGTTGCAGCAACATGTGGACTCCCATGACCCGAAGCGCCGACTCTTTCCCATTCGTGCGGGAGCTCCGCGTCGCATCTTTCCATGGCCAGCCGCGCACAACGGCAGCCGCCTCACTTGAGGAGACACCCGGCTTCGTTGGTGGCACAGTGTGCAGGCTAGGGCCTTGTCAGCTCCATCCAGACAACAGCAGCAGCAGCACCACCCGAGGACTCAAAGCTAAGTTTTTCTTTTCTTTTTCACACGTTAAACACGAAACCTAGCAATGCGTTCTGCATACCGTTTTGCCGATGTGGATGACAATTACTGTCTCGTACAGCTTTAATGCCAACTAGGCTGCTACACAGTGCAGGGGGGGTGAGAGGGGATAGTCGAGTAGGGGAAAAACAAAAGGAGAAGTGGAGGGTAATGGAAAAGGAATAAATTGAATTATACTTCCACTAATATTTTGTGGCATGAGGAAACATTAAATTAGTGTGAGGAAGGCAGAAAAAAAGGGGAAAGACTGCAGTAAAGTGAAAGGACAATTACAAATAAGAGAAAAGTGCACAAAATGCATCTCGGGAACACCAGTGCTCATATTTAAGGCATGGTCTGAACACTTTCTTAAATAGTTCAGCACTTTCTGCGACCAACTCCTGATCCGGTGAATTTTTCCATATTACCCTCTGCATCATTTTTGGCTTCGCTTCAGCAGCTTTTCTCGATTAGCTGTTGCCGCATTTGTTGTCCCTCAACTAGCGTGCAATAATGGTCACTGCCAAAAATAAAATCGAAAGATCTGTCGTTACAGAAGCAAACCTTTCTTCAACAAACTTGAAAAGGCCAAAAAGAGTGACTCACCACCTCCTCTCAGCTTGGCCTACCCAGCCATTGAGCCTATTCTACAAGAAATCAAAGCATTAAAGCCATTCCTTGAAACAACCAGCCGAAAACTTCAACAATTGGATGACAGATGGAAGGGCTTGGAGTACAGAATGGAGGAGGTGGAGAGAAGGATTGGTGTGGCGGAGGATCTCTCTCCAAGGCTGGAGCAGTTGGAAAAAACTATCAATGACCTCCAGAAACATAATGAGGATTTGGAAAATAGAAGCAGACGTAACAACCTACGTATCTCATGCCTGCCTGAAGGCTCAGACCCCATTGCATTTGTACAAAAGCATTGGACACATCAATCAATATTCAGCGAGCTCATCGTATAAGTCCATTAAGAAACACTGCATCCACCCGCCCTCCTCCCAGAAAACTCATTCTACTTATATGAATACACTAAGCTACAGCTAATCTCAACAATCAAGGAAAAATACCCTCTTACATGGCATGGAAGCAAAATATATATCTCACAAGATGTCACAAGGAGTACAGCTCTACGCAGGAAATAATTTTTATCCTTCTGGCCTACATTAAAGCAGCTCAATATTAGATGCAGTTTTTATCACCCATGCTCCTTCAAGGTCACTCATGAAGGGCGTACTGCCACGTTCGACAATCCTGCCAACCTTAAGGCATTTATTCGATCTATGAAAACTGAGTGCATGGACACGTCCTCTCCTGTCAACACCTCTACCTCTTTCAGAGCATGAGGTTCTCTTTTTGCACTACTTGGGCTTTACTTAATGCTTTTATTAACTCCAAATTTTAGCATTGTTGAGTCGGGTGCTGCCACGGCATCTCTTCCACCGTGAGTAGACTTTTCTTTTGACTGCTCTGGTGGCATCTCCTACCCCTTTTTAGCCTTTTTCTCCCTTTTCTTACCCCCCCACCCCCTTTTCCTGGTCTTATCCTCCTTGTGTTTTCACTTCAGACTGCCAATGTTTTTTCTTGGATTTGTTTTTTTTTCCTCACTGTTCGATTCCAAATACACTACCTTTGACCGTACCTCCCTTCCCTATCCACTCATCCTTGTGTGTTTTCCTTTTATGTTCTTTACTCGATATGGGAGGTTTCAACCGTATCTTTATTTCATTGACTCATTTTGTTCAGTCACTGCATATTTCATTCAGATTTACTCTTATTTTCTGCCCATTACTGGTCTGTACTCTGTTCTTACAATTACCCAATTATCTCCATGTTAGTTAAGTGCGTTACCTGGAGCGTTAAAGGTTGCAACAATCCCAAAAAAAGATGAACACTTTATCCCATCTCAAACTCAAACTGGCACTGGCGTGTATACAAGAAACTCATCTATCTTGCATTGAAGCAATGAAGCTCAAATGCCTTTGGGTCAAAGAAGTCATTACAAGCCCTGCGGTAGGAAAGAAGAATGGAGTCGCTTTACTGGTCTGCAAGAAACTATCATTCAAGATGTTCGGCCAAGAAGCTGTCCCAAATGGACGTTGGGTGTGGGTCAAGCTTTTGATTTGATCTGCTCAGGTCTCCATTTTGAACATCTATGGTTTCACCCTACCTGATCCTAGATTTTGGGTAACCATTAAAACAAATTATTCTAAAGAATGACTTGACCAATCATGTGTGGTGATGTCAACCAGGTTCTTGAGCAGTTCCTAAACCGGAACTGTAACTATTTAAAGCATCCAAATCCCACAAATCATTTGTAGGTTGTCTTGATGAGACTGGCTTAATTGATTAATGTAGGCTATCCCATCTGTTAGGCAGAAACCTGTGCAGTTCTCTCTGGGACCACTGCAAAAGATTTAAGACTACAGATGTTTGGCAGTAAACCCACTTGGTAGCAGTCTGTACCACACAGATTCACTTGGTAGCTGTGGCTGAGCAGTCAGACTTCCCTCAAGAAGAGTTAGGCAGTATACAGAGTATTCACAATAGGTCAAAAGAACACAGTAGAACAAGCAAACACTGACCAGAGCTTGGTGTAAAAGATAATTTATTTAAAAACACATCTAGTAAAACACACAGGCACTAATATTAAGCAGTTCAAAAACACGGTCACTAAAAGATATACACTCCTTTAAATGAATATTAGACAAGTCTTAAGTAAAGCCCCACTTATTTTCAGACAGCGGTGAGCGCTTAACGCAGATGGCACTCTAATAATTTGTTTTAAAAAGGGTGAGAAACACAGTATAAATTGAAACAGATCCCAACACATCACAAAAAAACAAGAGGAAGGCAGAGTCAAACCATGAAGTTAGAGTTCAGAAGGCCGGATCCACTTTAAGAGGATCAGGACGAAATGTGTCCAAGGTCACAGGGTTGAAAAGTGCATACAGGTCTCGAAAAGGTTCAGAAAGAGTTGGACTAAACGAAAGGCATTTCTCATTCTTGAAAACGAACCTTTGAATCGCGCATTTCCCGACCATTGGGAGCTGCAGGACGCTGCGCCTGTGCCTGGAGTAAGCGCTGGGAGTTGTCATCACTCGCGCAGCCACAGACAACTACGCTTCCTGGAGGAGGCGGAGCTTTGTGGCTCACGTGACCGCTCACGTGACATCCTCTGCCACAAAAGCAGAGACAGCGCACCCTCGCGGCGTTGAGCCCGATAGGAGTAGAGGGCGCCGGCTGTTGTGTGGCTGTTTGGTGGCACGGTGACTGCGCATACCCCTACACCTGATCCCCACTCAAAATAGTCGCTGGGATGAAATCATTCCTTGCAGCTTCAAATAAACCGGAGACGGGGTTGAGAACAAGGCTGCAGGTAAGGCAAAGACTGGCGTCACTCCCAGGGGTGACTGAGTGTAATGAGTATCCCCAAAAATCGCAAATGATGAAACAGACTCGCCTACCTTTCTGTAAAAAGCGAAAAAGCGGTTCTGTGGGGGATATCACAGACATGGGGAGTATTAGCCCCCCTATAAGATTAAAATTAGACACTCTTATTAGTACCAAATACGCCGACTCAACCAATGGCCTGTACGGTTCCTCCACTTGGGGAGCCAACACCACAGACAATCGGAAGTCAAGCTCAACCTACAACACTCAAAAGGTCATTAGATCATGTAAAAGGATGTTCGCACCTTAGTGGGAAGCCAGATGGAAACCACCAATGTGAGAGGGGCACTCCTCCTAATGATTATACTATGAACCCAGCTGAGCCCCATCTCCCACTGGAAGATATACCAGGGGAGACTTGGATAACCTAGACAATATGGGACTTGAGGATATAATCGAAGGACAGGTTCCTGAAAGCAACCTAGAGGTGAGAGAGGCGTTACCGGGACCTCCTAGCGAAGAGACCCCCTTTTCGGGTGAACTAGGTGTTGACCCGATACAAAGATCTAATCAAACAGGCATTGAATTTGAGGTAAGTAAGGAAGGCTCACAAGAGGTTGGGGAAAAGCCATGTATAAGTACCTCCCCTAAATTACCAAGAGAATCAGCAAATAATCTGGAGGTGGAGAGGGAAACACCCAATTACATGAGCAAGGATCCTCAAGTGTTTGAGGACTTTGGAGGTCACTGGGAAGACCATGAAATGGCCCAATGGGAAAAAGCCCACGTCGATCCTATAACTGTCAAGGAGGGGAAAATATCACAATTGAACCCAAGGGGGTCAAATTTAGAAACTTTTGACATTTTTCAACCTTATAGAGAAGATAACTGTGTTCCCTTAACTAAGGCCAAAAGTATTCAGAGAACACAAGATGGAAACCAGGTAGCCCACCAAGACTCAAAACGAAAAGAAGTTACCGAGAGGGGTTGTACATACGGGCACTTTGAAAAGTTATCATTTGAAGTGCCCGTTTATAATGAGAACTTCCCTCCACAGAATTGCCTAGATAAGCGAGGTCCAATGGAAACGGAAGGGATGACCCTCCCAGGTACTCCGGGGACTAGCAGCAACTTGATGCAATCACCTATAAAATTGACTAACTTAAGCCTGGCAAATAAAATCAAGTATGATATCATGATACTGACGGGGAAAATTGAAAGGGAAAAAAGGAGAAGCTTTTCCCTAATAAATGAGAGGATGGCCGCTCTGGACAGGGATCAAACCAAAGGGGGACCCTGTATGATGGATGACGTGGAGACTACTTTGAACTCCCAGTCACCCATCAATCAACTGCAAAGGACCAGCTTCGAGAAAACCAAATCCATTTCAGATAAGAGACATCAAGACCCTAAGGGACAATCAATGATCAACGATCACAATAGGGCATCGGAAATGACAGACCTCGATAATGGATGAGATAATGACACCGCCAGCTTTCCTTCAAAAAGATCAAATAATACAACTTATCAGTGAGGCCTGTGCAATCGAGAGAGCTAAGGACAGTGAACATATTCAAAAAGTGGTGATGACCTCATTGAATATTTCGCTGGCTCCTTTTCTGAAACTATATGAAGTCATTAAAGATTTAGTCCAAGAGGTAACCATGACAATTCTGCAAATTAAGGAAGCAAATCGGCAAACGGGTCTCTCTCTACAGAATTTAAACTCAAGAGTAGATAAAGAAGCAGAACAAACTCAGACTTGGCAAAATCGTTTGGGTGACTTGGCCAGAAGGGATGCTAGTGATAAATCACTCCTTATGGAAGCAGTATTAGAAGACTGTAAATGGATGAGATCCCAGCACAAACAAAGTAAATTGGACCTGCAAGTTGTAGAACAGCCTAACCGAGGTAACGGGCCAATGAAATTGAAACAAGGAAAAGTCACTAAGCCCATCGAACCAGAACAGCGATGTGGAGATGTAATTCTTATCTCCCCGAGCAGTAAGGAGGGCCAAAAACAAGACAATTCACCCATAAAATAGCAATTGAGCTTTGCTATCTTTGCAGGTACGGGTAATAAATCCAAGGAACATCAACCTGAAACCTTGCCTGCAAATAATTTTAAAGAAAAGGGGAAAAAAAACCAAAAACGAAATACTTAAACGAAAGGTGAATGGATCAAGAGCATTCCGGAGGAATCTAAGAACACCACCGAGAAGGGAAAACCCACAGTGTACCAAGAAGCCAAGAAGAGAACTCATGATGGGTGTCATGGATTGCATAGAAGCCGAGGGGGTAACTGCGTCTAAAACATCTGTGGCATCAGCAGATGAAAAAATGGAGGACTTGGAACAATCAGCCGTTTTGAGTGATTTAATCGAACTTCTCCCAAATAACAGCGATGAAGAGGGGTGGGGAAACATCACGCCGTCAAAATGGAAAACAATTGACAACTGGGATAGGGACGAGCTGAATTGCCATCTGAAGGACAAGCAGACTGAGAAAAAGGATCGATCTAGTAAACCTAGGGAAGAAACAGAAAAAAGTACGATTTCGCCTTGGAATGATTATGACATGGAAATAGAATATTCGAGGTTTAAAACACTAGAAGAAAAAAGGAGGGAGTTGGCTTATAAGGGAAAAACCGTCCACTTTGAACCAAGGAAGCATATTCTAAAACAAAGAAGTCACAGTAGAGAAAAAGATCGTATGGGCAGTAAGAACAGTAGAAAGTCGTTAACTGATAAGCAAACACCCTCCTCCAAAGACCACTTTGTGAAACTGGGAACTACATCGAAGGGGCCGAGGAAGGTCCTTTTGAATAGATGCTACGCGATGTCTCTATGCAAACAAACTCCAGCGCTCAGAGCGATTTCAGCTGACGATATAAGAATTGTGGAATTCCCAAAAGAAGGAAGGATGGATCATGTAATATTACATCTCGTTTCAGAGGAAGTCAAACAAAAATTCCTAAAGGCTGAAGATTGCCTTAAACAAAAGGGCTATCGACTGGAGGACGTAGATTGCAGTAGTCAACTGAAGAATTCAAAAGAAACAACAAGGGGCAAAGGGAGACCCATGGAAGTGGGGAGGGAGGACGGCAATAATAAAAAATATATGGTGAAGGATTATAATAATAAAGGACGAGATATGGAGGAATTGGGGAAAAGGCCCAGAAAACTAAGTGACAAAGTGAAGGAGGTGGAAATAAAGAGTGATACTAAATCTCAGAAAGCAAATGCCACCTCGCTGAAGTTCTCAGATGAGAATTTGAAAAATCTGAGATTTACGGTGGACAACTCGGATAACCCAAAGAAGGGTAATTCTACATTGAACAAAAAAGGCCTGAAAGCGAATGAGCGGCCTGAACCAAAGAATACGAGCACCACTAAGAAGAAGCAATAGAGTGAGGAGGCCCAGCAAAGATCGGTCTCCTGTGCCTCATGGAATACCCGAGGCTTTCAACACCTATTCTCTAAGGAAAGTGATTTCCTGGCCGACTACGACCTAATTTCGATCCAGGAGTCGTGGTTGCGTGAAGCACCTATGTGTGAAGGCTATGAAGTCTACTTTAATCCGGCTAAGAAAGGCCCTAGAGGTAGACCTTATGCAGGCCTCATGGTATTAAAGAAATTGGACTCGTCACTACAAGTTTTGGAACATGTGATCCCAAATCCCTATGTGCAGATATTAACAATCAACCTTAAAGAAGACACTAAGGAGAATTCTGAGAATATTATAAATAATCAACAAAAAATAAAACGACGACAATGACTCTAATCAATACCTATTGGAGTGAAAATATGCCGAACCAGAAAAATTATGTAAAAACCATCATGAATGCAATAGATAAATCTATGATTGAAGACAAAGAACGGCTAATTTTACTAAATGGGGATCTGAATATCAAACTCCTTGACAAGAAAGGTAAAATAAGAGATATAGAAAATCTACGAGGTAAAGAAAGTCTCTGGACAAAGGAAATGTGTACTCGTGATATGAGGATGTTAAATAGTCACACCCAAGGTGATCTAATGGGTGCGAATACATGGCATAGCGGTAAAACAGGGGCCTGTTTAGATTACTGCTTTGTCGGAAACAACACGCTACCCTGGATCAAAACATTTACAATAATCAAACAAGCAAATAGTGATCACAGCCTCTTGAGAACTGAGCTAGCATGGAATATCACATTACCATCATCGATGAAAAAATGGAAGGAAACAGAAGTATCCTGGGGAAGAAACCGACAGACTTAAAAATCAAGTTATACAGAAGCTGGTTAAAGACTTTAAAGAAGCGGGTAAGAAAGGCAATGAGACAGTAGAATATAAATGGCTCCTGGAAGCATTTGTAATTAAGTATGATCCAGCAAAAGTGAATAAAATTGAAAGAAAGCATGCGTACGATGATTTTGTGGTCACTAAAAGGAAGCAATATAGAGCAGAACTTAAACGTATTAAAAAAGAAAATTCCCCGGTGAAAGATCCTCCTGCGGAAATGCCGGCAAACTTATAAAAACTGGCTGCGCTCGACCCGCTTCTTAAGAACTCAAAGAGACGCGGAAAAAATGCTGGCGGCACTATCTACCAACAATTCAAGAAGTACCTGGGACTTAATAATAGAGATCTAAATCAGTCGGCAATTGGTGTAAATCAAGTCTCAGAGGAGGACTGGTATCGGCACTATAATGCATTGTTTAAGGGGAAAACCATGGGTACACCTCCAGAAAAAAGAAATACGAGTCCAGTATGGGATTTTGAATTCGACAAAGAAGATATACGGATGCTTATTAAAAAGCTCAGCAGTTCCAGGGCAACTGGTCCGGATGGCATCTCCAACAAAAAGCTAAAAGAGAACTGCGGAGATTGGACCGATTTGATCTATGCCCTTTTCAAAAAAATAGCAAAAAAAAGGCAAATTCCAACAACATGGACGGAGGCGTATATAGTTCCGATCTTCAAAAAGGGGGATCGATCTAACCCCAAAAATTATAGGCCAATAGCCTTGTTAGACTCTATTGGGAAACTCTTTGTGGCCATTCTACTAATGAACTTAAAAAAATGGGCCATAAGAATCAACATCCTAGATGAAAGACAAACCGCCTTTATAAGCGGGGTGGGGACATCTCTAAACCTGTTCTTGCTAAACCTTTTGAAAGCTAAGGCTTTGAAAGACAATGCAACAACTTATCTGGCTTTTATTGATCTTCAACAGGCGTTTGATAGTATCAACAGAGAGCGACTATGGACGGAATTGAGAAACTGGGGATGCCCGAACGCCCTGTTGGCAGCAATCCAAGCGCTGTATACTAATACCTCAATCCAGGTCCAAATTACTGCTAATGGAGGGTTATCTAGAAAAATCTATACCACTCGGGGAATCAAACAAGGATGTGCTCTGGCTCCCTTTCTATTTGTTCTCTATATGGCGGATATGAAGACATCCCAAGAAAGGATCTGTGCGTTCCCTCCAAAAGTGAACGGTATGGAAGTCCCGTGGATGTTATACGCAGATGATGCGGTATTTGCAGATCAGACCCCTATTGGTCTGCAACGTAGAATTGAAGCTTTCAACAAATACCTGAAAGAAAATGACATGCAAATCAATGTAAAGAAATCAATGATACTGTGCATGAAATCGAGTCGTGGAAAAAAACCTGCAGGGAAACGACAGATATGGATGCTGGATCAAGAGAAACTTGAAGTGGATACTTCCATCTACTTGGGTATTAGGATAAATAAAAATTGCAACGAACAAGCACAATACACCCTTATTCGCGAGAAACTCGCAGCGCTAACTAATCAAGGAATCCTACTGCACTATAGATATGGAAAATTTTCCATACAGCCAATTATCACATTTTATAAGCAAAAGGTGGTTGCAGTGTTAACATATGGAGCAGAGGCACTTCTGTCTTTGAGATGGGAAAGCTGGAATCTGTGCGAGGCCTACTTTTGGCGAAGGATCTTACATCTTCCGAATTCACTGCCCTTAGTTCTGAGATCGGAACTTAGACTTCAATCTATGGTTTCAATCACGGTGTGGAAATCTTTCATTATTTGGGAAGTGTATTTTGGACAAACCTGCGCAGCCATTTAATGTTTTAGCAAGACCGGGTATGCCCAATGAAGATATAATTTTTCAAGAATGGAAGAAGAGATGTGAGGATACCTTAGAACATCTAGGTATCTCACTGGAAATTCTAAAGTGTAATCCCAACAAGGCCAAAAGAATCCTGCGGGAAAAAGACTGGGAGGAAACCCAGACCATTAAATTGGCAGGAAACTGGGCCCACAACATCGTCTGGGAACGCAAAGCATTAAATATTCTCCCACCATATCTTCAGAAATTCCCATCTAAACATTATAGAGATCTGCTATTACGATGTAGATTAAATATCTGGCATTCCCGAGAGGTTAAGCTGAGAAGACGGTTCATTGAAAAAGCATCAGCGTTCTGCAGGTTCTGCAAAATGAAGGACCAACTTGAATCAGTGCGACACGTGATGCTAACATGTCCGGTTCTGGTACCAAAGCGATTAGCGTTTTTGGGCAACTATATAAACATCACGATGGAAACAGAAGAAGAATACTGGGAACGCCTTCTAACAGCGGATAAGGTGGGTCGAACTATTGACGCACTAACGTTTGTCGAATCCCTAAATCTGGACCAGGAACAAATGGAAATGGAGGAGAGATAGGAGCCCTAAAGACTACTGAGTGCAGCTGTTACGGTAAAAGGCTTCCATTGGAGGGATAATTAAACCGATTGGAACTCACATAATTATTTAGTAGAGGAACTTTGGACTCTTGTTTCTCGGACTCTTATTTGAGGTTTGTTAAAGGTTTACCTATGATCAACCAATAAAACAATAAAAAAAAAAAATAAACGAAAGGCACCAGTTAGATGGTCAAGGCGGCCAGCCCAGTCCAGAAGGTTAAGGGATTATTACCTTGTAGCAATCTTTAGAAAGGGAGGCCTGGCGGACACTGTACCTTAAAGTGGTGAGAATAATCCAGCGGGGGCAGTTCCTGGCAGCGGATGCAAGTCGGTGCTTCGTCCGGGGGAAGAGAGGATCTCGTCGGGGAGGAAGACAGGAGTCCGTAGCACTGCCAGGGAAGAGACAAGCCGCGGAGTTCAGTTAAAAGGAGCGGTCCTTTAGTTCGCAGTCCAGTGGTAAGTGGCTATCCAGTTACCGGGGTGCTTGGCACGGGCAATTCGACAAGACGTCCTGGGATGCGAGAAAAAGAAGGTAAACTGGTTGTGCCCACCAGTCAGGGTAAGAAGACTCTCCAGCAGGGAGATCTTCTCCGTCGTCGGGAAGTGGGGAGTCGGTTCCGCAGGCTCCACCGGTGGTGTAGCAGGTCGGCTCAGCTTCTCCCTCGTCGGCTTCTCAGGTCCTGTGGCGATTTCTGAAGTTACAGTCCCCAAAGCCCTGCTTTTATGCAGCACACCACCATTCACTCAGCCTAGCGGTCACTCAAACATGCTAAGTGGTGAGCCGGCCGGCTCACCACTTGGGCCAATCACACAAGAGTGCGACTTGAGTTACCAAGGTAACTCAGTCCAGGGTGCCTAAACCCCCTCCCGCACCCCCTGTGGTACCCAGAGTGGCACCACTTTGAGGCTTCTGTGGAGAAGCCCGCCAAAGGTGGAACAAAGGGCTCGACTTGGGTTGGAGTCACAGAAGAGAACACAAACGCCATTTTAGAATCAAGTCCTGGCAAAAAATACCAACCGGCTAATTAACATTAAATAAATAAACCGGCGGTATGTTCGAGGCTATGAGAATTAAATAAAGTTGGTAGCCTCGACCAATGGAAAATCCCATAGGGATATATTCGCGGTCGAATATAAAAAGTAGTATCCACTGCCACCAGCCAAAACTCGATCAGGGGGGGGACGGAGACGTGCCCCCTCGACTAACAGACCCCGGGGCAATCGAATTGCCCCGACCAGTACGTCCACAATATGATGGTTTGTGCTGGTTTCTGTTCATAATTTGGGACTAGTAAAGCCAATGGTGACTTTACATGCCCTGGGCGACAGTCAGTCCCGGGGTATTGAGTCTATGGTGGGGCGTCACTATGACACCCGTGTCACTGCACGGAGGGTGCTATGTAACACATAGTAAAATACACATGAGACCCTATAGAGCAAAGGCCCCATAGCCCATAAAACACATTGTCAAAGGAACACCATAAATCATGTCCAAGAGTGGGTGGGGGGGAGGGGGAGGGGTGAAAAAAAAAAAAATCACTCTTAGCAGGAGAGAAAAAAAAACTCCAGCAATCCAGCAAAGCTGCTGGGGACTCACTAGGTTAGGAAATTCAGCCTAAACGGAGAATTCTCCCTAACCGCATCCTACACAACTAGACTACACATTCCACTCGCCTCCACATAAGACACACTCCCGCCTAGATTACAATTTTTCCTCCAAATCTCACGGGCACCATTATTGACTCTTCAATCTCCAGTATTATTTCCAATCATGCCCCCGTTGGCACTTACCTCAAGAATATCAAAAAAAAATCATCCAGATAGAAATTTTATAATTATTTGTTACAAGACCAGCAGTTTATTGAATCTGCTCAGTTATTCCTACAATTCTTCACTGAGAACCACGATTGTGATAAGTCTGTAGTGAACAACTGGGCCGCGAGCCAGATTATGGCTTAGTCGGGCAATTAAAAAAAAAAAAAAAAAAAAAAAAGGCTGCACAGAAAACATCTTGACAACCTGTCCTGTGCTGAAAAATTATCAAGACTCCAACGCATCGAACCTTCGTCTGGTCATGGCCTTACGCATCCAAATCAACAATGAGCTCACTGAATTGGCTGCTGGGACTATATTAAAATATAAGACCAAGATCTACCAGACTTCTAATAAAGCCGGCAAATCACTTGCCTCACATCTCAAATCTAGGAAAGTATATATATATTATATATAACACATTAAAGATACATTTCTACGCTGATGACATCAAACTCTTTCTCCTCTTCACTCCTGACCTCCATCACACTATCTTCCTGCCTAACGGCCATCAAAAATTGGAGATCATCCCATTTTCTTTGCCTCAACACTGACAAGACGGAAGTCCTTTTCTTCCCTCCTAACACACTGTCCCCTACCCCCTCCTCCTTTCATCCACTTTCCCCCTTCCAATCTCCCCATCTCCACCAATGCCCGCAATCTTGGTCTCTACATTGACTCTCTCTCTCTTTCTCTCTCCTTCTCCAACCACATCTCTCTCACCTCTCGTGCCTGTCAGCACCTCTTCAGCATCCGCAAGATCTGCTGATCTGCTCCTCGCTCACCTTCTATGCTTCTAAACTCTTAATCTCCTCCCTTATTTTTTCCTGCCTCTTCTACTGCTCTCCTCTTCGGACTCCCCGTCTCATCTGCTCCGCTAAAATCCTTCTACCACTCAATCGAACTCTGTCTTCTTGGCCCTCGAGATTTATCTCCACCCCACTCAACTTGGCTGGCATCCCCTCACAAAAAATTTCAATTCCTCTGTCTGTCTTCAAATCTCTCCATGATCTTTCCCTCCCCATCCCTCTTCCCTCTCATTTTACTCACCCTCCCGTTCAGCTGCTCTCTACCTACTTACTGTACCCCCCCAGCCCCATGTGCCTCCTCACGCTTCCGTTCCTTTCAACTCTTGCCCCCCTTCACTAGAAATCCCTACCTCTTTCTATCTGCTCCACCCCTACCTACTCCGCTCCTCCTTGAAAGCCCTTCTCCACTCCCCTTGCCTCCTTCCTTCCCTCCCCCCCACCTCCCCACCACCCCACCTCCCCACCTCCCCTGTCCACCCCCACCCATCTCCCCCCCCCCTTCTTCCTGCTGATCTCAAATCGGACATTGAAACCTTCCTTACCTACCTCTCCTCCCCTCCTGTCCCTAAGTAAATTGTTCTACATATTGAATCCCTGGTTTGTTTCAGGATTGTAAATATGGTTCTTTCATTATTGTACCTTGTTATTCTGTAAAGCGCTTTGGATTAAAGCGCTATATAAACTTATAGCTGATCTGGCACCTCCTCTAATCACCCTGACTATATCTTGAACTGCTTAAAAAAAAAATTACATTGACTTGGAACACCCAACACCACTGTCCCTTCTGAGAATATTGACTCATTTCTCAATATTAATAGATCTTCCTATCCTCAAACTGACCTCATTTAGAAGGGGATATTTGACACCATGAAAATTAGTCGCGCCATTAAGGGGTTGGGTAGGGGGAAAAGTCCCCAGGCCATATGGTCCTACTGAATTCTATGATAGTCTAGCCCATTCCCCTCATCCCTAAACTTAAATCGTTAGTCTCCTACTATCTCAGAAATCCTCTTCTGGCTTCTTTTCAGAGGCTCTTCTCATATTCCTCCCTAAAGCAGACAGACCCCCATTCTTCGTAGTAATTATCGGCCAATTTCTCTCAATGTTGAAAATAAAAGAATCTTTGCTGAAATACTCGCCAATAGAATCGTCTCTCTCTGCTTTGATCAAATCCAACCAAGTTGGATATGTGAAGGAGCGTAACATCTCTGCTAATGCTACACTATTACTTTATGCCATTCACATAGTCCAAGGACAAGAAAGATAGACCGGGATACGCTGCTATCGCACTTGAGGCGGAAAAAAGACCGGGTCAAATGGGACTTAAGGTTTCAATCTCTCCGATGGCATGGTTGGGGCGAACAGTTTGTCTCCCTTGTCAAACTCCTCTATTCTTGTCCCAAATCATCGATTAGTATTAACAGTCAATCCTCATCCTGCTTTCCCTTACGTAGAGGTACCTGACAAGTCTGTCATCTCCCCCATTTTTTATATCCCCTCTTGAACCTTTGCTAGAACTCATTAGAGCGGACAGAAACACCCCTGGTATACCGTGTGGGAAATCGATTAAAATACCAGCGTATGCGGACGATATTCTTATCCTCATTAAAAATCCCAAACTTCACCTTCCTCATCTGCTTAACAAACTCCATCTATTTGCCCTAGGGTCTGGCTACACACTTAGAAAAATCTGACATTTTACCCCTCAATTCCTTTTGGGTCAAGCATGATTTAGATGTCAGTGTCAAATGGTGTTCTGCCTCTATCAAATATCTCGGCATTCGTTTTGCCCCCACAATATGCAATACTATCAAACTTAAAATGCAAAGATTGTTGGACAGACTTAAAGAATTATCCTCCATGTGGTCTCCCCTCTACCTCTACTGTTGGGGTCAGCTTGACACCATTAAGATGATGCTGTCCCCATTGTATTACTTACAACTCCTTCCGGTCCCATTGTCACCTTCATTTTTGAAATCCATCTGCTCTATTGTCTTCAATTTCTTATTTGGGAGGGGGGGTCACAATAAATTTAAGAGGATTGCGGTTGCCAATTTAAAAGCCCCATATGACATGGGTGGGGTCATATCGCTCAGCATTTCTTATCAAGCAATCCCGTTGCTGGTTTGCTCTCTTCCCCCCCCCCCCCCGATACTTCAGATATTCCCTCCTGGTGTATCTTAGAAAAACATCTGGTACATCCATATGAGCTAGCCGAACTTATTTATGTATTTAACCACTCCTCTATGGCCCCATCGGATCCCATTAAGTCCTCCATCTCTGCACTAAAGGTGTTTCTCCCCCCCTCCCCACACTAAAGCCCCTTGCAAGAACCTCTCCCCACTGCTTTGGCTCAATCAAAATAATAATAGAGCCTAGTATTGCAAATCCTGGTTAAAGAGAGGCATCCGATTTATTCAGCAAATTATCAACAGCCCCTCTATTATTTCCTTCCAACAACTAAGACATCTGTTCTCCATTCCTATGTCAGACTTCAACTTTTAAAATCATTTGTTTCATTCTGGCCGTGATGCACTTCACCACTTCTCGAATATCATCCCTTTGCTTCTAGACTATTACAGCTAACCATGGTTTCCAATAGCAAGGTCTCCAAACTTTACAATGTGTTGACCTCAGATTGTTGTGGCCTGTGCACTCGTTATGGGAAAAGGACTTCGGCTGTGCTCTTGACCACACGTAGTCTCAATTATACTCTAATATCAGGGGCATATCTGCGTCAGCCAACATAACACATCTGTTTTTCTTTACTCGGAGCATTTATTACCCCCTTGAAATTATCCAAATCCAAGAAAGATGGGTCATGCAGTGGTGCCCCTGCCTCATACAAGCACATGTTTTTTTTTAACTACACTTTTGTAAATTTTGGCAAAATGTTTAGAAATACCTCATCTTTACAGTAATTGTCGCACTATCTTTTGAACTTTTTTTGGGTTGTCTAACGGTCATGAACTTTGATTTGCATACATCAGCCAAGCTATATGATCTGTTTATTGCCCTTGCTCTGAAGCTCATCACTACCAACTTGAAGAACTCACAAACTTTCTAGCAGGGGTTGGTGGAACAACATCTGTCGCGTACAAAGATTGGAGCTATGTATGGCTACATGCCAAGACACTATTTCCCCCCCCCCCCCCGTATAATGCCAAATTTACTTTATTCGTTTAGACTGTTCTCAATGCATCTTCACATGGCACCTGAGCTTTTGTATTTGATTTCCTCCTTTATTTTTGAGTAACACTAGATTCCTTTTAATTGTTTCAGATTTTACCATTCCTACATGTCACAATCAATTATATTGTCTTATATACCTCCCTCCTTCCCTCTGTTCTCTTGTTTTTAGTCTGTCCACCGTGTATGTCTTAGTAAATGAACTTCCACTCTATTGCAGATCTCATTGTTGTTGAACCTCCCTCATGAATTTTTCTTGTACCATTATCCATCTAACTACTATTGGTGATTATATTTTGGTTATTTCTTTCTTCATGAATTTCTGCATTTTTACTAAAATGTACTGTTCTTACTTTTTGTAATCTCAATAAAAATTGAGAAACAGAATTAAAAAAATGTGCTGGTGCACTTACACCAACACACTGCTGGGCAATGGACAATCCCCAAGGCTGTCAGAGCAGGAAGAATTGTTCTCATTTACATGTTCCGACATGTTCATTTTGTAATACAACCCATCATCCGTACAGCGTCTTCTTTTTGTCTGCCAACATTTATCTTTTTGATGTGCCTAGGGCAGACAGGGATTTTTTTTTTTTTAGCTGTTTGCTTGGTGCAACAGCTTTACCACAATGCCACTTTCAGGACCATATGCTCCTCACATTTTAAGCGATCTAGGTGAAAACCCCTTTCTTAAAATCTTTTCACCTAAAAACCAATTTAGAAAGACCAATCGTGACCACACAGAGCAGTCTTTCTAAAAATGGAACTGTCGCGCCCCTGCCGCACATAAGTATGCACAGGAGCCGACAGGCCCGTCTAGACCGGTAGTCAATGGTGAACAGGTAAGTGGGTGTGTTTATGTTTTGGTTTGAAGGCTGGCGAGGGGAACCCCCGCCCGAATATTTCTTTTTTTAAACGCATTTTAAATATATCAAGACTAAAAGTCCTTTACAAGCTTGTTTTTCGATCAATATAAAATCAGCATTGTAAATTGGTCTCTTGAGACCTTTAAAATAAGGTCTTTCACATAGAACCTTTTTAAGTCCTCTGTGTTGGACCTTTAGCCTTCTTCCTGCCATCAAAGGCCATAAATAAGGGCATGTACTTTGCGGGATGCAGAGTTCTAGTCAGTCCTTGGTGCGACTTGAACTGGGTTGGACTGTTGGTCCCAAGCCAGATTTTTCCCTTGATGGGTCTGCTGCTAGGCAGATGTGGGGTAGCTGGCTCTCCATGAAAAGAGAGCCATTACCTGAGTGAATGGTAAAGATCCTTCCCATTGGTGCACGTTTGGGCTGATTTTCTATACTGGTGGATAGAAGGCCAACCTAGGTCCATAGAAATACACTAACTTTAAAAGTCCATTCCCCAAGATGTATGGGGCCATGCGCCCAAAGGTTCGAAGTGCCACAGTTTTGGGAGACTTGAAAAAGTTAGTGGTGGGCTTCGGGGGTCTAATTAAGCGTTTATCCCTCTTTTTCTCACTTTTTATCACTGGCCCAAACAAACATCTTAAAGCTTGTGAAGCCGATGTCCCCATTTTGTTTTCAGGCCCATTCCAGTATTGGTTTATGCCAAGGATAGTGTTGCTTGCTCTGACCCCATGTTCCAATGATCTCAAGAGAATCACTGATGCTTGTCCAGAATGGATGGTTGTGAAACAATCTTTAGGTAAAGGAAAACACATTTCTGGATTAATAAAAATACCTGCTGTGGAGATTTGCGATTAACAGAGTATTTCACCGGTGGTTTAAATGGTAATCATGTAAACAAGCAGGCAATGAGAATAGGGCATGTCATAGGGGGTATAATGCATTTGCAACTGGTGCAGCTGAGTTTCAGAATTTATAAAAGGTTGCCAATGACGAGATCTGCTTTAAAATGTAACTTGTTGGACCGAGAAAAGACTGAACTTGGAAACCTTTGAACAAGGAAGCACTATACAAGAGTAACCAGTCAAATACTCGGTTCTTAATTTGGCCTAAACATGAACGCACTCTAATCAGGAGAGTACGTTTGATGTACAGCCAAGAGCGGTCACAGCAAACTGGGAATTGTGTTACTTTTTTGCCCAGCTTATACCTCATTCAGGCAGTGTCCTACTTCAGGACAAGTTTATCAATGTAAAACTGCTCATTATTTATCGCTGACTGATAATCAAATGGTAGCATTGTCATTTCTATCTTTTTTTAAAGGCGGGGTAAATTAATATAATCTTACTTCAGCCTATTTGTCGTCAAACAAGGCGAGATCTGATTTTTTTTGCACACAGGAATAGATATTTGCTGTTTATTGTTGTATAATTGTGTATTACTACAATAGTAATTGTATTCTTACTAGTACTTAATAGGTTCTGTTTTCATTAATTTACTTTATGTTCTTGGTTACATGGGCTTAGCTTCTGAAATAAACTTCGATTTACTGTTTTACGTTTGTGTAACCATGCTCTCCCCCCCACTTCTACTTCAAATGGTTGTGCTATTGCTTTGCTCCATTGCTTGCAAGTGTAGCGGTTGGATAGTCGCTCTTTAGGCCTCCCTATTGAGTACATACGAGTAGATCACAATGTGGGTGTAGCATATACGGTCTATTGGTTTTATTTTTATCCGAATGAGTTGAAGCGGAATATAGGATTTAACACCAGTGGGGGCATCTTATTACTGTACTGTTAAGCGGAGTCCAAACTACCCAGCGACCTTGGTTAGAACAAGTGAGAAAAATCCCTTGCTTACTCGCTAGGTTGGCCCCTCAGAATCCCACAGCAGCGGTCAGTCTGAAAATTACTCCCAACAACATTTCCTCTTTAACTTGGGTCGAAATCCTGATGTTCAGGAAATGATCATTCTGTAGTGTGCACGCTTTGGTCATTTGGGCAAGCAAAGTCTGCAAAATGTAGAGCAGTCATCTGCCCAGAATTTGAAGAGTAGGTCCCATTTTCAATTGGAGGACTTTCAAAGAGCAAACACAAATGAAAATATTTATTTGTCTGGACTGGTAAAAGGCAGGATGCTGAACCATATGTTCGGGAGAATTCTAATTTCTGTGCCAATTCCCTTCAACCTTACGAGACCCCCAGCACTTTTTGCTGGACTTTAGGACTTAATTTCTGACCTGGAGAAAGTGAGACCTTTTCCCACTCGCTCATGTATTTTTCTGTGATTTGGTCTCTTTCTTTTGACTTTGTAATCTGACAAACTCCATTAGGCATCATCTTTACATTATGATATAGCACCTTCAACGCAGTGGCACAGGGAAGTGTTACATTTCTCAAAGAAATAAATACCTTCTCTTGGAAAAACTACTGTTTCCAAGAGCAGTGAAGTGAAATGGACTTTACTTACCTTTCGTAATTTTCTAGACCCCAGCACGCACGCACACCATTTTACAGTAGGGGTTACTTAGTATCCCCTTTGTCTACTTTCACATGTAACATTTTGTTACCCTTTCTAATGGCTGGTGGCAGTGGTTTACTTTTTACTACCATTGTGTGTTTCTACCGTAGGCTGCAATTGCAGCAAGACACCCATGGGTGCCCATTTTGTCAAAGGGGCCCTAGTCTTTTTTTGCCATTTCTTGTTGGAAAGGTCCTCCTTGAGATTTACTCTGTGCTCCAAACCCGGTTTGATCCATTTGTTAGTTTTGTCTTTGGCGGGATTCACTGGTGAAACCCGCCTCTGGCTCCAGCGTGTCTGGCAGGGACAGTGAGGGAGGTGCCCAAAGCGCCCTGTGCTTAATCCTCTTGGTTACAGGAATGCAACCAAAGGCGATTGGCCGGCTGTCTGTCCTCGGAGGACAGCCACCCTGCTGTGTGAATTGACACCTACGCTGCAAATGAATGGGAGAAACCTGCATAAAAAGGTGAGGTTTTTTGTTTGGAAGGCAAAGTCGACCACTGGACGAAGGAATCCGAAGAAGAACTTGGAAGAGACACTTGCTGCTACTCCTGGACCATTGGTTTGTCCGGTGAAGCCCTGCTACATTGCTGAAGCTCCGAATTCGCTTCAACTAAATAAGCCCTGCTGAATTGCAAGCCCCGAATTCACCTGACTTGAAAAGCCCTGCAACGGACAACTTCTCCCCTTGGGTTGGTGGGATCAATCAACCCCAAAACTAACTCGTATGGACATCCTCTCAGAGCAGGCTATACTTCCATTGCTGCTGCAGGAGCCACTTGACAGGGAGATGAACACAAGACCAAGTGCATTTCTAAGTCAGACACCGAGCTCCAGGAAAATCCTGCGGACTCCCATGAAGCAGGACTGACCAAGCCTGAGCCACCTAAACCGAGCGTTGGATCCCCAGATATGAGGAAAGTCCATAGTGGTATCCGAGAGCCATGGTGGTGCGAGTCGCGACAAGCAGAACCTGCAAAGTGACACTTATCTGATTTTTGGCCATTGCTGCCGTCGACCTTTCATTTGTAGTGCCGGAGTCCCCAGACATACTCTTGTGCCCATGACTGAGGTCCAGCAACACCAGGATTTGCAGACCTACACAGGAACAGGAGCCAGCTGGAACCAATTTCATCAAACCAAAAGGTACTGTAAAACTAAGAGGACTTACCTCTTGTCCCGTAGCCTTGCTAGTTCTCAGTTGAACTTAGTCTTGGTTGCTTTACAGAGTTGCTTGCAGCTTTGCCCCTCAGAAGCCTCCCAGCTTGTGGCCTTAGTGATTTCATCTTTATACAGAAACTTCTAAAACATTGTGCAAGACTTTTTACCTACCTGCAATAAGTGCTTCAGCTCCCCTAGACTTTTGCTCAACTAACACTGGCTGTCCTGGCTCCCAGAAAGACATTTACCTCCGACTTTGTGCTTTGCCTTTCTCACCAGGAAAGGGTTGACTCTGTATTGGAGGGTTCAGAAAGTACTTACACGATTTGTTAACCATGTTATTCCTTCAACTTCTTTTGACACTAATCTAAGTATTGCTCTAAATGTACCAGATGTCCACAGTGTCCTAGATATTTAAGTCACCTCCGGGTGTAGGTGAAATTTGTAGGCCATCGCAAATGGGCATTTGCTGATTTAGAGAAACTGTTTTGAAGTGTATTATTGTGTTACATATATTACCCCCTTCTAAAGAATGCCAGACTAATACACTCAATATCTCTTGATTAAACCATTATTAATGTAAGTGTATATTTGGATATTTGTCTCTGTGATAACCCTACAGCTCACATTGAGCAGCCAGGCTCATCTCAAGAGGGGTCAGTCACTCTACCAACTTGTGTAGTGCACGTATATACACCAAAGGCTGGGTTAACTATTGCCAAGAGGTCAAGGTCTCCCACAGGGTACTGCATACATTCTTGCCCAACACCTCTGTTTTTGGAGTCTGACAAACTCCATAGGCATCTACTTTTTGTATGGCGACGCAGCACCCTAGTGCAGTGTCACAGAAATCTTTAAGATCTCATAAGGTTTAAATACCTTTTCTTGTGTGAACTACTGTTCCCAAGAATATCAAGTGAAATTGACTTTACTTACCTTTTCTCTTTGTAGGTCCAGCCGACCCCATCTTATGTAGAAGTGCTGACTACTTTAAAGGCTGGTGGCAGTGGTTTAATGTTCCTAAGGTTGTGCTTTTCTACCGCGGGCTCCTCTGCTGCAGTATAGCACCCATGGGTGACCCTTTTGACAAAATGGCCCCAGTCTTCCTTTCGCCATTTTCTGGTTGTGAGGTTCTTGAGTTTCACTCTGCGTGCTCAAGGAAGGTTGGAGCACTTTCATTGTTTTCCCTTTGGCAGGCTTCAGTCTTGAAACCCGCCTCTGGCTCCAGCGTGTCTGGAAAGGCAGGTTGTGAGGGAGGGTCCAGAAACTCCACTGTTCTTTGCCTCTAGGAATGAATGCAACCAGTCCTGTTTGTGGGACAGCCTAGCCTGTGCATGAACGTGAGAAACCTGCTTAAAAAGGTGAGGGTTTTGGGACTAGAGGCAGAGTCGACCACTGGGAGAAACACCCAAAGAAAACGTGAACCAAGCTTGCTGCATCCTCCTGGACTTTTGAATTGCCCGGTGATCGACAAGAGAAGCTCCAGAACTTCTTCCCTTGGGTTAGTGGGACAAACTAACCACGACCCGAACTCCACTGGACTATCTTCCCCGGTTGGCTGTACTTCTTTGCTGCTGCAAGAATCGAGTGCCAGGGGTCGAGAAATACAAGGCAGAATAAATGAAGTGGGGGGGAAGACACCCAGATTCCAAACCCCAAAGAAAAGGGCACCGCAGCTGGAAGAAGGCAAAATCAAACTGGACACGAAGGACAATCGTAACACTGTTGGCAGCAGTGACCCGAGGGCATAACGGGGGCCAGAAAAAAAAGGGTTACCAGGAAAAAGCAGACACCCAAGAGAGGGGAGATGGCTCTTAGTAAGGACGACTTTAAGAAAGGCCTCTGCTATGCAAGAGAGACTCACAAATACTTTCCAGGACCAACTTACTTCTTTAAGGAAAGCATTGAGGAACTCTGATGTTAAAGTGGAGGTGAAATTGCTGGGTGAAGGAGTGGATGTAACAAACAGGGCCTTACTGAAATGTCAGAGGAAGTAGTGAACTTCTAAATCAGTTGGCCAGGGTTATGCACAATTTGGAATTGCAGGCTGAGGACTTTGAGAACCGATTGCGCAGGTCTAACATTCATGTGAAGGGCTTAAGTGAGTCCATACAGGATACTGACTTAAAGAGCACGATCCAACAATGCTTTAGGAACTTGTTGACAGACATAAAACCAGAAGATATTGGTATTGACTGTGTGCATATAGTGGTTCCAAGGAGAAGGGAGCCCGGAGCTAGATCAAGAGATTTATTGGTGGCACCATCCACATACAGTCTAAAAGAGAACATTTTGCGAGCCGCAAGGATGTATGGGAACAAACGGGGCACAGGTGCAGCTGTACCTAGACTTGGCTTAGGTATTACAAAAGAGAAGAGCTATGGCCCAAGTGACGGGCTTTAATTACGAAACAGATCTAATACAAATTGACATTTCAGTTTGGATTACTTTTTAATTTGGAGGGGGTACAACACCAAATCACATCAAGTGCGGAGGGACTGGCACTTGAATATGGAGTAAGTGGCAGCACACAGCCACGAACGAGACCCTCCTCTAAACGTGGAATGCAACAGTGGGATTTGTCTATGGTACCAGGGAGGGAGGGAGGACAGGGGGTAAAACTAAAAAGGTCTGCTTGTGAAAGCTCAGGGAAGAGGGAAGTGGAACCTCCTAACGGTAGAAACAGGATTCGAGCCTAGGATGAGAAGGATGGGGTAGATGTATAGGTCTGGCGAGAAGTTTTGGAAGAAGGGGAGGTGTTAGGATACTTCCCGGGGAAAGGGGGGTGGTTTCTCCGGGTGTTCCTTAGGCCAGAACTTTGGAGGTGGTCCCTGAGGGTATCATAGGATCGTTGACATGTCCCGACATATTTTGTGCAGAGGGGGGGGGAGGGTGTTGGGGGTGCAGGGTAGAGGTTGCAGGAAATGGTTTAGTTCTGGGGAAAGGTGATCAATTTAAATATGGTGCAAGTAGGCAACTAGCATTCAGGGTTGTGTCATAATGTGAAGGGGTTAAATTCTCCTATAAAGCAAAAATAGGAGGAAGCCTCAATGAAAAAGGAATGGGAGGTCATGATGCAAGAGACGTGTTAAGAAGGCCGACAAGTCAGCGTTGAAATTACAGAATCTGATTTCTCAGTCCAATGCGCAGGGAAGACATCTACAGTTTTGATAGGGCTCAAAGATTCATTAAGGGCTACGATTATGAGGGCTCTGGCGGATGTTGATGGGAGGTTTTTATTGCAGTAGTGCAGATAGAACAGACAAATCACTTTGGTAACAGTGTATGCACCAAAACCAGGGCAAGCTGGGTTCTTGCAGGAGATCCTAGCGAAACTAGAAGGAGGGGGGGGGGGGTTATTCACATAAGATTTTAATTTGGCGTGGGATACCACAATAGACAGAAGTGGGGGTGGGGAAAGGAACAATGCTCCCAACAACAGACACTGAAGGACAGCTTTGAATCTTTGACGTTACGGGATGGGTGGCAAAATGAAAAAGAGGGATAAGGGGCTATAAATGTTTTTCGCATGTGTATCAATCCCGGTCTAGAATTGATTATGTGTGGGTAACAGCTAGGCTTGTGGGACAGGTGAAGGAAATCTATCTGGGCTCCAGTGCATTTTTGAACCACACTCATCAGTTAGTGACGGTTGGAGTTGCAGGGCCGCACAGGGGGTTATGAGCTTGGACGTTTCCAACCCAGGCGTTGAATGACGCAGTTGGTCAACTAAGGAGGTCTGTTCTGACGTATAACGTTTTTTGGGGACGGGTTAGGTCACTCTCCAGCCTGGCTACATACAACCAAGAGTTTCCTCATTTACTGCCTGTATTTTGGTTGTTTTGTATTGAATACCTGTTAATCACTTGTCACTATAGGTGGTGGTTACACAGTGTTTCTTTAAGCACTATCTTGTTTTACCGTTGGATTTCTGCAATTTATCTTGCCATAACAGCTGTATGAGGGAAAGGTTAAGACTAAGAATTAACTTCCCTGTGCACTCTGTATTTGCGAATGAATCTTGCATTTCTGATTGTTTTTTCAACAAATACCTCTAATTTTTTTAAAAAACCACTGATGCACGACTACTAAATGCATCTAGCAGCAAAATAAATTTAAAAGCTGCCAGATTGATATCTGTGTCTGAACTCCTTGTGCGTTTTTGTATCTCTTTGACATAATAGAAATAACCTAGGTCTACTATAGTCAATAAGTAGTCCCCCAAAAAACGTTATACGTCAGAACAGACCCCCTTAGTTGACCAAGTATCACCACCCATTGTTCTGCCGTAGTTGGGCTTTTTCCATTCAATAGAAAAGGTCACAGATTCCACTGGTGCTTGTGTCGTTAGATGGCGAGAAGGCATTTGACTGGGTGGAGTGGCCCCATCTATTTGCCGCTATGGGGCGAATGGGAATAGGAACTAAATGCATGGATGGTAGAGGCACATTTACCCCAAAGCCCGCTCAAGACCTTGCACCCCCCCCTAAATTTCAGGAAACTGTTTTTTATGGTGTGAAGGTGCTGAAATCCGGGGAAAAGGGGTGCGGTGTCCAAACATCGTGTAGTCAGTAATGTCCAGAGGGTAACCATGCAAAATTTGGTGTAGAATGGTGTTTGGCAAGAATTGATGTGACCCTGTGGGAGACTACACAACCCTTGTGCTCTTGGTATTAGGTAACCCACCTATTGTTATAGGCCTGTACTACACAAGTTGGTAGTGGGACCGAGTATTCAGGCTCATCTAAAGAGGGGTAAATGTGACCTGTAGCAGTGAAATCCACAAATACAAGTAGCCAAGTAACACTTCGACTCAAGGTTGTTAAATAATTACTTAACTGTAGTTTTTAAATAAGCATTCTTTAAAAAGGGCAATATATGTAGCAATCTAATACACTTTTCCAAAATCAACACACAGCTAGTAAATACTCTAGCTATGTTTCTTACACACTTCCTAGGTGGCTTGACCAACACGAATGGCATGTATACATCACTAGTGTACTTTGTAGAAAGGCAGGTTTAAGCTAAGGAAAACGGTTAAATAGGTTCTCAGAGCATGCCAGCACTTATATCTTCCAATGAAGTCTAGATAAAGACCTTTCCCAACAATTGCAAACCAAGTATCACCTATGAGGGACAGTAAGTATCAAAGTCAAATGGACTAAAAGAGTCTGCAGGGAGCCTGGAAAGCCAAAGTCAGTTGGAGCAGTCTATGGAGCTGAGGTACTTCTTAGATGACAATGTCTTTCACAAAGTTCGAGTGAGTGTTGAAAAAAAAAATATAAAATCGCTCTAGGGTCACAAGCTGTTACACTAGTGAAGGTTAGAGCTGAAATAAACTCTAGCAAAGTAGCTACTGCGTGTCTAGACTGAGAAGAGAAAAGCTAAAGACACTGAGGTAAATACTCCAAGTCAGACCAGTACCTTTGGTTAGAAGAGTGGTCCAGCTGGCTTCTATCTGGTTGCAACGACGCAAAGCCTGGGTTTCTGGTCCTCAGTCATGGGGACAAGAGGGAGGACGTCTGGAGGACTCCAGCATGAGCAATTCGGAGGTCTGCGGCAGCAACTGGCTCTTTTCAGGTCAACGGCAGTTGGCAGTTTCAGCATGCAGTAAACAGCACCACCGCAGATCTTGGATACTGGTTGGGCTTCCTTCACTCCTTGAGTCCTGCACTGGTGAGGGGACTGAAGCTGTGGTCGTGGTGCTTCTGGAGGGTCCCAGGGAGACTCCTGGAGCTCCTGGCCGAATCACATACGTTGCACTCTACTATGGGTTTCTCAACCCCTGGAACTTGGTTCCTGTAGCAGCAAATACGTACAGCCATTCGGGGGAAGGTGGCCAAGTGAAGTTAGTCTCTGGGTTAGTTGGTCCCACTAACCCAAGGGAAGAAGTCGTCCCTTTCGGAGCACCTCTTGTCGATTAGAAAAAAGGAGTTGGAGCACAGCAGCAGGGCGTCATCGGGAAATTCAATGGTCCAAGAGGATGCAGCAAGCTTAGTTAACGGTTTCTTTGTCGGTTGTTCATCCTGGTAGTCGACTGTCTTCAGTCCCAAAACTCTAGCCTTTTAAGTAGGTTCATCCCATTCATGCACAGCCTAGCTGTCACTCAAACAGCAGGGTGGCTGTCCTACAAGGACAGCCCGCCAGTCAGAACTGGGTGCATTCAGGCATTCCTAAAGACAAAGGAAAGGGGAGTTTTGGGAACCTCCCTTACTTCCTGCCCTTCCAGACACTGGAGCCAGAGGCAGGTTTCAGTACTGAAGCCCACCAAAGGCAAAAACAAAGGGCTCAAACCTGTCTTGGTGCGCAGAGTAAAACCCAAGAAAGACCACAAACAGAAAATGGGGAAAAAATAAAAGAAACTGCCCATTTTGACTGAATGGTCACCCATGGGTGCTATACTGCAGCTGAGGATTCAGACTGCGGTAGAAAAGCACAATGGTAGGAAAAGGAAACCATTGCCAGCAGCAATTTAAAGTAGGGAGGGCAACATAAAAACATGTTATGAGTAGGTAGGATAAGGGGCTACTAAGTAACCCGCCCTCCCAACACTCCACATAAGATGGTGTGTGCTGGACCTACAAAAGAGAAGTAAAGTCAATTTCACTTTACTATTCTTGGGAACAGTAGTTGACACAAGGAAAGGTATTTAAACCTTGAGAAATCTAAAGGATTTCTTGCGGACACTGTACTGAAGGTGCAGTGTCAACATACAAAAAGTAGATGTCAGTCTCCAAAAACAATCGAAACACAATCCAAATCAGGTCAAAACAGATGAGGTGAGAAAAAGGGCTTGCTCACTCCAGGTTTAAAATGTCCTCAAGTCTCGCAATAGAGCTGGGGGGGCGGGGGCATCTCCAAGTTTGAAGGAAATTAAAACAGAAATTAGAATTCTCCCAACAATTGGCAAATGTAGAATTGTATAAAGGAACAACGCTTCGGCAACCCACAAACAAATTTTGACTATTAATACAGATGGTTTATCCACTACCTGGTGGTAGATGCTCTACATAGAGCAACATAGTGTGGGATGAGCAGGGAACTAGACAGTTAAAATAATCTTACAGGATATTAATGACATCAGCAGACTTTAATAATCAGGCTATTTTGATTTAATTTAGATGGAACAACAAACTACATGTACCAACTCCATAGGTTTTTGAAGGAGGCTACCCACAGTCCAAAAGGTGCGCATGGGACAGGTGTCATAGAATGAATTACAATACTAACAATGTCACAGAATGTCTAGACCTGTAGGGCATGTGAGAAGAAATTACAAACAGTCAATGGTTCTAGAGGGCTTGAAAATTCTAAGAGAACCCATCCAAAACGTCACCACAAGACAAAATCCATTATAGCAACAAGTCCGCTTGTGAAAAATAAATTAGGGCCACCAAGAATAGTTAGTGTAAATATGCATGTTCATTACTTCAAAATATACATACATCACAGGTAAGGGCTACATTTCTAGTATTTGCCATTCAAAACTAATGTCCACAGTACCGCAAGGTTGTTTAGAGTTTCAGGAGAGTAGAAATTTCACATAGAAAAATCAACAGGAAATAAGCCTTCTACATACATGCTGAAAAGGCAAGTCCTAGTTCTACGTCACAGGTGTGGATTTGGCAACAAGCACCCCAATGAGGACAAGAGAAGATCCCAGGGAAGAGAACAGTCCGTTTGAGAACAACTGCCCAGAAGTTGACCCAGAGCATTAGAAGCCTGAATGGTAACCAATGGGAGAATGCAGTCGAGACATGCTTGCAATTATTGCTCACCATGAACCACAGGTACCCTTTAAGGGAGAGTATCTCGACTAACCTATCGGCAGAGGAAACAGATAGTTACTCACAGTGTTAAGGTTCCAGAAAGTCAGCTCCAGAAAGTCCAAACAACTCAATAAGTATGAGGCCTCTTTGTAGGTGTGGGTTACAGGTTAAGACTTCCCAGGGACTCAGACCAACAACTAAAAAGGATAACTGCCTTCCTGGAAGAGACCCTCAAGCCAGAAGGGGGGGGGGGGGAAAGCAGCGAGGAAGACTCCAGAGGTGGGAGAACCCAGCAAAACAACCCCACAAACACTAAAAACACTAAAAGGTGGGCAAGACCCACAACCGCCATAAACATCAGATTAGGTGAAGTATTGCAGGGGGTGAGAGAGAGAGGGTCCCAACACCATTCCAGGAAACAGCAGCAACGAGGAGGACACCCTCAGCAATGAACAGCAGTAAAACAGCCAGAAAACTAACCTCCCAAGCAAGACTGACATTGCACACACATGGAGAAAAAAGGTTTTTGGTGATGTAGATGCATTTTGGAGCCAATCTTTTTGGCCTTCTAATAAGGGACCTTGTCCTACTCCCGCAGCAGTGAAGAAATATCTTGGAGCGATATTTAATTGCAATTTATCCCCGATACTGTGAGATAATCACGACTACTCACATTTGCAAATTCTTCTACATATGTTTCAATTTACAACATTGTCAAACAGTATTCTTTACGGCTTCTGCCCTGATCCACTATTGAATTATGCCAATTCCTTGTTTCTGGGCCTCGCTGTTATTAGACTGATATCTTCAGAATGCAGCGGCTCATTTGGTTTTTGGAACAAACATCTCAGACAGAGGACATTTAAAACTCTTTGTATTATCAGTGTTGATATTCTTTGGATTTGTATTTTCTCACAATGACTAATACTATGCGCCCTTTGAATACCTTGGATGTAGGCATAATCTTTTGACAACTTCATATTTCTCAGAAGCGTGGCCAGGAATTTTCAATGCAAGCTCCACTTTTATTAATCGCTCTCCCACTCTCTAGGCCTATTTTGGATACTTCAAGAAAAAACAAGCGACTGCTTTTTGTTCAGGCCATTGGTACAGGATCTACTTTGCAGAGGGCAGGTTCTTTGGAAGCTGTGTGGATTTAGATCAAGCGCCAATATGCCACATTGTGTCTGCATTTTATAAATCACTAGAACAAAGAGGAACGTGGTTAAATGATTTAAAACAACCTGCCTTACAAATAATCAGCTAGCTTCGACTTAAGCAGTCCTTCACTAACCAGGTTATGCTTCAGCGTTCAAGTGTAATGCAAAAGGTAAGTACTTAGGCAGGGATATACGAAGTATTAAAAGTCACCCGGTGAAAGGATTGGCCTCAGCCAACAATATATTATAGTTTAAGCACCACTGATACAAATAGATTAAGCAGATAGATGCAGGTAAACTCCCAATTCCTACATTCTATGGATTACCTAGGGACATTGAAGACCAAAACCCAACCAGGTATGGGTAGTATTTAGGGAATGGACTCTGCATTCCATCCCTATAGGGCGAAAGGGATACTAAGAGTAGTTTAGGATTTCGGAGTGGGGGACTAGAGTGCCTCACTCTTATTCTGCAAGTTACATATCGCTGGGTGTCACATAGTTGTTACAGCGGTAGCAATGCCTTTTAATTGATGCTGTTTTATAATGAATGACCTCCCTTCCGCATAACTCATATTATATTTGTTGACTGTTGCACTTGCAGCCTCAGTCTTTCTTCCGCACTGAATGAGATTAGAGTCTTATCCGTGTCTCCTCGCAATTGACTTTCCTAGCCTACATTTATGTGTTGCAAAGGAACGCAGCACAGCGTGCATGCCTAAAGCGTGGAAAAGGCAAGCCAGTATGTGCTCGTCCGGCCTGTGGCCTCCATGTCATTCTTGAGAAAGTGCGGCTTCTGTAATTCTCCTGCATGAAATGCTACTCGAGTTAGCTCCTGGGGATACTATCTGGCCTACAGGCTTTCTCCTTACTCATGTGGCTGCCAGAGAAGATGCCCCTTTAGGTAATCTGTCCTGCCTTTTGTTTAATGTTATGTTATGTTATTTTGCATTTATATAGTGCCTTATATACCATTGGTATGGTCTGAAGGCGCTGGTAGGTTGAACGCCCTTGGGAACCGAAGTGTAACGCTCACCTGATTCCCGCAGAGGCGCCGGTCTTGACTGGGTGAATGCCGTATCTTCAAAGGTGATGTGTAACACACGGTTGGCTCTTTGGGCTGGACCTCTGTGCACTGTATATCTGACTCGAAGAGTAAGAGGTCTGCAGATAGAAAATATGGGATTAATGAACTGGGTTTATTGGGTGCCTCTCTCCTCTTCCCTTTCTCTTCTCCTGTAGAACCCCAAAGGTTAACGCCCTCACCTTAGGTAAGTGAACGCCGAGCTCACCATCTGTCTCGGGGCAGGGTGCCGTAACCAGTTTCTTCACTGGATAAGGGTGCAGGCCTCTTGACCTCAGAGGACTGCTGTCCGTCGTTAACTGCACGAACGGTAAGTTCTGGGCACTTCAAATGTCTTAAAAGTCTTTTGTAATGATATCTCTTGTTTTGCAGGGTTCCGGCGATGGCGGATGGCGGGCTGATGAGAGTTGAGGATCGAACCCACGTGAGGAATAGAAGCGCCTGGAAGCACGTAAGTAAGCGCTTGTAGCCTGCTTCACGATGCGCACTAACTGTCCCTTTTATCTTGCAGGTACAAGTTCGGAGCTTTAGAGAAGCTGAAGGGTGCTGGAATACCCACTGGATTCGGCGTGGGAAGGAGTAATGGCATGTGAGTAATAAAGTTGCCCAATGTCTTTAAACGCACCTTCTTTTGTCTTTCAGATGCGGGATGCAGCGCCGAAGGCCTCCCGAGCGTGCAAAGAGCTGGTAAGCTTTTGTCTTTCAGATGCCGGAATGCAGCGCAAGGCGTTGGTGACAGCCGATGGACCAGGTAAGAGATGCGCTGCCACTGAAGACCGTAGTGCTAACCTGTTCTTTCTTTGTCTTTACAGGTGCTGCTGAAGACTGGATTCCAGGATGGTAAGCCTTTGTTCCCTTAGGCCCAGGATCAGAAGCAGAAGACACGATGAGTGTTCTGCTGCAGAGAATGCAGAATAACGCAAAGCAAGATTCATCCATCGGGTGTGGTTTAAATAGCCTCCTGTAGTGCCTAGGTAAGAAAAGAGTTCGTGTTCTGAACCTAGGGAGTGGCTCCTGCCCCACCCAACAGGAAAAGTAGTCCCAAACAGAAGAGGATCAGGGGTTCAACTGGCAGGTAAGTAAGCAGCATGGTCTGCTGCAGGTAAGTCCACCCAAGCATTATGAGCCCGGCGCTTCCAGCGCTGGGACTGGGCATCTTTATGAGCCTGGTGCCACTGGCGCCAGGACAGGGTCCAAAAGGTCCCAATTGGGACTGGCTGGCACTCGGAACCGGGGTTATGGGTCTGCTTCCACGGGAGTCGGGCAAGTCCTGATCTTTTGGAAGCAGAGATCATGACACGAAGTTCGAGTCAGCAGAGAGTCCAAGGTGCGGGTGCGCACCAGGTATGTGCAGCTGGTGCGGAATTCGTGTAGTAGCTGCTTCATAGCGGTAGGTGTGGTGGTTGAGATCAGGAGTATGTGTTCGCTCTGGCAGGATTATTCCGGACCGAGTGTGGAGGCCTGAGGAGAACGCCTGGCTAGGGGGGGGGGGGGGGGGGGGGGGGTTGAACAGTTATACCAAATAGTATCTGTGTCCTAGTTCAGTGGTGGTGTCAAGAGGAGAGTAAGCGTGGGATGTGGTATGATGGGATGTATGCTCTTTCAAATGTTCCCTGCATTCCAAGGCAAATCACGTATGTCACGCAATTCTTTGCGATCAAGTCCGTTCTATGCACTTTTATTCGTTTCAGGTGTTCGAGATCAGGCGTTTCACTCATGCGCTCTGTACGCTCTCCACCCACACACACGCGCTCTGCACACACATCCGGATTCCAACGTTCATCTGGTCTATATGTTCATCAGTTCTGTGTAGTCACCAGTTCTATGCACTTCTCTGTATTTACGCACTCATCGGCTCTACGCGCTTGTCCGCTCTATACACCTTGCCGCTCTACACACTCATCCTGTTGTATGTTCATCTATTCTGTATACTCACCCGATCTCCATATTCATTTGATCTATCTAGTCGTCTGTTCTTCCACTCATGCACTCTTCCACTCAGTGCATTCAGTTCTATACGCTTAATTCATTCTAACTATTTCACCCACGCCATTCACTTCGTTCTTCCTCATTCAGTATGTACATTTCAGCAGTTTAGATCTCTTTTTTTTCCCAATGATTTATTCATATTATCCACTTCACTGTTTGATCAACTTCTCGTTTATTTCTGTTTGTCTTTCTAATTTACATTCGAGTTTATTAGCCGTCAATTTCTCGCACCAAGTAGTTTGTTGGGTCGGTGTCATTGTGATGCTGTTAGTTTGGAAAACCGGTTGATTTTAGGGGAAGAGCCAGATTTCCAGTAGTTTGCGGAAGGACGCTAAATCCTCAGTTAGGCGGATGTGGGGTGGGAGCGAGTTCCACAGGGTTGGGGCCAGGGCTGAGAATGACGATCCGCCTAGCCTGACTTGAGTTTGTCTTGGGAATTACTAGGAGGCTGGCTGAGCTTGATCTTAGGGTGCGAGTGGGATGATAAGGTTTTAGTTTGTCTTGAAGATATTGAGGTCCAGTTTTATGCAGTGCTCGATGGGAGAGGCATAAGGATTTGAAAGCCACCCTACGGGCTACAGGAAGCCAGTGCAGTGTCTTAAGAGCTGGGGAGACGTGGTCTCTTGGACCGAGCGCAAGTAGCATTTTGGCCGCCACGTTTTGTGCCCTTTGGAGTTTATTCAGTTGGTAGGCGTGGATTCCGAGGTATAGGGGGTCTGCGTAGTCTAGTCTTGATATAACGATTTATTGGACCGCGGAGAGTCTGTTGGGAAATGAGAGATATGGAAAGATGCGCCTAAGGGTTTTAAAGGTGGTAGTGGCAGGACTTTGAGACATTGTTGACTTGGCGCGAGAGTGTTCGGTCAGAGTCAAGGGTGCAGCCAAGATTTTTCACTGAGTTGGAGGTGGTCGTAAGTTGCCCATGGCGGGTGGCCAGGTTAGTGGGTGCGGAAGAAGTTTGTGTTTGCCGCAAACCATGATTTCAGTTTTGGAGGGGTTTAACAGGAGGTGGCTTTGGGTCATCCAGAGTTCTATGTCAAGGAGGCAGGATGCCAGGTCGGGAGTTGGGTTTCAAGTTCAGGAGTTTTAGAATTAGTTGAGCGTCATCGGCGTAGTTGTAAAATAGGATGTGTGAACGAATTATTGGTGGGAGGGTGATCAGGTAGAGATTGAACAGGAGGGCGGATAGGCATGCTCCTTGTGGGACTCCCATGGCGACCGGTCAGGCTTGGGAGGTATAGGTCGAGAGTATCATTATTTGGTGCCTATCTGAGGAATGAAGCTATCCATTTAAGAGCGGTTCCACAAATTCCTAGGGAGTGGAAGCGGTCTAGGGGGACTGAGTGATTGATTGTGTCAAAGGCGGCGGATAGGTCCAGAAGGATTAGTGCGGCACATCCCGCTCAGTCTGCCATCATCTTAAGGTCAACCCAGATTGAGGTTAGGGTGGTTTCAGTTCCGTGACGGGCTCTGAAACCTGATTGTGCGGGGTCTAGGAGATTGTTGGCTTCGACAAAGGCATTTAGTTGAGAGTAGGCGGTTCGGTCAATGAGTTTGGCAAGGAACCTGGTGTTTGAGATGGGGCTGTAGTTTTTGGGCTCGAGAGGGTCGAGGGAAGGTTTTTTAAATTAGAGGTTTGACATGAACCGTTTTGAATGCGTCGGGAAAGATACCGGAGACAGGGAGGCATTTATGATGGATCTTGCGTGTTTTCCTGCACAGGTTGAAGCGAAAAACAGTATTGCCTGGTGGATATAGGAGAGCAACTTTGGTGGCAAGAGTATTTGTTCTTTCGAGAGCTGTGTTGTAAAAGTGGAGGGAGAGCGAGTAGCAGAGTGATTGTGAGGGGGTCGGGACGGTCGTGGTGCAGGCCAGGTTGGTGAATTCAGAGATGATTTTGTGGAGTTCTTTGCTCAGGTTTTTGGAGTTTAGGATTTGGGAGTTGTAGTGGGCTTTTTTTGCTTTCCGGATTTCGGCCTTGTTCTGATAAAGGTGTCGGGCCATGGTGGCCCTGCTCTCCTGGGTTTTGCCTTTCTGCCATCTCTGTTCTAGGTATTTATATAGTAGTTTGGTAGTCTTCAACTCGGGAGTGAAACATTTGGGGAAGAGTCCACAACGCTTTGAGGATTTGCAAGGGGGTTTGAGCCGCATAAGAGATGCGTTGAGCCATGAGTCAAAGGCGTCTGGGGTTAGTTGTTTATTGAGTTGGCAGGAGGGTGGTGGAGATTGGAGGAGTGCATCGGCTAGGTCCGGGACAATAGTATTTCCCAGCATTTGCATTCGATTTAGAGGTTCGTATTCAAGTCGGGGAGGGGGAGGTTTCGGGTGAATTAATGGTGAACAAGAGAATGAAATGATCAGACCAGATGACGGGGGGGGGGGCGGTCTGGGGGAGTTTAAATGAATCCAGGTGTTGAAGCTGAAGATGGCATCAAGAGTGTGTCCTTTATAGTGAGTCGGGCCATTTGTGGGGTTGGAGGTTAATTGCGTCTAAACAGCCAACCAGAGAGCGTCATAGGGTTGGAGGGAATGTCAAGCCATATGTTGAAGTCTTCAAGAAGTGTGCTGTTGGGGTGGTTTAGTTGAAGGGTGGCAATAGTGTCGCAGAGGTTGTTTGCAAATTCTCTATCATAGCCAGGGGGCCTGTAGATTATTAGGAAGCTGTGTGAGAGCGACGGAGAGAGGGATAGTTTAACAAGGAGATTCGCAGGAAGGAATGGAAGGTTGGTTGTCGATGATTAAGGCGTGCAAGAGAGACTTGAAGACGAATGCTACTCCCCCCTCCTCTGGAGGGACGGTTCAGTGGGATGAGGGAGTAATCAGGGGGAAAGGCTTCATTAGCGATTGGGGCGAAGTCAGAGAACCAAGTTTCAGTGATGAAGACCAGGTCTGGTTTGTCAGCGGTGATGAGGTCAAAGATGCAGTGTCTGTTTTTTGCTACGGATCGGGCATTAAATAGGATACAGTTCACATCGGCAGGCGAGGTTGGTCTCGGAGCTGGAGCAGAAGGGGATGGTGGCTGAGAGTGTGGACTGGCGAGAGAGGGGTAGGCTGGGTGATGCTCGATGGGAATAGTGGGCGAGCAGAAACTTCGGCAGGCTTCGGGCGGGATTGGGTGGCAGCATGCGTTAGGATGATCGGGCTTGGATTGGGTGATTTGGGGGTGGCGTGTGGGCGGTTAGGAATTTCAGTTGTAGTTGAGAAATCGAGGGAGAGGGGTTTCAGGAAGGGTGAAGCCGCGGGGGAAGGAGATGATTGCAGGAATGAGGTGGTGGGTCGAGACAGGGGAGGCGATGAGTGCTGGTGAATTGAGGGGGACCAGGTACGTTTCCCCTTTAGTTTCTCTGTTGCGATTGGGGTGAGAGAGGGAGAAAGGGGGGAGGTCAGAGGGGGAGAGGGATCCAGCTTTGGTTCTTGCTAGGGCTAGGCTTGCAGTTTTTAGGGAGGGGAAGGGGTGTGGTTGGGGAAAAGTGGTAGGGGTTTGTGGGCAAGGCGGGGGGTGGATGATTGCGGGGCAGAGGGTGCCTGTTATGATTTTGAGGGGAGCTAGCATGGTTAACATTGGCTGGTCGGTGGTGGGGTTTGGGGGGGGGGGGGGGGGACTGGTTTTAGGGTGGGTTGTTCGCCATCGTGCCCCTCTGGCTTGGTGTTTGGAGAGGTGAATGGCAGGGAATGCGAAAGGGGGAGGAATGATTGTAGCAGGGTGTGGCGGGGGGGGGGGGGGCTGATGTCCACGGTGGTCATATCCGATAAACTCTGGTGGAGTCGGTGTACTCAGGATTAGTACGAGCTTTTAAGTGGAATTTAGGAGGGTTTTCTAATTGTGGTTTTAGATTCAGTGGGGGCACACTTTTAGGCTCACTTCCAAGTTCGATGTGCACAGGGATGATATTAGATTATTAGGTGCACATCTAGGTTTGATTGCACATAGAGGTGATATTAGGCTGTTAGGTACTATTAGGTAGACTTCTAGATTTAACTGTGCACAGAGATTAGGCTAGCTACTATGTACCATTAGGAACACTTCTACATTCAACTGTATACAGAGATGGTATTAGGTTTACCTCTAAATTCAATTTTTGTACGGTGGGATATTTGAGCTATTAGACAACTAGATGCAGTTCTAAATTCAACTTTCACAGTGAGTCTATTGGGCAAATTTTAAATTCACCTTTCACAGAGAGGTTGTTGGGCGCACTGGTAAGTTCAGCTTCTAATGCACTTCTAGATTCAACTATCACAGAGTCTACTGGGCACACTTTAAATTCGACTTTCACAGCAAGGCTATTGGGCACTTCTAAATTAAACTTTGCCCAGGGGTGTTATAGGGCACACTTCTAAATTCAACTTTCCACAGGGGTCTTATAGTTTTTTTCACAGAAAGACTATTGGGCAACACTTTTTAAATTTAACTTTCACAGAGGGGCTATTGGGCACACTTTTAAATTCAACTTCAAATGCACTTAGCAGCATATTCACTTGCCTGCCATATTATCCTCTGACCACTCCCCTGATGTGGTCAGTATCAGAGAGACCTGCCTGCCTAGGTGAACATTCTGGCCCTATAGTGGCCCAAGCTCTTCTAGCTAGCTACATTATTTGTAGGGACTGGGCTTCCTCGCACCCCGGGGGCGGTGTTGCTCTGGTTCCCAAATCTATTGTCTGCTGGTATACTACCATTGGAGCATTCACTCAAAATGGAAGCATTGCTGGTGCATTTCTCAGTTAAGGTCTCCATTTCAGTCTCTTGATTGTGTATAGGCCTCCTCACAACCATCTTCTGTGAAGCCTTTCGTGAACTCGCGGCTCATCTCCAACTTATATTTGGACTGGTAATGATCCTTAGATTGAAATCGCCGACTAATTGGAACTATGATCTCTTCACTATATCTACCTTATTGAATTTGGATCTCCAGCAACTTGTTGCTGGATCAACCCATCATAAAGGGAACACTCAGTCACCAGTCTGGGAGATGAAAAGATCTGGTCCTGTGTACCCGGCACAGGAGCTGGAAAGGTCAGATTGACGTGGATATGAGGCTATAGATCACCAACCCTCAGATCCTGAAATTAAATTGGCATTCGGTGACCACAGCTCAGCTGGTTGGGGAGATTACCACTGGCTACATAGCACTGCAGCTTGTGGACTTCTCTTGCTCTCCTATTCTCCTCCATAGCAGATCGTCTCGCACCCCTCAAATGGTCTGAACAGCGCACCAGTTACTCAGAACCCTGGTAAGACCAAGATATTCAAACACTGAGGCTCAAACGGAGCCAGACAGAAGTGGAGGAAGTCCTACCTTCTGGACGTTCATTGCTACTCCGTTACTACTATGCTACTCCTTCATGCAAATATAGCAAAAATTACTTTTATTCTAAACGTTACATCAGCCCAAAGAATTATTTGAGGTCATGTGCTTTACATCATTGCCCCCCAGCCCCCGCACCTAGCCGAACGGACCAGGATTACCCCTTCCTAAGAGCTGTGCGATTCCACGTCTACCATTTTAAAACACCAAGATCAGGTTCATCCATGATCAAATCACTGATTTGAAGACGGGCAAATATGTTTTCACTCCATCAGTATCTGTCCATAGATTTCGTTCGGCTTCCCCCCCCCCTACTCCTCAGCTATACTATTGGCCACTGCCAAATTAAAATCTGCATCCCCGCTAGATTCCATCCCGCTGGCCATCTGTAAAGATGCTATGCCATATATTGCGCTGTGGGTAGCCGAGGCAGTGACCCACTCTTGGCAAACTTATTCTTTCTGATCTTAAGCACGCATTGGCAATACCTCTTTTAAAGAAACCGTCACCAGATCATTCTGGTCTGTCAAATTTCCAACCCATTTCTCGACTGCCTTCCTTCAAAAAATTGTTAAGAGTCTTTTCACGACTTAGCTTATTTCTAGAATCCTCCCACTTCTTTGACGCCTTTCAATCTGGCTTCAGACACAGCTGTGGCACAGGGTGTCCCGGTATCTGTTGTAAATGACCTAGCACATCTATGATCAGGGTGGAGTGGGGCTGCTGATATTATTAGATTGGTTGGCTGCCTTTGATGCCATCAACCACTCAATCGTGCTTGATCACCGGGCCAGGGATTGCCAGGCAGCTGCTGTGCTGGTTTAAGTCTTTGCTATTGAATGAGGCTTAATCTTTCACTCCTCCCCTGTCCCTCTTTCATGTGGTATTCCACAGGGGTCAGCTTTGTACCCCACTCTATTCACCATATACATCCAACCGTTGGTTGAGCTGGTCCACTCGCACATCCTGGAGCTACTCGTATGACGATACCCAGATAATCTTTCGGCTGGACCATCTTCTCCTGGTCCAGCATCTCAGCTGCAGGGGTGCCTGGCGGCCGTGGGTTGACAACTGGTTGAATCTGAATGCGGAGAAGACCGAGGTTCTGGTGGCGAGCCCCTAACGCCCCCGCCTGCCTGCTACCCCCCCCCCCCTCCATCTGCTCTCTATTGACTCCCTCCTTCTGTCCTCCCTCTCTGGGTTCTTTCCCCAACACCAGTAGAGTGTGAGGGATCTAGTAGGCCTTCATCTTCTCTCCCCTGAGCCAGAAGTAGCATCAGTATGCCAATCAGGGCACTAGAAACTTGCAAGGTGCTACCCTTTCTTCCATCTAGGCTGTACGCTCCTGCAGTAGATTCGCTTAATGCGCCGCCTCCAGCTCCTGCAAATTGTTGCAGCTAGGCTGGCAACGTTGACCTTTTTCTATGAACATTACTCCTGTTCCAAGATTACTGCACTGGCTTTCTGTCATTCAGAGGCCATGTGCATATTACACTGAGCCTTCTATGGCACTGGGCTGGAATATTACCCATATGCGCCAAATCGCCCTCTGCAGTCTCAGGAATTTCTCACCATCCAAGTGCCCCTGGTCCAGCACACCTGTGTGGGCTGTCGTGATTTCTCGTGATTGCCGCTAAACTGTGGAACGTCCTTCCACAGCCACTAAATACCATCTTTCTTTCTGTGGTTTTTTGAAGACCATTTCATTTAGTTAATCTTCCTTGCCAACTAAGTTTGCATGTTGCCACAGCGCCAAGATGCCCTTTGGTGTATGATGCGTTGTACAAAAGCCAATAAGGGGCACAAGTTGGAGACACAAAAGTGGCTGTAGGTGTTGACATGGTCCAGACAGGCGGCGATTCCAATCACTGAAATAGATGCAGTTTGAGGAGACTGCCAGCTAGATAGTACACCTCAATGTGGATGATTACCACTAGTTCTCCCAAGACAACGGACCCTGCCAGTATACGGCGGGCAAGGTGAAGTGGTGAAGATTCTCCCCCCCTGCAATGTAGAGGGCAGCTGATGCCCGCAACAAGTTTCCTGGGCAACATGCTGAAAAATGGCATGGCTTTGATGAATGACAAGCGTCCAGGAGAATGCAAGGAAACTGGTGAAGTTCAACAAAGGCAGCACATAGTTGCAGGACAGGCAAATGGTTAGGCTCACCAGCATTCGGTGGAGGCGGGGGAAGAGGGTGGAGGATGGGGGTGTGTTGGGGGGGGGGGGGGAAAGGTTGCATTCTGAACAAAGGTATTCCCTCGTTACTGGAGAACAAGGTTCGCTGGGGTTTGGCTTTTGCAATGCTGATGTATTGTATCCTCCAGCTCGGTCTTCTCTTCCGATACTTAACTCTTCTGCGCAATTTCCCGAATAGCTCCAGGCCCACCCCCCTTATCCAAAATCCAGATTCAGGGCTGTCCCACCCGACCAATGGAAAGGCTCTGCACAATTCAAACGGTTAGTGGCTGTACAATCATGGACAGCTACATAACTCCACATCTTGCCAGCAATAGACATCCACTGGGAAAATTAATGTGTATTGGGAACAATCAGGCAAAAAAAAAATATAAAAATAAGCACATTCAAAACCCCTTACCTTTTACACCACAAATTGCCATCTCACACTTCAGCAAGCTGAGCTACCCAACCGTCTCCCGAGGCCTTTGGGCTCATCCTGCCACCTCATTGGAAAATACAAAGCCGCCACAGAATCTCTCATTGCATCATAGGTCCTGAGAGTATTCAATGTGTGCGTCTGCTCTAGTCAACCAAAATAACTTGCAGGAACTATAGATAATCTTCGGACCTATAAAATACCAGAGCACCACAAGCTTCAGGACATTTTCCATCGTACCAGACTTCCTTCAAAACCCTGTCCGATTTCCGTCAAGATAGCCCATTAACACAAGCACCTCAAAATTGAAAAGGGCCATTTAATAGTGCAGTGATCACTCCAAACAGTTGGCTTGCAAACAAAACACAGACTTTGTGGAAGGCAGTCGTGAAGGCCACCTCCCATTGCAAGTCTCAATGCAGTCTCACATAGCCCTGAGACCAAGGCAATCTCCATTTAACTTTATATGAAATCACGATCATAACCATTTACCAAACTGATCCGCCATAACTAATTTAGTCTGTGCTGTTCCAGGTGCGGCTATGCCAGTATGCGCAGCTTTGACCATCTACAGTCTCTATTTAGATTACCAGAGCACTAACCTGCACTTGACTGCTTCACTTGTGAAGGCCTAAATTATGTTGCGATGCATTTTCCCTTGCCCGGCTCAAACCATTCTATAGCCCCCTTGCGGTTCCCTGCTCGGGCAAACGCTGACAGTGCTTAAGACCTATCCAGCTTATTGGGGTATGTCATGCTTAATCCTGTCTCTGCAACTACTGCACTTGACTCATCAGCCCATTTTGCATCCGTTACTTAACTGGTCTGTTAACTACTGGATTTGAATTCTTAAGCCCTGTGCTGCAACCCACCAAATCTGACTGGTTATGTGATCAACGTTTAACTATACTAGTCACGATACCATCACTCCCTTTGCCTGATGGGTCCTCTACAACACCACCGTACCCAGACATGGACCAGCAGGAAGTGCCTATCTAAACTTCTGTTGCATATCTGCACACCTGATGTACCCCCCCCCCACCTCCCCAATGAGGCCTGGCTTTACCAAACAGTACACACACAGATTTTATGCTCGTTTGCACAACCGACGTATCCACCCCATACAACGGGGTGATGCTTTACCAGACTCTGTATTCCTACTGATTTTGCCCTCATGTCCATTTGCACATCTGAAGCAGCCCGTTCCATGAGGCTAGACTAACTTTGATGCTTATTACTGCACTCCAACTGTACAATGCACTTGGAGTACTCCACTGCATACCCCCGACACTACTCTCCCGACTACTTATCTAAAGACTGGCTCCAGCGTCCTCTTCGGTCTTTCCTTCAGGCTGCGCCCTCAAAGAACTGAAATACAACAGCCAACGTGACGTGCCCATCTGTATGTCTGTTTTTCAGAGATGAGTTTTAGAGACCACAGACGGAGTAGTTGTACATGCATGTATATTGGAACTCCGAATGTAACAATCTAGTAAAGTCATCCAACAAACCATTTGTCTCTAAATACTACACAAGGTATAAAGCTTGATGTTCCACCCCACTACATGTTGAGTTGCTTCGTAAATACAAAAATCTTGTCTGGCATACAAACAAACATACCCTTTTTTCTTCATAATGGAGCTCAGATTCGTTCACATCTTTACATTGATCGCCTTGGTCACCTGAATCAGCATCTTCCTGTGAAGAGACATTAATGCTTTTATTAACAAAAAGATTCACTTTACTCCTTAAACATGTCTGTTTCCAAGCACTGATAGTGAACCGTTTCAAAAAGGCTTTGAATTTACATAGAAAACATTGAAGGATTGAAAGTAGCCATCAATGTAGTACACGATTGTCGAGCACTGCATTCTGAAGATGGCTGCCACGGAAATTCAAGAGGGGCATGGAAGCAAGTTTCTACTCACTTTCTGTGGAGGCAGAGTTAAGAAGGCAGCTTGGGGGAGGAGATTTGCTGTCAGGAACAGGTAAATGCTGGAATTTAGCGGTCAGGAGGGGTGGGAAGACAGTGATAAGTGGGTGGTAGGAAAAGCTTAACATGCAAGCTGAAACACCAGTGGAATCAGCCCAGCATTCAATGAATTAGTTTGGACGATTCCCCTGAGCCTGTTGAACACTGGTGTGCCCGGCTCTGAAGTAAACATGCACACCCAGTTAAACAGAGGTCACCAGATTGGGGGAATAGAGAAACAGAGGACCCGATTTATCAAATATTTTGCACTTTGCCATTTTTACAGAGGGTTGGAGTGCATGACGAGAAGGTTTTACAACACACCCGTGAGCTAGAGATGGTTCAGCATAACTAACTAAATCACCATTTACAATGAGTTCTAAATGGGCGCAGCCACAGCAGATGTTGAAAAATGTCTGCTAGTCAAGGTAGCAGCTAACAAAAACTTTGACGGAAGATAAAACGTATTTCAAACTCCAATTAGAGCATTTCTAACTGGTTTAGTAAGTCCACCATTTCATATTTCCAATCCACTTACACATGTATGCAACCACCTGTTAGGTGGGAGCAACCAACCAGAAGCAATAGACGGCCGTTTGGCACTGGCACCGATGATCCCATTTAATGCTCCATGGTTAACGTCTTTAAAAAGACGAGAGAAATTACTCAGAAGTCCTGCCTACATTAACATGACTCCATGACAAATTCCCACAAGACCTGGATTCCAGGACTGGCAGGCCCATCTAGATCTCACTCACTGATCACCCAACAGCCTCCTCTACTTGCGGCAGTGGGTGAAAGCTGCCTGGAAGCAAAGTGAGCCAATCAGACCATCAGGACTGAAAACATACCCAAGCAACTCGAATTGCCAGAAGGTACAGGAAAATATTGAAATCCAGTCAACTGAAGAGTGCCATTTGAGGAGCCATTACCACAAACTTACACAAAAAAGTGATCATGCTGGAATTGTTACCACTTGAGCACACCAATTAAATTTGTAGAAAAACTTTGCTGCTGCTTTGCATTTGGCGCTTATGAAGCAGTCGGTTGACTTTGCTCTAGACAGAACCAGAACAAACGTGCTCATAAAAAGGTAATTCGCAGTTTACAAATTGTGTGCTATGAAAGAAACCCCTCCGTTACTGCGCACATAGAATTAGCCTCATGCTCTGCATACAATAACCAGTCACCTAGGCGTAATCGTAAAGGCGATGAACTCCTACAGTACACTGAAGTACAAAGAGCATGAAGCAGACACCACAAATACAGTGAATGCAGCTGGCAGACTTTGTGACCCACATTTGCAGTATTGTAGAGATCAGCAGGAAAGCGCAGGGGACTCCTGGAAGAAAGCCGCAGGTGGGGGCCTCTCTGCCGGGGTTGCTAGGTTCCTGACCTTCAGGGCAGGGATGCCAAGCTTCATGCCAGGAGACACTCCGCATGGTTGGCAGTTCAATAATTAGGTTTCTGGATTTCACATAGGCGGTACAAAAGCAATGGAAGTTGTTTAACGTGGTGAAAGGGGAACAAAGCTAAATCTTAAAAACACGATTTTCTACCCAGCTAGGTTGAAGGTACCGACGCAACACAGATCTGTTTCAAGAGTCCAAAGGCGGCCTGGGACCAAATTGCGGAACTGGAACACCGTCACCAAATCAAGGCCGAGGGATGGCGATTCACAGCAATGGTCGTGGGCATGTATTCAACTGCAAATTAATGTGCCCAGGATGGTACCTAATGGAAGGGTCCTTGTAAACTTGGCACTTTACAAGACTTCACCTGAACCAGGAATGAGTGGATCGAAATGGTTCAGGAGTCCGCATGGCCCTCCACTGCGCTGCATATTGTTAGTTTAATCCTGGTACTCTGTGGTAAATTGGGAAGTGCTCCAGGAGAGGGTGCAGGGTTTGGGGCGTTCCATGCATGCTGTTTCATGTGTTATTTATGTTCTTCTGCTGATGGGGTATGTGGGAGCATGGGTATATATGTGAGGGGGGGGGATTAGATTTTCTATCGGGCTCGAGTTGACCTGTTCGTGGTACAGGCTTCTTCAGACAAAAGCCTAGTCCAGAGTTTTCCCTCTCAACAGCTCACCTTCACCATGAGGCATTGGCTCTGAAGAATGCACCGATTAGGATAGTTCATGGGGGCCAATTGCCTTTCTTTGTGGGATTCGGGAACTGCAGGTGGGTGCTGGGTTAACAGACGTGGAATTAAGAATGCAATTCGGAGCAAGATACTTCGTACTTGGTTCGAAAGAAGGTGGATATAGCCATGCTACAGTAGACACCTTGTGGAGGTTGAATTGCATACGTTGAAAACTAGGTGGAGAGGGCACGTGATAAGTATCTTTTTTTCCTGTTATGCCCGAGGTGTGCTAATCTGTTACGGATTCTGTGCCCTTACAAATTCGGATTGAGCTTGACGGCAGATTTGTAGGATTAATGGTTAGACTGAGAGCCAGTGACACTAATGGGTACCCAGGCACCAAACTCTTAGCAAGGCAAATTTTGGGGCATTAGGGATTTAATATCTCAGCATAGGGAAGACCGGCTACTGTGGCTAGGGGACTTAATTGCATTTTAAATAGGGAGTTGGGTGCATGTCTCCCGTTTAAGATTAAATAAACAGGAGCTAAAACCAGCTCCTGGGTATCCAGCAGTGATCGGGAGCCAACACTGGGGATAAAGGAGCTAGTACATAGAGTTCCACAAATCTTACTTCCACATAAGATGTGTCCCTTATTTTCTCACCCCTTTGGCTTTAAAATGGTGTATAGATGCGTTCTAATAATTTATATATTGTCCCAAATAAAGAGTTAAATTCACATATGTGCGTTTATCGGCATCAGTTCACCTGGGGAGCAAAAAGTAGCTGCTGGTCGCTATTGGAGTCAAGCTAACTAGGCTCTTCTAGGCTACAAACAGGAGCTAAATGGCTTCCCTCAATTTAGAATCCTGTGGGCATCTAAAATTCTAACCCGAAACAGAGTTACTTTTTTATGATGTGTGGAGGTTACAACATGACCTGGGTGGAGCATTGCTATTCCTATTATTCTGAGTTGCACGATTCCTTTTCACGCATGGACTATTCCTGTGTTGAGGAGGTACCTGGTCTTGTCGGAAAAGTGGAATTCCTGAATAAAACCCTAGCTGATCACACCACATTGTTATACGCCATGATACGCTACTGTATTCCCCTGATCCCTGTGTGGAGATTTAATAGCAGTATGTTAGTGGGATTGGCAGTTAAGACCTCCCTGAAGGATGACATCAATTAGTTCCAGATTACAATTGGTGATCCACTGAACATGGGCACACTGAGAGGCACCGAAAGTGTTGTGGAGTTTGCATTTCGGTTAAGGTTGGAGTTTGGAGAGCACATGCAGTTATCCGCCGTGAGGACGGGATGTTGGGACAAAGGAAGGGTAGGGGGTTTAGAGGTGCAGTTCCCCCCCGACCCCCTCTCCACCCCACCCAAGAAAAATACTGCAAGGGAGCTAGATGATGCACATGACAGCTTGCCCAGGTTTGATTATGCTGTATATGTGGACAGACAACATGCAGAGGGGGAGAAGATGGGTATGCTTCTTGCTTGGTTAGGGGGCGGGAGGGGCCAGACAAGCTGGCGAGGGAGGGGAGGCGGTGCGAGATTGCAGATTGTGGGCTGGTAACTGATCAAGAATGAATGTGAGGTTTTCACAAATTCTACAGAGACTTCTGCTACTTGAGAGGTTTGACTGCCCATGCTGTGGCATGGCTAGAGAAAGCAAACCTGGATAACAAAGGCAACGGACAAGCAACATTAATCTCTTGTGCACTGGTTTTATTGCAAGATGTTGAATTGGCAAGGGACAGTCTGGGATTAGGTAAAACCCCTGGGATAGACCGATTCGGACTGTAGTGTTCAGGGCTTACAAGGAACTGCTCACCTGTGAAGTATCCATTGAGGTGCTGAATTTGGCCAGATTCCAGAGTTCTATTTGAGGCTCTAGTGGCGATACTTCTTAAAACCGGGTAGGGTACTCACACACCTTTGTTGATGATTTAAGATATTGGCTGTATGACAAACCAGTAATAGGGGATATAGTGTACCTGGATTAAACATTTATTCCAGGCAGGAGCATCATGCATAACCCGAGGAGGCTTTTTAAAATCCTGGTGTATAGAGGCAAGGCTGAAGAAGTTGCATTGGTCAGCCTCAACAGGGTGATTCTGTAGACTGGAACCCCCACACGAGGGCTCTACAGCCAGGGTTAACGTTAATAAAATGGTGTGTACCCCTTGGCTGCGAGTACGGAAACGCTGCAGTGATGTCCGTTGTCAATGATTTTTACTTTGGACATTGAACCACTAGCAAGGGAGACAGGACGCTGTTGAGCTACATATGGGCGCAATAACCCACTGCATCTCACTGTATGCAAAGGACATATGTGCATGACCCTGAAAGAAATTTAGAAGCAGTGCGTGATTCAGTTGAAGAAAGTTTTGTTCTGTCTGGTTAACTGCACTAAGTCTGCCATCTATACAACACATGAAAACCACCAGCAGGCGCCTCCATTAGTTAAACACCTTGGAATTGAAGTTAGAGCAAACTGGGACTGGGTTAGAATGTAGAACATGGTATGTTTAGCAGGTCAGCAGAATTCTGGGCATCATTTCAACCATCGGTACTGGGACGTGTGGCACTTGCAAATAGGAAGGCGCTTCCAATCTGGACTATTTTTACAGGCGAGGCTGATACCTATACCAAATGAGTACTTTCATAAGCTACATTTGACATTGAGGAAATGGTTATGGAAAGGCGGAAGTTGGAATTGCACACAGACGATGCTGCATTTACTTGTAGGTAGGGGGTCTTGGTGCCCCGGACTTCAAAACATACTATAGGCTGCTAAAATGCAGCATCTAGTGGATTTGTTCCTGCACCCACATAAAGACCCCAACATGATTGAGACTTTGTGCAAACCACTCCAGTTATTCGATCCATTAGGGCAGAGGTATTCAAACTGGTGCACGCCCCAGCCACGGCGGCATCCCTGGAGGGCTGAGAGAGTCCACCATGAAATGTAAAAAAATATATTTTAATAATTTTTATAGATTGAAAGAAACGGGCTGGGGCAGCTTACATGGTCGGGCTGAAGCATGAAACGGTCTAGCACCAATGAAAAAGTCGCCCACAGTTGTAAATGGATATTCATTCCTTTAGTCACAGACTGTTTGAAGCTACCCAAAGGGGTGCTTTGTCTTAAAAGCAAAGTAAATGTGATATTTAAAGTATATTTATTCAGCAACAATGGTCAAAATTACTAACCTGCATAGTGAATAAACTCAAACTGGCCCACATTGGCCAAAAAGGTGTCCCATTTTGACTGGCACACACACTAGCATTTTTGTCACAGGCATTGCCCTATAGTCCAGTTCGAGCCTGGCAGCTCAATAATGGTGAGGGGGCGCCCAGCCAGTGGCCCCCTCACCTATTATGGAGGAGCTAAGGAGTCAGCCCAGAGCAACAATGAGACTCCCCTCAACTGCTTTTTCCAGCTCGGGGAGTGCTCCTGGGCTGGCTGAACTGTCAAAAGGGAAACACTATTTCCCCTTGACAGTTCAGTTCCCCAGCCACACATGCTCACTGAGCCATGCAAGTGCTCGGGAATTTTGTGTTGGGCCCAGGGGACAGGGATGGTATCTTGGCCCCCCAGCACCAATTGCAAACTGTTTGGCCATTTACCCATTTTTTTTTTTAATTATGTGGTATAATGCAACATTTTAACCCATTATTTATTTTTTTTAAATCACGGGCAGAAAGCCCTCCCCACCCCGCCAAATCTCCCTTGATTGGTTCAGGCTCCCTCACTGTGCTCGGTAGCCCTGCCATTTTTGGGGGAAATAGTTATGCCCCTCTACAAAAAAAAAAATTTAAAAAAATTTAAAATACCACTGGCCCTGTGTTGGGAACGGGATGGGGACCCCAGGATTAGGGTCTGGTGACAGGACGCAATATATACTGTCCATTTGGCATTGTTGGGGGGCCCGGCCTGCTCAAACTTTGGTCAGGGGCGCCCAGGCCAAAAAAAGTTTGAAGACCACTTTATTAGGGGGGACAGAAAGTAACTCAAATCCACTCCTTCCCTGGTGGCAGACAACAAGACGTTCAGGTCAGAAGATTGAGTGTCCTTTCTTCCAGACACAAACGTATCTAGCAGTAGACTAGGGCATCTTTTCGGTGGAAAGTATTGCAGGAGTGGAAGAGGGCAAGTGGATTTATATTCAGATGACCGTATCAGCAATTTCAGACTCAACATTCTCGTATTAGACAATTTAGTGGAATATGCCAAATTAATGTGAGGCGTCGGACATTTGTGACAAAGGCTTCCCATGAGACGCAAGATACAAATATTGAATGTTACACTGCAACACATCAGATTTAGGCAGCGGAGATGGGGGTCTAGAAAAGATGGCAGGGTTAAGGTGTGGAATAAATGGGGGCAGGAGGGAGGGGTGACCTAAGAGAATCAATAACTGATGGTGAGTGGGCCATGGGAGAAGTATTGAGGGTGCATTCTACAGGTTCAGGAATAAAGCAATGGCTATTTTACATGGTTAGCTAGTAACACTAGATGGGTCTTGTTCTTCATTCACCTAGATTCGCGCTTGGATACATTCTGCAATCCTCAAAGACCTGGGAGTAACTAGCTGCAATCTGTATCCGTACAGTATAGATACACTGGTTGCACGCACTATGACAGTTTAAAAAAAAAAAAGTCTGGTGCTTGTACATTAGTGGTCGCCTTGCCGCAGGTAACTACTGCCAGTTGTCTGGTTGTGGTGTCTGGGTGGAGCCTTCCATGGGAGATGGGGCAAGCTGTGGGTGGACGTTTTGGAGATGGCTATCCCCTCCCCCATGCTGGTCGTCCAGGCCGAAGAGTCCTGCATGAGTAATCGAGTGAGTGCTTTCTGATCACGAAACTCAGAAAAAACAGGGTGGAAAACAGGTTGCTGGAGGGAAGAGCAAGTTTTAAGGGCCTTCCTGAAGGAGGGATGGTCCTCTTAGAGGCGTAGGTCGAAAGGGAGGGTGTTTCAGAGTGTGGGTGCTTGGACCGAGAAGATGTTCCTCATAGTCTGGGTGAGCTGAAAGGGGGAAATCAGCAGGAGGTGGGCAGAGCCGGATCCAAAGGTTCTGTTGGGACATAACGAGAGAGAGAGTGTTGGAGGATTCAGGGTCTTTCTTGTGAGGGGCACAGTGGGTGAGACTCATGGTTTTGAACTTTGGAAGATGGCAGCCAGTTGGATCTGTTGGAGCTTTGAGCTGGGAGGCAGCAGCGCCCAAGTAGAGGGAGTATGCGTAATCCAGCCTGGAGAGGATGATGGCCAGAACTGCAGAGATTCTGTGAGGGTAGGGGAAGAGACCTGCCTGAGGATACAGAGTGGACAGTGGCAGGATCTGGAGACAACGTTGATGGGTAGAGAGTAAGGTCAGAGCTGAAGGTGCATCCTAGGTGCTTTACTGACGTGGATGATGCAGAAGGGGGGGCCTAGAGATGACTGCCAGGGGGTGGGTTGATGTCTTGTAATAAACCAGGATCTAGGTTTTCCTGGATTGAGTAGGTGGGTTATCATCCAGTCATCGATATCCATTAGGCAGAAGGCAAGGTCAGGGTGCAGGGAGGCCGGGGAGTTGGGAAACTCGATGACCAGAGTGTTGTAGGCTTAGTTGTAGCAGGTGAGGTTGTGGGAGTGGATGAGCCCAGGGAAGGGGCTTAGGTAGAGAGGGGAGAGGGATGCCCCCTGTAAGACCCCCTGAGAGACAAAGTGGGAGGAGAAAAAGGGAAGATGGCGATGAGCGAGTGGTTGGAGAGAAAAGGAGATCCATCCTGAAGCAGAGTCCCTGATGCCTAGGCAGTGGAGTCAGTATACGGGGGTTGCATGGTCAATTGTGTCGAATGCTGCTGAAAGGTGCAGGAGGATGAGGGCAGCACATCCTTCCGAGTCTGCTCTTGTCATCTCATCCCAGATGGAGGATTCAATTTTGTGGAGTGGTCTGAATCCAGATTGGGCAGGGTCGAGACGGCTGTATAAAGGGGGAGTTGGTATTATGCCTAGCGATCTACATTTTGCAATGAAACGGTTGTTGGAGATTGGGCGGTAGTTAAAAAGAAGGGGTCAAGGTCTGATGGGTGGCTGAAGAATGCTGTCACAGAACTAGACGCTGAAACAAACAGCAGGTATATCGTCTTAATGATCTTTGATCCCCGATTAAGGACATGGGCCATTGACGCGAAGATTCTGCATTTGTAAAAACCTTATCAAGGCCTTTCTTTTGTTAATTGCCTATAGAGCCACGCTGGTTTTCTAGATATATGAAATGAGACCGCGTACCCTAAAAGCCAAACTTGAATACTGGAAGTAATTCTTGGAGACCCTCCTGTTATAATTACTTGCACAATGTAACTTGGTTAATGGTGACACAATCACTGTTTTTGCCCCTACAGTAATTTGGACATGTTAGTAGTAGGTTGGGAAGCTTTCTCAAACGAAGCTTCTCTTATTGACAGGGTTCCAGTTTTTTTTTCCCCACATAGAATTAGGGGCACCAGTCGAATCTGCTAAATATACACTAGATCCTTACCAGGTAAATGATTTTAATTCCAATCATAACCGGCAGATAACAGTGTGTTGTATATAGGTATGTAGAAGGCACAATGAAAGTGGAAACGCATGAATCTACTTATTTGATGCGCTGTGTTGGCATGGTCTTCATGAACCTTTCATATCCATGACTAGAGTTCTTTACTCTAAACCTAAAACCTCAATTCTTATGAATGTCAGAAGTCTCCCGTTTTTCCTTTAGGCAGAGGTGCACGGCAAGGATGTCCTCTTTCTCCTCCGCTATTTATTTTAGCCTTTGATTTTTAGAAATTAGACTACATCCTTGTATGCAGGGAATCTCTTTTGGCGATTTTCATGTCAAACTGGCAGCCTATGCTGATGAAATTCTTCTATCCCTTAAGAAACCTGAAAGAATTTGCTTAATATATTCCTATCACATTTCTGATTAGCCTCAGGTTACAAATTGAAATTCTACCTCTGAATGTTTATTGTACCAAACACCATCTTCAGCCTTATGGTACGAGATGGTGTCTCAAAAGCCTCAAATATCTAGGACTGTAAATGTATGCACCTGTGAAGGATATTAAAGAAAATACTAATATTGCATTAACCACAAAATTAAAACGGATAGATTTCTGGTCCCCGTTATATTTACCCTGGTGGGGTAGTCTTCAATCCCTTAAAATGATGATTTCCCCAATCATTTATGTTAGGTGAATTTGTAGAGCGCAGCATATGCCAAAAAGCATCTTGGCACTGGGGGGGTGGGGGGAATCCGTTCAACGGGGAGCCAGTGTGGCTGACGCAGTAGGGGGACCATGTGCGAGCGTGCTGGCGGGCGCAATATCGCGCAAGCAGCAGCATTTGGATCCGATTGAGCAGATAGTGGGGTTGGCCGAGGTACAGTGAGTTACAGTAACCCACTGTACTAAGGACCAATGCTCCAACCACTGGGCATGAAACTGGCCTGGGCTGAAAGGAAGAACCTTTCAGCATGTCCGCAGTTTTAAATGGCCGGCTTTGCAGATGGTGCCCACTTGTTCAGTCATCATCAAAGACGATAACTTAAACACCCAAGTTTCTCACCATAGGAGAGGGAAGGGGCCAAGAAGACGTGGGCCAGAAGTCCGGGGTCCAGTAGTTGAGGATGGTATTTGTCCCTACCACCAATACCTCTGTTTTACTACCATTAAGCTTGAGAGTTGGTAGCCATCCACGCACCTAAATCTTCAAGGCAGTTCCCGAGACGGGCTGCAGTGTCAGGCCGAGAGAGGTCCAGACGTACCAAGATTTGCTCGTCATCAGCATAGGAATAAAAATCGAAAACCGAATGAGAAGGAGCCGAGGCCAAATGTAGATATTAAAGAGGATGGGCGACAGGGCCAAGCTCTGAGGCACTCCACAGAACAGTGCAACTGATTTCGAACAGTAGGGAGGCAGAAAGACCAATTGAGACTGGTCGGTCAGAAAGTCTGAACCAGTTCAGCACCTGGCCCCCTAGGCCCAGGTCAGACAAACGGGATATAAGTATAGAGTGATCAACCGTGTTGAACGCGGTCGAGAGGTCAAGTAGTAGCAAGGCACCCACCCTGCCCTGATTGACTAATCGGGGAAGGTCATCGAATACGGAGTTAAGGACCGATTCGGTGCCTCTCCCAGGACGAAAGCCAGATTGAAAAGTATCAAAGTAACCTGAAGTATATTTCATTCATGCTTTTAAGAAGAGGTTGGTTCATGCCATGCCAAATTTTTGTGGGGGAAAAGGAAAAAAAATTAAATAGTATCTTCCTTAATAGACTAAACTAGAAAGACATTATCTGACTTATGTATTTAATACTAAAAATAGTATAAATGTAAGAATGTTCAATGTATAGCCAAACAGATTAGAATGTATTTCATCTCAACAAAACCTTCCAAGTGTATATCACTGTTCATATGGTTCAATAATCTCATACGGATTAATGGCAAAGTGCGCTGTGAGACCTACAGGCGTGTGGTGCTTTATAAAAATGTGAAATAAATAGTCATTTGTTCGAAAAATTGGATTCTGGAATTAAAGATTTACAACAACTTTTTAATCAAGGGATACAGTTACCTTTCATTGAATGCAGAGAAAAATTCCTCTTTCCCAAGTCTTTTTTTTTTTATCACTGATACTATTAATGGATGCTATAGAGAATTTGCAACCCCAGATGGAATTCTTCAGACTAACTGGTGTGGTCAGACAAAATCATAATTATCAGCTTTCAGCCTCCCTCTTCTATAAAGAACTTATCAATGTCACGAAGGAAAATCCCCAGTGGAAAACACAATGCCAACAAGACTGCCCTCTTTAGAAGACTATGGTTGGTCATCTTTTTGGAAAAAAAAAAAAACATTAACCATAATGGTGTCTGCCAATACTACCCAAACTCACACTTTTTTCCTCACGTAATTTGTATTACCCCTGCTATGCTTTTGAAGTGCAAGTTAACAAATGCTGGAACTGTCATAATGCTGAAGGTTCTTTCAAATATATGTTTTCCGAATGGAAGTTATCGTAAAATTATGAAAAAAAAATGCATGGCGTATCATAAAATGTATCTTTGAAGTAGATTAACCTATTTTAAGATTTTATATCAGGGGAGTGATCTTTTCCAACATCATTTAGACCTACACATGACATTTATTTGATCTTTTTTATTTTGATTGCTGTTCAAGTTATCACAACTGATTGGAAGAAATTTGACGAGATCATAAAATATGGTAGAACTCCATATGCAATATACATAAAATTGAGTGATGAATCGCTTCAACCCCAATACTGCATCACAAATATTAATTGAAATTGAGAAAGTTTTCCGATTTCCCAAAGTCAAAGGATTACACCATTTAATAGGATATCGTTAGTTTGGTTTAATATAGTACCCTTCTATCTTTTCCCTGGGCCCCTGTCCCTTCCCACTACCTTACTCTCTTGTCTGTAATGTAGGTTATGTTTCCCACCTAACCCCACAACTTTATAAAGGCAAGTCTTATTCTTTTCGCTTGGACTCGTACATGGTCCAAATCCAATGCGGCAAACTTATATCAGCAATCTAGGTTCCTAAAATACATGATTATACAAAACGTTTGAGCCTTGTTATTTCACTCTGGACTAGGCTGCATGTGTATTGTTTGACACTTTTAATTAAAAAAAATATGTTTAAAAATAATTTAAAAGCAACAATCCCTAGATCAAAGGAGAGCACTGGGTTTGTCAAGCCAGCACACGGTGTCTGTGTCAAGAGTCAGGCGCCTATATAAGTACGCCTGGGTAGAACCGGATGCAAGTAATAGTTAGGGAGGGGAAGCGAGAAAATGTATAATAAATGGGAGGTGCATGCTAAAAATGATAATTTACCTGTTTGCAAAAGCTGCTGAAAAGTAAGCAAAATAATGTGTTTCCTTGTTTAGGTAATGTTACCACAAGGATTTTCTTTTTATATATTTCAGCAAACCCTAGTCTTGAGAATCTGGGCAAAGTGCTTAAAGACAGACTGTCTTTGGTTCTGCCATGGTCAGGCCTGTGAGCCTTCCATTGTCATGATGAAACCATGCCCAAGAAAACACCATCCAAAAGCACTTCCATTTACTCCGCTAAACTTCGAAAAGGGAAATTCTGTAGATAGAAAGGTGGGGTGGCAGGAAATATGGGCACATTTAACTGTACGTGGGATTTTGACCACTGCTTCCCAGGGAGCAGAAGCCCTGATCCAGGATGACACGACATTACAGAGTCCTGCTAGGATCTTTATATGAAGCATTATAGTGCCGTGTGAGCCAGGAATCCTCTCAGCCTGAGGCTGGGCACTTTTGGAAGTCAATTTACATAATACAAACTTTGACTAGACCACTGAACCTGGTTTGCAGTTACTGTGTTGTGTAATAGAGGGCATGCTTTGTCAAAACAGTGGTGTTGGGTCTGGTCAAATATTAGGTTTTCAGGCCTACCTTCCGTTCCTGTTTTTTTATTTGGTTGTTAAGGGGGTGCCAACTGCTGCCTTAAAGCAAAACGACGAAAGCTTAACATTATTCATTTGTGGCAATTCCCTTTAACCTTAGAGATTCCAGCTCTTTTGCTTGACTTGGGGCTTTTTAATTTTAATTCCCGAGTGAGTGGGACTTTCTCACTCATCTGGTTTTTGTGACTAGGGTTTTTGTGTTTAACTGTTGAATGGAGTCTGGTAAACTTCACAGGCATCTGCTTTTATTGGGACACAGCACCTTTTGTGCAATGCCACTGAGAAGTCCCTTGGACGTCTCTTAATGTTGAACTACATTTTCTTGGGTGAACTACTGTTCCCAAGAATAGTAAAATGACTCCTGTCTTTTCATTTGTGGATCCAGCACGCAACCGCCCTATGTGGAGTGCTGGGGAGGTTACATAATAACTTCTTTATCACATTCTGTTCTACTAACTCACTTGAATGGCTGGTGGCAGTGATTTATTTTTTACTTGCGCCATGTATCTGCAGGCTGAATACTTGCTGCAGTACAGCACCAAAGGGTGACAATTTTCTCAAAATGGCCAGTCTTTTTTCACCATTTGTCCGTTAGTTTCTTCAGGGCTTTTTATTTTATTTTTTAAATATCGGGCTTGGAGTCCGTTGAGTATTTTGCCTTTGGTGGTCTTCAACCCTGAAGCTCGCTGAGGCTCCAGTGTGTCTGGAAGGCCAGGACGTGAAGGATGGTCACAAAACTTACCGGTCCATGGTCTCTATTTGTGTCTGAGTGGAACCAGTTCTGATTGGCCCGCTGGCTGCCCAGCGGGACAGCCACCATGCTGGGTGATTGACAGCCTTGGGCTGTCAATGAATGGACACTTACTTAAAAAGGTGAGGTTTGAGACTAGAGGCAGAGCTGACCACTGGAGGACAACATCCGACAAAGACGTGAAGGGACGCCAGCAGCACCCTCCTGGACTGCGAAGTGCCTGGTGAAGCTCAGCAGCTGTGCCGACCCAGTTTTCGTTTCGACTGGGAAGACCCAGAAGGGACGACTTCCTCCCTTGGGCTGGTGGGAGCAACTAGCCTCCAGACAAGCTTCATTTTGGCGCAACCCCGACTTGCTGTGAATTTCCAAGGCTGCAGAAAACCAATGCCCGGGGACCCCTGGCGATCGAGTGCATGGTCTTCGAATCTGCCCAAAACTTCAAGGGCATCCAGAGGACCCTACAGAAACAGGAAATCTTCCTCCAGAGTCCATGACTGAGGGATCAAGTAACTTCTAACCAAAGCTGTTTGTTCGTCTTTGGCACGGAGGAGAAAAAGGTGCTAAAACCACAAAGAGCAGCTGAATCAAGGAGAATCCATTGCTGCAGTCACTCTCTCGAGTGCTGCCACAGGAGCCCGCCTGAGGTCCTCCATTCTGTTTCGACGACCAAGAACCAGGAACAAGGGTCTGCTACACTGCAACAGGAACGCATCCAGCTAGCACAAATTCTTCAGTTCACAGGTACTGTGGGGCTTGGGGTACAATCAACCTTTTGCAATTTGTGGTGCTTCCTACCTTGGGGAGTGCTATTTTACCCTCTTTAGAGTTGACCTCAACTCACTTGCACTGTCTTTTCAGCTTGTGCTTCTTCAAGGTGGCTCCTCTGGAGCTCATCCAATTTTTTATTTGAACTACTGACTTTGCTAAAACATTTTCTAAGAAGAGAGCATCAGAACTTTGAACTGGCCCATTTACTTTGGCTGTCCTGGCCCCCTTCTGAACCTATTGGCCTTGGCAGTGTGTGTTCCCTTACAAGGTTTAGTTGTTGAACACTTATTGCCGGGATAAAAGACTGCCTACATCCCCCTGGAAGAGTCCAACTGTTTTCTAACTGTTTAACTAAGTACAAAGTATGTTCTAAACATGTCCCTCCTGATAACACTTATGTGATCACCATTGAGTTACATAACACATGAAAAGTTACTCAGCTGCCTTATTGCTCCGGTTACAAATTGAATCCTAACCTTGGGATTGTTACTATTAGTTACTGCTTTTAAAGAATGCTTTAAATAGCTGTGTATAAATATAAACAAATATTTATAATATAACTTAAGAGTGCAAGTTTTTACTTGGATACCTGTATTTACCGATTTCATTGCACAGCTCACATTACCCCACGTAAGATAAACCTGGCTGCTCAGTCACACTACCTTCTTGTGTAGTACAGGCCTATATCAAAAGGTGGGTTACATAATGCCAAGTGAAGTTTTGTGTAGTCCCACACCAGTTGGACTGCATCAATTCTTACCCAAAGCTGATGGCAGGCAGTGGGATTGGTGTAGAGTGGGTTACAGTGACTATTGGTTGCACTTGTGCCCAAATAAACCATCCACAAGGCTAGCTCCAACAAAAAGTAAAGTAAACTTGAAACAAAATGCCAGAAATTGATAATTTTAATGTACAGTCCCTTAATGCACTGACAATGGAACAATTCAAAGATTTATGTAGGAAAAGGGGACAGAGTTTCACGTGAAGAAAAAAAAAATGAGTGGATTACAAGATAGTTAAAATCACCAAAATCGACTGAATACCTCTGTCAACCCTGACACACTTGCGATGCAAATCAGGTGTCCTCCAAATGCTGCCGCTGTTGAGGCAAGGACCCCTTTCTGGGTATGCCTGTATGCAAAAGAATCCAGTCTCCAGTGTGCCTGCGGCTATCCACTCCTCCTACAGGTGCCCTAAAGTGTTACACATAGCAGCTTTCCCATCCAACATCCTGGTTGAGGCCTTTTGGGCCATCTACCACCTCCCAGCACAAGAGCGGTTCTCCACCAGCTAAACTACATGGTTCCCCAGGCACCAGCGCCGCACCTTTCCACCTCGCAGTAATATCAATAAACGGGATCACACCCCCCTCATGTTAATGTTAAAGGACATTTGTACGGCGCACTATCGCCACCGGAGTGGTCCCCTGGCGCTCTGAAAGAGGGAGGGAGAGGTGTGTTAGTGGGTGAAGGCCGGAAAAGTGCAAGATTGCAGTGAGGTGCTGTTGGCAGCCTCAGCCCGGTGGTTCCGTCGGCTGGGCCTGTGGTGTATGCGGCCGGTAGTCGTCGTGTGCTGATGTGCGAGTATGTGTTTTTGTCTTGTTGCAGTGTAGTGAAGTTTGTGCGGTTTGTTGCGCTGGAGGTTTTCGGTTGTGTTTGAGGTGTATGCAGAGAAGGAAATTGTTAGTGGTGTTGGTATCTCTACCCTGGATTGACCAGTTGGGCTCGTGTAATCATACACGACAGGGTGCTTGCGCACCCTGTGCCTCAGAAGGTACGTGACCGTTTTGGATTCGAGGCCCCTTGAGCATTTAGCTGTCCCCTCCGTCAGCGCAAACATGCAATGGCAGTCAACTACACATTGGAAACCAAGATTCCACCCCTCGCTCCAAAAAAGCGTCAATCACAAAATGCAAGTTACCAAAAAAGGAGAAAAAATAAAAAAAATAAATAAATAAAAAAAAAACACAACACAGCAACACTAATAGATTCTAATTAACTTGCATGTAAGCCTGGTGGAAAAGAACACATGGATCCCAAAAGAGCGAAACTTGATTACACAACTTTTTCTACAGCTTAAAAACATGGCATAGCATAACATAACAGTGCAGCATACTAATACCAACTGAATGCAGCACTTCAAAACAGGGCAGAGCACATAGCAGGCTCCTAGCAACACAACTATCGCCTAGTCAAGCAGACCTACAACAGATGCAGAAGTAATCGCAACAGAAAGTACATGGCTTCAAAAACAAAGTCAAGAAAGAACAACACGGGAGACCCGTTCAGCCATCTACTTGCACGCAAACACTTGACAGCTGAACGCCATACCGTCACAAAATGATAAATGAAGGAGGAGTTCACAAAACGTTAAACTGTGATTGGGCGTTTGCACAATAATGCCCTTTATACTACGCTGGAAATGCTATCCTGCTCACAAAAGTAAAAGTGCTGTTTTACAAAAGACAGTTAGGTTTGTAAGCGGGGCAACGGTGTTGTGGGGGTACTTTGTACATGGCACACAGTGCTACCGAGGAGTATTTTCGGGCACAATAAAGTAATAAAGTGAGGGGCCCAGAAACAAATATTTGTACAGCCGACTCCGCTTATTGTTTATAGTGCACGGCACTGGAGACAGGAAGTGGTACTGCTCGCCGGTGCAGCGGGCATCGTACTAACAAAGTAACATTTACATTAAAGCAGACCGTTCACCGGATGGTCCGCGTTGCCATCATTTAACAGGCAAACAAGCAAAGGAGGACGAAAAGTGTGAGAGACAGCGTTCCATCAGGTGGGCGGTTGCATAAGGAGAACGATGAGAGCTGCCATTGGCAGGAGGAGGAATAAAACCACTGGGAAAGTATCCATGATCTATTCGCGGACACCTCCAGTAGTTGCCGATGTTGTGGTTTCACCCAGAGTGGGTTACAGTGCTGTCAAATAGCGTGCTGCTAGAATGCAGCGAAGGGCGATGATCTCCCTAGCCGCACTGACGGATGACAGCGCGGGATGGGAAAGGGCATCTACTTTTTTAAACTGAGCAGTGAGTTGTGGGGGCGGGGATGGGGCGAAGGAGGCTGCCATCTACCCCGCATCTTTCAGAAAGAACCGGCACTCACCTGGACTAATTGCCCTAGTTTCTCAGTACCCGTCGCATTTTCAGAGGCACCCGTCTCCATGGGGCTCTCAGACTCCACCCGCGACTCGGTGTCTTCCATTCCCGGGTTGCAAAAGAAGGTGAGTGCTGCGTGCAGTGTTGAGCGGATCCCGCGCGGATGGTCAGCGGCGCGATGTTCTGCGCGCGCAGAGCTGGGAGGATGGTATCAGAAGAAAGGGGATCGGCAGTAACTCTGCACGCGCTGTAGGAGTAGGAAGAGCGCGCTCACAGCCGGCTTTTCCAGTACATCCCATCAACCAATTAGCGGCACCGGCAGACGCAGCTCTCGCGAGAGACCAGGACACGTTTTCTGCCAAGCACTCAAAAACAAAAGGTATTTCGTTCGCGGGTTCTCTGTTCACTACGAGGAGAGCACTAAACATAAAAGAAAGGCACAAGCAAAACCTACCTATTCTTCCGTTCATGAATGGTCAAATCACTCACAAAGCGCACAATTCCAGCAAGCGGCCATCTTGAAGTAGTAAATGTTTTCTAACCTCAGTATCATGTGCCCGAGTTTTAAGCCGAGATCTTCAACTTGATTTACCCGGATGCTGAAAGTAAATGTAAAGGTACGCGATGATATAATAGGTTTATAATCATATCATCCGTTCCATTCATTTGGAGTTAATAATAATACTCTAAAATGAATATATAACAAACAAAATGCATTGTTTGATTTTTGGAAACGGATGCAGTATCTACTGTTTACATAACATGCATGCCATTCCAGTAGGGACATACGTTCTAGTCTAAGCCAGGTTTTAACTTTGCATTATGAGTTGTGGTCGCAGATTCCACCAACTAAAAACTGGGACCAGCATACCTGTCAACTGTTTGAGTTGCCAAGGTGGCTGAAAAAAAGGATTTTGTTTTCCTGGTTGAGAGACCCATTCACTCTTATGGACAGGCAATGGCATACCTCTCAACTCGTGCTTTTGGCGGATGTCACCCGCCTTGCAAGCAGCTGAATCATCCACCAAGACTCATACGCCCATTCACTTCTATGGGCTCTCACCCTCCAAAAAGAAAATTGGGTGTTTTCACCCACCTTTGTGACACAAAGGGTTAGGAGCTATGCTTGTGGCGGGTGTCACCCACTACTTAGGCAGCTCTCTCACATACCTCTCAACCATTTGTCTTGCAAAGGTGGGTGAAATCACCCGATTTTGTTTTTGGCGGGTGAGACGCCCATTGGAAAGAATGGGCGTGCAGGAGGCTTGGCGGGTGAGTCACCAATTTGCAAGGCGGGTGACACCCGCCAAAAGCGGGTGAGTTGAGAGCTATGCTCTCTCACTCTCCAAGCTCCCTACACGCCAATATATATCAATGGGCTTTCACCCGCCAAATACAAAATTGGATGTTTTCACCCACCCATGAGCCATGAAAGGTTGAGAGCTATGTATTGGCGGGAAAGTGAACGGACTCTATAGTTTAGTGTCACATGAACCGCGGCATGAAGCGTGACATCATGACACGGGGACCAAATAAAGAGGCCCGCTTCGTGCCTTTATGACAGACTTAAGCGGGGCCTGTGAAGCACCATCACTGTGTCTGTCATCTTTAATGCGTGGCGCTGCGCCACGTGACCAGAGCACACAGCCCTATAACATTGGCAACAAGGGTCGGTACCCAGTACAAATTTGAGGACGTGTGCTCAGTAGGGAGACAGTCCCCAAGAACCCATGCAACAAGGAGCATCTGGCGACAGAAGAAGCAGCGGAACCCCGCCACCTCAGCTCCCTGTTCGCAATGTGAATATGACTTCCCACACAAGAAGGACTGCCCAGCAAAAGGGTATACCTGCACAAGGTGTGGGATCCCAAATCAATTTGCGCAAGTCTGCAGAGCCTCGGCCCCTGCCAGCATGCGAAGAGGAAGCTAACGCCCCAGAGGATTCACACAGGAGTAGGCGAGCCAATCCACCAACACTACGGCCACTGACTCACAAATGGACACTCCAGGTGCGAGCATAGGTGACGAAGAGGATGTTTTCTTCATATCAGCCGTACTCACTGTCAACGGTTGTGGGAAATGCCAACCATGATGCGCAGTGACCATTTTAAACACTCTAGTTCATGTGCTCATCAACACAGGAGCCTCAGTCAACGTAATGGGTGAAAAACAATACCAGACATTACCAGGCCCCCCTGCTCTCCAAGACACAAGAGTGCGTATATTCAACTTCGGGGACAAGACTCCTCTACCACTAGAAGGTGCCTTCATCACCACAGCTCAACACCACAATGTGTCCATACGAGCCAGATTCTATGTCACTAAGGTAGCAAATCAAACGCTACATAGCTGCGCAGCCGAAGCCCTGGGCCTCATCCATTTCACCCATGTTGTGTTTGTTGAAGTGGTCCAACTATTACTGCAGAAATTCCAGAACATATTCACCGGAATAGAACGGATGGAAGGTAAACCAATCCAGCTCCACATTGATGATACGGTCCAGCCAGTGGCTCTGAAACTCAGATGAATGCCCTTCCACATCTGCAAGAAAGTAAAAAAAGAGATCCAAGACCTTGTTGATCTCGAAGATTACTGAGCAGATAGAAGGACCCACACCTTTGGTATCCCCAATTGTCGTTGCCCACAAGCCCAAGCAACTGGACAAAGTCCGTATTTGCATGGAAATGTGGCTGCCCAACAACGCACTCAGAAGGGAAAGACTCTTGACGCCCACCCTAAATGACATTGTCGCAGAGATGGAAGGAGCCACAGTCTTTTCCAAACTTGACCTCCAATCTGGCTACCACCAGCTTCTCCTCCACCAGAATAGTCGTTACATCACGACCTTCACCACTCACATTGGCCTCTTCCGGTACAAAAGGCTGAACTTTGGCATCTCATCCGCCGCAGAGGTGTTTCAGAACACCATACGCATGGCACTGGCAGGACTGCCAGGTTCCCTGAATGTAAGTGACGACATCCTAGTGCACACCAAATCCAAAAGTGAACAGCTGGAAAGACTAGAGAAAGTCCTAGCGAGAATCCAGTCGCTAGGCCTAAGCCTCCACCGTGAAAAATGCAAATTTCAGAAAAAAAACAAGATCACATTTTTCAGCTTCATTTTCCAAGAGGGAGGACTATCTGCCGACCCAGCGAAGGTCAAGGTCATCCAAGAAGCCAAACCCCCAGAGTCCATATCAGCGGTAAGATGCTTCCTGGGGTTGGTCACTTATCGTGGCCACTCCATTGAGAACCTGGCCACCCTGTACGAACCCCTAAGGAACCTCACAAAGCAGTCAACAGCATGGAGGTGATCAGCCTTGGAACAAACAGCGTTTGAGAACATCAAGAAAGCACTATCTGAAGAATGCATATTATCGTTCTTCAACCCCCTGAAAGAGCACAGAAATAATTGTGGACGCAAGCCTGTTTGGACTTGGAGTCCTCCTCATCCAGGCCATCAAGGACGGCACACCGTGCACCGTGGCATACGTCAGCTGAGCACTATCGCCTATGGAGCAAAGGTACTCCCAGATAGAGCGCAAAGCTTTGGCAGTGTTGTGGGGATGCTGCCATTTCCATATATATATATCTATGGGAAACCAGTGAAGGTGGTCACCGATCACAAATCTCTTCTTCCCATCACGAGGAGCCGGTCAGCAAACCCTCCACCACGCATAAAAAAATGGTTGTTCGCATGCCAAGAATACAACGCAGACCTCAAGTACAGGCCAGGACAAAACAACGCTGCAGACTACTTGTACTGGCACCCCAAAACATCAAACGCAGCCCTCCTCACCCGCAAGGAGGTTGCGGCACCTGAAGAGCACTGAAGGCTCATCATAGAGAGTTCCGTCCCCAACTCAATGGACATCGCCGAAATCAAAGCAGCCTCTGCAAACAATGGGTGTTTCCAAATCCTGCACAACGCCATGGAGTCAGGACAGTGGAGGTCCGCTCTTGACGACCTAGATTCAAGGGCACAAGAATCTAAACACACATTAGAGCAACTGTGGAAAGTGCGATGTGAACTCACGTTCACGGATGTTGCACTCCTGTTGCGAGAGCCCCACATAGTCATACCTACCGAACTGACCGGCAGGGTGATTGCCCTCGCTCATCACGGCTATCAAGGCGCTGCCAAAACAAAAAGCCGCGTTAGGTTCAAGGTCTGGTTCCCAGCGTTGGAGTCAAAGGTAGGAGACTTTATGCAGGCTTGCAAGTGGTGCCAGGCCACCACCCCACACATTAGAGAACCGGCCATCCAGTGCATGCCCAGAAGCGAGAAACCAAGGGAAACCATCTACATGGACTTTGGATCGACACAAAGAGACTCGCACTTCCTGGTAATGATAGGACAGTGGTCTCGGTACCCTGAGGTTCAATTTGTCCCGTCCCTGGCTCTCCAGGAGGTCATACCGATAATGGAGAAGATGTTTGCTGCCCACAATTTCCCCAAAACAATATGCTGAGACAATGGCTCCCCATTCCAAAGTGCAGGCCTTGAAGAGTTCTTGGCAAAATGGGGCATTGATCATTGGAAAATCACACCTGTGTGGTCACGCACAAATGGCGAAGCAGAACGTTTTATGCGCACGCTCAACAAATGTTTCTGCATAGCGCATGGACAAGGAACATGTGAGAAACAAGCCCTATTTCAATTCCTGCTTCAATATAAAATGACCCCATACTGCCGAAATGCCGAAATATGAAGGAAAAAGAAATCTGGCCCAGATACCGGCTCGGGTGCCAACAGTGCACTAGGGCTGCTTTATTTTTTTTCATATTTGGGCATTTCTTTCCATTTTGCGTGTGCCGGAAGGTCAAAATGGAAAGGAATGCTGAAATATGAAGAAAAAAAAATCTAGCCCTGATGCCGGCTCGGGTGCTGAGAGGGCACCAGGGCTGCTTCATTTTTTCCATATTTGGGCATTTCTCTCCATTTTGGCCACAGAAAATCGAAAGAAATGCCCAAATAAAAAAAAAATGTGTTGTAGTGGCCTCTAAGGACGACAGGACGCTTAGGTGGGTTCTAACTGTCTTTATTGACAAGACAAACTGGCGGGCATAACTTGTCCTTAGGCAGGGTAGGGGGGTTTACTCACAGTTCCTGTCTGGGCTTCACTGGCTTCACTGGAGGCAGGGTGTGCTCATGGATGGCACGCTGTAGGCTTCCAGGGCCCCCATGTGGCCTCTTGTGGCATTGGATTTATGCCCTGGAAGCTGGACTCAGAATCTTCTGTGTCACTCAATTATAATGGCTCCTCAACAGGAGCAGAGCTGTGACCCGACCGCTAGGTCTGGCGCTCTGCCAATTCTGGCGGCAACGTTCTCCCACAATCACGTGACGTCCCCACACACCTCCTTTGCTAGGAAAAGGATGGATGGTCATTCCATGACAAAGTCTGCAAACTTGCTGGGTTTCCTTTTCTCTCTCTGAGGTCTGCCTTGATCTGGAAACGGGGCAGGGATGCAGGAGCACTCTTGGGGAGGTGTGGGTGATTCAGGTTCTCCTTGTCTTGCCCTTCGCTGTGACTCCCTGAGTGGGGATTGGGAGTTGACTCAGAGGCATCTCTTCCTGACTGGTGAGGGTTTTCGGATGGCTCTTGTTGGTCTGGGTCTTCTCCGGTTTCCCAGTGTGGCTGCTCAACGGATTCTTTTCTGCGGTACATGGCCACCCTTTCTAGATTCCATTTCCTTCTGTCTCTGGTGCAAATGTGGTTTGACCCTTTCTTGAAAACTTCTATGGGACTGCTGTATCTGGAGCCGGTCAAAGTGTCTTTGTGAGGGAGACGTATCTTTACCAGGTCGCCTTTGTTAACTGCTGTCTGGCGAGCGGCTCGACGCATGTCCCCTTGAGCCTTCATGGCTTCTTTGTTATGCTGCATGCGAAAGACCACGTCTTCCATGTTCACGTCTTCGTCGGCCCTCACTTGATGGAGCCAAGGTGGTACCAGTGTGGATGCTGCCCTTCTCCCCCTTAGCAGATGGAAAGGTGAAACGCCGGTGACGGCGTTGGGGGTGATGCGGTGGGCTGTGACAGCCTCCTTGAGCGTCCTGTACGGGTTTAGACCCGAGGCATGCGCTAGTTGCAGCGCCCCTTTGATGAAGAGTTTCGCCCGCTCGACCAGGCCATTGGCTTGTGAGTGGTAGAGACTTTCTCTACGCTGTCGAATGTTGTTGAGTTTGAGGAATTTCTCCATCTCTCAAGAGACCAACTGGACCCCATTGTCCGTCACGATTTCCTCAGGAAGGCCTTTGTGCTGGAATATGGTGGTGAGTGCTTCGATGACTGTGCTTGTGGTGGTGTCCGAAGTGAAATCAACTTCGACCCATTTGGAGAAATAGTCGACTGTGACTATCCCATATTTATGTTCTGGGGGCATGCTGTCCAGAGGCCCGATGAAATCCAACCCCAGTTTGCGCCACACCCCTTTGGGGAGTTCGGTGGGCAGCATGGGGGCTTGTCTCACAGCCAGACGCTTGTCAGTGTTTGTGCACTCATGGCACCTTTCGACCATTTGTCGTATGTGCTGATCCATGCCTGGCCACCAGTAGGTGTCGTGTATCCTGCGTCGGGTCATGTTGCATCCCAGATGGCCTGAGTGTGCTCTGCACAGAATCACTTTGCGAATTCCGCTGGGCAGGATCACTTGGTCGCCTCTCAGAATGAGGCCGTTCATGGTGGTGATTTCGTCGTTCACCTTCCAGTATGGGCCTAGGCCTTCAGGGATTGCTCTTTCGTCAGGCCACCCTTCGCGGACCCAGGCTGCTACGCGCCTTAGAGCATCGTCCTGCTCGAACTCCTCCTGCCAGTGGCGCTCACTCAGGTCCATGTACTCACCGTTCCTCAAGTCACTTATAGATGCTACGACACATTCATCTTCCAAGAATGTGGTCCCAGGGGCGTTTTGGTTCAGGAGCCTGGACATGCAGTCCGCTTGTGCGTTTTTCCAGCCAGCAATGTGGGCTATCTCGTATGTGTACTCTTGAAGTTTTGCGGCGATCCTGGCCAGTCTCGGGTGGCCGTCTTGGGGGCTGCCCGGGCTCAACATGTGAATGAGGGGTTTGTGGTTGGTGATCAGTCTAAACTTCGTGCCCCAAACATAAGATCTGAAGTAGTCGACGGCCCATGCACAAGCCAACATTTCTTTTTCAACGGTGGAGTAATTCTTCTCCGCTGAAGATAGGGCTTTTGATGCAAACGCCACAATGTTTTCAGTGTCGCCCTTCTTCTGGGTCAGAGTGGCCCCGAGCCCGTACGCGCTGGCATCCGTTGTGATACAGGTGTCCCATTCCGGGTTGAACGGTTTCAGGCATGGTGCATGTATGATTCTCCGTTTGATTTCAGTGAAGGCTTCATTTTGTTCTGGCCCCCAGAAGTAGGCTGCCCCCTTCTTCAAAAGCTCCCTCATGGGGCACGTGGTTTCGGAAAACTTTGGGACGAACTTAGCATAGTACTCGGCTATGCCCAGGAACGAGCATAGTTCTTCTCTGGACATCGGGGCCGGGGCGTCTGTTATGGCCTCCATAAGGTTCTTCTTGGGGCTCATCCTTTGGCTAGAAATGCAGTACCCAAGGTATTCTACCTTGCTCGCTCCAAAAACACATTTCTCGTGGCATAGATGAACGCCTGCCTCTTGAAGCTTGCTCAGGACTGCCTTGAGTGCTCTGTCATGGGTCTCGTTGTCCTTGGCGTACACGAGGATGTAGTCCTGAAAGAATGAAACATCTGTGAGTCCTTTAAGTAGGGAATTCATCATCCTCTGGAACGTGTACGCTGCTGAAGACAACCCAAAAGGCATGCGGGTATATTGAAAGGTGCCGAACGGAGTGATGAACGCCGTCAGGGGGCGTGAAGACTTGTGTAGAGAAATCTGGTGATAGGCGTCACACATGTCCAGCTTCGAGAAGATTGCTGCCTCTTTCATCATGAGGACGATTTCACTGATGCTGGGGAGCGGAAAGCTATCAGTGACAACCTCTAGATTCAGGCTTCTCAGGTCGATGCATATCCTGAGGTCGTTGCTGGATTTCTTTTTAACTAGAACCACTGGACTCAACCACTTGGAGGATTCCACGGTCTTGATGGTTCCTTCTTCGACCATTTTCCAAAGGTGGGTATCTAATGCCGGTCTCGCCGTGGCAGGTACTGCTCTAACTTTGTGTTTCACCGGTACCGCATTGGGTTTCAACCGAATCTTGTGAACAAAGTCTCTCACTTTCCCCGGGTTCTCGGAAAACAGGCTAGGGAACATCTCCTTGAAATTCTGCGCTGCTCCTGAGGAGACCATGAGTACATGTTCCGGAGTGCTGGGATCCAGTTTAATACTGAGTCTGTGTTGATCGTCCCATCCAAGCACGGCTGGGCCTTTGGGTGAGAAGTACACTTTGGTGGTGGTAGACCTCCCTTTGAAATCAATCCGGGCTCTGATGTAGCCCAACAGGTTGATGGTTGCACCTCCGAAGACCGTCGGTTTTTGCCTGGTCGTCCTGATTTCCACTTGTGCTTGTCCCATCATTTCCTTATACATGTCGATGGGGAGGATTGTGAGGTCTGATCCCGAATCTGCCATGACACGTGTTTCCATTCCATCCACTTTAATGTTGCAGTGGGGCTTTTCTCTCCTGGGGTGGAGGGCGTTGACCATGATGACCATGGGTCTGTCCTGTAGCTCGTCATCATCGCTTGAGGCGCGGTCGCCATCCACGCAGGAAACGTTTTTCTCCCGCCACGTACATACCGGGGCCACGTGACCAATGCGTCTGCACTTTGAGCACTCCTTATTCCTGGCGGGGCAGTCACGACCATTTGCCATGTGCTTGGTACTGGTGCATCTATAGCATTTCGGCAGATCCTTTTGTCTGGGGCCTTTGTCTCTGGGGCTGTCGCGGGACTGCTTGTCTCTGCGCCCTCTCCATTGCAGCACCGCAAGTTCGGGTACTGGCAGGTGGCTTCCCACTTCTTTGCGCCTGCTGGAGGTTTCTTCCTCTGCCCTGGCAATTTGGATGGCCTTGTCGAGGGTCACTTCTTTTTCTTGGATGAATTTGTCCTGCACTTTCCTGGAGTTGGTGTGAACGACCAGCATGTCGCAGATGACTTGTTCTGCGTTTTTGCCGAACGCGCAAAGAGAGGCCAGTTCCCTCATCCTGGTGATATAGTCGTCCACGGGTCCGCTCCCTTCTTGTTTACGGGTGTAGAACCTCAGTCTGTGTAGCACCACGTTCTCCTTATGGGTGAACCTCTTCACAATGCGACGGGTCGCCTTCTTGTAGACGTCGTCGTCGTCATCGACTACTGATATGGCTGTTAAGCTGGCAAAAATGTGCTGACCTTCAACCCCCATTGCGTTCAGTAGCATCACCTTCTTCCTGGAGGGGGCATATCCCGTGCCGCCCACAGCCTCCGGATACGTGGAGAAAAGGGGCTCCCATTGCATCCACGGAATTGCTACGGTTCCAGGTGACGGGAGAAACGCAGGGCGCGGTGTGGCACCTTGCATGGTGGGCCCGTGGGTCTTTAGGTATCCTCGTCGCCAATTATGTAGTGTCCTCTAAGGACGCTTAGGTGGGTTCTAACTGTCTCTATTGACAAGACAAACTAGCGGGCATAACTTGTCCTTAGGCAGGGTAGGGGGGTTTACTCACAGTTCCTGTCTGGGCATCCCAGTTACTTCACTGGAGGCAGGGTGTGCTTATGGATGGCACGCTGTAGGCTTCCAGGGCCCCCATGTGGCCTCCTGTGGCATAGGACTTATGCCCTAGAAGCTGGACTCAGAATCTTCTGTGTCACTCAATTATAATGGCTCGTCAACAGGAGCAGCGCTGTGACCCGACCGCTAGGTCTGGCGCTCTGCAAATTCTGGCGGCAACCTTCTCCCATGGAGCGCGGGCTCGCGAGATCTCGTTGCATCGGGATCTCGTGAGATCGCGCTCCCGCGATCACGTGACATCCCCACATGGATGCAGCCCTGATGGTGACTCGCCAGGGCTGCGTTTATTATTATTATTTTTCTGGAGAGAGGGATTTCATGGGCTCGGCCCGTGGTAGGCTCCTAGAGCCAATCCTGAACTTCAGGCTCGGCCTTGGCTCAGCCATACCAATGAAATCCCTGGCCCTCCCAGCTCTAGCACTTACCTGCACACTTTTGCACTCCCTCAGATATATACATTCTTCTCCATTTTACTGGTCCTGGTGTCCCGCGTGGCAAGACACAGTTCGGCTACTGCTGAGGCAGAACCTCACAGTGAACAGCTGCACCAGCAGCAGCGGTTTGCCGCAGCGGCATCTAGCAGAACAAAATTAAGTGACAATCTCCTCACGCTTGCGAACTAAAGCTCGGCCCCAGCGCAACCTCAGCCCCTGTAAGGCTGCACGGCACCAACGGGCCCAGTCCCAAGTGAATACTGCTAACAGCATCTGCCCAGACCTACACCATTATCATTATCTTGGCAGTACCAGCATTACTACTGGTTTGATGGAAGCAGGCCCAAATACACCTGTTGAAACCCAAGCCCTATTGCTAGTTCCAGCAATATGAGCCGGAGAGAGCACAGCTCCACAAAGGAGTCAGACAAGCCTCATTGCAGCAGCCGACTGCACCCTTCCATGGGGCGAGTAGTGCAGAAAGCCATCTGCGCCGGCTTTGGGCCGTTCGGCAAACAGTAGAGTGTCATGGAAGACATCATAGCCTTCACGAAAGGCATGCAAGAGCTCAGAGATTATCACCTCAGAGACCCTGTGCCAGTCAGCAGAAAAGGGGGAAGACACAAAGCCTGTCGGGCCAAGAGCGACCAGGCCACCCTGGGCACTATGCGCAGTAAGCATCACTAAACAACAAGGTCATGGGACAGCAGAGGCTGGGGTGGGGATACCTCCTCCTCGGACGGTCAAGATAAGGACAGCTGGACGGACCCCTCTGAAGCAAACTCAGAAGAGAGGGAAGACCTATCCTCAGACGTGGGGAGATCGCGTAAAGCATCAAAGAAAAGCAAGAGATTGGGGGATGAGGACCAGGATGTGATTGACCGGGATAGCCTCATCCATCTCAGATCGGCCGAGTGGGAGCCGCCAGAGAAGATTGTGGCCTATCTGGGGAAAGGTCTGCGTATGACTATAGACAAAGAGGCCCAAAATAAGGTCAGGGCTGAATGCCCCCGAACTCACCTTCCTAACAAAGTGGCTGAGACCCCGGAGAACTATGAGCGCATGCTAACTTTTATGGTGCCCTTCGGGAGAGACATTAAGAAAGGCATCAACCGGTCCTGGAGGGCATGCCAGGACAAGGTGTTGGATTTGGTTGGCCAGCTTGCAAAGATCTGGCAACTGGCAGAGAAGGCCAAGCAGCAGCAGCAGCAGGCCATCAACCTCAATGTCCTCGTGGACTGGGTGCAACAGGCGATTTGACTCCGCAGGGAACGCCATTGCATCCTGGCTACCGAGCGCAGGAGGTCTATCCTGGTCAAAATCAATTTAAAATGAGGGGAGCTTGCTTTGTCAAAAGAGGCAGGAGCCGCGAAAGGGACGTTTTTCAGCGACTCCTTCATTAAGGACATGATCACATTTGTTAATACTTATACCATGCTCGACAAAGCGCAATCATCCCTGAAGATGGTTTTCTGAAGTGAAGTTTTTGGCAGGGCTCACAGAGGCATGGGCCTCTCTGCTAGCCGCTCCTTAGGCTACAGGGTCCCTTCCGGGAGAAGCTGGTGGGAACAGGAAGACCACAAGCCAAACCCCTCCTTCCCATCCAAGGGAAAAGGGAGGGGAAGAGGGAAGCACAGCGGGAAGCAGCAACCTGTCAATTCAGGTGGGAGTATTGCCTGCACCCCACAGAAATCTAGCAGGCATGTATGGCCCTCCAGTAGGGAGGAGACTGACGCACTGTGCAGAGAAGTGGCTAGAAATCACCAAAGATGCATGTGTGTTGAAAGCAGTAAAGGGGTTCTGTTTATAATTTTATCAGCAGCCCAGGCAGGCACATTTGCCCAGACCATTAGAGTTCACAGCAGAGGACAAGCATCTGCTGGGAGAGGAGATCATGCAGCTGCAGTGCAAGGGAGGGATCGTGCCAGCAGAAAGCAGCCCCAGCTTGTTTGCGATCAACATTTTTCTTGTGAGACACAAAGCCAAGTTGCTCCTGTTGATCAATCTAAGGGTGCTCATGCCTTCTTAGTGTACCATCACTTCAAGATGGAGGGCCTTCATCTCCTGCGAGATATCCGTCAGATGGGAGATTGGCTAGCATGTATAGAACTGAAGGATGCCTACCTCACAGTGCCCATAGCGCAGCAATTCCGCTGGTTTCTGCAGTTTCTTTGGCACGGCCAAAGGTGGGAGTTCACTTGTCTCCCTTTGAACTAGCTTCTGCGCCTTGGTGCTTCACCAAGGTAATGAAGCCAGTCGTGTCCAAGCTGAGAGAGCAGGTCATCAGGCTCATTATCTACCTGGACGATGTGTGCCTGATTTGTCAGAACAGGTAACTGTTGCAGAAGCAAGTGGCATATACAGTAACATTCCTGCAGGATCTGGGGTTCCTGATCAATTGGGACAGGTCAGAGATACTTCTGTCCCAAACAATGGAATTCCTGGGCTTTGTGGTGGATTCAGCATGAGGAACCCTCAGCCTGCACCTGGCGAAGGTCAACGCAATCAGAAAAGAAATCAAGTTGTTCATTTTGAAGGACCGGGTCTCGCTCAGGGAATTGGCGAGGCTGGTATGGTGCCTCGCATCATCGTTTCAGGTAATTTTTCAGGGCCCTCTTCACTACTGAGCACTGCAACACCTCAAGATTCAGCATTCCCAGAGAGGCCTCATACGAGCAGAGAGTCTCCCTTTCCCCAGAAGCGAGGAGAGAGTTGTCCTGGTGATATCGCCACATGGAGGCTTGGAATTGGAGATCGATCTTCGGATCCACCCCAGTCCTAGTCAGAGAATTGGATGCCACAGCTACTAGGAGCTACTTTTGTCTCACAAGCTAACTGGTGCCTTACAAACAAGAATATGTGACATTCATTTTGAGTTTTCTAGAATGTTAATAAAGGAGGCTATAGTATCCAGTTAAACATAAGGAATCATACATAATGGGTACAAAGTTAAAATGTGCATCTCATGTGGAAGTTACATTTGCAGTGTATTTGGTTTCCTAGCAGTACCTCCCGCCTACTGGGTGATGCACGACACAGAGGAGCTGTTTTTTGCTCCTGCTAAACTGAATCTTAATTTCAAACCCTGCACCTGGTGTGGTAAACCAGGCCATTTCGCCAGAGTTTACTGATAAAGAAATAAGAAAGTTTTGACTATCGAAGCACCACAAACCAGAAATGAAGAAGCCCCATAAGAAGATGAAGGCTTGGCTGTACTAATGGCCAATTGCACATGTTTCTGTTATGTTATGTTACTTTGCATTTATATAGTGCCTTATGTACCATTGGTATGGTCTGAAGGCGCTGGTAGGTTGAACGCCCTTGGGAACCGAAGTTCAAGTCAGTAGAGAGAGTAGGGAGAGGCAAAGGTGCGTGCGAGCACCGGATATGTGTACAGCTGGTGTGGCAATCGTGTAATTGCTGCTTCTTATCGGTAGATGTTGCAGTTGAGATATCAAGAGTATGTGTTAGTTGTGGCAGGAATTATCCAGACCGATTGTGGCTGCGTTAGGCCTGAGGAGAACGCCTGGCTGGGGGGTGTGTAACCAGCGGTGTTTAGTTAGAGTGATGGGATGTATGAGGCAGATGTTTGTATGAGAACAGCTATACCGAATGGTGTCATAGTATCTCTGTGTTCTAGTTGAGTGATGGTGTAAGGAGGAGAGTAAGCGGGGTGATGTGATATGATGGGTTACATGCTCTTTCCAACGTTTCATGCACTCCAAATCATTCCATGTAGGTTGCGCAATTCTACGCACTCCATTCCGCTCCATGCACTCCAGTCTGCTCCACGCACTCCAGTCCACCCCACGCACTCCAGTCCACTCCACGCACTTGAATTTGTTCCATGCATTCAAATCTGTTCCATGTACTCCATGTTCCATGAATCTGTTCCATGTACTCCGATTCGTTCTGTGGATTACAAAGTTGTTTTATGCACTCCATCCACGTATTTCACCCATACCATCCACATACTTCCCTATACCTTTTGCATATTACCCTCGTTCATGCCACATAAGTCATCCGTTCAAACCACATATGTCACCCATTCAAACCACATACATCACCCGTTCAAACCACATATATTACCTGTTCAAACCACATATGTCACCCGTTCAAACCACATACATCACCCATTCAACCCACATACGTCACCCGTGCTATCCACATACGTCACCCGTTCCATCCACATACGTCACCTGTTGCATCCACATACATCACCCATTGCATCCACATACGTCGTCCGTTCCATCCACAAACTTCACCTGTTCCATCCGCTCTGGGCACTCATTCGCTCTAGGCATTCATCCGCTCTACATGCTCTACGCACTCATCCGCTCTACGCACTCATCCGCTCTATGCACTCATCTGCTCTACGTACTCATCCGCTCTACATACTCTACGCACTCATCCACTCTACGTACTCATCCGCTCTATGCACTCATCCGCTCTACATGCTCTACCCACTCATCCGCTTTACATGCTCTACGCACTCATCCGCTTTACATGCTCTACGCACTCATCTGCTCTACAAGCTCTATGCACTCATCCGCTCTACATGCTCTACGCACTCATCCGCTCTACATGCTCTACGCACTCATCGGCACTACATGCTCTACGAACTCATCCGCTCTACACGCTCTAAACACTCATCCGCTCTAGGCACTCACCCGCTTAGGTACTCATCCGCACTAGGCTCTCATCCGCTCCAGGCACCCATCCGCTCCAGGCACTCATCCTCTCTATGCACTCATCCGCTCCATGCACTCATCCACCCTATGCACTCCTCTGCTCTAATACACGCACTCATCCGCGCTACGCACTCATCCGCTCCACGCACTCATCCGCCCTACGCACACGTCTACACACTGCTCTAATCACTCGTCCACTCTGCGCATTCACCCGCTCTGCTCATCCACCCGATCTACGCACTCCTCCGCTCTACGTACTTCACGTTCTACGTACTCACCCGCTCTTACGCACACTACCGCTCTAACGCACCCCTCCGCTCTTATGCATTCACCCGCTCTACGCACTCACTCGCTCTATGCATTCACTCACTCTACGCTCTCACCCGCACGCCTCCGCTCTAACGCACTCGTTCGTTCTTACACACTCGTTCGTTCTTACACATTCGTCAGCTCTATACGCTCGACCGATCTTCCCATTAGTCAGTTGTGCTTAGTCATCCACTCTCCACATTTCTGCATTGTTACACACTCCACTGCTCTGCGCACTCTTCCGCTCTGCGCACTCTTCCGCTCTGCACACCCATCCCGGTCTGCGCACCCATCTGGTCTGCGCACCCATCCGCTCCACGCATTCCTCTGCTCGCCATATTCATCCGCTCTGTGCACTCTTTCTTTCGACGCACTCATTTGATATATGCACTCTTCTGCTGTACAAAGTTTTTCGCTAATATACACTCAGCCGCTCTATACACTCCTCCGCTCTATACATTCATCCGCTCTATACACTCATCCGCTCTATACACTCATCCGCTCTATAGACTCATCCGTTCTGCACATTCATCCGCTCTATGCGCTCGTCCGCTCTATACGCTCATCCGCTCTACACCCTAATCCGCTCTACACTCATCCACTCTGTGTATTGATCTGCTCTATGCACTCATCCGCTCTACACACCTGTCCGTTCTACACACTAATTCGCTCTACACCCCATCCGCTCAACCTAGTCAATATTCTCATCCGTTCTATACACTCATCCGATCTACACATTCTTCTGCTGAACGCCCACATCCGCTCGTCGCACTCATCCGTTCCATGCGCTTCATCCTTTCTAATGATTTCAGCCGCTCCATTCACTTCGTTCATTCATGTCACTTGTCATACGCACCGGATCCGTTCTGTGCTCTCATAACTGTTCCTTGCACTATACCCGTCTCATGTATTTCAATCGTCTATTCTGTACTTTCCATTTATGCCATGCATTGATACAGTGGGTGTCATCTGTCTGTGTACTCATCCGTCTCTTGTATTCATCATTCCATCCTCTTCTCTTTATTCATTTCCGCCATTTTGTTAATTTTGACTTTTGCACTTATTACATCCATTTCATTAATTTAAACCTCATTACTGTTTTCGTACTATTTATTCTTTATCTACTTCACTGATATGATCTACTTTATTCGTTCTATTCTGTTTGACCTTTTAGTTTACATTAGCGGTTATTAGTTGTCGATTTCTCGCATGGATGTGGATGTTGTATTGTTATGTGTCTTATTGTTATTCAAGATATAGTAGTTTGATGGGTTGGTGTCATTGAGATGCTGTTATTCAGTTTGGGTTAGTTGGCGTATAGGTTGGTTTTAGGGGAAAAGCCAAGTTTTCAGTAGTTTGCGGAAGGACATTAGATCTTCAGTTAGGCGGATGTGGGGCGGGAGTGCGTTCCAAAGCGTGGGGGCTAAGGCTGAGAATGATGATCCGGCTAACCTGACCGAATTTGTTTTAGGTATGACTAGGAGGCCGGCTGAACTTGATCTTAGAGTACGTGGAGGGTGATAGGGTTTAATCTTGTCTTGCAGATATTGAGGTCCGGTTTTATGCAATGCCCAATGAGAAATGCATAAGGTTTTGAAAGTCACCCTTCGGGCCACTGGAAGCCAGTGGAGAGTTTTAAGGGCTGGGGAGATGTGGTCTCTCGGGCCGAGCGCAAGTAGCAGTTTGGCTGCAGTGTTTTGTGCTCTTTGAAGTTTGTTCAGTTGGTAAGCGTGGACTCCGAGGTAGAGGGGGTTAGCGTAGTCCAGCCTTGATACAACAATTGATTGGACTGCGGAGAGTCTGTTGAGAAAGGAGAAATATGGAAAGATGCGCCTAAGAATTTTATGGTGGTAGTGGCAGGGCTTTGAGACTTTGTTGACTTGGTGCGAGAGTGTTAGGTCAGCGTCAAGGGTGCATCCAAGGTTTTTTAGTGAATTAGAGGGCGTCGGTGAGTTGCGTATGGCAGATGGCCAGGGTAGCGGGTGTGGAAGAAGTTCAGAGATGCCACATACTATGATTTCAGTTTTGGAGGGGTTTAACAAGAGGTGGCTTTGGGTCATCCAAAGCTCTATGTCAAGAAGGCAGGAGGCAAGATCAGGTCGGCAGTTGGGTTTTGAGTTGAGGAGTTTTAGAATTAGTTGAGTGTCATCAGCGTAGTTGTAACACACTATGTTGTGTGAAAGGATAATTGGTGGGAGGGTGACCAAGTAGAGATTGAACAGCCGGGCAGATATGCATGCTCCTTGTGGAACTCCTGTGTTGACTGATCGGGCTTGGGAGGAATAGGTGGAGAGTAGCGTTATTTGGTACCTGCCTTTGAGGAATGCGGCTATCCATTTGAGAGCAGTTCCACGAATTCCTAGAGAGTGGAGGCGGTCAAGGAGGATTGAGTGATTGATAGTGTCGAAGGCGGCAGATAGGTCAAGAAGGATTAGTGCAGCTCATCCCGCGGAGTCTGCTGTGATTTTAAGGTCATCCCAGATTTAGGGTGGTTTCAGTTCCGTGTCGGGCTCTGAAACCTGATTGTGCGGGGTCTAGGAGATTGTTCGGCTTCGACAAAGGCATTTAGTTGGGAGTACGCGGTTCGGTCAATGAGTTTGGTAAGGAACCTGGTGTTAGAGATGGGACAGTAGTTTTTGGGCTCAAGAGGATCGAGGGAAGTTTTTTTTATTAGCAGTTTGACATGAACCGTTTTGAATGCGTCGGGAAAAATACCCGAGGACAGGGAGTCATTTATTATGGATCTTGCATGTTCTCCTGCGCAGGTAGAAGTGAATATTTCTTTGAGGGTTGTGGCCGGGCAAGGGTCTAGCGGAGAGCCAGATGGCTTGCGGGCAGAGAGCAGTTTGAGAAATTGGTCTGGTGATATTGGGCTAAATGAGTCAAACGTTGGTTGTGCAGTGGTTGCAGGGGGTGGGTTAGCCAGTATGGGGGGAGGTTTGCCTGGTGGATGTAAGAGAGCTAGTTTGATGGTTAGCGTATTTGTTCTTTCGAGAGCCGTGCCGTAAAATGGAGAGAGAGTGAGTCATACAGTGATTGAGAGGGGGTCAGGACGGTGGTAGTGCATGCCGGTTTGGTGAATTCAGTCATGATTTTGTGAAGTTCTTTGATGGGGTTTTTGCAGTTTAGGATTCGGGAGTTGTAGTGGGCTTTTTTTGCTTTCCGGATTTCGGCCTTGTACTGATGAAAGTGTCGTGCCAAGGTGGCTCTCCTCTCTTCGGTTTGGTCTTTCTGCCATTTGCCTTCTAGGTATTTATATAGTTGTTTAGAGGTCTTTAAATTAGGTGTGAACCATCTAGGGAACAGGCCACGGCGAGATGATGGTTTGCATGAGGGTGTGAGCCGCCTTAGTGAGGTGTTGAGCCATGAGTCAAAGGCCTTGGGGTTTAGTTGTTTATTGAGTTGGCAGGTAGGTGGAAGAGACTGGAGGAGTGCATCGGCTAGGTCAGGAACGACTATTAGTTTTTTCCAGCATTTGCGTAGATTCGGAGGTTCAGGTTTGAGTACGGGAAGAGGGTCGGGTGAGAGAATGGCGAAAGAAACAAAGAAGTGATCGGACCAGATGATAAGGGTGAGTGGGTTTAGATGGATCAGGTTGTGGGAGCTAAAGATGGCATCAAGAGTGTGTCCTTTATAGTGAGTTGGGCTGTTTATGTGGGGTTGGAGGTTAATCGTGTCTAGACCGTCAACCAGAGAGTGTGTCATAGGGTTGGTGGGGATGTCGTGCCATATGTTGAAATCTCCAAGAAGGGTGAGGTTAGGATGGTTTAGCTGATGGGTGGCAACAGCGTCGCAGAGGTTGTTTGAGAATTGTCCATTGTGGCCAGGGGGTCTGTAGATTATTAGGAAGCTGTGTCAGTACGACAGGGAGAGGGATAGTTTAACGAGGAGTGATTTGCAGGAAGGAATGGAAGGTTGAGTGTCGATGATTGAGGCGTGGAATTGAGACTTGAAGACGAATGCTATTTTTCCTCCTCTAGAGGGGCGGTTTAGTGGGATGAGGGAGTAGTAGGGGGGAAGGCTTCATTGGCGATTGGGGCGAAGTCGTCTGAGAACCAGGTTTCGGTGATGAAAACTAGGTCTGGTTTGTCAGAGTGAGGAGGTCAAAGATGATGGGCCTCATTACAACTCAGGCGTTAAGGGTTAATGCCGTCGTTAACCCTTAACGCCTGATTCCGATTTTAACGGCTGCTAAATCCATGGCGCTAAACCGCCTTGGTGCTAATTACGCCACCGTAATTTACGGTGGCGTAATTAGCGCCTTCCCCACTCCCATTATGCCCTATGGGGCAAAAATGGGAATGGGGAAGGGTAAAATGGGAAATGGGGATTTACCGCCCCACTCACCTTGGAATGGGGCGGTAAATTCGCCATCCACCATGGTGTAAACTATGTTTACACCATGGTGGTAAAGTTGGCGTACTTACCGCCTGGGTCGTAATGACCACCGATGTGTCTGTTTTTTGCTACAGATCGGGCATTGAATAGGATGCAATTCACTTCGGTAGGTGAGGTTAGTGTCGGAGCTGCAGCGGGTGTGTGGGGGACGAGAGGGAGGAAACTGTGGAGGGCGAGGGAAAAGTGGGCGAGCAGAAGAGTTGGCGGGTTTCTGGTGGGAGTGGGTGGATGCGTGTGTTAGGGAGATTGGGTTTGGCACGGGAGACTTGAAGTTGGGGTGTGGGCGGTTAGGATTTTCAGTTGCAGATGGTGAGAAGTCGAGGGAGAGGGGTTTCAGGAGGGGCGGAGCAAGGGGGGACGGAGGTGATTGGGGGAATGAGGTGGTGGGTCGAGACAGGGGAGGCGATGAGTGCTGAGAGATTGAGGGAGACCAGATACGTTTCCTCTTTAGTGTCTTTGATGCAATTGATGTGTGCGAGAGGGTCAGGAGGTCAGAGGGGGAGAGGGATGAGGCTTCTGTTCTTGCTAGGGCAAGCCATGCGGTTTTTAGGGAGGGGAAGGTGTGTGGTCGGGAGAGGATGATGGCGGGGTTAGTGGGAGAGGAGGGAGGTGCATGATTGCAGGGCCGGTTGTACCCGGTATGATAGTGAGGGTAGCGGGCATGATCAACGTAGGCTGGTCGGTGGCGGGGTTCAGGGGAGAAGCGGTCTTAGGGTGGTTGGCTCGCCATCTTGCCCCTCTGGCTTGGTGTTTGGACAGGGGATGGGTAGGGGATGTGAAGGAGGGTGGAGTGATTTGGGAAGGGTGGAGCGGGAGGCAAGGCAGACCGGAGAGCGGAGGCAGTTCACTTTGGACGTTTCCTGCCAACCCTGGTGGATTGGGTGTACTCATGGTTAGTATGTGCTATTAGGCGTATTTTCAAGTGCACCTTACACTTTATGTTGGACTTTAAAAATTTGGCTATATCACTGGGTGAGATTAGTCTTGGTTTCTGGGTTCCACTAAGCAGTGTGATTTTATTAGGACTTTCTAATCGTAGTTCTAAATTCAATCAGGGCACGCTATTGGGCAAGCTTCGAGATTCAAGGAGGGGCGATATTAGGCTATTAGGGATAGTTCTGAATTCAACTAGAGCACGGTATTAGGCGTATTTCTAAATTAGGGTAAGCTGCGCTATTATGTCTACTTCTGAGTTTAGCTTTGCACAGAGAGGAAAATAGGGGCACCTCTAAATTCAAGTTTGGACAGAGGGGATATTTAGGCACACTTCTAAATTCAATTTTGCATAGTGGGGATATTAGGAACACTTCTAAATTAAACTTTGCACAGAAGGGATGTTTGGACACGCTTGAGACTTCAGGTTTTGCACAAACGAGGCTATTAGGCGCCCTTCTAGATTCACCAGGCCATGATATTAGGCACACTTCTAATTCAACTTTGTACAGAGAGGCTTTTAGGGAATACTATTTAGTTGAATTAGGAACGCTATTAGGTAACATTCTAAGTTCAACTAGTACACGCTATTGGGCACACTTCTAAATTCAACTTTGCACAGATAGGCTATTAGGGACACTAATCAGTTCACCAAGGGCACGCTATTAGGCACAATTCTAAATTCTACTTTACACAGAGAGGATATTAGGCACACTTCTAAATTCAGCCCGGGCATGCTATTAGGCACATTTCTAAATGAAATTATGGACAGAGATGCTATTAGAGACACTAGTCAGTTCAGCTAGGGCACGCTATTAGGCTATCACATGGGTGTGTTCCCATCAGGAATTATTTCGCCAATGTGGCTTATTTATTTCACTGGGCAGAAGCCTCATAAATCACGGTTAAAGCAACTCTGCTTGTAAGAAGTAATTAATAAATCTTCATGCACATAAAGGTGAAGCAACTTTAAATAGTGATTGATTTGAAATGTATTCTTACAAATACAAACATATAAAAACCGGTTGCCTGCAAACAAATATTTAGCAAAACATATTCAAAAGAAAAAATTAAACACACGAGGTCAGGGAGAACACAATGAATGTACATATTTACAATGATCAAAACAAACAAAAAAGTAGAAAGACATCCAAGTATTCAGTTCAGGATGTCTTGAAACTACATAAGGCTGCAACAGTCCCCCTTGTCACCAGTTCTGGTCCTTGAAAATATCCTAATGGCAAGGACCACCTATTCTATTGGGGAACATCAAGGGTCTACATTGAGCGAAGTGCCTGTACCTAGCATATTCAATAATTGTAGTGCACATTTTCAATCATTAGACATAGCAGATACAAACATTGTTATGCGTATTTTCAATCGTCATATATAGGGCACATTTCAGCGGTTATCAAATTACATTCCGCCATCATCAGGACTGAAGAGTGAACGACCCTGTAGATGTAAAAAATAAGAAGTATAAAAACCGAAGCCAAGAGACATTGGCAACAGGTTGCAAAGAATTGCTGCAGTGTACCATCACCAAACACATGTAGTCAAAGGAGTGTTCCAAACCCATTCACCCGGAACACATAACATCACCGAAAGTGGAAAAGTCCGCCCAAAGAAGTGTACCTAATCAGACTTCCAAGACTAAACCCAGTGACTGAAGATGACACCACATAGAGAGCTACAATAAAGTTAGAATTAAAGAAGATTGACTCACCCAGACCTGGGAAATTAACCTGAATGTATATCGAGAGCTAGATGAATATACCCAGTAGCACAAACCGCAGCAAAGTGTGCAGTAAGCCAGAAGAAAAAGACCAGGGGGTTATTTTTAACACGCCCCTGGATATGCCCAGCTGGAAAAAAAGGAGAACATAGTGTGACAGAGCCAGCGTTGTAGCCCTAACAAAGGGGGGGTCAAAGGTCCACCCCACCCTGGCTCAACACAGGTGTCTGTATGCAGGCAGGACCCCTCCCCACCCCTTCTTACCGGCAAAGATGACAGCGTCTGGGCCAAGGAGGGAGAGGGGCAGCCGCTCCATGACGAGGAGGACGCTGATGGTGGGGCTAGGGTGAGCCCCAACGCTTCCAGGAGGAAGTCTCAAGCCGCTGCGGCATCCCTGTCACGGGATACTGCAAACGTGGCAACACCGGATGCAAGACACAGCAAAGGGAGACGCGGCACCAATCGGTGTCACATCAATCGCAACACCAGCCAACCAAGGAGTGCGTCTCCAGCTGAAAAGTATCAGCTGGGACCCGTGCAGAACCAAGTCACCACTAACCCACCAGAGAATATTAAAAATAAAAAGGACCCCTGGGAGAGACCACCGCGGATCACGACCGTGATGGCCACGTGAAGTTGCTGCTCCGCCAAGCACTGTCGCACTGGAGCTTGCTGTCCCCCCAGGGCAGAGTTAGCCATGACACAATGTTTAGGGCCCCCCATGGTCGAGGAGGGGGGTGCTGATCGGAGCTCCCTCTCCCTGGCGAGTTGCAAGGAGAGGGACGACGAAGAGGCTGACGCGGTTCCGGTGCTTGGCGGGAACTAGATCCAGCTGGGGTGCTACGAGGGAGCCCGCTGCCCCCCGGCTGGTGAGGAGAGTGGGGCGAGCTGTGCAGAGCCAGAGCCCCTTGTCCGAGAGGGGCCAGCCCCCGCGGTGACGAGCTAGGCTTGCCGGGGCCTCTGGCGTGAGGGAGGCACATGACCCCGGAAGAGGAGAGGCGCCGCGGCCACGCCACCCAAGACTGAGCCCAGCAGTGCGGCCACTGAGGTGTGGCGAGAAGACGCAACTTCGGGAGAGCCGAACCGGACTGCAGAAGACATCAGGTGAGAGGGAGGGAGGAAGGAGGAGGCACCAGGAGAAATTCACCCGCCCGTGGAGCTGAGACTCTTCCACAGCTGCATGCGGGGTGAAGGGAATGTCGAGGAGTTGCGGCCCGCCTTCCCTCCCTGGTAGCTCACAAAAAAGATGCCTTGTGGTGTCAGTGGAACACACAGGGAGAGGCCTGGGAGTTGAGTGAGGACAGGAAGGCCTATACCTGAGAGGACCCGGGCCCAGGGCGGTGGAACTATCCCTCCAAATAATTTATTTTTTGAAAAAGGGGGGAGAAGAGAAGGGGAAAAATTAAATGAGGAAAGAAGCCAAAGAGCCTTCAATGAAGGCCAATAGGAAGACAGATGGAGAGGAGAATTTGGGGCATACAAGAGGCGCTGGACCTTTGCCCGAGCCAGGAGCAAACACTGACCATGCCACAAAGTGAGAAGCTGCCCTCATCATAATTGAAAGTGATGCCCTGAGGTGTCTGGGCCCAATCGAACTGTGTATTGGGGACCTGAAGGGTCAATGCAATATCAGAGTGTGGAGAGGCGATGCAGTGTCTGAGGGGTTGGCGTCCCCGGAACCTGGCAGTAACCACCAGGAAAAGTAGGGAATGGTGGAGCGCAGACCGCCCCAGTGTCACCCAGGTCAGTGAGGCTCAAGCAAACAATTCAGCAGGGGCTTGAAGGGAGCGAGGGGTGCCAGAGAGACATGTGCTCGCATAGGCCCCGAGGGAGGCCAAGTGGGGCCCTGAAATGGTACCCCGGAGCCCTGAATCCCATGGATCATTGCCTGAGGTCGAGCTGGAGGAGGATCAGGGACCACGCAGACATCGAGGTGCGACGCAGACGGGGGTCCAGTCGCTTCAACACTTCCGGAGAAACCCTGTGGATGGCTGGGGAGGGGGGGAGCCACCCAACCTGGGACAAGATGGGGAGGAGTTGGACAGCTATCCACCCCTTTCTGTAAACAGCTAAGAGAGATTGCAGTGGAGAGTGTGTTGAAACTGAAAAAAAGGTGAGATTCCTGAGGTGAAAGGCAAGTTGACCACTGGAAACTGATGTAACCGAAGAAGAAGACAACCAGAGATGCCTGCAGACCCTTTGCAACACTGTGAAGCGAACACTACTGTCCTGACCTCATTTTCCGTGCTACAGAGGACCTCTGAAGAGGACGACTCCTTCCCTTTGACTGGTAGGAACAACCAGTCTCTAGACAAACTCCAATCTGAGCCCTCTCCCGAGGTGCTGTGCCTCATCAGAGCTGCGGAACCCCAATACCAGGAGACCTCCAACCAATTGCAGTGCACCGTCTTTGAAAGGCCCGAATACATCCAAGTCTTTGCTGAGCTCCAGGCGAAGCTCCAGAGACACAATTCAACTCATCCAAGTCCCCTCACCAAGTGCAGGACTCCAGGAATTGAAGATGGTTGACCAGGCGAATCATGTCCTTTGCTGGTGCTGCAGAAACGGTTCCAAAACCACAGAGTGATAAGAGAAGTTACTGAAATCCATTCCATTCCAGAGGTCCTCCCTTGAGACTGCTGCTGAGAGATCCCGTCCATTGTCTTGCCTTTCGTCACAAGAACAAGGAATCCGGAGGTCGGGTCCAGCGCTGCCACATTGAGGAGAATCCAGTCACAAACATTTCTTCAAACCAAAGGTACTGTGGGGAAAAGAGTATTGCTTACATTGATCCAAAAAGTCACTCCAGAGCGTTGGAGTGCACGTATAGGTGTCCAGGGCAACCACATCTTATTTCTAACCCAAGCCACTGCTTGTGTTCCTTTAGCAAGTCTTTTAACAGGGTCTCCAACATTGATTGTATCTTCATGCATCTTAGAGACTAGAGACTAGAAAATATCCACAGAAGCTTTCATTGTTCTACTACTTGTCAAGACTTTGAGACCTCTCCAAACTGCCTTTAGCTAGGGTTGCGTTTTGCACTTAAAAAGCCTTGCTGTGCGAAAAAACTTCCTCTATAACCTTACGTCTTGCTATTATTACACTAACCAACTATTTTCCTTCCTAAAAGTCATTGGGTCTCATTACACGTTGTGCGGTAAGGGATTAACATTACCAGTAAGGGAATACCGGTAACGTTAAATCCCCATGCCAATTACGACCCGGACTACCGCTATTAGCGGCACTGCCAACTACGGTGCCACTAATAGCGGTCAGTTTGCGTGCGCGCGACCCTTCCTCCCATAAATAGCGCCATGCTGCTAATAGCCCACCATCACAAGCCATGCGGACATGCTAATAGCGTCATGGTAAAGCCCCAAAAACCCCTTACCGGCATGGCGCTAATACCGGCATCGCGAACCACCCGTTAAAAGAACATAGCAGTGTTCCCACCTGCCACAGGTGGACACTAACAGCACAGGTGGAGGCAATGGAGACTGTGGCAGCACAAAAGGAGCACACCACACCCCTTCCAAAACCAAGATGGTTCCAATACTAGCAGCATTACATGGGCTGGAGGACATGATTGCAGTGCAGCAGCAACAACAACAGACAGCATTGAGGAGACGCTGGAGGAGGAGGGCAAGACAGGCGCAGCAAGCACCACCAGCGCACCTAGTCATACCACAGAGGCAGCCACCAATCCCCAGGATCAGAGCCAATCCATTTAACCTAACCCCTGAGCAGATACACACCCTGTACCGTCTGGCCCGGGATACCATCACCAGCATCGTGGACATGATACATGACGACATTGTGAGCCTCATAGACATCAGAACTGCCATCCCCCCTCTACTGAAGGTGGTGACTGTGCTCCACTTCCTGGCCACAGGCACCTACCAGCATACAGTGGGGCAGATGCATGGCATCTCACAACCAGTATTCTCACGCACGCTGAACCAGGTACTGGATGCCCTCCTGAAGCATGCACGTGAATACATATTCCTGCCCCGGACTGCCCAGGAGATTGCAAACACCAAAATTGGCTTCTATTCACTGGCAGGCATCCCAAGTTGCATCGGGGCCATCGACTGCACCCATGCGGAATTGATGGTCCCACATCACAATGAAGTAGTCTACCGAAATAGGAAGCAATTCCACTCCATCAATGTCCAAATGGTATGTGACGCTAATAAGATAATCACACATTGGTGTGCCCGATTTCCTGGATCAACCCATGATTCCATGGTCCTGCGGAACTCAACCATACCACGCTACATGGAGCGACAAGCTGGACAACGTTCGTGGCTACTCGGTGAGTAGCCGGCCAAGCACATGGCAGTGTGATTGGGGGGGGGGGGGGTGAGAGATACATACTCCAACTGGGTTTGTTTAGGGGGGGAGAGATACGTACTCCAAATGGGTGTTGACTGTCATCCATAGGAGAAATGGACATACAGATGTACCCCAATGTCCATCAGTGAAGGCCGCAATGTACCTGACAATAACACACATGCAATGATAAGCTGCACAACATAGAGAACAATCCAGGTCATCAAATGCTACACATCCATCCACATCCACATTGCACACCATGCACACCACATAATACACAAATCAGCAACATGGCGGCAAGATGCTAATACAGAATTAGAACAGCACAACATCAATACAGAAATGTGCCCTTGAATGCATGCAAAGGGATCACCCCTAGCCATAGCATTCAACCACACACCTATAGCACTGGTGAAGTGATTCTACACAGCATTGCAACATTGATGTCGGAATGCCACCACACTAGCAGTGTGGTATAAAATTTTCCTGGGCCCAGGGACACCCAAGACCTGGCCTCACCCAGGACATGTTGATTGGTGTCGGAGCCATGATTTGGCCATGTCCACTTGCAGGGTCAAGCTCACCTTTGCACATTGCAGTCACACAGATCGTCTGCATGCATGCTGCTAGTCGTGGATATTAATCACAATGCAAAGTCGATTTGTGTGATATGTACAGGCCACTCCAGAGGTGACCAGTAACAGGTCCCCATTCTTCCCCCCATACAGGCGATGCCGGCTATCCCCTGAAGAGGTGGCTCCTTACCCCTGTACGGAACCCACAGAACCGGCACGAAGAGGACTACAATCGTGCACATAACCGTACCCGCGTCATGATAGAGCAGACATTTGGCCTTTTGAAGACACGGTTTAGGTGCATTAGCAGGTCTGGTGGCGCTCTCCTGTACGGCCATGAGAAGGTGGCCAAGATCACCATGGCATGTGTCATGCTGCACAATATGTCATCAGACGGATGTGCCACTGCCCCCTGACGTTGAAATACAAGCACCTGATGAGGATGATGATGGTGATGAGGACGGAGGTGACGGGGATGCAGGTCATGCAAGAGGCGATGGCCAGGAGGGACGTAATGTGAGACAGCATCTGATCAACCAAATATTCTGAGTAACATGGTTTCACTCTGTAGGATGGATATGGGTAGTAATGCACTGGTGTCTGTGTTGAAGTGCACAATAGACCCTGTCACCAATAAAGTACACATACACAATGAAGAAGTCCAAGCCTGTGTTTTGAGTAATCACCAGTGTATTAAGGAATATTAAGATGAAAAAGTGCATGTCCCCAACTATCCCACCACCCTACCCCCCTTCCCCCACAACAGTCCCAAAACACTCTTCCCACCTCCCCCCACAACAGTCCCGAAACACCCTTCCTCCCTCCCCCACAACAGTCCCGATGCGATGGTCGCTATTAGCGGTGACCGCTGTTTGCATGTTGCGGGAGGTCAGAAGTGCTATCAGCGCTTTCATCAGTGCCGCTAAGGGTCTTTTTGGGGTCTTTAGCGGCATGGTGGTAGGGTCATTACCGGCATGGCACTATGCTTGTGTCTGCGTACTCGTAATGGTACGCTATTAGCGGCCTCTTCCCAAGGCAGACACGTTAATAGCGCCATGACGGTAAATGCCGATTTTTACCGCAGAACGTGTAATGAGGCCCAATATCTTATGTGGTTTTGCTAACTAAATACAATGTTACTGTATTACTTTGTGTGTGTGTGCGAGTGTGTGTTATTACCGATAATACAGTAGAACTATCAGTGTCAAAAGCTGTAACAATTATAACTGGGAGCACCTACAAAATAAGCAGTGGCCTTTGAAAAGTATTCAAAGTGTTTTACTTTAATGTGCCATGTATTTAAAAGTCATTCTTGTGTGAATATAATATATGTATATTTTAATATACATTTGTGTGTCAGTGTTTCTTTGTATTGCATTACTAACTAGGTTCAGTGTACTTACCTATAGTTCACATCTTCCTCTTATGATAGGCCTGACTGCTCTGCCACTCTACCAAGGTTCCATGAGTACTACAGACTGACACTAAGAGCTGGGTATCTAAAACCACTGGGATAGTTTTTTAAAGTCTTACCTCACAGTGGACTTTAGGAACACTCTCCTAACACTTGCGTTACAGCTTGTGGGATCTGTGTGGTTTGGATTACATTGACTCCTGGTTGTATTGTATTCAAGGAATGCATCCTCAAGGCTACTATACTGTAAAGTACCAAACCATATCCACAAAGGAAAATTATAAGGCAAAAGCTTTTGCGCCACTTACTGTTGAAAAACGGAAAGAATTGTGTAAAGAAAAATGCCTTGGTACTAAAGGAAAGAAAACAGAGTTAATCCAAAATTAGTTGGATTACCAAGTGTCTGTGAGTAGGCCTGTAACCCCACTCCCAGGATTGATCTGGAAAATAATGCTGGTCAAGTTTAACCCTTAGCCCTCATCTTCCAGAAAGTGAGGTAGATGAAGATGTGGATGAACATGTAAATATTAATCCACCGCCCAATCCTCTGACCTCACCCCTACCTACGGCTAGCATGTCAGCTGAGCTGGTTCTAGAAATAGAGAAAATGAAAATGCAGCCTGAATTTAGAAAACTAGAGATTCAGTCTGAGATGATAGATAAAGAAATGATAAAGGAACTGCAACTCAGGGAAAAAGAGATGCAGCATGAGCTTGACATGAAAATGTTGTCCCTTGATTCCACTTCTGTTTCATAGTCCTCTATTTCTGACACCTCCAGAAATAGGAAGCATCGTCTCTCCGGAGATTTGGTCACTGTATATGATGCAAGACTGATATTCTTGATTGTCTGGGCACATTTGAGTTTACATTAAAGTGCAAGGTATATGTGAAAGTGAGTTGGTTCCATGGGTAATCCCTAGGCTCCCCCAGAATGGCTGTGATGCTGTGATGGAGTTGAATGATGCAGATAGACAAGATTACCAGTTGGTAAAAACGGCTCTCATAGGCAGGTTTGGGAAGACCCCTTCTCAATACCTAAAAAGGTTTAGGGACCACAAGAAGAGAGATGGTAACTTGTGGGCCACTTGGGTGTGTGAAAGCCTAAAAACCGTAGATGGGTGGGTTAAGGGCTACAAGGCGAGCACTTATGAAGGTTTGAGATGTCTCTTCATACTTGAAAGTATTTCTGCTGCCTGTTGCCCAGAGCTGAGACAGCACTTTGCTGACTCTAAGGAACTGGACCCCAAGAAGCTAGCACTAGCTGCTGACTTGTGGGTGGCCAACAGGGCTACTCACAAGGATTCTGGGGCTCCTCACAAGAAAGAGTATGGGATAAATCATTATAAGGAGGAGAAGGATCATTACAAAAATCCCCCACCAAAAGAAGGCCACAAACATAACAAGGATAAATATCCCCCTAAACAACCTTATAGTGCCAGTGAAACCTCTGGGCCCAAACCAGAGGGGGGTTATCAGAAACCCCAATTCCAAAAGATATTTGGGAAATGTGTGGTTTGTGGGTCTGGTGACCATGTAAAAGGAGATCCCAGATGTAAGGGTAAACCTTCAGGGATGCCACCTGTCAGTTTAGCATTCACACATGAGGTGGATATACCAATGACAGGTGCTAGCTTTCACACTCCAGCTGAAGAACCCTTTGGTGTTCAAGCTACAGTTTCTTTTATATCTCTGGGACTGTGGGAACAACAGAACATTGCACACTATAATTCCATTACTGATTATACTAAAGAGTATTATAAAGACAGTGTACTTGTAAATGGTCAGGGCACTCCTGCCATTAGAGACACTGGGGCCAGTATAACTGTGGTGGATTAAAGTTTCTTTCAACCCGAGGAAGTTGCTAAGGCTCCCAAAAGGCTTACCAAGTTAGCAGGCGGTCCAGTCCAAATGTGTCCCATACTGCCAGCTATCATTAAATGTAATTATATGACTGTTAAAATCACTGTGAGTGTCTAGTCAGAACTGCCAGGTAGGGTACTCTTGGGCAATGACTTGAAGGCCATAGGTGTAGTTTCCAGCACCCCAAAGCTCCCTTCTAAGAAGAGAAGGCAGCAGTGAGGCAACCTTAAGAGAACTTCCAACTGAGACCAAGGGGAAACCCTGAGTCTCCAAAGGAACGAAGGACCCCAAGCCCAAAGCTTTCTCAAGGATGAAAGTTCCTGTATAAGAGAAACAAGAGTCTGAGTTAGTGCCAGAAGAATCATCCCCAGAAGAACCATCTTCTGATAAGTCGGAGGTGGAGGAGATTCAGCCCTGTCTGGAGGATCTGGATCCAAGAGACCATCCTGAGCTACAGACTTTGCTTGCAGAAGGTGGACCCTCAAGAACAGATTTCAATAGGGGACAGAGAGAGGATCCCTCTATAGAAGGTCTGCGTCAGCAGCCAGCTTCTCAAAGTGAAGGGTAAGAACCTGTGAAGCATAGGCTGTACTGGGAGGATGGACTCCTCTACAGTGAGCCTATGGAGTCTGTTTTAGGGGACTTCAGGAGACTGGTGCTACCCCAGGAAATGAGATCTAAATTCCTGCAGTTAGCACATGAAGTTGCCCTGGCTGGCCATTTGAGCTCAAAAAGGACCAAGGAGAGGATATCATTGTACTTCTACTGGCCCAAGATTGGTGCAGAGGTTGTGAATAGCTGTAGGAGTTGCCACGCTTGCCAGTTATCTGGTAAAAGTGGAGCCAAGAATGTGGCACCTTTAGTGCCTATCCCAGTAGTGGGAGTTCCTTTTGAGAGGGTGGGGTTTATCATTGTTTGTCTGCTAGACCCTCCAACTTCTTCAGGCAGCCAATTTATATTGGTAATAGTGGACAAGGCCACTAGATTCCCTGAAGCTATTCCAATGAGGACTGTTACTACTCAGGCAGTGGCTAAGGCCCTACTTGGTATTTACCAGAGTAGGATTTCCTAATGAGGTTGCATCTGGCAGGGGGGTCACCTTCTATGTCCCACCACATGAAAGCCATGTGGAAAACCTGTGGGGTCACCTACAAGTTCTCAACTGCCACCCTCAAGTTCTTGCTACCACCCTCAAACACATGGGTTGGTAGCAAGGTTTAACATGACTATGAAGAGCATGATTGGAGCTTTGGAAGAACCACTTAGAAGAAAGTGGGACCTTCTTCTGCCATGCCTTCTTTTCGCCTATAGATAAGTTCCTCAAGGTGGTGTGGGCTTTTGTCCCTTTATGGTCATCCAGTCAGAGGCCCTTTGGCCCTAATTAAGGAGGGTCTGGGGAGTGCTCCTTCCCTCAAGCCTGGAAGGATTACTGACTATGTGCTAGGCCTCAGACAAAGTATGGCACAGATGATGACAGACGCTTCAGAGAACTTGAAAGTTGGCCAAGCTCTGGTCAAGCAATGGCATGACCAGAAGGCTAACATGGTGAAGTTTAGTCCAGACCAACAAGTTCTTATCATGATTCCAGTAAGACAGGGGGTCTTACAGGACAAGTGGACAGGACCCTTCAAAGTTGTGGGAAAACCTGGAGAGGTCAACTATCTGGTAGACTTGGGCAACCCCAAGGAGGCCCCCAGCGTCTTTCATACCAACCACCTGAAGGCCTATGTTTCTAGACCAGAGATGGGAGCTTTGCTCTTGGCCCCTATCAAGAAGAAGAGGAGAGTGGACCTCTCCCAGATGGATCAGTAGAAGGGATAACACTCTCTACTAATCTGACAATGTAGCAACAAGAGGAGTGCACATCTTTGTTAACTCAGTTTGACCCTCTGTTCTCACTTACACCAGGCTTGACCCTTTGGGGCCAACATGAAATTGACACTGGTGATAATGTTCCTATTAAAAGCAGGGGCTACAGGAGGTCAGATAATGTGAGTAGCCACATAGAGACGGAGGCCAACAATATGCTTGACCTTGGTGTGATTGAACATTCCACAAGTCCATGGGCTAGGCCAGTTGTGTTAGTGCCAAAGGCAGGAACTTAGGAACTTAGATTCTGTGTGGACTATAGGGCATTAAATTCAGTTACCAAGACCGATGCCCATCCCTTGCCAAGGACAGATGAACTGGTGGATAACCTGGGCTCGGAAAAAGTCCTCAGTACTTTTGACCTGACAAGTGGTTATTGGCATATTGTCATGACTGACCATGCCAAGGAGAAAACAGCATTCGCCACCCCAGAACACGTGTACCAGTTTAAGGTCATGCCCTATGGACTAAAGAATGCACCTGCCACTTTTCAGAGAATGGTTAATCATGTTCTGAATGGGTTAAAGAACATCTGCACAGCATACTTGGATGACATTGCAGTGTTCAGCCCTATCTGGGAAGAACATATTATCCACCTGAAACATGTGTTGCAGGCACCTCAACAGACCATTCTGACCATCAAAGCAAAGAAGTGCCAAGTTGATTAGAGTAAGGTGGTCTACCTTAGTTATGAGGTAGGAGGAGGGGAGATTTAGCCCTTACCCAGCAAAGTACAGGCTGTACAAGACTGGGCCACTCCAACTACTCAAACTAAATTAGGAGCCTTCGTAGGACTTACTGGTTACTACAGGACCTTCATTAAGAACAATGGGACCATAGCTTCTCCTCTGAATGCTGTATCCTCTCCAAAGTACCCTAAAAAGGTCAAGTGGAATGACGACTGTCAAAAAGCCCTCCCAGGGAGACTGAAATATGCCCTTTGTAAAGCTCCAGTGCTGAGAGCTCCAGATTATACTCAGGCTTTCCTAGTCCAGACGCATGGTTCCAACACAGGGATAGAAGCAGTCTTGAGTCAATTTGATAGTAAAGGCAGGGAGCACCCCATCTGCTTTATTAGTAGGAAACTAAAGGTAGGGAATCAAGGTGGGCAACAATTGAATGTGCAACTGAACAACTGAACAATTGTCTCGGGAGGATAGCTCAGCGGCAACGCGTTTGCCTTGGAAGCAAGACGACACGGAGCAACAAAGGTTCGAACCCCGGGTCCGCGCGTAGAAACCTCTGGAGGACTGTGTGCTGAAACTGATTAAAAGTTGAGGTTCCTGAGTTGAAAAGCAGGTTTGTACTAGGGAGACCCCCGGCCAGCCCATAGAGCCGAGGTTTTCTCCAGAGTACTTTAAGACGAGATAGCTGCACCTTTGAGATTGATGGGGGTGCAGATTTATTACTCCAACATCAATCAATAAGGACAACTCAATGGTTTGGCAAAGGGAGTCTGTTTAATGACAAGTACAAAAGACGGGGAGTCATGGAAATCAGCAGTGATGTGATAGTCCGTCTCGCTTCAACTCCAACGAACTTCATAAAAATTGTAACATTTATGCTAAAAACTCATCATAATCTGACGTGTAACACTCAAAAGTTAATATGCATTTCTATTGGTTAGGAAACGGTAACTTTAATATAGGTGCTATATCTGTTTATGATAACGGAGTGAGGGAATTGGATAAACACTATCAGGTGGGCGTCTAAGCCCTTCCTTCAAACATGACTACTGTAGATGTCACTAAGAGTACGATGTCCCATTGGTTCTGCTAGCTATAGGACCCTAGATTATTTGGTCCATTGTGATTGGGTTGGCATCAACCCCATGCATAAATTTCCACTTTACTTAGCAGCACGCATGAACGGTCAGCCAGGTGCAGGGTGCCCCTTGATTCACCCTGCCTTTCTTCAATCAATCATTACTTTAGTGGCTATGTGTCAATTAGTTCACTGTGGTTGGCCTCGAAACTGCATCTTCTTGTCTCGAAAAGTTCTGATATCTCTGTATGGGCGGATGCCAAGCGTAGGTGTGAACCAGTGCTCCTTCTCTCTCGGATGTTTATGTGTTACCCACACTGTGCATTTTCAGAGTTTCTCTCAATTTGTGCATTTAATTCTTATTCGGCTTGCCACCTGCGTATGCCTCCTTATCCCGACCTTCCAAAGACAGGATATTCTGTTCTTAAGTTTCAATTATGTGAAGCTACTATTTGTTCCTTCTATTGGTCTAACCTTGGCTCTTCCTGGTGCAAGTTGAATCTGCTGAGTTTCGATTCAGCCGTCTCTCCTCGTTTATCTGGAATACAAATCTTGTCCTGTTTGGCCTATAGTAACCTGAGTTGATTCTGCTTTTTGTGTAAAGTGGACTAGCACTTATAATACTGTGCTTCGTTTTGAGGTAGATTATGTATAATGGTGCTTGGCGCTCTATTCTTCTACTTAGCATAGCAAGCCGCACTGTTTTCTTAGCTTTCTTGAGGTTTCAAGCCTATGTACAGGCGTTAGCTTGTTGAATGTCTTCATACTGCTTACAGTTTAAGCTTTTTTATATTTCAACATTGTTCTCTTCTTCTAGGTTCACAATATCCTTATTCATGGCATTTCGTCTCTTTGTGTCCTCCTTGGGTCGTCATATCTTCTAAATGCGCGTCCGTCCGGGCCTTCGTGACATCACCATTCGTCTTCTATCAAGGCCTTTTTGGTTTCTTCCGGGATGGTACTTAGGCAATCTTCATTTCGTCTTATTTGCTGGTAGGGTTTTCTCAATGGATACCTTACTGTCCATGGTTTTCTGGGTATTGGTACTTCAACAGGTATTGTTCTTCTGATAGGCACTGGGCAGAGCCCTATTGCGGCTCTCTGCTGGTTTATTTGCTCATCATACGTCTCATATTTTGGTGTGAACGTTCCCGGTACTTCAAGATGGGCGATGGGAGTGCAGGCTTTATTTGGGACCTCCTCTACAAGTTGACCACTGGAAACTGAAGTAACCGAAGAAGAATACGACCAGAAACGCCTGCAGACCCTTTGCAACACTGTGAAGCAACCACTGCTGTCCTGGCCCCATTTTCTGTGTTTCAGAGGAACTCCAAAGAGGATGACCCCTTCCCTTTGACTGGTGGGAACAACCAGTGCCTAGATGAACTCCAATATGACCCATCTCCCGAGGTGCTGTGCCTCTCCAGGGGCTGCAGAATCCCGATCCGAGGAGACCGCTGACCCAACTGAAGTGCACTGTCTTTGAAAGGCCCAATCCATGCAAGTCTTTGCTGAGCTCTAGGTGAACCTCCAGAGACACAATCCAAATCATCCAAGTCCCCTCCCCAGGGTGAAGGTCTCCAGGAATCAAAGAAGATTGACCGGGTGAATCAGGTCCTTTGTTGGTGCCTCAGAAAAGATGCCAAAACCGCAAAGTGACCAAAGAAGTTGCTGAAATCCGTGCCAGAGGTCTTCCCTCGAGAGTGCTCCTGAGCGATCCTGTTCATTGTCCTGACTTTCATCACCAGACAAAGGAATCCATAATTTGGGTCCAGCGCTGCCACATCAAGGAGAATCCAGCCACAAACATTTCTTCATACCAAAGGCACTGTGGGGAAAAAGGTATTGCTTACCTTGATCTAAGAAGTCGCTCCAGTGCATTGGAGTGCACATAGAGGTGTCCAGGGCAACCCCTCTTGCCTCTGAGCCAAGCTGCTCCTTGTGTCCCTTTAGCGAATCCTTCAACAGGGTCTCCAACGTTGGTTGTATCTTCATGCATCTTAGAGACTAGAGACTAGAGAACATCCACAAGCGTTTTCCTTGTTCTGCTGCTTGTCAAGACTTTAAGACCTCTCCAAACTGCCTTTAGCTAGAGACTAGAGACTAGAGAACATCCACAAGCGTTTTCCTTGTTCTGCTGCTTGTCAAGACTTTAAGACCTCTCCAAACTGCCTTTAGCTAGGGTTGCGTTTTGGACTGTGCGAGGGCACTGCCTCTATAACCTTAAACCTTGCTAGTATTTCAATAACCAACTATTTTCCTTCCTAAAATTAATTATCTTATGTGGTTTTTGCTCACTAAATACAATTACTGTATTAATGTGTGTGTGCGCGAGTGTACGTTGTTACCGATAGCAGGGTAGAACTGTCATTAGTGTCAAAAGCTGTAGCAGTTGTAACCGCGCACAACTACAAACTAAGCAGTGGCCTTTGAAAAGTATTCTAAAGTGTTTTGGTTTAATCTACTAAGTATTTAAAAATAATTCTTGTGTAAATATAATTTATATTTTAATATACGTTAAAGCGTACATTTTTCTTTGAATTGCATTACTAACTAGGCTCAGTGTACTCACCTACAGCTCACTTCTTCCTCTTATGATAAGCCTGATTGCTCTGCCACTTTTCCAAGGTTCCATGAGTAGTACAGACCAATACTAAGAGTTGAGGATCTAAAGATAGTTTTATGAATTGTTATCTCACAGTGGTCTTTAGGAAACCTCCCCTAACAGTTCCCATCAGAGGCGTTGCTAGAGAGAAGCTGGAAGGGGGTTATCGCCGTATATTTTGGTTGTAGCCCTGGATAGAAGCTCAGGGGCTACAACCAAAGGGCTAGCAAGCCCGAGTCCCGACAGTCCCGACATTAGTGTAGCCCCAAATCTTTTCCAGATCTAGCAACACCCCTGGTTCACACATTATCCTCACTTGCAGGGGGTCGCAGGGAGGGGGGATTGCAATTTGGGACAGTGATGGCTGTTTTAGATCTCCAGTGGGGATGTTCCTCACCTTTCATGTTGGACTAACCGTTTGCCTCATCACTGCATCACAAGAGTCCCAGGTTTATGGATTTTATGGTAGTACAATGCAAAGTTCATGGATGTCATGCTTGTGCAAGCTGTGTGATAGGCTGCCTTGTATAATATATGCCTGAATCTCATCTTCAGCATCTGTCAGTTCACACGATTTTTCTAAGTGTCATACTTAGGCATGCAAATTGTCCTTCCACTCACATGCTCCTTGGTAAGACCAATTGAAATAAAGGTGTTCATAATCTGCTTTGATTTCAGGGTAAAAATACAGTGTCAGTGTGGCGGTAATAACTGAGTAGCCATTTTCATCACCATTGTATGGCAGTGATGAGTAAAGTTTGAGCATCTCAAACTCAACCAGCTGTAATAGCATAGGTCTGTTCACCATCTCATCATCTTCGCGCATTACACAGATGATGCACCTTCCTACTTATCCAGGGAAGGAAGTGGCCTTTGTGTGGAGGCATTCGTCTTAACAGCCATTGAGACAGGAACTGCTGCTCACAGTCACTCACAATGGGTCACTACAGCCTCATATAGCATAAGTGGGATGTATGTGAAATGACCTTCCCATACCAACTTCATTTTGCATCTCCCCCTTGAGAATTTGGCTGCGTTCTTCATGTTCATGTTCAAGTAGTATACAAATAGATTGGCACTGGGATGTTCCACCACTAATAAGGATGTCACATCTTAACAGGGTAATTCATAGAATTTCGCTGAAAAGTGTCGCAAGCGGCTGGCGCAGAGTGTCCGCGTGCGATTGACTGCGCCAGGCACGTGCGCTAAAACCGATTTCCGCGCACAGCGTATTCATGGATTTCATGCTCCCAAACCAGCCGTGGCGCAGAGTATCGCAGCGACCCTGCAGCAGCGCCAGTAACGCCCCCAAGAACGCCCTCGCGCAAGGAAAAGCCATCAAAATCGCTAAATCATCGCAAAGGGCTGCGCTAACCCTGGACCAGTTTACAGGGCTGCCAAACAAGGAACGCAAAGCGGGTAACGTGCATATCAGGGGTACGCGTGAAGTTATACACGCGATTAGCCAGGGTACGTGTATTACAGGGGTACGCGGGAAGTTTAACACGCGATTGGCCAGGGTAAGTGTATTACAGGGGTACGCGGGAAGTTTAACACGCGATTAGCCAGGGTACGTGTATTACAGGGGTACGCGGGAAGTTTAACACGCGATTGGGCAGGGTACGTGTATTACAGGGGTACGCGGGAAGTTTAACACGCGATTGGCCAGGGTACGTGTATTACAGGGGTACGCGTGAAGTTATACACGCGATTAGCCAGGGTACGTGTATTACAGGGGTATGCGGGAAGTTTAACACGCGATTGGCCAGGGTACGTGTATTACAGGGGTACGCGGGAAGTTTAACACGCGATTAGGCAGGGTACGTGTATTACAGGGGTACGCGGGAAGTTTAACACGCGATTAGCCAGGGTAAGTGTATTACAGGGGTACGCGGGAAGTTTAACACGCGATTAGCCAGGGTACGTGTATTACAGGGGTATGCGGGAAGTTTAACACGCGATTGGCCAGGGTACGTGTATTACAGGGGTGCGTGGGAATCATCACACGCGATTAGGCTGGGTGGGTCCTCACAGGTGTTCCCTGTACACCCTCCACGGCCCCTGCAGGCAGCCTACAAAACAGGGGACTACCCTGCACACCTGCTCATGTCCCCCTGCACCCCCACCCCCCAGCAGTGCATGGGCAGCCTCCACCAGGCCCCCACTCATGTCTCCCACCACCCCCACCCTCCCGCCACCAGGGGCAGCCTCCACCAGGCCCCCACCCATGTCTCCCACCACCCCCACCCCCCCGCCACCAGGGGCACTCTCCACCAAGCCCCCACCCATGTCTCCCACCACCCCCACCAGTGCAGGGGCACCCTCCACCAGGCCCCCACCCATGTCTCCCAACACCCCCACCCACCAGCACTGTGGGGCACGTGGCCAGCAGGCAGTCAGGCAGCAGCAGATGGCAGGTGGGAGCGTGCTCAGGGCTCTGGGGGGCAGTAATTTGGCCTCCTGGCCAGGAGCGTGGTCTCTCGTGTGTGAACGCGTGGACAGCCTGATAGGGAGTGAAATCCCACACGTCAGCAAAGGCCCTTAGCGCGTAAACCCGTCAACAGCATATGCGCGCCTATAGTCACCTGCACGTGCAGGAAATTGTTGCGTGACACGTCCCAGTGTCAAAGCGTGTGATTGGTGAAAATGGATGTACACGTAGAAGTGACAAAGCGTGTGATTGGTGAAAATGGATCTACACGCAGAAGTGACAAAGCGTGTGAATGGTGAAAATGGATCTACACGCAGAAGTGACAAAGCGTGTGATTGGTGAAAATGGATCTACACGCAGGAGTGACAAAGCGTGTGATTGGTGAACGTACACGCCGCGTAAGTGACGCTGTACGTGTGGGCCTGTATATAAGGTACATGTAGAACACCATTTCCTTGTACGTGCTTTTCGTGGAGAGCGAGTGGGTGAAATCTGTACTTCTTGTCGTTTCACACGCGATTTACTTCACAGCGTTTCCAGTTCGTATTCCCTGTTACCTCTGACAGCTTTTTCTCTTTTTTCTCTTTTACTGGTTTACCTGGGCCTGTTCCCTCAAACAGTGTCCCCTTCTACTGTTGTCCTGTCTTCTCAGACAGCGTACACATCTTCTTTTGGCGGGGGTTTAGCCAGCCAAACGCGCTCATTCTTCACGCTCTTTTACCTGGCAGATGGTGAGTCACGCACGTATCCAACTTCTGTGCTTGCCCCGTGTGTAGCCTACCCCTTCAGAGGTCATTCTAGGCTGCGTGTGACACGCATACGTTCATTCTTGTGTTACTGGGTGCCACAGCGTAGTGCAGGTTTTTCTTTCTGCACACGTGGTCTAGGAGGGGTTGCGTGCACGTCATCTCCCTTTTTTGGGCCTCCTGTGCGTTGCGTGACCCGTCATCTTTCCCCAGGGGTTACAATCAGCCGTGCTAGAGCACTAGGGTACAATTACCATCTGGTACCCAACCCCTTTGACCCCCAATTGCCCAGGACAATTGTCTACAGCCACTCCCATACGCACATTAATATCAGTGCCATGGCTGGGAGGCGAGGATTCCGTAAGGGTGGCAAAGGTGGAAGAGCCACAAGTGGTGGCCGTGGTGGATCCGGTAGGGGACGTGGTCGTAACTTGCAGGGTGAACCTGTCCCCCCATGTGTGGAGGACCAGTCAAGGGCACCCATCATCCCCTCCCCCCTCTCCCCCCCTCCCGTTGAGGCTGAAGTGGCTGACACCATCCATGCTCAGCCCTTGTTGGACCAGCCCATTGTGGCACCAGACCTGGCTGACTCCATGGCTGACTTCCAGGTCAGCAGGGCTACGACACGTGCGCTGGTGCACGTTGATGCCATCATGCCACGTGGATCTGGGGCAGCAAGGTCATCTGCTGCACCAAGGAGGCAGGGCGGAGTGGCTGCAGGGGCAGCTGCGGCTCCATCCACCCCAGCCCTCACACACCCAGCCAGGACAGTGTCGGTCCTAGTCCATGCTGCTGACATTCCCCCTGACACCATCACACTAGAGCCAATGCCTACACCAACTCCCATGCTGAGTGTGCAATCCCACACTCCTGATACAGAGTCCACCAGGGCTCCTGCCCCTAGTGTCCAGAGCGGCGCAGGACACTCAGGATCACCACCACCTTCCAAGCGGAAGAGGAAGAGTGCTCGTCCGGCACAGGCTGATGCCCCAGACACGGCTACACAGTCCGGCCCGTCCAGGAAGCCCAGCTTCACGGATGACGAACTGAATGCACTTGTCGAGTATGTGTCCGGACATGACAACGAGATGGTCATTGTTGCAGGATCCAAGACCACACCTGCACAACGCCAGGCACACTGGCAGACCGTTGCGGACATCGTAAGTGCCCTTGGAATCGTGAGGCGCACAGCCAATGATTGCTATAAGCGCTGGAATGACCTAAAGCGCAGGGCAAAGAGTAAGCTGGCCTCAAGTCATGCCGCAACTCTAGTGACTGGAGGTGGGTCTCCAGTAGTAGACATGGAACTCACTCCACATGAGTCAGTCGCTGGGACCTACGTCACGGAGGAACAGATCCAAGGCGTGGGAGATCTGGCTGATTACGAGGCATTGTCCGGTGAGTGCACATGCATGTGTGTGTCATCCATGTGCATGGTGTGTGTGTGAGGGCTTCTGTTTGGGTGCCAGGTGAGAGTGTGTGCGCCTCAGTCGTATGGGTCAGCCATGTGCTTCATGCAATACTTCCTGCGCAGCTGCATTTGGCCATAGCAGTATCCCTTCTGCCAACAGTAGACATCTAGCACAACTGCACGCCAGTTGCCCTTGAAGTGTCACCTTGACACAACATATTTGCTTATTTTTCACTGTTCATTCAGTCAGTTTGTTTGCATTCCACCACTTTCACTAGGCATGTCGCTGTCCACTAGTCACATGTCTGACATGGGTATGGTAAAGTGGAGTGACTTTGTTACCTGGATATCATTTGTACACACATGTCCCTGTGCAATTTGACCATTTCAGACTGGCAGCTCCAGGTGAAAAATCTGACCTGTTAGAATCAGAAAAGCTATTACATGCGGGAACTGGACTGAATGAATAGGTGCTGCCCTCCTCTCCATCTTCACTCAATAGCAATGGTACATGCCATCTGTGTGATGGCATGTGTGTTTCACCTGCCAATCACAGGCCAATGTGTGATGCCACTGCCAGGCAGCATGCAGAAAATTTGTTCATCTTCCATCTTGGTGTCATCAGTGTGTGCCATTTGCCTGCACTTCATACGCAGTGAGGGTGCATGCATGGGAGGGTTTTAGTCATGTGGGACATGTGTCAATCAAGTACTGGTTCTCTTGCTTCTCAGCCCTCAATGTGTGCCATGGTGCTAATGCCTGTTTCCATTACTTTGTTTTCATGTCTTTGCAGGGGAAGACGCACCTGATACTGCTGGGGTTGTGGAGATGGTGCAGACCCAGGAGGTGTCCCAGGGCCGACCAACCACCAGTGAGGGACGTGGTGTGGTGGTGGGGGAGAACCCACAAGTGCTGCAGGTCGTGCTCTCAAGGGGTGTCTCTGGCTGCACCTCCCCCGAGCTGTACTCGGGTGTTGATTCGGATGAGACCTACGTGCCGTCGCAGGTGAGTGTTCCAGGGAGGGATTCTGTTCTGTCTCACCCACCTGCACCAGGGTCAGTACCCTCCATGGGGATGTCAGTGTTGGCAGCTACGCCTTTGGTGGTTACGGATGCAGGGTCACACTCCGCGACATCTGATCCTGTTCCTGGGCCAGCAGATCAGAGGGGGAATGCAGTCATGCAGCCTCAGGCAGTGCCGGCACAGCAAGGCGCAGTTCGCCTTGCCCCAGACAGGTGTGGTGCCCGCCGACGTGGTGGCCGTACGCCACCCGGCAATACCGCATGGGAGCAATCCATTTACGGTATGGCTACCCAACAGGCTGCATCATCCGAGATGATGGCTCAGGCCATGGATAGGGTGGCCACTTCCATTGTCCCCCCAGAAAGGCTGATGGAGCGACTAGAGCAGGCAACCGACTCCATCTGCCAGTCACACAGGGAGGACATGTTGGGGTCCAACAGGGACAGGCGGGCGGCACTGGCGACTCTGCAGGAGGCCATCTCCATTGAGTCCCAGGGCCACAGGGAAGCCCTGAGGCAGGAGCTCCTACACCTCAGGACGACTCTTGTTGAGCTTGAGGCTTCAACACACCAAAGGACAGAACAGCAGCTGGAGCGTCTCACCCGTACGCTCTCAGCTGAGATGCAGGCAACGAGGGCGGAGGTCCGGGCATCCCGTGAGTTGTTGCATGGGGACCTCCGCACACTCATCCTCCAGAACCAGACCTACCACACCCGCATGCTTGCAGCCATGGAGGAGCAGACTAGGGCCTTGCGTGGGCTGCCTCCCATAGTGCAACCACCTCCGGATGCAGCTGCACAGGGTGATAATAGCGACAGCAGTGATACTCCCACAATAGGGTAGCCGTGTGGGCCATGAGCCCATGAAGGTGTTTTATCTTCCCAGGATCCACGCAGGTGGGTTCTGGTGTGCATCCTGTCCTCGGACCTCCTGGGTGGCCTCCCCAACCCCCCCGGGCCCATCAATGGCCATTTTTGATTGTTTCTTATTTTTATTTTTATTTTGATTTCTTTTATTCCCAATTTTTTTGGGACGATCTGTTGGCTCCGATCTGTTGGCTCCGATCTGTTGGCTCCGATGTGTTGGCTTCGATGTGTTGGCTTCGATGTGTTGGCTCCGATGTGTTGGCTCCGATGTGTTGGCTCCGATGTGTTGGCTTCGATGTGTTGGCTTCCGTGGTTCCTGTGGGCATACGCTGCATTGTGGCTGGGCACATGCAGGCTTGTAATGTATTTGGTTCAGATGCTTGGGTTTGAGTCACACACACCCCTCCTGCTTCCCGTTTCCATGGGCTTGCAAAGGGTGTGCCCAAGTGACAGTGAATTACACAGTGACGTTGGACTCCCATGAGCTGTGTGGCCAGTCTGTAGTCAATACTGTGTATACATTCATAGTGCATATTGCTGTTGTGTTGTACACTGCATGTTGCATTGATGTGTAACTCTTCTTCTGTGTCTACCTCCCAATTTGCAGGTCCCTTCCTCAAGTCCACACAAGGACCTCTAGTCTGGCGATGGGGACCATGTTGGCAGCAGTGCACCTACAACTCTACATGGCGCCAACACTGCACAGTTGGTAGTGGTGGGAGTGCAGGCATTTCCAGGTGGTGAGACTACTAATATGTAACATTTTTGATGTCATGTTAATGGTACTACGTGCTCAAGTATGTTGTTGGTCCGGCATTGCTGTGAGCATTTCAGGTGTTGCAGGTTTCTAATAGTGCCACTGTACATAGTGAGAGTGATGTCATGTTGTGGGGATTACTTTGTTTACCTGCAATTAGCATGACATGGCACGGTGTGTCGTGTGGCAGTGCTGGGGTTGGGTTGGCTGACATGGCACTGTCCTCTTGTTGCATTTTGCAAGTGGGTATTCATTTTAGCTGCTTCAATGTGTAACTTCACAAAACTGCATTGGTGGTGTCTGTGTGGGTAGGGATGCACACATTGTGACACTTCCAGGTGAACAATCTCAGGCTGACATGGAATTCCCGGTTCATTCTCCACACATTCAGGATCAGTGTCAGGTTGAGTCATCATTGATTGTCAGATGGAATGTGCCAGGGCAGTGTGCACTCCACAGGGGTGTGATTTCTATGTGAAGTAATTAGCCACTAGCTGTGTACGGGCTGCCTCCCCCCGTGCCCTTTCCCCTCCCATGCGCAGCGGCTGTGCATGTGGTTGGGGATGTGGGGCCACCACCATGTCCACGGCCAGGCCCCGGCGTGTTGCAACGTTGTGCAGGACACATGCTGCCACTATGATCCTGCACACTACTGGGGGAGCGTATAACAGCTGCCCGCCAGAACGGTCAAGGGAGCGAAAGCGTGACTTCAGCACTCCGAATGTGCGCTCCACTATGCCCCTGGTTGTAATGTGGGCTGTGTTAAATCTTACCTGGGGTGGCGTGGTGGGGTTCCGAATTGGCGTCATCATGTGGGGGCTGAGAGGGTAGGCACTGTCCCCTGTGGAGGTGGGGATTGGTATCATTGGTGAGGTTGTGACCTTGCTCAGTATCCAACATGCATGCATGTGCAGTGGCATACATACTCACCAAGCAGCCATGTATCGCCATGCCGCCCAGCTTCTAGGTCCCGGCTTAGGGTGGACATTCGGTAAATGAAGCTGTCGTGGGTGGAGCCGGGATAGTTGGCATATACTGAGGTGATGATTCCCTTGGCATTACATGCTACCTGCACGTTGATGGAATGCCAGTGCTTGCGGTTCCTATAGATGTGCTCAGATGCCCTGGGGGGACGTAGAGCCACATGGGTGCAGTCGATGGCACCTAGCACTTTGGGGAATCGTGCCACTGCGTAAAAATCCAGGGCGGCAGCATGCCTTTCTGCAGGTGTTCTGGGCAGGTATATGTGCCTGCGGACTGATGGGCGTGCAGTCATGATGTTCAAGACCTGGTGTAGGCAGCGTGACTGGGTGGCCTGTGACACCCCACCCACTATGGCACTTGTCCGCTGAAATGATCCAGTGGCTAAGAAGTGCAGTACATTGAGGACCTTCTCCAGGGGGCTGAGTGCTTGGGAGCACAGGGTGGGTGATGTGAGGTCATCCTCCCACTCACTCACCAGGTCCAGTATGATGTGTGGTGGAAACCTGTACCTCCCATACACCTGGTCATCAGGCATCCCGAAAAGGCTGGTTCTGGCAGTGAATATTCTGGCCCTGACTATCCTCCTCCTCCTCCTTTGGTAGCCCACTGCCACTGCTGCTAGGAACGGTATGTTCATCCTGGCGTCTGAGCTTGTTATTGTTAAAGTCCGCAATTTATGCTTAGCGCGTGTTCTAGGCGAGCGTGTGACCCGCGCACCCCTGGAATCCAGTTCCCAGTCCAATAGCGTGTGGAAATTCACACGCACCACGGGATACAGCGTGTGACCCGCGCACCCCTGGAATCCAGTTCCCAGTCCAATAGCGTGTGGAAATTCACACGCACCACGGGATACAGCGTGTGACCCGCGCACCCCTGGAATCCAGTTCCCAGTCCAATAGCGTGCGGAAATTCACACGCACCACGTGATACAGGTTCGCTGACGTACTTGCGTGTGTAAGTGGCCGCGCACCCATTAAATACACGTACATAGGCCAATCGCGTGTACGCGCACTTTTGTCCAATTACACGCGATGACACTCTGACGTGCAGTATCTCCACGTGTGCCCCGTCATCACGTGCTGAGTGGGGAACACCCGTGCGGGTCACGTCACAGACGCGCTTACGCGCTGAGGGACTCTGGTCCAATAGAATCGCGTATGCGTGCTGACGCGCTTACGCGCTAAGGGCCTTTCCTCGGATTTCACGCTGACGTGCAGGATTTTCACGTGCCAAATCACTCCGTATCAAGCTGGCCACGCGAAAACACACGGAAGCCCACGCTCCTGCCCAGAAGGCCGAGTTACTGCCCCCCAGTGCCCCGAGCAGCCTCCCACGTGCCATCTGCTGCTGCCTGCCTGCCTGCCTGCTGCCACCGTGCCCTGCCATTTGGTGCCTGCACATCAGCCATCTGCAGGGGTCCAGTTGCTGTGTCCACCCCTGCTGGAACTGAAGACTCCCGACTGGTATTACATCGCTCCACAGCCCAGCCCCAGGACCCAGTTGCCCACCCACACCTGCCTCTGGGGTTGCCATGTCGGGCACTTCCACATCTGGCACCAGTGGCAACCCCAGGCCAGAGGGGCAGAGGGGCACCAGCTTCACTGTCACCGAAGTTGGTGTCCTGGTGGAGCATGTCCTGGGGCAGTATGATGCCCTCTTTGGATCGTCCCGCGCCAGCAAGGAAGGACGGCAGAGGATCTGGGCCGACTGTGTGGTTGCCATCAACGCGGAGGGGGTGGCAACCCGCGACGTCCTGAAGATCAAGAAGCGCTGGGAGGACTTGAGGTCCAGGACCCTTGTGAAGGCCCGGCGCCTCGTGGAGGGGGGCCGGGGCCGCATGAGTTCCATCCAGATGAGGGTCCTGGAACGCGTACGCCCAGCGCTCCACGCCCAGATCCTTGAGAGGGAGGCCCGTCTGGAGTTGAGCGGTAAGTGTCCATGCATTACTGTGTGAGACAGGGCATGTTGCGGTGTGCTGGTTCTATGATACTTGCCTGTATGTGTGCCATAGGCCATGTATGCATGTATGTGTGCAGGGACATCATGGTAATGCATGTGCGACCAGTGATGTGTGATGCACATGGTTGTTGCATGTGTTGAAATGCCGCATGGGGAGCCCTATTCAGATTTTGAACATGAGAGCATGCCAGTCTCTGTACCTGGACATGGGTGGGGGTGAGGGATGGGTGCTGATGCCAGGTACATATATGGTAGCCATGTCTGTGTGCCTGACCTGCGTGTCTGTGACTTGTGCATGCCATGGATGCATGACACATGTGTGTGACAATGCAGAGATTCAGTAAAGCAGCCAAATTACCCTTGTAACCGCTGTGTTTGGTGTGTTTGGGGCCAGATGGATGTGACTGAGGTGAAGTGTGTGCATGTGATGGGCATGAGGCATGATGCATGTGAGTTACATATCATTGAATGTTTCAAGAGTCCATTGGACATGCATGGAAATGTCCATGGCATGCACCATGCCTGTTACTGTGTGTGTTTTGCCTGGACTGACCCATGTGTTGTGGAGGGACATGATGGAAGTGTACTTTGACAGTGGTGCTCATCTGCTATTGCTTCCTGTCTAGGGGACCATTGTACAGTGCCCTGATGCTTGTGTTCTTTGTCTCCCTCTACGCAGCGGCTAGTGAAGAAGAGGGCGGAGACGGCGCTGTGGAGCAAGGCGGCGGGGATGCCCCCACGGCTGCAGCGGAAGGGGTGGGTGAGCCCCCACAGGGGCCTGCTACGGTGGGAGACGGTGAGGAGCCATCCAGGTTGGTGGTTTGCACAGAGGAGGAGGAGGCCGCCACTGGAGCACACATGGGGCCTGGTGGGGGCATCCCTGCTGGTGCAAGTGGTGCAGTCCAGGGCCAGGGGCAGGAGGCAGCACAGGTCACCGTGGAGGGGCCTGTGCATGTCGCTGTCCCTGACCCTGTGAGTGCACCACCATGCACCAGCAGGGATGCCCCGTCCCAGGCCTGTCCGCAGGTAGAGGGGATGTCCATGTCACCTGACTCCCCTCCACCTGCGGACGTGGGAACCCCTGGCCGTGCGGAGAAGGTCCTGATTGGGGTCGCGATGCGCACGGCTGTGATTCGTGATGCCGTGCGTGCTTCCCGGGAGGAGCACGCACGTCATCACGAAGTGCACCGTGCCGACGTGGCCCAATTGGGATCGGCCATGTTCGGGGGTTTCCTGCATGTGTTGGCCAATGTGGCGGCCCTCTCCTCCTCTGTGCAGGCTATCCACCAGTCGTTCTCCTTGCCGTCTTCCAGCCCAGATGCCACCAGGGCCCCCTGTGGACCTGCCCCGACCAATGCAGCCAGCTCGGTGGGGATCCCATCCCTGCCACAGTCGGGAGTCAGAGATCCAGCAGGGGTGGACACCAGAGCAACTGGACCCCAGCAGATGGAGGATGTGACGGCATCATCGGGCAGGGCACGTGCACGACGGCGTCGGTGGTTTCCATCAGCCTGGATGCCGTCGTGCTGGCACAGGCAGTTGCGTCGGAGGCAGCAGCAGGCTCAACGTGGGAGGCATCATGGCTCGGGGCCATCAACATCAGGGGTGCAGGCATCGGCCGGAGGGCAGGAGAACCCTGGAATGGGACTGGCTTCCGTGTGGGAGAGGTTGTGCCAGCAGATAGGTGCGGAGCGGCAGCGGGCAGAGGAGGAACGGCTCACGATGGTCAGGGCGGAGGACTCCATGCGGAGGGCGCTGAGGCGGGCTGAGTGCCTCGAGGGTCTTCGCAGGGAGTTTGAGCTGGACACTGCGTTATCCCTGCGGGACCTCGGGGCCAGGGAACATGCCCGCCTCCAAGCCATTGACCAGGAGTTCGATGATGCCCTGGCCCATGACAACAACCAGTGAGCCGTCCGAATAGCCCGCTGCCTTTGTATATAGTTGTATAGTTAGGGTTAGGTTTCCTTTGTTTTTTTGATTTTTTTTTGGTTGCGATTGGACAATGCACCACTTTTTTGTATATAGTTCACTTTTTAGTTAGTAGTCAGTTAGGTTTAATTTGGTAGGGCTCATGGACCCAGGATGATCTTCTTAATTGGCTTATTTTAATTTTTCAGAATTTTTTCTTGGACATTCATCTTGTTTTGTTTGATTTGCTTTGTGTTTTTTCTTATTTGCTGTTCAATACATATTATTTTTTTAATCTTCAATGTGTCGTATCATCTCATTGCTTTCAGGCATGTCATGTTGGGTGTTTTGTCATTCACTTGCAGCCATTGTGTGTGACAGACATGTGTTAAATTGCATTATTTACATTGGGGGTGTAACATGTAATTGCCTTTGATATGTGGGTGGGTGTGATAGTTGGTTGGGCCTTTTGGCAGGGGAGGATGGGCATTACGGACATGATTGGGGAATGTTGGGACCCAGGTGCAGGGGGGCATGGATTGGACATGGGTGGGGGCCTGCTGGCAGGTCCCACACAGTGCTGGGGGGTGGGGGTGGTGGGAGACATGAGTGGGGGCCTGGTGGAGGGTGACCCTGGTGTCTGGGGGGTGGGGGTGGTGGTAGACATGAGTGGGGGCCTGGTGGAGGGTGACCCTGGTGGCTGGGGGGTGGGGGTGGTGGGAGACATGAGTTGGACATGGGTGGGGGCCTGCTGGCAGGTGCCCCACAGTGCTGGGGTGTGGGGGTGGTGGGAGACATGAGTTGGACATGGGTGGGGGCCTGCTGGCAGGTGCCCCACAGTGCTGGGGGGTGGGGGTGGTGGGAGACATGAGTTGGACATGGGTGGGGGCCTGCTGGCAGGTGCCCCACAGTGCTGGGGTGTGGGGGGGGTGGGAGACATGAGTTGGACATGGGTGGGGGCCTGCTGGCAGGTGCCCCACAGTGCTGGGGGGTGGGGTGGGGTGGGGGACATGAGTTGGACATGGGTGGGGGCCTGCTGGCAGGTGCCCCACAGTGCTGGGGGGTGGGGGTGGTGGGAGACATGAGTGGGGGCCTGGTGGAGGGTGACCCTGGTGGCTGGGGGGTGGGGGTGGTGGTAGACATGAGTGGGGGCCTGGTGGAGGGTGACCCTGGTGGCTGGGGGGTGGGGGTGGTGGGAGACATGAGTTGGACATGGGTGGGGGCCTGCTGGCAGGTGCCCCACAGTGCTGGGGTGTGGGGGTGGTGGGAGACATGAGTTGGACATGGGTGGGGGCCTGCTGGCAGGTGCCCCACAGTGCTGGGGGGTGGGGGTGGTGGGAGACATGAGTTGGACATGGGTGGGGGCCTGCTGGCAGGTGCCCCACAGTGCTGGGGTGTGGGGGGGGGTGGGAGACATGAGTTGGACATGGGTGGGGGCCTGCTGGCAGGTGCCCCACAGTGCTGGGGGGCGGGGGGGGGGGGGGGTGGGGGACATGAGTTGGACATGGGTGGGGGCCTGCTGGCAGGTGCCCCACAGTGCTGGGGGGTGGGGGTGCAAGGGGACATGAGTTGGTGTTCATTAGTTCAAGGAGACATGTGCCTTTGCTGGGGGGCATGCCCATGGTGGGTGGGCTGGCTGCGGGACATGACCAGGGTGACCCTGGTGGCTGGGGGGTGGGGGTGGTGGTAGACATGAGTGGGGGCCTGGTGGAGGGTGACCCTGGTGGCTGGGGGGTGGGGGTGGTGGGAGACATGAGTTGGACATGGGTGGGGGCCTGCTGGCAGGTGCCCCACAGTGCTGGGGTGTGGGGGTGGTCGGAGAATGAGTTGGACATGGGTGGGGGCCTGCTGGCAGGTGCCCCACAGTGCTGGGGGGTGGGGGTGGTGGGAGACATGAGTTGGACATGGGTGGGGGCCTGCTGGCAGGTGCCCCACAGTGCTGGGGTGTGGGGGGGGTGGGAGACATGAGTTGGACATGGGTGGGGGCCTGCTGGCAGGTGCCCCACAGTGCTGGGGGGTGGGGGGGGGTGGGGGACATGAGTTGGACATGGGTGGGGGCCTGCTGGCAGGTGCCCCACAGTGCTGGGGGGTGGGGGTGCAAGGGGACATGAGTTGGTGTTCATTAGTTCAAGGAGACATGTGCCTTTGCTGGGGGGCATGCCCATGGTGGGTGGGCTGCCTGCGGGACATGACCAGGGATGCAGGGTAGTCCCCTGTGGTGTGGGCTGCCTGCAGGGGCCGTGGAGGGTGTACAGGGTACACCTGGGAGGACCCACACTGTCAAATCACATGTGGAACTTCACACGCACCCCTGAAATACACGCGCCCAGGCTGTTCGCGTGTGGAACTTCCCGCGCACCCCTGAAATACACGCGCCCAGGCTGTTCGCGTGTGGAACTTCCCGCGCACCCCTGGAATACACGCGCCCAGGCTGTTCGCGTGTGGAACTTCCCGCGCACCCCTGAAATACACGCGCCCAGGCTGTTCGCGTGTGGAACTTCCCCCGCACCCCTGAAATACACGCGCCCAGGCTGTTCGCGTGTGGAACTTCCCGCGCACCCCTGAAATACACGCGCCCAGGCTGTTCGCGTGTGGAACTTCCCCCGCACCCCTGAAATACACGCGCCCAGGCTGTTCGCGTGTGGAACTTCCCCCGCACCCCTGAAATACACGCGCCCAGGCTGTTCGCGTGTGGAACTTCCCCCGCACCCCTGAAATACACGCGCCCAGGCTGTTCGCGTGTGGAACTTCCCCCGCACCCCTGAAATACACGCGCCCAGGCTGTTCGCGTGTGGAACTTCCCGCGCACCCCTGAAATACACGCGCCCAGGCTGTTCGCGTGTGGAACTTCCCGCGCACCCCTGAAATACACGCGCCCAGGCTATTCGCGTGTGGAACTTCCCGCGCACCCCTGGAATACACGCGCCCAGGCTGTTCGCGTGTGGAACTTCCCGCGCACCCCTGGAATACACGCGCCCAGGCTGTTCGCGTGTGGAACTTCCCGCGCACCCCTGAAATACACGCGCCCAGGCTGTTCGCGTGTGGAACTTCCCCCGCACCCCTGAAATACACGCGCCCAGGCTGTTCGCGTGTGGAACTTCCCCCGCACCCCTGAAATACACGCGCCTAGGCTATTCGCGTGTGGAACTTCCCGCGCACCCCTGAAATACACGCGCCCAGGCTGTTCGCGTGTGGAACTTCACGCGAACCCCTGATATACACGTAGCCCGCTCCCCCAGACCCGATCGCGTGTGAAACTTCACGCGAACCCCTGTGATGCACGTACCCTGCTGAAATCGCGTGTTAGACTTCCCGCGCACCCCGGTATACACGCACACGTATTTTTTGTCAGCGGGTGTCCGTGTTTGTGGGTACCCCTTTGCACGTCTTTTTTCCTGGAGGGCCACAGTATGGGACATTCATCATGGCAGTATATAGGTGCGATTTGTTGGCGCACCTTTTGGCGCACATTTCTTACAGCCGCAGAGACGCTACCGCCTGCTTTCTTGTGGCGGTCGTGTTTGTGCCTGTGCGCTGGTTTGAGCGTGCGCTTTTTTCCCCTATTCTATTCCATGAATACGTGTTGTAGGCGAGCGTGTGGGCGTTCCGCGCACTTGTGCCCTGTACTTCCCCCGTGACGCCCACGTTTTGGCAAGTTGTTCCCCATTCCGAGTGTTACGCCCGTGTTCCGCCTACTTTTGTTGCGTGCGCCGCGCTATGTGCGATTTTCGCTGTGGCCTGTGCGATTTTCGCAGTGACCTGGCGCACGCTGTTAGATGGCCTGTGCGCCAACGTGCGCCGCGCACTTTTTACCGCACATCCGCTGGTTTTCTCGCGCACGGCCTTCCATGAATCGACGTGCGCTGCTTTTCGTGCGATTTTCGCTATTGCACTGCGATTTTCGCTATTCCACTGCGATTCGCACGTTTTTGCCCACTTGCGCCGCGCTAATTATTCCATGAATCGGCCTCTAAGTCTTTACTTTCTTTAGATCACAATAAACCAAAGCGTGTTCTCTCTCTATACATTTGTAATAAAAAAAAAACTTCAAATGGGTGCATTACCTTTTTTATTCTTTCTTTTTTATAGCATTTGTCTAATGCATACTCTGTACACAGCCTTAGAGAATACTACTAATTTACCTGAGACGACATATGCCCAGAACTCTAATGTCATACTGCTAAAATACTTGCTATAATTCTGGGAATAGGTTCCTTGTAGCAGAGGACATTGAGTGAGGTGATGCTGAGTATACTCAAATGGACTATTACACAGCCTGCACTTCTTGGCCTCTTTGGGTATTTTATACCACGTTCCAGTAATCATATAGGAAGGCCGCCGAGTAAGCCTTAATTTCATTATGTATCTTCTTAATTGTTTGTCAGAACTCCCAAGTAGGTATTTAGCAGGCGTTAAATATTGAAATGATTGTTTTGAATACTCGGACAAATTTGTTTTTGTGGTAACATAGTCTATATTCGTTATCAAATCTCATCTTTATGCTTTATTGATCAGTTGTTATCTCAACCTCCAATAATCCATATTCGGGATCCACTCAAACGTTTTGTGGAAACCCACACATGAGTTCAAAATAGGGATATTTATTTCATTTTATTTATTTGTTTATAACGCGCAGAGCCCGCAGGCATCTGGGGGCACACAGACTCACAGGACGAAAAAAGAGAAGAGGACAGGACAATAGCAGATGGTAGCAAGTCAGATAGATCTAAGTTAAAAGAACAGTTCTCATTGATTTCTTAAAGGAAGACAAGTTGGAGAACGATCGCAGGGTTGTGGGGAGGTCATTCCAGATCCTGGAGGCGCAATTTGCAAATGATCTGCCCAGCCCTTTCGATTTCTTAATGAGTGGACAGTGTTAGTTGATCTTATTGAAGGTAGCGAGGCGAACCATGAGGCTGTTGACTTCAGGTAGCTAGGTGCCTGCCAATATATGTTAATGTTAAAGGACATTTGTACCGCGCACTATCACCACCAGAGTGGTGGTCCCCTGGTGCTCTGATGGCTCTGAAAGAGGAAGAGAGGGGTGGTTAGTGGGAAGTAGCTGGAAAAGTGCAAGAGAGCAGTGATGTGCTGTTGGCGGCCTCAGCCCAGTGGGTCAGTTGGTTGGGCCTGGGGTGTTTTGCGGCCGGTAGTCGTCGTGTACTGTTGTGTGAGTCTGTGTGTTTTTTGTTTTTTGTTGCAATGTAGTGAAGGTTTTGTGGTTTGTTGTGCTGTAGGTTTGTGGTTGTGTTTGGTTTGGAGTTTCAGAGGTGTATGCAGAGGGGGAAATTGTTACTGCAATTGGTTAGATTGGCATCTTTATCCTGAATTGAGGCGTGGGCTAATTTTTCCAGGTGGGGTTCGGGAGCGTCCCTTTCACCTCTGGCCCCCTCGTCCCCCAGTCTTCCCTTCACACCCATACGGCTAGCGCACCTGCCCATGTCCACAGCTAATATATTGTGGTGATTGCTTATATCCCGATAATTCCACTATACTATGGTAACCCGTGGCAACTTACGGACGAGTACAGTTGTTGGGTGGGGAGTTTATTCTGTCTCAGTTGGGGTGTTGCCAGTGTTCCCCTCTAACCGGCGTCCTTTTTCCAGGTGCCGTGGGAGTTTCTTCACATAGGGAGACTTCCACAGTCTGTACTGGGGGTTGTCTGAGTCCAGTTCATTAAATCATTTCCTTTCCGATTCGGTTATCAGTTTAAGTCTGTGATGTTCAAGAGCCAGGTTTTTAGTAATTTCCTAAATTTTAGGTGATTTAGAGTAGGCAAGCAGAGTGCCCTGTTAGGATATGGGACAGGCATGACGACCAGCCATGGTAAGGACCGTTGGTGCTTGATCACCACCCTGGATTCAGAGGGCAAGGTCCTGGAAACAAGTCTAACTGCATGACATTTCCAGGTTTCTGCTATTTCCGGCGCTGAGAAGCCAGCAGAGCCTCCAGTAAGAATGGAGAAGAGTTAATCGAGGAGCTTGACATCACTTCCTGAATGGCCCGGGGACCTTCATGACAGCATCATAGAATCCACTATGTCAGGAGCTACGGAGGAGGACTTTGCCGTCACAGGAGCGCGAGTAAGGCTGTGAACGAGAAGGAGATAGCCCAGGGGAGCGGATTATGGAGGAGCCCAAGGAGGCGCTGGAGGATCCTCTGCCATTCCCGAAGGCCGAGCCATAGCCCCCTGAAAAGCGACAGAGGACGATTGAAGATGCCAACACATTTTGCAGTTTCGTATTGGTTTACGCTGGCTATATGCATTCATCCATAGAAGAGGTAAAGAAACGCACCATAGTTCTAGCCCGCACACAGTCTTAGACCCTTGTCCTATGTGTCCTTTAACACGAGCCGGGTGGGTCCGGTGCTCCCGCCCGGTGCTCCCGCCGATGCATCATACTGGTGTAGAAGAGCAGCCAAGTGCCCCTGCAGGAAGTCCCGCCCCCCACTACCTGTTCACTGGGGATAAGGAATGTTCTTGGAAAGTAATCCGCCCGCTACTGCATCTTGCAGGTATGGATACTCACAGGGCATGCAATCAAGCTGCAGAGAAGATCTGGCCTGTTGCTGCATCCGTGTGGTAGGTCAGCGTGTTGGATTCGTGCACACCTTGCACTGCACATGTGCAATATCCTGCAAATGCTTTCTCACTAGAAGGGCATACATTTACTGCTCGTTGCATGTGTAGCCTGGAACCTTCAACGAGGGGAATGGGCGATCCTTTTTCTTTTAAGCATATGGGTTATGCGTCCAGTAGACTTTGTGAAAAACAGGCCAAGAAGCCCTCCGACTTATCCAATAGATTCTGTATGGTAACACATGAGAAGATCCACTAGTCTGGTCACCAACAGTACACAAGGAGCTGTTTCCAATGCACAATGCATTCCAGTATTGTCACTGTACAACCCTTTACGATTCCTGTGCCCACTATGAAAGTGTAAGATGATTTTCATGCTGGCTATGACACTACATAAGACTATATAAATATGCTCATGCTGGCTGTGCCTTTAAATAGCCAGTATTGCCACAGGGAACAGAATCTCTAACACCCGTAACAGCAGCAAGGAGCTCCACAAGATCATCACATAATTCATGGGCACTATATAGGCACTTGTGAAGCAGAGTGGCTTCTTTGAATTGACATCTTGCCATGTCCGCTAGCCAGTGGCGTTCCTGTCGGCAGTTTAGGATATGACACCTTCTCTTGGCTTTCTTAATGAACCGGACCGCATCATTTTGGATGATTTGTAGGTGTTGGATGCTTTTTTTTGTCTGCCCCAACTAAGAGCACGTTACAGTAGTAATAAGTACCTTATTCTCCATTTTATTACCTAATCTTAAATATCTGTTGAATGGGTTAAACAATGAAGAATTGTTATTGGTCATTATTTTGAGTAGCAATAAACTGCACCTTATGTTGTATATAGTTAATACAAGACAAGGTCTAGCTCCACCCTGAGGGCCTCCACTGATATGCTTTTTCACAATCGCAGTACAGGGCACCAAAACTTGTTTTTTAAGATCTTAAGCCAGTCAACTTCATCTTCCATATACGTTGCCAACCCATATAGGATTCCGGGAACAAGACTGCATTTATATATTTTAATTAACCGCTCAATAGAGCGCCGGCTGATTGCTGTGTGAATCTTTTCATAAGCCTGAACCTGTTGCTGACTATTAAAGTGATATGACTTCTAATTTCTCTTTATTGAATTTAACAATACCCCTAGGTATACAAATTGTTTCGCCCACCATAGAAGATCGCCGTCCTGTTTGTCTGATACATGCAGAAGAGGACTATGGTACCTTACCAGCTCAGCTCTGTTCCCAGTCTTTTCAGTATTACAAAGCTGGGTGAGGAAGTAGCTTAGAACAGGACACACAAATACAATAAAATACATGGTACTTTATTTGCATGCCAAGTTAGGCAAATATTGTCAAAGTAAATATATCCTTCCAGCAATGTTCTTTAATAACCAGAAGTGAAAACACACTAAGCCAGATGTCATGCACAATGTTTTCTTTTAGTTTCTCTTTGGGTACATTCGCTGAGAAGTGCTGTCCTGTTTATGTGCACTTTACTTTTCTGATCAGTCCCACATACATTCTGTTATTTATCCTTTCCCCTCTCTAACCAGGCGGGTCTGCTATCATTACCCAACACCCATGACATACAGATAGAACTGGATACCACATCCCCCCCATGGCTAACAGTGAAAGTAGTGCTTTGGGTATTTTTTTTATGGAAGTTCAGCTCAAAGTCTTGAAATCTGTTTAGCAGTCCTTTGTGTCCTTTGTGAATTTCTTGGCCCATCTGCACGAATACCCTTCGCTCCTGCCAGTTTGGCTCTTCTTGGTCATTCATTACATGGGTCTTTTCTTCACTTTGTAATTTGTGAAAATCCTGATCCCCAGCGTTAGTTGTACCCTGGCCTCTACTCTGTGTCACTCTTTATTTGATCAGGACTTGCTTTTCTCTCCCTTTGCCCACTTGGGATTATTTTTTTTATACAGTGTGATACTCTGTGAGCTCCAAGCCTGTTTGTCCTCAGTTATGACTCTGTTTTGGTACACTTTTTCTACTTCTATGAATGCACTATACCTCAAGTGCGTTCATCTGTCCTTGAGTGGCAGTCTGACTTTTGCCCAGTAACTTTTTTTGAAAATGTGGGGTTTTATGGACTTCCTCTGTTCATGCATTTCTTACATTTTCTTGTTATAGGCTCACATGGTTACTACTTGGCACTTTGGTTGCCTATGTTACATTCTTCGAATGGCCAACATAGGTGTCAGTGGGGACTGTACCTGCCTTCCTCACATGAAAACGAATTCACTGAGTTCAGTGTGACTCCATGATGGGGTGCCAAGCGTCTGAAGAGGTTTTCTTTGCAGTCCCCGTGCGCTACTTTACTGTCTGGATGGTTCCTTTATTTAACCTGTTCATCCTTTCCACCAGACCGTTTCCATGGGAGTGATATACAGCTGGCCTTATGCTCTGGATCCCTTTGTAGATTAGGCACTGCTGCCTTTCTGCAGATATAAACTGGACACCATTTTACGTTAATAACTCGCCAGGGGATCCTTCCTTGTTGAATATATCTCTGAATAACTCTATGGAAGCCTTTGTGGTGAGGTCTCAGTAGAACCTCTGCCTTCTTCGGTGTACAGTCAATTTATAGCATCGTATATCACAATTGGACTCTATGATACAATATGTTTATTTATCAGAATCTAATAAGGCACCAAACCACAAGGACAGTTGCTTTGTTTTGCTTATAAAGGATAAGGGTAGAATAGTCTTATCTTTTACAGGCGCTAGAAATATTTGGATCAGTTAAGTGCAAGGAAGTGGAGCAGGGAAAATTGCAATACAGAACAACAAAACAGTGCATAGAACAATAAGTGCTGAAGTAAAGGACAGGCAAATTACAATGTAAGTGCTAGATGGAGAACCTGAGAGGTCATGGTGAAAGCAAAGTATTGAGTCTCAAAGAGCAAGCAAAAGACGTAGGTTTTCAATTGTCTGTGGAACTCAAGAACATGATTTTCCAAAGATCTGATGGAAGCCGATAGATTATTCCAAATAGAGGCTCCAGAAGTGGCAAGAGATCTACCACCCAGTTTATTCTTCTTAAAGCAGGCACCCACAATAGTCATGTATCTGGCTGACTTCTGGTGCCGCCACGCCCCGACACCTCTGACATAAAGATAGGACTGAATACTTCATTATAATACATACAATATGCAACCTCCCTAGTAGAGGTCATTTCAGTTTTCTTTCTTATTCAAATATCCATATTGCTTTGTGCACTGTAACATGAGGGGTGAAAGGGTCTGATACCACTCACATAAGTTTCTTTAATGCTCCACATCAGCAAAAATGAATGCTTACATACAAAAAACAAATCTTCACATTATGCTAATAGAATTTAACTTACAAGAATTAAAGAATAAATCGGGATGTGGGGTCAACCCATTTGCTTAGTTCTATTATTGTGCGAGATCTGACAAATAGTCTGTGTAGTAAAATGACTTCTTCCCTTTACAGACCCACAACATTTTGATCAGCCAGAAGATGATAGAGGATGCACATTCTCTTCCATTTACCAGGACACCATAAAACCAGCTCTTGGATAATAAATAAGGGGGGAGCTAGTAACTTTAGCATATTTGTCAATTCAGCCAGCCTTACAGGAATTTACCCCCCAACCCCATAAAAGGTCCATGCCCTCAAGGACTCCAATAGAACCACCCTCCGAGCCAACCTTTCTATTGTTAAACCATCTGAGTAACAGATGGTTTAATGATATCCAGTCCTCCACTTGTACAATGCAGGGCTTGATACCTTCAATAGGGTCTGACTCAATGCCATCCAAATAGAGAACAAGTTGAGTGTGGTCAGCGCCCATATACAAATGCAGCCCGGTGGCAAAAATGAGGACCGCCAAAGGTTTCATGTACAAATTGACAAGAAGGGGGCTCAAAGATAAACCCTATGGGGAAACCATACTCAAAAAGGGACCCATGGATTTTTCCTGTTCTCCCCATGTATGAATACATCATCAACATAACAATGAACAGGGTGAATACGGATACATACAGACTAATCAGCTAATCGTTGTGTAGCTTTTGTTGGATTCAAAATCTATTTATTCTAATATATACAATTCAAATTTCAGGTCGTTCATGATTGAGATCAATACATACATAACATAAGACAAAAGACTTTCCACTGGATAATAGAACACATTACACTGTTCCCACTACTTAATGTGCCCTAACAATCCACTAGGGCTATCTGAATATAACTGCTTAACCAACTTGGCTGGTTGAGTAGTGTCTTGTGTTGCACTACTATGTTCTTCGCTTATCAACACAGCTGTGTTGTGTCTTCTGGGCGATTGGGTCTTGCTCTAGTTGTAGCGGCCTTCATCAGGACTAAAATGTTATTTTTAATCCCCTTCAAGTGGGTTCCTGTATATGATATCATGCAGTTTCACTGTGCCTCGTGCACGTCTGGCTCAGTCACTGGGAAGAGGTGTCCGTGCTTTTACTTGATATTAATCTGTAGTTTCTTATTGGATGAGTGATTCCCTTCATGCTGCTGTCTAGTGGCGCACCCCAGTGGGATTATGCTCATGAAATCCCAGAGTTCAATTCAATGCCGGGACTCCAATCGGTAGTAACCCGTGCCGTTCCGCTGATCCAGAGCTTTGCCGCTGGACTGCCAAACTGATGTTCAGTTTGGCAGTCCAACGGCAAAGCTCTGTAACAAAAGATTAGCTGATTGGGTCTGTATGTATCCGTATTTGCCCAGTTCATCCCTACGGAAAAACACAAGTAATAGATTTTGGATAGGATTGGAAAGGAGATTGCGATATGAGATAGATTTGCTTAGTCAGAAATGATTTAGCCCACTTCCAAGGTGTACCACTCAGGCAAATTCTATATGGGTGACCCAGAAGAATTTCATGATCAACAGTGTTGAACGCTGCAGAGAGGTCCAACAGAATTATTATTATTAGTATTATTATTATTGTTATGGTATTTATTGAGCGTGGACCTATCTTCAACAAGCAATGGAACGCTTTACAGAGGTATACAGCAATACAGGGAGCGCTTTACAGAGGTATGCAACAGTACAGATGCATAACGGAGCGCTTTTCAGAGGTAACAACAGAACAGATATACAGTGGGAAGTGGGATACAGAGGGGCACAGAGGAGGGGTACAGCTATACCGGATGGCGAGGAGGAGTGGGGTGGGCCGTGTCTAGCGAGTCAGGTGGTGTGAGGGTTGATGTGATGGCCTAGGTGTTGAGGCGGAGAGATTCTTTGAAGAGGTGAGTCTTGAGTTCTTTTACTGAATTGTAGGAGCGAGTCTGATGCTGACAGGGGGGGGGGTTCCATAGTCTTGGGGCTTAGGCAGAGAAGGCTTGGTTTCTGGTCATTTCCTTTTTGCAGCAGCAGATTTCAAGTCTGCACGTGTCCTGGCTTCTGGTGGTGAGCTGTCCGCCGGAGATGCTGAGTTTCTCTGCAAGGTAGCTGGGTGACTTGAGGGCGACTGCCTTATAGATGATACAGCAAGACTTGAAGGTGATACGTGCATGCAGTGGGAGCCAGTGAAGGTCGATGAGGGATGGGGTGATGTGGTCGTATCTGCGTAGACCCCTGATGAGGCGTGCAGCTGCATGTAGGACACTTCTCAGGGGCACAAGAGCGGACGACTGGAGGCCTTTGAGGAGTGCATTGCCCCCATCCATGTGGGATAGGACCAGTGCTTGAATAGTAGATCTAAAGCTGTCTGGAGGGAGGAAGGGCTTGACATTCTGCAGGAGGGAGACATAATACCAAGCTGTCTGAGTTTTCTTAACTATGTGTGTCTTGAAGGAGAGGTGTCTGTTGATGTGGAAACCAGGGAGCTGGCACAGGAGGTGAACTCAATTGTGAAGCCCTCAGAGTTCATGGTTGACAGCCAGGTCTGAATGTCTGGGTGTTCGGTGTTGTTGGTGAGGAATAGGAATTCAGTCTTGGAGGGGTTGAGCTTCAAGTATGCACTGGACATCCAAGACTGGATCAGCGAGAGGAAGGTTTTGAGCCTATGGTTTTCCTTGAAGGAGCTGATCTTGAGGTATAGCTGTGTGTCGCCCGCGTATTGGTGGATATGGATGTTGTATGTGGCTAGGAGGGCTCTCAGTGGCTCCATGTATAGATTGAAGATCCCTTGGGAGAGGATGGAACCCTGCAGGGCCCCACAGGTGACGGGTAGCATTGGCAATCTAGAGGAGTCCATCTGAACAAACTGCTGGCGGTTGGTGAGTGAGGACTTGAACCTGCATACGATAAGGTTGCTGATCCCCATGTGCCGATGTAGGGATTCCGTAAGAGCCTGTGGGTCTACTGTGTCAAAAGCGGCAGAGAGGTCAGGAAGAAAGAGGATGCAGGAGTGGCTGTCATCAAGTATGTTGAACCCGGATTGGTAGGTTTGGATGAGGTTGTTGGTGTCGATGTGTTGCTGCAGATTTGCGGCTACCGCTTTCTCGATGATCTTACCTAGGAATGGAAGATGGGTGATGGGTGCGATAGTTACCAAGGTTCTCAGGATCCAGAGTGGATTTCTTTAGTAGAGAGATGATTTGTCCTGTTTTTAGGGTCAATGGGAAGGTGTCTTGAGTTAGGGAGCTGTTGATGATCTCAAGGTAGGGAAGGAGACCTTTTGCAGAGAGGGTCTTGAGGAGGATTTCTGGGAGGATATTGTCTGTAGACGAAGTGGCTTTGAGGGCGGCCAGGGTTTCTACCAGGTTCTCTATCCAGAGTGTCTTGAATGGTATCCAGGGTGTGGAGATTTCGCAAGTAAGGACGTGACGTGGGTCTGTGTATGCAGAGCTGGTGTCTATGTGCTGGTGAATATTGCTGATTTTGATTTTTCGATGGAGTGTGGAAAGGCAGGGTCGGGTAGCGGGTTGCCGCAGTGCTTGAACGCTTTGAAGAGGGATCTGCTTTTGTTGTCGTCTTCTGCTATGGTGTTCTGATAGTAGGAGGCCTTGGCTGTGTTGATGAGTTGTCGGATGCAGACCTGGAGTGGCACCAGGTTTTCTCTTGTTTCCTGATTACTCTTTTTCAGAAGTTGAGGATTTGCGTGTACCAGGGTGCTGATGGTTTTAGTTTGCAGGTGCATTGTTCCAGAGGTGCGTGTTTGTCGATGGAGGCTCAAAGGGTGGTGTTGAGTGCTTCAATTAGAGAGTCACAGTTCAGTTGGGGGTGTTCAGTCCATGTAAGGTGGAGGTTGGCGACGTCTTCCGTGAGGGCTCCCACCGGTGAGTTCTTGAAGGACCCGAAGGTTTGTTTGATGGGTTTCTGCTGGAAGTGCTTGACTGGGGTGGTGGCCGAGATGTTGAAAGGCACAGCTTGGTGGTCAGACCAGTGAAGCAGGAGAGGGGAGCTGTAGTGGAGGAAAGACAGTGCAGTGATGATTAGGACGAGGAAGTTACCTTTCTTATGTGTTGGGTCTTTTGTGTGCTGTGTGAGGCTGATTGTGTTGAGAAGACCAAGGAGAGCTTCCTTCATTGGTTTGGTGGCCTTGTCATCTGGGAGTTGGAAGTCACCTAGGAATATGTTGTTGGCATGCGTTTGGGACATAGTGGTGACCATGTCGGTATAGTCTCTGATGAAGGCAGTGTTGGTTTGGGTGGTCTGCAGATGAGATGGAAAGTGACTGTGTCTGTTGAGGAGAGCGGGAATTAGCAGGAGAGGAATTCAAAGGAGCCAGTGTTGTCAACGTCAAGTCTGGTGCAAGGCCACAAGGTCTTGTGGACGACTGCGAGGCCTCTGCCTGTCTTGTTCGGTCGTTCTATATGTTGGATGCTGTAGCCGTTGGGGACAAGGACGTCTAGGATGTGGGTGGAGTTGGGTTGTCAGCCAGATCTCAGTGATAAAGATCACATCACGGTTGTGTGTGGTGATTAGGTCGGTGATGCTGTTGCATGGGTGATAGCTAAGCGGACGTTGGAGAGCATCAACTTCTGTTTTGTGGATGGTGAGGGGGTGCTGATGGACTTGGGGCTGAAGTGGATGAGGTTGTTGCATTGCAGAGCCCATGCCTTAGAGGAGGGGTAATGTCATTGACATTGGCATTGCCTGATCATGTTGGGGATGACCTGTGGGGACGGAGAGAATAAACATATGTTAGCGCGTGCTTACCTGTTGTCTGAGCAGGGGTTTGGGCCCTGGGTCCTCCCGGTCTGAACAGTTCCAAGCAGGAAATGCCCTTTTCTTCGTCTGCCCTTCAATTTGGACTCCCAGGCGAGAGACACCCTTGATCTGAGAGTTATGAGCAGAAAGAAAAGAGGCTGGAGGGATGTTTAAGGAGGGAAAAAGAGCAGCAAACCAGGAAGGCAACAACAGTTTAAAATGATTGACAAATAGGCCGGGCTTAGGCCAGGTGACCTAGATCTACTTGCACCTGCTCACCAATGGCAGAATCAAGACTACAGTGACACCAGAGTCGATCCATCTTTTTAAATCATCAAGGGCTGCAGTAATTACTGAGTCTGTGTTCTGGGCGGGAACAAAGCCTGCTTGAGCTTCATGAAGGTATTTATTTTCCTCCGCAAAAATCCTTGCCAGCCTCCAACAGTTTGCAACATAGGACAATTGAGAAATGGGATGATAACTTTCTGGGCAAGAGGGTCCAAGGGCGGCTTTTTAATTGGTATGGTATGGTATTGTTTATTTATAAAGTGCCTTCACACAGGCAAGTATTTCAAAGCGCTGAAGGAGGGTGGGAGCATGGAGAAAATACAAAAAAACAGTTGCTCAGAGCCCTTGAAATTCTGAGACAATAATGGTCTGCAAAGGCAGAGTAAGTGCGCAAAATACATTTAACGTTTGAGATACAGCTAATAGGGCTGACGGCGATTCTGCAGTTTTTTAAGGGGGTGAAGACAAGTGAGAACAGACAGACTATCCTCGGCAGGTGCGTATGGATCATGCAAGTACACAGACGGTGACAGGGAGGCGGAAGGCCCAAGTGCACCCGGTGGAGACTGGGGTCAGTGCAGAGAGAGCCGCTCTCTTGGGTTATTCTCTTAAAGGAAACACTACGTATTTTTTTGTATGGATTGGTTAGAAAGGCACAGAGCACAGATTGATTAATGATATTGAAAATATCTGCAGAGATACCGGCACAATCTTTTTTCAGGAGATAAACGGGGCAGGGATCAAGAGGAAACCCTGAAGGTCTTTGTTCCGTCATAGGACAGAGTACTGTCAGCTCAGTGAAAGTATCACAAATCTCTGCATGCTCCGGACCACATGAGTCAGATGTGATAAAGGCATCCAGATCACAAGTTGGGAATGCCTTCAACTATTAGTCTTATTAACCGCTCATTCAACATGTTGCCATTGCTCTTAAACTTGACTATTCAATTCATTTGGTTATTTGCTATCAGATTGGAGTAACTAGATGTCTTCTTGTAACTATCCTCAAGGCTTAGCAGCATTGACAATATGTTATGGTCACTACAATCTTTCTCCACAAGCTGGAAAGATGAATATAAATGAAACAAATCTTCAGATAACACCAAGTAATCGAGAGTTGAAGTAGTAGAGCCACGGGATCACATAGATGAGGGAGGCGTATCAACTTTCATACTTCCGTTGGCCATCTTTAGATTCCAATTGTCGAAAAAGGTTACACATTTTTTCCCATCCAATATAGATCCACCCCTCATTCCCCTGCAAAGAGATACAATGGGAGTTGAGATCCCCAGTTAAGAATAACCAAGCCGTACCATGTGCAATCTTTGTATCAGTTAACAATTCCAACAAGGACTCCAAAAAGTCTATTAGGTTGGCACAGGCCGGGTTCCAGTAAATATTGATCACAATTAAATGTGTGGGGGCGGGGAAACTCTTTAATGTCAATATGATTGCCAGTAACCCTGCAGTGTTACTTGGCAATATTTCTATGGATGTGTACAACGAAGCATGAACTGAGATCATTAGACCCCCTGTGGGATGGCCACAGGATCCTTTGGTGGCCAATTGGTCTACTGTAACGAAACCATCCAACTTTACATGGTCAAATAGCCAGGTTTCTTGGAATAGGACGAGATCATAACTACCAAAAATCTCTTCCTTCATTGATTTAAATTTAAAAGATCTGAAGCCCTGCGTATTCCAACCCAATATTGTCTAATTTCTCTTTATTAAAGCAGATCTTCATTTTCCCTGAACTTCTCACATACTTGAGTTATTATTGCTGGTAATATTTCCCACATGTTGGATTTCGAATCTCACAAGCCCCTGTCCCTCCCTGTGCAAATAGGCATTCATTCAGAAGTTGTAGTGGGAGTACAAGCAACCACTTTTGAGGACAAATTGTGGACGAACCCACATCTCCTTAGACAAAATTTGTGCTCCTGATCAACAATGACCTGCAGAGACATTTCCAGACCCAAATTATGCAATTCCTTTTCAGCAGACAGTAGGGCTTCAGCAGCAGCTCTTTCCTTCAAACTCAACTCTGCTATGTATGTGCAATTCGGTCAGGGAAAGCGTATAAACTCTATATATCGTCAGGCGGGAATAAGAATAAGTCTGGAATCCTCTTGAAGGCAAGCAGAATTGTGGTCCTATTTAGGGCTCTAATTTCCTTCCATCTCTTAAATTGATACATCCATATCCTCGTGATTGCAAAAGGTGGAAGACTTGCAAAGCAGTTCACTTTTTTTGATACAGGGTTTTGGATTGTACTTTCAAGAGGTAATGTATTCACGTACCTTGATATTTGACGATTAATCATCCTTGCACTCGAGCGAGTTTCCTCTAGGGTAGATCCTCCCAAGGTGCAATCATCTGTGTTTATGGCAGACTCCCGCGTAGTTGGTAGTATGGCTTTTGCCACCACGTTTGGTTGGGCCTTAACGCCCTGGTTCAAATTTGGGCACTGTGTTTCAACTCCAATCCAAATCTCCATAAGATCTGTGGCCATTGTTGTCCCAAGTGAGTCATTCTTGTCCGGAAGTATGGTCCCCTGTACCTCTGGAGAAATAACTATAGGTTCGGACAAGGTGAATTGCCCAGGCTGAAACTTCCAAGAAAATTGGGCTCCAGCTTCTTTAGTTCCATCATTCCGTCCGTTTGAGAGCCAATGGTAGTCTTACCCGCCACTTGAATGTCATTCACTGGTTCTTTCAAAACCTGGACCTCAGCCGAGTCTGGAGAACTAGATGGAATAGTCTGTTGAGCAAAATTTAGAGCCTTTCCAAAATTTTATTTAGCAGTATTATTAATTTTTTTACCCTGTACCTCTGGAGAAATAACTATAGGTTCGGACAAGGTGAATTGCCCAGGCTGAAACTTCTAAGAAAATTGGGCTCCAGTTTCTTTAGTTCCATCATTCCGTCCGTTTGAGAGCCAATGGTAGTCTTACCCGCCACTTGAATGTCATTCACTGGTTCTTTCAAAACCTGGACCTCAGCCGAGTCTGGAGAACTAGATGGAATAGTCTGTTGAGCAAAATTTAGAGCCTTTACAAAATTTTATTTAGCAGTATTATTAATTTTTTACCCTTGTTATTTTTGGATTTGGACTTCGTGCTTTCCAAAATGTGGATCTCTGATTCTTTTGCTGACTTTCTTTTCCTTTTGCGCCTCGATCGTTCTCTACACCTAGGCTGTTATGAAGAAACTTCATTCCTAGCTTTCGTAATTCCTGGGTCAGTAAAATCAATTATTTGTTTTCTTTGATCTACCACCTCAGTGGTTACGTTAGCTAGTCTTCTAAATTCTTCTAACATAGATTTCCGACAGTGGTGTATCATCAAAGTTGTCATTCAGGTTACTGACTCAGAACTCTTTCCTTGTAGTTGATAATTGATGGGGGGAGCTGGTTCCTCCACATGTTTTACATTCATAAGATCTTTGATTCGCATTAATGATCCTTCAGTGGTTTTTGGAAATTCCAACTTCTTTATCTTTTGATTTTTTGTTTGCTTCCTCACTTTCCTCATTATATTTAGTAGGTCATTATTAATTGCTTACTTTAAACAAACCGGTGTTTATTCAGACATTCCTCTTTCTTGGGACAGTTTCAGTAATAATCCCGAGTGAACTTACACCTCTGTCTTTAAAAGTTCAAAGACATTCAATAAGGATGTTAATACAAAATGTAAAGCTGATAGTGTGCCATCCGAGACAGGTTGCAGAAACCCGCCGACTTCCGTTTGAAGGTCTTCACTGATGTGAATTGGGGAGACCTGCCTCGTCGGGAGTTGCATACCATTTGAGGCATCTCCTTGAAACTCTGCAGGAGGCTAGTGGGAGGGCTGCAGAGACTGTGGGAGCAAGTTGTTTGTACACATCACATTTGCCCCATTGAACGTTTCCATAGGGATTAATGAAGTAAACTGCCCGTAATCCTCAAATGAATCTACATCGCCCGTGCTCCATCACTTTCTAGGGAAGTATTCATTAATTTATTTTTATGTTTTTTGCTGTAACCATAAATTCAAGCCCAACCATCCAAAAATGTTGTATTTGGCAGGAAGGACACAGTGAGGAGAAATCATCGGCTCCAGTACTATGATGAGGCATATCCAGATTTTCATGTGCGTTTGGCAGATCAAGAAGGGAATTAATACGAACCTTGGTAAACAGGGCTGGACTCTTTTCCAGTTGAGTTTCCTCCTTGGGATTAAGCGACTGCTGCCTACCTCATTGTCCAGTTCACGTGCTCGTAAATCATCTAGATGACCCCACTGCGAAGATTATGGGCCTGATTCACAGAAGCGTCTTATAATGGCCCAATCACAAAGGAAAACGCTTGTGTTTTGAATGTACTGCACAATTTTCTCTGATTAGGCGTTTTTGGAAAATTCAAAGGAATATTCCGACAGCAAATCACTTGCCACTGTTGCCTTATCAGTTGGAGAGCCCCCAACTCTAACAGTCTTTTAATATATGTTCTTACCAAGTGTCCACCACTAAAGCAGCTAGACACTTGTGCAGGAAGTTACGCACTATCAGCGGAACGTTGGCCAGCCAAACAGACAACCAGCAGCAAGCCAGCTGCAGCCTCTGTGATTTTAACCACTTAGTGTAATTAGTATGCAGAAAAGGGGTGGAAAATATTGCCAAGCACGTCACATCTCACCCGCCCAAAACCAAGTTGTGTAAATCAAACAAAATATGCAAGTTGGTTGCAGGTCTTTTCAAGCGAATCAGACGTACCAGAGTGCTGGTTTAACGGTCCCTATTTTTTAAATTTTTGTTTTATTATTGATTTAGCTGAAATATTCAATTTTTCAATATTATATATAACAAGGCAAAGTACAAATACAAAATACAAAACCACAAAATAAAAACAAAAACAATATCACGTGATAATAATAAAAACAAATTCATATCTTTGCTTGGAAAACAACATCCCATATAAAATCAAATCATTAGCAAATTACATTCATATTAGAGGACTGTGTAAATTCAATTGTGTCAAAAGGTCTCTTCTCTGCAGCAACTCCAATTGTACATAGCTTTCAGTTATTCACATTATAAGAGAGATTTCTAATATTTATGTTACATAGCGGTCGTCGGATATGATGATTTTTAAAATTTCACAATACAGTGTCATGCTTTTTAACATTTGGTTCATACCGAAACATTACATCAGCTTCTGTGATCCCCCTCGGATTTTATGATCTGTCGTGTTCGATGACAACAAATTACAATTTTATGTTAATGACTATGTTTTATGTTCACAAAGTTTTTACATGTTAATGTTTCATATTATGCATCATCACTCTTATGTAGTTCAAGTGCAGTCAAAAAATTCACAGTGGCTATACTGATGCCTATAAACAGAGAGGCTACAATTGCTCGCCACCTCAAATCTGGATTCAGATCTCGTAGGTATTGATAATTATTGCAAAGTGATGCTTCCTAATGGACACCAAGTCTGGGAAATCTATAATTAGATGATGCAACATTTCTTTTGTGGATTGTTCATGACGAATACGACAGACATTATAGTTGGCTTCTATGATTCTTCGATCAGCTAGTACCTCACGAGTTGGCCATAGATTAAATCCTAGATGCATAATCGTCGATCTAATAGCTGGCTAGGGACATTTTACCAGATATGATGCCATTAGTCGGTACTTTTTTCCAATAAAACAATTACCATCAAAGTGTTTATACTGTAAACAGAGTCTTCTGGTCTCTATCCAGTCTATCAAATACATTTTTTGTTTCGCTCTCTCTGGATTGGAGACAAGAAGGTTGATAGTGAAATCCACCTTAACCAACAGGGTACAGGTATTTCCTACCCACTCCTTAGCAAAATAATGTTTAGAGGAGAGCATATGAAGAGACAACGTTTTAAAAAGGGTTTTGTTGTTATTTGACATGAGACATTTTCTAAATAAGGCGCATATGCGCCAGTTACATAGTGCACTCAGGGAGATTAGTCCCAGCTCATAATGAAGCCACGGAACAGGAACACACTGCAGGAGTTGCAGAATTTGTCTCCAATATCTCGTTTCTGATTTGTCAAAGAAGCTAGTTGGTAATGGTTTCATGGTTTCCATACCATACTGCAAAACAGGGGTGCACGTTTGTGTGAAATAGGTCCAAGCAGGTAGTATGGAGAATTTGCCATACCTGTAATGCTTACTTGGACTCCTCGGGAGCGTAATGTCTCTCTCAGCCAGTGGATCTGATACTTGGGCACTTTTAGGATTCTTCTCCTGTGTAAACGACAATAAATACAAAAGAGCTACTGTAATACCTCTTTTCTGGGGATAAATACTGTGTAGTAGTGTGCCTCTGGTAATCCCTTCCTTCTCACATGTCTGTATGTTTTGTGGAGCTCTCCATCCTGTAGTCTACAGGGGCGCGTTGGTATGAGAGCTTTTAACTTGGAAGGCTGCAGTGTTCAAAGGACTTAATTATGTCTTTGCGTTTCCAAATTGTCTTGGGTAAGTAGTAGAGACAGATAATATAGTTTGTTAATTCAGAGTTGTCCCGACGTTGGAGAGATCTCTCTTTCTAATATTTTCCCTTTTTTAACAGGTTCTTGGATGTCGGGAAAAGTTTGTGGCTGCGGAATGGCTGCGACTAAACTCAGTATGAAGAAAGTTTTAACACACTATGTGCAAGTCTGTAGCCTACAGGGATGAGCGCGGAAATAACTAAGCGGTGAACACTTTAAAACACTTCAGGTACGCAATTTATTTAAACCTTTTCTTTCTTATTTCTATTAAATTTGTTCGTTAATGAAATACCTTTTGTCTTTGCAGTTTTTCGGAAAGCTGTAGAAGAAATACCTTCGGTAGCTGCAGAGTCTGCTGAGGAGAACCTCTGTATGAAGGTACTGTGGCCGCGAACGAAGACTGCTGCGAAGAAGATGCTGCAGCTGTGAGGGAACTTCTGACAGAAGATGCTGCGGCTAAAGAACAACTGCTGACTGAAGAAACGCTTCGGAAATACTGCGGTTCAATAAGTCTTTTAAATAACAATGGAATTCTATTGTTTTTCTGAGGAAACTAATATCTTCGTCTTTTTTCCTTTCACAGGTTCTGTGAGGAGAGACGCCAGTAGTGTTATCGGTTGTCAGCGGAGCAGACACAAAGCGAGCACTCCAGCGGAGGTGGGGCTTGAGTAGCTCCCTCTGCAAAAGGCATAGAATATGCTAGAAGTTATCCGTGGATCTGGCGGCGGCCATGTTTCATGTATGAAAACCAATGTAAGCTCTATGATAGCCTATGGGTGCAATACTATGAATGATTCAAATGCCATTTGTTCTAGGCTTGTAGCCACAGTAAACCTGCTGACTGATGTGTTGTCCTGTTCTTCTCCAGTATCGCTGAATGGGAACTGTGGTCATTTACTGGAATCATGACAATATCTCTTAAGAATGATTTTCGTTTGGGATATGGCCATTGCTATGTTCTGCTCCAATATTTGTAGGTGACACTTATTGTGCGGTTCTGTATCAATAATCATCCCTAAATAAGTGTATTGCCAAACAATTTCTATTTTGGCATTCTTAATGGTCCAATTCATCTTGTTACAAGACAGACGATTCAGTGAATACATTAGAATTTTTGTCTTATGCGAATTTATACTCAATTGATTTGCTTCAATGTATTGTGTAAGTGCATTTAACTAGGTCTGTAGCCCTTTTGGGGTTTTAGAAATAAGTACTGGATCGTCGGCATATAGTACTGCAGCGACAGGTGTGCCATTCAATTTCAGGGCATCTGCAGTAAGATCTTCAAATATATTTTGATATCGTGAATAAAGAAATTGAATAAGGCAGACGCAAGAATGCACCCCTGCTTGAGTCCTTTAGCTGTGCTAATCAATGAAGATAGAAGTCCCTCTGTTGTAAGTCTACTTTGTATCAATTTGTCGGAGTGTAAGGCGAAGATGATGCCTTGCAAAGTAACTGGACACCCTGCCATAGCCAATTTAGCTAAATTGGCTGTTGACACGAGTCTGGGTTTTAATGGCACTTAAGCTCAAGAGATTAATTGTGGTTCCCATACCGGTTAAAAAGCCGGTAGGATTTGGATCCCGTTTTTGGCGTACGTTGGTTCAGGCATTAAATTCTCTCAAGACTATTTGCGCGAAGATCTTTCCTGGTGCCTCCAACAATGCTACTGGTCTATAATTTTTATTAACTGAACGATCGCCTTTTTTAAAAATCGGTACTGTTATCGATTTACAACAAGAAGCAGGTATATGGCGATTTGATACAATGTTTTGAAGATGGTGTTTAGAATCATAGACCAGTGATTGGGATGGACCTTAAACATACTATTGCTCAGGCCATCTGGACGTGCTGCTCTCGAGCGGCTCGATTTTTTAATTAGCTTTTCTATTCTGTCTGGTTAGAAGTCAATGTCCCATGAGTCGGCCTCTGGATAGTTATGTTCTAGAGTGTCAAAATCAGGATCGGCATATAGTTCGGTAAAGTGTTGTAGCCATTGCCATTCCATTACTCTGTTCATTTGACAGCTGATCTGTCTACTGTATTCAGTATTATTAATCAAAGTCCAAATTTGTGCTGTTTTTGTTTTGCAATAAATGTAACATATTCTCACTATCTCTTTGAACATGAGTGTCTGTCTGCCTCTAGTCCAATTCCTATATCAACATTTGGCTTTAGCAAGTGCTCCATTTTGCTCAATTCCTGGTAATTTTACAATTGCCTTTTTTTCTCGCCTAAATTCAATTCTGCGTTGTTTCAACACCGGGTCAAATTGATGTCTATACTGGAAGGCGTTCAGACCAAGGTAGTTTTATATTTGTTCAAAACTGTTGTGTATGTGAACTGTTTGTTACTCACTAGTTGGTCATGGAGGTCAAAGTTTAAATTTTATAACTTATTTTCAGACCAGTGGAAACAGGATTTTGTATTATTAACAGTTAGAATCTGTGTGGACCATTGTGGTGTATTAAGAGGATGTTTTAGATCCCATGTCCATGTGTCAAGGATGGCGCTCTGTCAGAGTGGCACAGGGCACCCAGGTAGGTTTTGGGTGGCTTTGCTGATGTAAGGTGACAGATAAGCACACACAGCAGGAAGCTCAACAAGAAAGAAGAATAGGCAACAGTAGCTGTGAACAAAAAGGGGCAGGGAACACAAGGGTACAAACAAACTGGATTCCCTCTTGGGGTGTATGCAGAAATGGAAAAGAGTGTTCCACGGACCTTTGGAAACTCCAGCCTTCTGCACAGATTGCTATTACAGGGGCCCACTCTGTATGCTCATGGCTGGGAACCTCTGTATGCTCATGGCTGGGAACAACAGCAGTGGTTGTCTGTACCTGAACCCTAAGGCACGAACAAGGTAACAGTACTTCACAAGACTGAAGCCTGTATGGGTCTCGAAATTCGAAATTCTTATGTATTTTTGGCAGAAAGTACATGATTGGTATGACCGGTTCCTTTATTATGAGGACATTTTTTTCATCGTCCGTGAGAAGTCCATCTTTGTGCCAGTCTGTAATCCTTCTCCCTAGTTGGGATATAATTTCTTTTTTTGGGTTCATTGGTATTTTGGTGTAACATCCTGGGCTTTCTAAGTGATTCATGGCCATTCTCAAATAGTCTCTTCTTTCCATAATCACAATATTTCCTCCCTTATCCGCTTGTTTGATTACCACTGTGGTGTCTTCCATCAAAGACTTAATTGCTTGGTATTCCTTGAAGGTTAGATTGAATTTGCAAGTATGTTTGGTTTGTTTGTCTGATAGTTTATAGAAATCCTCTGTAACCACTTTATAAAAGATATTGATTACATTATCTGGGGGTAGCTGTGGGACAAATTTTAATCGTAATTTCAATTCTTTCATTGCCAAATTATCTTGTTGGATATTAAGTTCTTGTAGGACATCACCTATGCCAAAGGTTTCTGATTCCCCTAATGATCTAAGCAGATGGATGTCTTCTATTTCTTGTGTAGTTGTGTCACTTGGTTATTCCTTTTCTTTTCTGACATACATCTTGGGTGTCTTGGTTGCAAAAAACTTTTTTAATTTCAATTTCCGAATTAATTTATACAAGTCAATGTGTAGGTCTATGTAATTACATGTTGCCGTAGGTGCAAAGGAGAGACCTTTATTTAGTAGTTTCTTCTCTTCTTCTGTTAATTTCTTTTTTGATTAGATTCAGTATTAAATTTGTTGTCACTTGTTTCTGGTGTTCTCCCGAGCGCTTGCTCTGGTTAGTCTTTTGTGGGTATTTCCTGTATTCATTGGATTTTCTGGGTTTCTTTCCCCCCTCCTTACTCTTCTCCTGGAGTGGGTTCCGTTGTTGAGGAATTCGTAGGTAGTTGAAAACGGACTTGCTTTTGTGGGAAATTTCTGTTGCCCTTCTTGTACCGTTTGATCTGATTCATAAACCCTTGGTTGCTCTTTGTAGTATTTGTATCAGGTGTCACTGTTGCTTCTCCCTCCGATTCTGCGTCTGAGCTTGCTGATGAGGTGTTGGGTGTGCTATTTCTAGATGAAGGATTTGTGTATTGGTTATATTTTTCTTCAAAAGTATATACCCTATCATCTTTATAATCTCTCTCATCTCTATAATGTTTCCTGAGTTTGCGGAGTTTGACATCATCTTGATAGTTTTTCAGGATATCGTGCATTGTGGCATAATTTTTTTCTTTCGTGGTTTCTTGTGATTTCATTTCTTCAATTTCTTTCTTGATTAAATCGATTTGTTCAACTGCTCTTTTATGTTCTCTCGTGGCATGTTCTATTAGTAACTGCAAGACCCGTATCACTTTCATTATTAAAGTTCGGGAGTATTAGGATACGTAGTCCCCGTGGTATGAGTTCATTTTTCATATAGTTTTCTAATGATACAATCTCCCAATATTTGTCAACTTCTTTTTTAGAAATCCTTTCTAATTTGATGAACAAAGATCTTAAGTCTTGTTTTGATTGTTTTGAGCTCGTAAAGGCATGGCTCATATCCCCTTTGCGGGTAAAAAGATTAGCAGTTTCTTCCTGTCGATTTATTAAATATTCTGCCATTTTGTGTCTGCCGTTGTTGGTAGTCTCATTCAACAATATATGCGTAATTAGACTCCTTTAAGGGACTACTCAGCCAGGTGACACTTTTGGTGATTCAAGGTTTATTTTTTTTAATAGTTTCTGGTATTGCTGGTCTGTCCCATTCAGTCTGAGTTGGGTGGTAGGAAGTCTATAAAACCACCTGGGAAGTGAAACAATGTTTAAACACACTCAGAGACCAAAGAATGGGCCATAATTCTTAAACGCCCAATCCAAGCAAATATCCAGTGCAAGAAGGTTGCAATAAGGTCTATATGACCCTATGAAACTGAACTAAATGATCTGATTCTTCAAAGAAATCTAATGTTTGAAATGAGTTTAAAATATTTAATGAACACACACTAATAACCTTTTTTGTCACTTTCCAACTAATAGAAATGGCAGTTAATTGTGCTACATAACACTGTAGATTAAATTGCAAAGAAAGAAACAGGCAGCGTACACATCAGGATTCGATGCAGATCAGGTGCATGTGAATATGGAGAATGCTTATGCAACACCACATTAATTGTATTCAGCAGGGAGGCTTTTTAGCACTGTGTCTATAACCATTTATTCAAACTAAATGAACGCAATACTGTTCAGGTAAGGGCAGTGAGTAATAGGTTAACATTAGTTGCGAGGTATTAGCGTTCCCAAAGTATGGTGCCCGCTATATGCAGGACAACATAGTAGAAACAAAGGAGGAACCCAAGCTTTGTCCGTTGCCGAGGCAACATACAAAAACACTCAAAAATGGGGAGCGTTAGCAGCAGCGCGACTGCGAAAGACGCCGTAGGGCTTGTACTCAAGGAAAGAGACCATCAATATTTTCAGAATAGTAGCGAAATACGTGTAAAGCAGACAGAGTGGCTTAGAGTCAGCGGGCACTCTGTAGCGGAAGAAATGTATAGTCTAAACAGAATTCTTGAAGTTAATGTAAACATAGAAGAGCGGAGCCATTTTTTGTAACGCGAATGAAATATGCAGATGTTTGAAAGTAACATATACAATGGGGTCACAACTGCAATGGCAAACATACAACGCATTTATAGTATTAATAAGAGTGTCCATGCAATGATATATGCGGATATAATTTCTGCAATACAGTTAATGGAAATTTTGAAATAAGACAAAAACTTTTTTGAAACTGACCATGCAGCGATTTAAATATCTCTTACACAGGAACTCTAGAAAGAGGCAATGTGCCAATCTAAAGCAGATTTAGTTCATACATAATGTGCACAATGGGAAGAGAGAATCCATATAAACATTACGTAGATAGATATAGTGTCTATACTATCTCGAACAACTGAGAAAGTTACGTTTGATATTTGTTCACAGGGATTGGACCCTTAAAAAAGGAACTGAAACTAACCAATAAGGACTTTAATTGAGATTATGCTGTGAAAGTAATGTGAAACTAAATGAGATCTTAAGAAAACTAAACATATGAGAATAATATGGTACAGCCGTACTACTGTGGTTTTTCTGTTGAAACATTCCTGCAAATCTGACTTTGTTTTTTGTTCATCTCTCCATTGTTATTTTTGTCCAATTACCCAATAATCCGCCCCTATTCCAACCCCTAATCTCGGTGAATTATTTATTTATGTATGTTCATTTATATTTTTCTTTGTGTGGAAACCATAGAATGTATATTTCAATGGACTATTATTAGTATGAATAGCCTTGATTTGAAAAAGGCTTTCAGTAGCCGAAACACGTGTCATCACGAGGGGCGCAAAATTAAAAAATATATGGCACTAAGAATTATGGTGTATTCTTTGATCTCTGAGTGTGTTTAAACATTGTTTCACTTCCCAGGTGGTTTTATAGAATTCCTACCACCCAACTCAGACTGAATGCGTCAGACCAGCAATACCAGAAACGACTAAAACAAATAAACCTTGAATCACCAAAAGTGTCGCCTGGCAGAGTAGTCCCTTAAAGGAGTCTAATTACGTTCATATAATTTGGACCTGTGGGGTTTTTCAAGACAGTTCAAGTTAATGTCCCCTACAGTTATAATGGAAGAGATGTCAGGAGAGACCATAGCAACGTCTAACAGTTGAGAAAGATCAATGTAAAAAGTATCATCAGTAATCCCAGCCGGGTTTCTGTAGATGTTCACCAGTGCAATGTTATGATCCTGGAGTTTAATTTTAACCATTTGTAAAAAAAAATGATTCAGTGCTGTCCAAGAATAGATTTCAATTCCTGTTCTTAGCTTTACTCCTACTAGAAGCCCTGAGGATGGTTTACCTTTCAGGGCAGTCTTAGCTGGTATAAAACAATATTGTGATCATTCCATATAGGCGTATGAGTTAGCCAAGTTTCTTGGAAGGCCTCTATGTCATATTTATCGATTGAATTGTCTAGACCATATTGTAAATGGGAATGACCACAAGTGTTCAAAGAGGCCAGGCTTATGTGTTTTTGATTGTTGATCAATGGTTGTTATGCTTTTGGCATTTTTTGATTCAGCAACGGCTGCACTTGCCCATGGACACAACACTCACAGTTGGCACTCTCATACTTTGCTGCTGGTTTTCTTTGGCATGTGGGTCCTGTGCAATAATGAAGCCAAGCCTGAATAAATCCATCTTGGATTTCCATAATGCATTCAGCACTACTCCTGATGATATCCAAAGACGAACTATGGATAAATCGTCGTCGCTCAGAAATTATATTTGATCTATATCAAGTGAGGTCAGATCTTCTAACTCAGGAATTTCAGCAAAGATGTTCAGTACACTTGTTCGACATAGGTCGTACCTTAAATAAGGTAAAGAGCAACATTTCATTATTGGAGAGTGTCCTTTAAAGGGCCATATTTTAGATGAGAGACCTATTTTGTTCTCATCACTTATATTTGTATCCACTTTAGTCAACTCTTTGTTAGAGGAAATCGGTTGAGTGCACCGTCTAGGATTTAAGCACAAGTTTCTAGATTCCCTAGCATGCATTGCGATTTGCTTAAGTTTGTTCTCAACTAACTCTCTTGATGGAACCTGTTCGGTGTCTAATTTCTTGGAAACTTGATTAGTGGATAGATTGATATCCTTGAATTGGGCATCAAGATAGAGGTACACTGCTTTTCTAATGTCACTGCATCTTTGTTCATGGAGCGGGTCTTTGTCCATTGGTCCCGTTGGAAGCCTATCTATCTTCAGCATTTTAGGAATTTGCTGCTTACTTTTTGTCAGCATGGAGGTTGATTCAGAGTTCTCCTCAATTTTAGCAATGAGTTCATTTAAAGGTACTTGTGTTAGAGAATGGTCTTTACTCATCTGACCATTGTGAGGTACAGTTTTACTTGATTGTTTTGTATCCTGCTCCAATTGAAATTGTATTGTTTTGGTTAGATTGTGCATAGATTTTTTAAGTCTTGTTTTCATGGTTTGTTTTTATTTTTTATTTGTTTACATTTTTGCTCTCCAATTTGCTTTATTTTAGGGTTTAAGTCAATAGCAGTTTTTATCTGCGCATGCCTGTCTAAAAAGATGCCAAAGTGCTCAGGTGCAGGAGGAATTACCAAGTTATCTTGGGTTGCTTGCTCTATACTGATCCAGGACTTTTCTGTCATTGCCTCCCCTACCCCAGGATTACTGGGGTCACTAACTGGCCGAATCACTTGCTCAATTAGATGAATAGCCAGCCAGGGGCATCAATAATGGGGTCTGCTTTGTTAAAATGTGGGTTGGGATTATCATTAATGCCTTGAGACGGGACTCATAAATCGCTAATTTTAGCTTTTTTTGCTTTAATTTCCTCAGCAATCCAGTCAGAGATCGGTTTAATTTGTCATGTCTGGAGTGTGATCTTATTGTCCAAAGATTCAAATAGTTTGAATAGGCTAGTAATGGTCATGTTCACCACTGCTAGAGTAATGTCTAGCATAGATGACTGGGGGGGGGACCTATTGTCGGACCTGTTGTCAGCTTTTGGGACATTGCTTCCTTACGGTGCGTGGGCTGTACACAGGAGATTGAGAGTGAAGTATTATCTTTGGAGCACTGAAGGCTGGTAGTGGAAGCAGATGTGTCATTCGGATTAATGGACGAGTCGCAAACGCTAGCATGAATAGATATGTCTGGAATGATGAAACTAGTGTTTGGGCTCTCATCCACCAACCCCTGCATAGGAACTTCGGAGGGGGACACTCGAGGGGGTACTAAGTTCGCCCCTAACAAAGTCTCATCTAATACGACTTGTAATGCATTGGTTGTACCTGTAGGTGGCAATCGTGCAGGTACGCATAGGTCGAATGTGAGAGGCATACTAGTTGTTTTTGGATTTGGTGTACTTTCGTCATCAACATGCCTCATTTTTGCATTATTCAGCGGCGTCCAATTTACATTATCAGGGGAAAAAATCCCAAATACCACCATTTGGAATCTGGTGTCGCTTAGAAACAATAGGAGTGAGTACAATTACCTTGTGTGACGTGCGTCTAACCATACCTCGATCAACCAATGCCGAGGCTGTTGGGGGGGCTGCCCTGGACCACAGGGCAGGCCCCATAGACACGTCGGGAGCACCCGACACAGTCATTGTGGGCAGCGGTCACGCCGCGGACAATAGAGTGGGGGTCACCCCACTCGCTCCTTCCCACTGGAGATAGTCCCGTGGCTGGGGGCACCAGCATACGACGGCCCCGGCTCTGGGGGCACCCAGGCCAGAGTTGCCACAACAGCCATATCCCATAGGACGGCGTTGCCCAGCAGAGGCACCGTCCTTGTGCTGGGCCCTATCCTCAGGCCTACAGCACGCGGTGTGGCGCCAGCAGTGCGCATGACATGAACGACAACAGAGACTTTGTTGGTTCGACTGACGGGCCGGAAACGGCTCGTCTCTTTTATTAAGTTGGTCACGTGGCTGGTGCCACGTGACCCATTACAACATCCTGGGAGCTACCATGCTCCCAGGAGGGGTGCCATGCAGCACCCCGCCTTTTTCATAACAACAAAACAAAACCCAAAAAACCCCCAACACAATCACCCACTAATACTACTGTCATCACTCTACTAGTTTTTCACACCCTTTATTAATCTGGGTGAGTGGTTCTACTATCACAAAACACAGATGAGAGCTACTGGCACCACCTGAAGCATGCCGCATGTTCAGATGTGCACCACATTACATTTTCCCCACACCGGGCCACTTTAAGCCAGTCCGTGTCTGCAGACTTGGAGTCTTCATGGGGATATCAGTGACGATGTCGTTCTTCCGCCATCGTGGAGTTGCAGGAGGCCAGATTGTGTCCTCTCGGGCAGTCACCAGAGTAAAACGGGCCGGCAAAGCCACACCTTGGAGAGGCCCAGGGACCACATCGGCCAGGGCCACTTACATTAGGGGGGCACCAACGCATCCGGAAGCACCAGGGGCCTCGTTCTGCGATGGTGCAGGCTCACTGGTGCAGGGCGCTGGCAGCAGGATGACAGAGGTGATGGTGTCTGGGCCAGTTACGACACCTGGCTTGGTTCAGAGAGTTAGGTGACACTGAGGGTGCACCAGCACTCCTTATGGAGCTGCTACCCTGCCTGGATCTTCCGTGGCAAAACTGAGAGCCTCTGTGAGGCACACATGGATGGGCCCGGAGGGCATCCTAGCCCTGATGGGCCCTTTTGAGTGTTCGTCCAGCTGACCAGTGCAGCGCTCCTCTCTGGTGGAGGGTGGCGGGAGCACTGTGGGGTGAAATTGTTCCCTTTCCTTGCTGCTTGAAGCTGCACCCCACCCCATTGTCCACGTGCCCTTTTTTTCTTCTTGCAGGCCCAGTTGGAGTTGGGCCCACCTCATTTGTTTTTCTTCCTTTTGCAGCACACTTCGCCGCTCATCAATTTCGCGGCTTGTGGGTGGGGGGAGGGCAGCGCCTCCTCATTGCAGCGCGGGCCAGGGCAGCGCAGCTCTCCTTGCGGCGGGGCCACCACACTCTATTACATTTCTGCTCTGGGATGGAGCACTGTAGCAGATCACCACTGGAGGGCCCGGGTCTTGTGGGGGCCAGCGCAGTTCTTCTCCTCAGGTGGGGGACAGCAGCAGCTCACGCGGCTGATGCTGCTTTCCTTTGTTTTTTTTTGTTGAGCCCACTGCATGGCTCCGTTACCTTTACTGTGCCATTTTTCTCTTTTGTTCAACTCCGGTCGGAGCATTTAGCATTTCTTTTATTTTGTATTTTATTTAACTCTGGTGTGGGCCGCCACATGCGCGCACACTGCCTCCTTTCATGGGGGGCAGGGCTCAACCCCTTGCTTCCCCATCCGTTGCGGCCGTCACCGCATGGGGGCAACTTGTTGCGGTGCCTGGGTTGCCAGGCATTTCCATGTGCTTGAAGGGAGGGGCGTGCCGGATCCTCCACTTTCATGCGGGGGATGTCGCCGTTCTTTCATTCGTGGCCGCAGCCGCATGGCAGTCCACTCCGTTCGAGGGGGGGGACCGCATCTGTCCCTCCTTTGTTCTCTCCGGGGAGCGTGGGTGTTGCCGGGGTCGCGGCACATAAAAGGACGCACACACGGAGGTGTAACAGAAACCTCTTTATTCTCTCTTCTCTTCCTCGTAACTGGTGCCCTACGCGCCTTTCCCATAAAACCCCGCTTCCCCGCTCCCACATCACGCTGGCGCTCCGCCTCCCCAACGGAGGGGGCCAAGTGCCCTTAACCCATGGAGTGCTGGGTAACACTACCCCCGAACATTATATCCTAACATCAACTTAACATTCCTCAACAAGTCTTATCGGTTTCTTGATCACCCGTCGGGGCCTCTCATCTTGAGCTGTCGCCTCTGGGACAAGTGGATTGTTCCCTCCCTGTCTCGTCCCTCCCGGATCCCCGACCAGAGGGGTCCACAGGTCATCTCTCTGCATGCGAGGTTCTGGGGAGACAGACCTCCTCTGCTCTTCCGAGCCTTCTCTCTTGATATAGTGTCTAAATTGTTGACAGTTCCTGGTGACGGCTCTATTTTGATCTTCAGCCATCACCATAGTACCTTTTACTGCTACTACCCTCATGGGACTTTGGGCAAATCGTGGATCTGTCTTCCTGGTTATCGGTTGTTGCACAAGGACGTCGTCCCCTACCTGAAAATCTTTTGTTTCAGCATGACGCCTCGCATCAGTGTCACGTCTCGCCTTCTCCTTTGCTTCCGCATCACGTTGGAGAGTGTCAGTGTCAAGCGGTTCTTCACTTGACGGGTTGCGTGGGATGCGGGTTCGCACCTCGTAGCGAAACATTAGTTCAGCAGGGGTTTTGTTCGTCACTTCATGCGGGGTATTCCTGTAAGCTCTCAGGAGGCGGCACAGTGCTTGATGCGGGTGGACTGCCTCCACCTTGGCTCTTTGTATCGCTTTCTTGATGGAGGCCATGAAGCGTTCTGCCATCCCATTCGCTTGCGGGTGTCGAGGGGTTATCTTCATGTGCTTGAAACCCAAATGCATCGCTAGTTCTCCAAACTCGTGCCTGCAGAATGGTGGTCCATTGTCAGACTTGATGGTTTTGGGAACCCCCCACTCGCTGAATACTTCCTCTAGCACCTCTGCCACCTGGGGAAACGCTGTGGTGGAGACCGATTTGACTATGGGGAACCTTGAATGTTCATCTATTAGAAGCAGAAGGTAGTCACCAGTTTCGGTCGGTCCGTAGAAGTCCACTGCCACTCGTTCCCAGGGGCGATCTGGTATCTGTGTGTGTTGCAGCGGGGGTGGACGCTCCATTGAGGCGGTGCACTGGCACGCATGGCAGTTTTTCACCCATTCATCGACCGCCACATCTAGGAAGGGAAACCAGACGTAGCATCTCAACGGTTTCTTGGTGTTCTCCGCCCCTCGGTGACCTTCGTGGGCCGTGCGGACCACCTCGTTTCGTAGTGTGGCAGGGATAACAATCCTGCAGCCTCGTAGAAGGATGTTGTTGTCCTTCACAGCCAGTTCGCCCTGCACTCTGGCCAGTCTCGCAATTTCCTGTTTGTTGACGCCCGGGTGGGCTAGCATTGCCCTGTGGTGGTCCTTCCATTTGCTGGTTAGAGTCAAACTGATTGCAAGGGCTGTCGTCGGGTCGGCGGCAGATGCGGCGGCCACCCTTTCGAGGGACAACGCTGGTGATAGCGATCGATCTGCTATATATTGCACATAGGCCACATCTCCTTTCCGCGTCAGCGGGGGCCCCACAGGGTGTCGTGACAGATAGTCGGCTGGGTTCAGCTCACCTCCGGGGCGATGGATGATGTCGTAGTTGTACTCTTGGAGCCGGATGCCCCACCGCTCAATCCTTGGTGGCATCTTGGTGTGCGGGTTCCCGAACAGGGATAGGAGTGCCTGGTGGTCCGTAATCAGCGTGAACTTCTTCCCGATGAGGAAATTGTGGAAGTGTTCACATGCCCATACTGCGGCTAAGCTCTCCTTCTCGGCCTGCGAATAAGCCAGCTCTGGCGTGGATAGCGCTCTGCTCGCATAAGCGACCACATGTCTCGGGTTGATGTCCGCCCCACTGGTTTGAGCTAGTATGGCCCCAAGGCCGACTGGGCTTGCATCCACCACTACCTCGGTGTGCCAAGCGGGGTTAAAGTAGGCCAGTCGGTGGGCCTCCGTGAGGGCCTGCTTGATGGCAGTGAATGCCTGCTGGCATGCGGGAGTCCACTCGAACACTGCTTCCTTCTGCAGGAGCCTCCTCAACGGGTCGGTGAGGGAGGCAAAGTGGGGGATGTATCTCGCACAGTACCCCGCCATGCCAAGGAAAGAGCGGACGTCCGCAACCTGCAGCGGTTCGCCAAGGCCAGTGATTGTGGCAACTTTGTCGGGATCCGGCATCATCCCTTCCCCGGAGAAGATGTGGCCGAAGAATTTAAGTTTTGACTTGCTGAATCTGCACTTGGAGATGTTGAGCGTGAGACCAGCAGCTTGAAGGGCTTCACACGTGGCGTGCAGCGCTGTGTCGTGGGACTCCTTGGAGGCGCCGAACACAAGTATGTCGTCGCTGTAATTCAGAGCACCCTTAACGGGTCTGATAATTTGACGTATGGCTTCCTGAAAAATCTCCGCAGCAGACGAGATACCGAAATTCAGTCTGCGGTACCGGAATAGGCCATCATGTGTCGCAAAAGTTGTGATGACTCGAGAGTCCGGGTGAAGCTCCAGTTGATGATAACCCTGCACCAGGTCTAGCTTGGAAAACATCTGGGCATTGTTCAACTGCACAATCATGTCTTCTATGCATGGACCCGGGTGTCTCTCCCTCTGGATAGCTGTGTTGGCCACCCTCATGTCCACACATAGACGGATTTTCCCACCTTCTTTCGGTACGACCACCAAGGGGGAAACCCACGGGGTTGGGCCCGTTGCTGGCTCAATAATGCCGTCGGAGAGTAATTGCTGGAGAGCCTCGGACACTGCCTCTTGGAGGTGAAACCCGACCCGTCTGGGGTGTTGCGGCACTGGGCGTACCAGCGGGTCGATGTGTAGCTTGATGGGAGGGGCTCTGAGTTTTCCCAACCCAGTACACAGCTTTGGGAATCTTTCCATTATGTAGTCTCGTGTGATTAGGTTCTGGTTTCGAACGCATGCTATTGTGCTAATTGAGTCCTTCGGCTTGCTTGAGGTTGCGTTGATGGTATCACCTGCTTTCACGTGTATCTCGATCAGACCCAGGCGGGATGCTGTATGGTAGCTAATAAGGCATCTACTCCTGGCGAGCGAACGAATGACGTGGATGGTGGTGTCCACCTGTCGTCCATTCAGGAGAAACCGTTGAGCGAATTGTCCCACCGTCTGCAGAGGGGTAGCAGCGCCCCACTGGAAGATTCTTGAATGTGACGGGGTAAGCTGTGGTGGGTCTGACATCCTGCCGTAGTCCTGCTCGCCCATGATGTTCACAGTGGCGCCAGAGTCGATCATGAACTGGAATTGGTAATTTCCCATCTTGATCGGGATTTTTGGGGCTTCGCACGCCTCTTCGTTGTCAAGAATGAGATTGACGAACTCGTCCTGGTCATATGGATCGTGCGGCGCGTTGTAGGCTGCCTCTTGATCTTCGTGATAGAATGCCTCCGGTCTTTGTTCCATGGGGGGGTTTTCGTATTCATCCATGAACTGTCTGTGCTGGTCCACCTGGTCTGGTTGCACGTAGTATCCCTGCATTTGGTATTCATCGATTGCTCTGACGTATCGTCTCTGGTTTTGCCCTTGTTGGTACTGCCTCGGTTGATTGTATTGTGAGGGTGGCGGTCGAAACGGCGTTCTGGCGGGCGTTTGTGGACGCATCAGGGGAAATGGTATGCCTTCCCTGCATACAGAGTGGAAATGCCCCTCTCTTCCGCAGTTCGTGCACCGTTGGGATAATGCTGGGCACGACCCGGAGTGTGGGAAGGACATCCCGCACCGATAGCACTGTCTTTGCTGGCGCGGGGTTGGTGACCCTGGTGCTCTATATTGTTGTGGTCCTCTGTCGCCTTGTCGAGGCGGCTGTATGGCGCCTATGAGCTCATTAGTGTCTTGTTTGGGGATATTTGTGTTGCTCATGGATGAGGCTTGTGCATCAACTCTCTCGTGTATGCGAGCTAGTTCGCTCACTTCGGGAATGGTGAGAGGCTTTTTCAAAAGTTGTTTCTTCAGTGCAGGAGAGAGACAACCTTCTATCACTCTCAGCCGTATTGCTTCTTCTAGGGAGAAAGCGTCGAACTGGCAGTTGGCACCTTTCACTCTTAGGCGCGTTATGAACTCATCAACAGTCTCGTGTGGCAGCTGGGTGCATTTGTTGAACAGATATCTCTCATAGTCTCGGTTGACTTCGATGATGAGTAGCTTGTCCAGGGCCTTAATCAGGTTGGGGAAGGTGCCTTGTTCTGCCATCGGGATTGTTTTTACTACAGTCTTGATTTCACCCCCCACGAGGTTGAGAAAGATGTCCCTTATGTTGGGGGAGTCACCATCGCCGGACCCCCGCACAAAATGGTGGAAATCTTCCATCCAGTCAGTCCACCTGGGACCTTTAGTCGCTTGAGGCGTCATGGTGAATGGCGGGGGCAGCCTCAGCTGTATTGATTTTGCTGCGCGCACAGGCTGCGGGGACCCAGGATTGGATCCCTGGACACTCATGTCGTCAGGAGATGATACCTCTGGGATCTTCGGGCGGTGTGTGGTTCTGGGGGCACGGGCGCGTATCAGCGCACTCACCCAAACGTGCGGCGGCAGGTCCGGCTATGGGCCTTTAGCGGTGAGAGGTGGCTCACAGACGTTGCTGGCGTGGTCCGTGACAAAGGACTGGAGCAGCCGCTGGCATGCGTGAGCAGTGGGGGCTGCCTGGCGTGGAGGATGCGGTACACACGCGTCTGTCGAAGTGAATGAGGAAAAGAAAAAAAAATAAATTTTTTTTTTTTTCTTTCAGCTGCGGCCTTGTATGCGGAGGAGGAGGAAGCGCGGCGGGTCCGCGGCCGCCCGCGCGCGAGCACTGGCGGGTAGCTGCACCTCGCGCCACGGAGGGAGGAGCAGGAGGAGGAGGAGGCTCCGCGTGATTCCCTGCACGCCAACCCGGGACGCGGCGGACTGCCGCTGGAGGACTCCGGTGTGCGAGGAACAGCCTCGTCGCCAATGTTGCCGGGGTCGCGGCACATAAAAGGACGCACACACGGAGGTGTAACAGAAACCTCTTTATTCTCTCTTCTCTTCCTCGTAACTGGCGCCCTACGCGCCTTTCCCATAAAACCCCGCTTCCCCGCTCCCACATCACGCTGGCGCTCCGCCTCCCCAACGGAGGGGGCCAAGTGCCCTTAACCCATGGAGTGCTGGGTAACACTGGGCCTCCCGCTCTATTTTTTTTTTCACACGGGCCAGTGGTTTTGGGCCCACCTCCCATGGGGGCCGCCTCAGCTGTTCAGCGGCCCCCTCCTTTTTGAATGTGAATCCACAACCCGCTCCTCGGTACAGGCTCCCCTTCACAGGGCGGGCATCCTGGCGTTACGGCCCCGCACGGGCCTTCTCTCCAACCCCCTCGCGGCTGACGCCGCGCACCATGACATGGGCACCAGACGGCACGCACCAACAGGATGCGGGGCCCTGGGCCACCCACAAGCTCCACGCCCAGATGGGCCTCCAGCCGCCCGCCGACACCCGCGGGTTCGGGCGATACTCATCGCCATTGTTGGGGGGGGGCTTCCCTGGAACACCGGGCAGGCCCCATAGGCACGTCCGGAGCACCCGACAGTTATTGTGGGCAGCGTTCATGCCGCAGACAATAGAGTGGGGGTCACCCCACTCGCTCCTTCCCACTGGAGATAGTCCCGTGGCTGGGGGCACCCAGCACACGACGGCCCTGGCTCTCGGGGCACCCAGGCTGGAGCCGCCATAACAGCCATGGTCACATGGATTCCATACCCCATGGGACGGCGTTGCCCAGCAGGTGCACCGTCCTTGTGCTGGGCCCGTTCTCGGGCCTACAGCACGCAGTGTGGTGCCAGCAGGGCGCATGACATGAATGACACCAGAGCCTTTGTTGGTTCGACTGACGAGCCGGAAACGGCTTGTCTCTTTTATTAAGTTGGTCACGTGGCTACTGCCACATGACCCATTACAACATCATGGGAGCTACCATGCTCCCAGGAGGGGTGCCATGCAACAGAGGCCATATGGCCCAGGGTTTTCAAATGTGCAGGCATGTTTGTTTTCAGTGAGTAGATGCGTGTAAGCATGCAGAATCTGGCGTCGGTTGTAACAAATGACGTTAAACCTCTAAGGTTTAATTCACGAGGCAAGGACTGCCGCCAAGGCACACAAGCACACGACATTGCAGCAAACTTGTCAGTCCTTGCCTCAGTGCGTGTGCGCTGTTGCGCGCAGGTTCCAAATTTGGGGAAAACACCAATGGGGGGTGTGGCTACAAAGTAAAATTGTTAACAGTGCCTAAAACAAAAGGAAATGGCGGCCCAGGCCGAACTGGGAGAAGGAAGGGGGCATGACCCACAACTTCCTCGGTTTGGCAGCCCACTCATCACCTAATAACAGAGGCACAGTGAGGCCTGTGCAGCCCTACAGCAACAAAAGAGTAGGGGCATGGCCTCAGATCACCGGCCCGTGGCAGTGTGTGGACATTCAACATCTCGATCAGCTGCTGCCAACAGTACCAGGAGGGAGCAACCTCGGGCAATAGTGGATGGACCCACATTCACTCGGCCACCGGATTTCAACAGGTGAGGCTGCTTAGCTGTCCTCCACACAGTGAAGGGGGAAAAGCGGTCAGTGCAGCAGTACCGACAACGCTGCTTAAGTACTGGCCTGGGCACCCTACTGGTGCCTGAGGTTCCATCAGGCGAGGAGGTGGGCAGGGTTCGTTATCAAGGTGGACAGCAAGGGGGAGTTGCAGCTCTTTGGAGTGCTTGTGCGCCCTCCCATGCGACAAACTCCTGATGGGGGGCGGAGGCATCCAGATGCACATGGGTGCAGGCAAGTCGGGGATACCCTGAAGAGGGAGAGCAGAATGCCTGGTGGCCTCACAGCAGCAGGGAAGAAGGCCATGTGCGTGGCGCTGCACCAGGCTCATCGTGCCAGCAGACCGGAAAAAGAGGGAAGTGGAAGGAGCAGTCTGTTGGTAGGCCACCAGTGCACTACAGCAGGGGGCCTACCCCCCAATGGACGTGACCAGTCTGGCCCTGGGTGTGTCCAGAAGCGTGTATGCCCACCCTGAACTGTGTGCTTGCGTGCCAGCCAGTGACCATCAGCTACAGACCAGGCCGATGTGGCCCCCCCTGGTACACCCAGGTGCGGCTTTGCTGGCCCCGAACTCTCATCTGGCCGCCAGCATTGACCATCGGCTACAGACCAGGCCGATGTGGCCCCTGGTGCCCCAGGCGCGGTTTTGCCGGTCCTGAACTTTCAGCTGGCTGCCAACCTCCAGCCATAATTGTGCACCACTGTCTGGAGAAGGTGCCGAGGTGGTCCCGGACAACCCCAGGGATGGCATTGCATGTCAGCGAGCCCTGAACTGTCCTGAAGAGATCTCAAGAGAGATCTACCGGGTGGCCTGCAGACCTGGACCAGTTTCAGACGAAATAGTATGCTCATATGGTATTATTGAATTTGAGGGTACGTGGTGCCAGCGATAAGCGAGGGGTCGTGTCAGGGGTGTAAAATCACCCACCCTGGTTAATAAAGGGTGTGCCTGATTGTCCAATGTCACCATGTCGCCACCACCCTAGAATGTCATCCATGGGCCCGTGCACCCGGAGAGTGTGAAGACTAGGGGGAGTGTGTTGTTCTGTTTTGCGTTTAATTTTGTTGTTATGAAAAAGGAGGAGTGTTGCATGTCACCCCTCCGGGGGACATGGTATCTTCCACGTTTGGAGTCCTGGTCACATGGGGTAACCATGTGACCAAGGAAATAAAAGACACAAGCCGCTTCCGGCTCGTCAGTCGATCTAGAGCTGACTCAATGGCCCTGCGTGAGGACGGTGCCCCTGCAGGCCAACACCGTCTACAGTGATTGATGAGGCCGTGTGATCATGGCAATGCCCCGGCCTGGGTACCCCCAGGACCGGGGCTGGTGGTCCGTGGTTCAGGTGACCCTGAGCTGCGGAGGCCGCGGGGTGCCCCTCGCGGTCCGCTTGAATGTTAATATGGCCGCCGGTGATCCGGCTGCAGGAAGGTGCCCCCTCTAGTCCGTCCATCCGCATGGGTGCGGACTGGGTAGGGGCCTGGTGATCCAGGCTCCCACAACAAATGGGGTGCGTGGCTACACAGTAAAAGTGTTAACAGTGCCTTTTGAGAGAGGCTTATGAACATATAGCTGTTATCTTCCAGGAAGATACGGCTTGGCAAAGTGGTCTTTGTCGGTCCTTGACCCGGTAGGGCCCAGCTCGGCACCGGCTCACATTTCCTCCGTACTATATCACTCTTTTGCCAGCTCTGTTGCTCTGCTCTTCTGAATGCCTCCGTTGGGTGAAGGAGGGAAGTTGAAAGGAAGTTGAAAGGACCTTGCGACGTTCGTTTGTGGATGGTAAGCCGCACTGTGGCCAGAAAACTACTCCCGCTTCCGACAATCCTCAAAACTTTCTTTGATACAAAATCAGATATAGCCACAAAGATGAATACTCTCTATGATTAACACCCATGTCTCATGCATCTGCACAAATATTTTCAAGTCAGCAGAACGTGTCACTGAAGCAAATTTGAGTGAATGCATATGTGGGAATATCACAATAAAATAATTGTCATTTTATGTTAACATTGATGGTAAAATGGTGGACAAACTAATTTGAGATCTGTGCAACAACCCCACATATACTGCGGGTTAATCCTTAGCTGCCCAGTTTCACTAATATTCTTTACACCATTAATGATCTAAATAGTATCATACAACGAGCATTCTGAAAGTCACGTACTTCACACCATGCTAAGCTAGGACGGCATTACAATAGAGCAGAGCAACACAAGGTCAATACAGTTCATCACACATTAACTATACAATTAATCAGCCAACTATACAGGTCCCCTTTTCATGTACGTGCTTTTCCTGTGGATTATTTAAAACACACCTACCTATCTGACATCCTCCTGTACTGCCCCACACAACATACTCTTTTCCTGTAACCCTCATGTAACTCATCATTCACTTATTTTACCCTAACGGTTCGGAAATCTTAGCCCCCGCATAACTACCAAAACAAATCAGTTTCGCCTACTCCCAATTTCCAAACTACACTGCCTTCTTCTAGTCACAATAGGTTCAGCTCTTTCTAGGCGCCCTTCTTTGACAATTCTCTTCACTTGCCCCTCCCTCAGGTACTTGACTGCAAAGGAAGAGCCACTTCCTTGCGCCAGCTGGGTAGCGCTGTGAAGATTGTGCATCTAATGGGCTCAACCAGGGCCGACATGGGTAAAAAATACTCAGCTTCACTGCATTAGACAGCTCCATAAACACCCAAAGCACTGTTTTGATTTAGCCCACCTGGATTTCACATTAGTTTCATGCTTTCGCAAGGCATGTTGATCACGAACACACAACTTTCACCATTTCTGTTTCTTGTAAGCTAACAAAACTTAAAAAACATTTGCATAGCATGGTTATTTCATCAGCACCATCTTTAAAATAATCAATCCCTTAATATGGAACATACCTCCCCAGCATTTTGTACACACCATCTCTAAATATCTCATTTGGCCATGGGGCTTATTTTATATGGGGGAATACCTTTTTAATGGAAGGCGTAAAATGTGTATAAGCCATTGTGCCTTCCATCAATGTTATCCCCATTTTCATTCATTTGTATGGCGAAGAGGAGGGGTAGAACGCTACTTGCGTTTCCGCCAACTGTCTTCCTCACCAGATTTTCATGCCAGTGCAAATGCTGGAGATCCCTAAGGGGGATCATAAAACTGGCAGACCCCGTAGGGTTCCATTGTAAACGCTGCTGGCACTGCACGCAACGCCGGCAGCGTTTTACAATTACAATTAGATTCTGCCTGACATGCTTGCATGCTGACCAGAGTTTATATGTAATTGTGAACACTGCTTACCATGAGCGCATGGTAAACAGTGCTCACAATTGAAATTAAACGTTAAATTGTAATTGTGTGCGCTGCGTGCAGAGCTCACAATTCGAAGTAAATGCTAGCAGGCTGTGGTGTCACGTGCCGGAGAGTGGCCGGTCACGTGACAAGGAAGCGGAAATAATAAAGGTGCCTTCGGAACTGGCGTCGTAACGCCAGTCCTGGTTTATGCACCGCCACATCATCTGGGCCCGACCGATGTCCCTACAGACATCACACTGGCAACAAGGACTACAAGAGCCCCGCGCGCAATCAACGTGGACCGCAACATCCAGCAAGCAAGGGGAGCGGGAGAGTGAGAGGCCTAATGACTGCCTGAAGAGCCACATATTAACATGCGCGCGCATATGTAGAGCCTCACTCTCGTACCTCCAACGTTCCATCACACGGCTGAGTTACACGCAAGGAAGCAGAGCTTCACTTCCGCAACCCCAACGTTCTGAAGCCATCATCAGAAACAGAGGGAAACACAAATCAATGTTCTCGTTCCACAACGTTCGATTGAAATGCGCAGACACAGCCACTACAGTCAACAAGGTCCCTAAACACCACTGACCAAAGAAACAGAGGTGAAACTGTCACAGGACTCTGCAAACACCCAAAAGCACTAACCTTGGACATTGGTGAGTGAAATCAAGCCAGCCTGGGCCCATATTGAATATTTTCCTTTCTTCACCTAAGTAAGGACTCCACTTGCGAAACGCCACAGCGCCAACCATGTCAGCGCTGAGACCAGCCCCACGAGGACTGATGCGAGCACATCAGCAGGGAGAAATGCCAACCCAGATCAACCCGACCCAACGCTGACCACCCTCATGCCACCTTTTGACCCCTTTACCACGGGTGCAACCATTCGGTGGGAGATCTGGTTACAACAATTTGAAATGCACCTGGATGCAAGAGAAATCACTTTAGCTAAGAAGAAACGCACATTTCTTCTACTCAACATCGGAGCAGCAGCTCTACGCCTGTTCAACGCAATCCCAGACCGCGGAGACGCAAACAACTACGACGCTGCAAGGAACGCATTCACCAACATGTTCAGGCCCAACCTCAATCCAGACTATGAACGCTTTCATTTCTGCATGGCCAGACAGTGTGAAAACGAGACAGTGGACAAATTCCACGCACGCCTACGTGAAATGGGGTCGGCTGTGAGTTCCCCAACGAAGAGTTTGCCATCCGTCTTCAAATCATTAACGAAATTTCGTCTGAAAAACTGAGGAGGGCCATCATGCCGGAGAGGAAGATACGCCTGTCCCGAATCTTAGAAATGGCACGCCTGCGCGAACAAACAGAAGACCAGGTGGCAGTAATCGAGGCAGCAATCCAAAGACTCCCGCTCGACAACCCAAAGCCAACGGAAGACGTTGCAGCCATATCGAGACACCAAAACATTCGAGAACAAGGCGAGCGAAGAGGAAACACCACCAAAACCCAAACTCTGCAAGGGAGAGACAATGCATGCAAATGGTGCGTCGGCCCATGGCACAAGGGAGAATTCTGCCCTGCATGGAGATCGACATGCCGCAAGTGCAACCACCTCAATCACTACACAGCTGTCTGCCTAAACCCACCAAACAGAAGCGATTGAGAACAAACACTGCGGCAAACACATGAACGCCAGAAGAAGTTTGCCCCCCAAGAAACACCTCGCCAACCAAGCAAGAAAGGAAGGGCGAGAGCAGTAGACCACTCCCAGAGATCACCGGACACAAGTGAAAGCGAAGACAGTGATGACAGCACATCCCCCGACAGAAGGGACCACGACAAAAGGAGAAAACCCAGCAAATGAGTGCACTGCATACACCTTATCTCGGCCGCAGAGCCGCAACGATCCAAACAACGGAAGAGGCCATCATGCACTGTCATCTCTGACGGAGAGCCACTGCACGTGGTCATAGACACGGGCACAACCGTCAATGTTATGCCAGTATCAGCATTCAACAAACTCCACCCAAAGCCCAAACTCCAAGAAAGGAAGGTCAGACTATATGCATACGGCTGCAAGAAACCTCTGCCGGTGCAAGGGTCATTCAAATCCGACTTCGCCCACAACAGCGCCATGTGCCGCGTACGAGTCTACGTCGTCGATGCTGGCTGCGAAACACTGCTAAGTTGTAGAACCGCCGAGAAGCTGAAACTAATCCACTTTGCCTTCAGCATCCAATGCAGAGAGATTGACGACCTACTAAAACAACATCACAAAGTATTCCAAGGCATCGGGTGCCTAAAGGGCGGATCCATCAAACTCCACATTGACCCCACCATTGAACCAAAAGCAGTACTCCATCGCTGAGTACCATTCCACATGAGGGAAGCTGTGGAAAAAGAACTAGACAAGCTAGAAGCGGCGGGCATCATAGAGAAAACAACAGGGCCAACCCCGTGGGTGTCCCCCATGGTAGTTGCGAAAAAGCCCAAACAACCCAATCTGCATTGACATCAGTACGAATCTGCATTGACATGAGGCTCCCCAACGCAGCCATCGGGAGGGAACGCCACATTACACTGACCAAAGATGAACTTATTGTTGACCTAACGGGGGCAACCATTTTCAGGAAGCTTGACCTCAGGTCCGGCTACCATCAACTTAAACTAGCCAAGGAGTCGAGATACATCACTACGTTCTCCTCCCACCTCGGACTGCGACGCTGCAAGCGGCTAAATTTCGGAATATCGTCAGCTGCCGAGGTATTCCAGCACGAAATTCGGAAAGTCCTCATCGGCCTGAAAGGGACGATGAACATCAGCAATGACGTCATCATATATGCGTCCAACGAAGCCGAACACCTCAAGCGCCTTGCAGCGGTCTTACGCAGGCTAGAGGAATCCGGATTGACCCTGAACGCCGAAAAGTGCGAATTCAGAAAAGAAGAACTAAGCTTCTTCGGATACATTTTCAACGCAAGAGGGGTGTCACGACCCTCGCCCAAAACCCCCTCTGGCAAACCGATTCGCCAGGTGGTGTCAGGACTCGGGCCTCTAGAGCCTTGCATCCTCTTCCAAAACCCTCTTGGGACCAGTCCTGGCGCCTATGATGGCAGGCTCATACACCATGAAAAACAATGTGCTTGGGAACTACTTTATTGTGTTGTCAGCCAACATGGAGGCATCCACATAGCTTGGTTCCCCGGAACCAAGCTATGCGGTCTAGTGTTTTGGGTGTGGTAGCCTAGGGACTACTTTATCTGGACTATTTTGTTGGGGCTATTTAAACCACACCCGAGCAAGACAACACGCTTCGCGTTACTTTGCAGCTTGCAACGTGACTCTCACCGTGTCCAGCTATACCCCCGAACCTCGGAGAAGCAGAACCTGCATGGAGACAAAAGGAACATCTTTAGTTACTCGCAGATCCTGAGAACAGCTTTCCTTGGATCTGCACGCCTCCCAGACTGCACGACCTGAAAGAGGAAGATAGAGGCAACATTAAGAAAGCAGAAGAGACATTGCAAATTACGAACTGCTCAAAAGGCTTACCTGGCTGGTCGCCTCTCGGCTGGCACCACTCCAGAAATTCCACACGCGCTGAAGAACACCGCGACCTGCAAGGAAAGAAGACAAAACAGGTTAGCAAAGGCAAGCCATAGCAGCGCTGCGCATATCGCTTGAAGGGGCCCCTGAGCGACCCTTGAATGCGGAAACAAGGCACAGTCGCCACACACGAATAGATACGCCAAACACGAGGTTCTGTTCCCAAAATCTAGGGTTTATTGCAATGCAAATAGTCCCAATTGGCCAAGTGGTCCCACGTCCCGCGACGTGTGTCTAACAGACCTCGGGAGACGCAAGCAAAAAAGAGTCGTACACCAGTTACATATATACAAAAGGAGCACCTTACAATCAGCAATGACACAATTGATGGCGCCCCCAATTCATTTCCCTTTGAATTAGAGGCGATGATTGACAATCATGACAAATATGACACTTCAGACCACCATATTTAGCAACAGGTTGCAATCTCCATTTTTACAGACACCATTTTTTGTTTGCGAGAACACAGCGTTTCTGTTTTTCATAGACAAGCTGTGCGTAGGAGACTGGCACATACCAGGCCTCCCTATCTCTAAGTTTCGATTCTCGCTCTAGAAGTCAGCCTGCTCTCTGGGGCCTCACTGGGCTCAGAAAGTGGGCCGTAAAGAAGATCATAATTCAACTCTTTAAATGCTAGTTTCGTACATTGCTATTCTTTCAGGAGACTCACTGGCATTTGTGTACTGATTATATGCCTTGCTCCCTGTCTTCAAGGATACGTGAGGGAGGGAATCGGGCATTCCTGTCTGGCTCTCCAGTGTAATGTTTTAACATGTTTCTTAGCCTTGGACCATTGAAGCGAAATAATATCTACAGCAAAGCAGTTTTACATGAGGCAAAGTGGCAACGTTAGAGAGAGCAGAGAGAGAAAACAAAATGGCGATTCTGGTCATCTTAAAATGGCTTCACTCTAGTTAAACTAATAGCTATGTAATAACTAATGACTAATGAATATATATTCTTACACTGTAAATGAGGCGGTAGGTCTTCGGCCAACCAATTATCATTCATTTCCGGACCCTCAAGGGGTGCTTAGTTTTTCTGGACTGACAAACCCTCCTCTTGGCCGTAAACCAAACGTCTCATCCATATATTGCATCCTCCTCCGACCAAGTATTTGGATTAGATTCGGAATCTGATTCAAATTCGGACTCATGTACACTTGTTGTCTCCTCATTATTATTAATAATATCAATTGCCATGAATTCTTTAATGGTTTCAGATTCGTTACTATGGCGAGTGCTTAGTTTAGTAATGTTCTTTTGTTTTATCATTTGTACACACTCTTCGCTAATTTCAGTACATATTATGGGGAGGCAATGTATGCAACAACAACATGTCACAAATATTCCTAGGATTGCTACTAGGATTGCAAATAGTTTCCATCCCCAGGATCGCAACACTCCCCAGAACCAGGAGCTTATGTTCAATTGCCAACCTCCTTCAGGGGGATGAAGATCGGAACGTAACACATGCAATTTTCTTATCGCCTCAGAAATTGTGGGGAGGAGTCACTTACAAATACGCAGCACGCTGATCCCACGATTTTGCAAACACCGCCGCGATCAACTAAGATTATATCAAGGGCCATTCTATTTTGTAGTGACATTAATCTAATTCCTTTTTCTTCAAGAGTCATATTATATAATATATCAGTGGTTCAATTTATTGTTTCTTCTAATATCCTAGACAGTCGTCTTATGTTATAAGAGTTTATCGCCTGGCCCCAAAACGGTATGAATGATTTTGCTATGTCCTCTACAATCAACCCGTCTTCAATATTACGGCGAGGTCGTGACCTAGTCAATTTGGTTATGTCTGATGTTTTTAAAAGAAACACCCCAGGGAACAGAAATCCCAAATAACACGTACCTCCCCAGTTCCTAGGTAACCAAGGATATGCTTTTTCTCCACATATGACATACACAGGATCTCCCACATATATTGGTTCCACTTCTTTATCAAGGAATGCTATATTCCTGCATCTGGTAAATGTTCCTACCTGGAAAGAACCCTTTTTCTTTAGACAGAATGAGAGTTATAATTCCCTGTACATGAAGGGGGTTCCGCATCATTATTCCCATGTGGGTTCATGTGGAACGTGATCACAGAAGTTTTATAAGGTACAGACAATCTATCCTGTGGCATTATTGCTGGTGTAATTAATCGTCTTTTTTGGAACACGGAGCAACCCACCGGTTTCATAATTACTTCCTCGAATTCATTCATATTTGTTTTATCTAGTTGACCAGTTTCACTTTCGTTCCATTTCCCATAATATAGGGCACTCAGAGAAGCATAACATGAAGAAGTTAAGGGCAGGGGCTGTACATACCATCCTATTCCCTGACCACCATGCTGCGGCAGGTGGGCACAAACCCAACAATTATTTTTTCTTAGGATTGAGTGTGTCAAATTCATTATTACCTGCAATGTGTTGTTCCCATATCCTTCCCTATGTTTCTCTTCCATTGGGGACAAGGTATAGGAAATCACATGAACTGGAATTTCCGTTGTGGAAATGTTCATCATGGGCAAAAGTACTTCAAGAGTGTGCATTTCCTCTAGGTACCATAACACTGTTATGGTCAACACTGGGGCTAATATACTCATTATGCACATTACTATGGTTAGACCCAACATACAATTCTTTCAACCGTGTCCTTTTTTCCACCTTATTATGTACTACGTTTAACTCACTATCAGCATTGGTGCAAGAGGAGGCATTTGCAGGTTCCGACATTCTTCTCTCGTCCTTCTTCTTCTGCTGTTCTTGTCGTGAATAGTGTTTGCTCTTGTGCTTCTCCGGATGTTGAAATAGTTCAATCAATGTCTACAATCTTTTCATGCCAGTTTTCTGTCTGCCTGGATTGCCTATTCATCTGGCAAGGCCTCCGTGCATTTTGCACATTGCTCTAGAATTTCAGAGCAGCTTCCTTTGTACCACATGCGCCCCGCTTGTTCACTCGGGTTCCTGACACATGGATTTAGCACCGAGGAGTTGCGTTTCGTGAGCTGTCTAATTTGCACAACTCTTACGCCACCCTCCTCTAGGCCTCCGGTTCCCACTTCATCCGAAGATAGGAAACAGAGGCAAGAAATTCACCAAGAGATGAAAAATGTGATCACTCCTTCTTTCTGCTCCGCAGGTTGTACCGATTTGCTCTTGGTACCGTGTGATCAACAAATAGTGCGGGTGCACTTCCGGTCTCCAGCTTGGAGTCAGCCTGGGGCACAATGGCAGATAATGATGGGTGCCCAGGCGACAATGCAGGCTGTGGCGCAACAGAAGATGGTGGGCGCCACAGAGGTATGCGTTTGAAGTCGGCCAGCAGTGATGCAGAATCTGCTGGACAATGTTGAGGCACTCTTTGCTCTTCCGTTTTTATGGCAATCTCATCAGGCTCTGTTCCAGGAGCAGGTAACTTCCGTGTCAAAGGACTGGTAATGGCATTTTCCGTTTCTGGAACCGCTGTTGTCTCATTCTGGTCTTTGTCCTGATCAGTTGACGTATCGAATGGCGATGGGACTTTTTTGGCGTGCGTGGCATGAATCCACGCCTTGCGTCCATCCACGTGTAGTGCTGTCTGCGTGGTTAATAGTACCTGATACGGGCCACGCCACCTGGGTGCTAGCGATGTTTTCCTTTTGAAGTTCCTTATAAGCACCCAGGTGGCTGGCTCCAATGCATGTCCTGGGCTAGTATACCGCACCAGTAATGCCTCCTGTACCTGCTGATGAATCAAATGCAGTTTTTTTACTAGCAAATTACAGTAAATGCTGAGTACAGGGTATTCAATCTCACTCATTTTCCTCGGCTGAGGTGTGCACCACACATTTGCTGGTCTCCCCATTATGATCTCATAAGGGGACAGCCCAGTTCTGGCCTGCACTGACGTTCGCATGCATAGTAACGCTATTGGCAATGCATCTACCCAACTCAATTTGCTTCCCGCACAGATCTTACTGATCTTGGATTTTACAATTCCGATATAGCGTTCAATAAGACTGGCCGAACTCGGATGTCTTGAACTGTGGAATCTCTTATTGATCTGTAATCCTGCACAAATCTGTAATATCACTGCAGCCACAAAGTGCGGACCATTGTCCGACCATATGACACGGGGCAGACCAAAGCGAGAGAAATACTCTTTCAGCATTACTTTCGCCGTGCTCATTGCTGTGCAATCTTTCAAAGGATACGCTTCCACCCACTTGCTAAATGCACATATGATCACTAGAATGTACTTCAGATTTTCGCACCTTTCCATTTCTATAAAGTCAAAGTGAATTACTTCGAATGGCATAGAGGGAGGTCCGAAACTTCCCGTTGGAGTCACTGTTCCTTTTCCCACATTGTGCTGTAAGCACGTAATGCAGTTTTGGACCAACCGCTCGGCATTCTTTTTTATAAGGGGATTTTCCCAAACTGTGGCTAAATGTTGGACTATTTTTTTCGCACAGATGTGTGTGGGACTGTGAGCCATTGTAACCATTGCATTTACGTAAGCATTTGGTAACATCCAATTCCCGCTTTTCTTGTCCACCCAGCATCCCTCCAAATCCAATTCTGCAGAGCCGTTGGCCCATCCCTGTATTTCGTCGGCGGTAGCTTCCGCCTGCATTTCTCTAACAGTTACAATTCCATTTTCTATCATGCAGGGCACTTCCTCCGATTGTACTGTCAACATTTTTGTATTCAAGTCAGTCGCAATCTGTTTCGCAATTTTGTCTGCAAATGCGTTTCCTTTTCCCACGTTACATGTCACTTTTTTATGCGCCTCGCATTTCATTATTGCCAGGTGCTTTGGACACGTGAGTGCAGACAGTAATCGCACAATCAGAGGGCCATGTTGGATTCTAACCCCATGGGATGTTAGGAAACCTCTCTCGGCCCATAATCGGCCAAAGTTATGGACTACGCCAAAGGCGTACTGGCTATCAGTATAGATATTTACACTCAAGTTATCTGAAATTTCACAAACTTTTGTTAAGGCAATTATCTCTGCTGCTTGGGCGGAGTTGTAAGGAATTCTATTACTCTCCACAACACTTTTTAATGTGGTGACAGCGTATGCGGCAGTTGATGTGCAGTCATATAATTTTAATTAAGAGCCGTCACAAAACAGTTCCCCTTCTGGTTCTTTTAGGGGTGTATCACTCAAATCAATTCTCCCTTTTGTTTCTTCCTCAGTAACCATTAAACAATCATGGGGAGGTGATTCAGTCCCACCACTGTTTTCCCCAGGCATTGGCGTTAATTCTGCAGGATTCAAAGCGCTACACATCATAATTTGGATGTAGGGCGCAAACAAAACAATTTCATATCTAGTGAATCTAGCGGAGGTGAGGTGATGCGTCTGCGTTCTATTGAGTAGAACATCTATGGCATGTGTCACCATCAAGATTAAGGTGTGCCGCAATACCATCCCTTCTGTTTGTTTCACCGACGCAGCAGCCGCTGCAACAGCTCGCAAACATCGTGGTAGTGCACACTACAGGGTCCAGCGCAGAAGAAAATTAGCCGCACAGCCTATTTCTTCCACCTTGTTCCTGTGTTAAGACAGTCAACGCGCTTCATTCGTTCTCATGCACAAATAGCCTAAAAACCTTTTCATAATTCGGTGTGCCCAAAACTGGAGCAGAACTCAAAATGGTTTTTAGCTAATCAAATGCTTTCTGACACTCTTCATTCCACTGCAAAGGTACCACAGCATTTTTCTTTGTTAACTCCACCATTGGCTTCACAATCAAAGCAAAGTTCACAATCCACTGACGACAATATGAAGCCATGCCTATTATAGCTCTCACACCTTTCTGTGTCGTTGGGATAGGCATACCAGAAATGCTTTTTATTCTTTCAGGCGTTAATCTTCTCCCTTCCTTGGAAAGTAAGTAACCCAAGTAAGCTACTAGATGGGTCAATAGTAAAATAGTACCTTTTTTACACATCTCTTCCGTGTCAGCAGCGATTAATAAATCGTCAATGTATTGTAGCAATACACAGTCTGCTGGTAATTCTAACATGTCCAACTGTTCTTTCAATGCTCTACTATATATGCTTGGACTTTTAGTATAGCCTTGTGGTATGCGTGTAAATGTGAATGATCGTCCTCCTAAACTGAAAGCGAATAAATACCTGCTTTCTTTGTGTACTGGAATGCTGAAGAAGGCGTTTTTTAAATCAACATCACTAAAATATTCTGCTGATGCAGGGATCATTGTCAAGATCGTAGTGACGTCTGGCACTAACAGGAATTGGGGATCTACCACTTTGTTCAGTGCACGGAGATCAATAATAAAACGGTACGGTACCTCATTACCCCCTTTCTTGTACACCGCAAGAATGGGGCTGTTACACACGCTACCTGTAATTTTTCAATCACTCCCTGTTTCACCAAATCAAAAACAATACTTTTCAATCCTTTTTCTCCTTCTGCTGAAATTTTATACTGCGGAATACGCTGTAGCGTTATTCCTTCTTTCAATGTAATTTATACTGGCTCTATTTTCAAACATCCCACATCATTGTCATTCACGGCCCAAATACAAGTTGACACTGTACTCAATTCTCCTGTTAAAGGTTCCGTCATAAATTCAGAAGTCAGCATAATCTGGGGAGAAATAGTCAATAATACCCCATCTGGTGTACAATGGATAACTGCACTCAGTTTTTTCAATAGATTTAATCCTAAAAGATTCTCTCCACAATGCTCTGTTAAAAGATATGGACAATGTTCAGTAAAAGGCCCTATTGTCAATGCTACTGATTTTGACTCGGGGTTCATTACTGGGGTACCTGCGAACCCTACTGAGATATTCTGTCGCCCTGACAGAGGTATGTCTGGAACCAAATGATGATCTATTGAGCACTTTTGTGCCCCCGTATCTACGAGGAATCTATGCTCTTCATTCCCGATCCTCATTTCTACGTAGGGTCCTTTCTGATTCACGGGAATAGACACTGGTTCCGACCCCTGTCCTGGGCTGTCCTATTGGGGTAACAACACTTCATCTGATGTGTAATCACCACTGTTATTATAGTATGCACCTGTCTGAGTATCAACAATGTTCCCCCCTCTTCCTCTATTTCCCATTTGTGCACCTTGCTGATTTTGATTCTGTATATTTTGATTCAGAACCTGGCCTTGATTTTGTTCACCATTTCCTTGATCATTCTGATGCTGCTGCATATGATGTCTGTTATGACCATTTGTTCCTCCGTGCCCTCTATGAGGCCTTCTCTGACCATTTCTGCCTCTATTTTGCAAGTGCGGACATTGTGCCCGCCAGTGTCCTTCCTCCCTGCAATATGCACATTGGTTTAATCCCAAAGGCCCTCCATACATACTTGAATTTCCCCTGTTCTGTGCATTTCCCCTTTCCCCTGTTGTGTCCTGCTACCTGCTGGAGCAACACCCCTACTATCGTCCGCAGCGCTTCTATTCTTATTTACAAAGGATACTCATTACATATCTCATTTATCTCTCCTACCGAAGTCCTAGGATTTAACATCCATCTCATCGCTTCCCGCACACACACCTGCAATCTTCGTCTATCACCTATCTGTCCCGGTGGCGGCAAGGATCTCTGCGTATACAATCCTGAAGCTTTCTTCCTGCCTCTCTCAATATGTTTTCTCTTATTCAATATGTTTTCTCTTATTCCCCGGTGTGGCAAATACTTCAGAATATTCTTCATCAAGTTCATTCTTCAATTCAAACAGTCTATCTACATGTTCTTTTATCTCCTCATCTCTCCCTCTACAATGGGCTAATGCATTCAAATCCAACAATCGTTGCAGTGGTAACTTTCCAATTAACTTTTTCCATTGTCCCGCCAAATATTCCCCCATGCATTCCAACAATACCTGCATTTCATTGTTCCTTCTGAAGTCACACTGTGACACTAGAGTGGATCCCTCATCATGCTCGTCTATATATATCTCCGCTTGTTCTTGCAGCTCACGCTTTCTTTCCTTGCTGATCGCGCTACGAGTTACTCTCATACATTAATTCTGCTCAATTCCACTCATGGGAGGGGCAGTCGGAACAGTGGCACCCTCTTGATCGGAAGGTGTGGAGGGGGCAGTGAGAGGGGGGCTCGCCTGTTGGGGCTGTGGTAGTTGCAAATCACTCGGGGCTGGCTGGCTAGTGGGCAGTGCAGTGTCTGATCCAGCCTGTGGTTGTGCTGGCGTTGGGAGGAGCTGAACAACGGGAAGGGGTTGAGTGACAGCTACTGACGTAGTCTGTTTCGTTTCACTCCTCGGGCCCTGTTTTGTTTCAGTTAAAATTCTGTTTATCAATTCGTCTGATGTGCGTAGCTCTCTTTGTGGATATATTTTTTCTGTTTAATTCATCGTGCCGCCTTGCCTTTCTCAAGCTGTTACTCCACTCCTCCTCCTCCTTCTCCTCAGCTTTCTCCATCTTTGACTTATGCCTACGCGCTTGTTTCTCTCTACTTCTTTATCTGAGCATTGTTCCCCTTCTCCAGTCCCTAAGGTTGTCAAGTGGCCCAGGGTGTGCTCTTTTACTTATCAACACCTTTTCCAGGTTATCTATATGTCCCATCTCAAAACTCCCATCAATCGGCCACTGAAGATTTTCCTGTTTTCTGGTCTGCTTATGCCAAGTCTCACACAACATTATCGCTCCCATACCATACTTTATGTACATCTCATAAGCCGGCGTTCCTCCCGGTGGTGCTTCCTGGCCAGTTTCCAAAGATTGTTCACCGCAGCGGAAAAATCCCGCTAACGTGGACAATACCCCAGGCATGTTTTAACCTTACCCTTGGCTAATCAAACTTACCCTGGGTGTTTGATTTTGCAAAATCAACTCTCAACCAATATCAGGATTACTTACAAATCGGGGTACGACTCAACTGATCAACCAATTTGTCTTTCGAAGACACAATTCGTCCGTATACTGACGCAACCAATGACGTTGTGTCTGCGTGTCTTGGCTCTGCCTCGTTTCGGGACCCTCGCCTCCTTGATCGCTGGCCGGGGACGTGGATCAGGGATCAGTGGTGTGCAGATCTGCAGAAAGGAGTCTCATCACTTACGCAGTGCGCCCCGAACACCTCTCGATCCCGGTTCGATCGCTCCCGTCCTCGCCGTTCTTGTCGCCTTCCTTATTTTGCAACGTACACGATGGAACAAGTGGGGGAGGGTCCCTCGAATGTGGAAACAAGGCACAGTCACCACACACAAATAGATACGCCAAACACGAGGTTCTGTTCCCAAAATCTAGGGTTTATTGCAATACAAATAGTCCCAATTGGCCAAGTGGTCCCACGCCCCGTGGCGTGTGTCTAACAGACCTTGGGGGACGCAAGCAAAAAAGAGTCGTACATCAGTTACATATATACAAAAGGAGCACCATACAATCAGCAATGACACAATTGATGCCGCCCCCAATTCATTTTCCTTTGAATTAGAGGCGATGATTGACCATCATGACAAATATGACACTTCAGACCACCATATTTAGTAACAGGTTGCAATCTCCATTTTTACAGACACGATTCTTTGTTTGCGAGAACACAGCGTTTCTGTTTTTCATAGGCAAGCTGTGCGTAGGAGACTGGCACATACCAGGCCTCCCTATCTCTAAGTTTCGATTCTCGCTCTAGAAGTCAGCCTGCTCTCTGGGGCCTCACTGGGCTCAGAAAGGGGGGCCGTAAAGAAGATCATAATTCAACTCTTTAAATGATAGTTTCGTACATTGCTATTCTTTCAGGAGACTCGCTGGCATTCGTGTACTGATTATATGCCTTGCTCCCTGTCTTCAAGGATATGTGAGGGAGGGAATCGAGCATTCCTGTCTGGCTCTCCAGTGTAATGTTTCAACATGTTTCTTAGCCTTGGACCATTGAAGCGAAATAATATCTACAGCAAAGCAGTTTTACATGAGGCAAAGTGGCAACGTTAGAGAGAGCAGAGAGAGAAAACAAAATGGCGATTCTGGTCATCTTAAAATGGCTTCACTCTAGTTAAACTAATAGCTATGTAATAACTAATGACTAATGAAGATATATTCTTACACTGTGAATGAGGCGGTTGGTCTTCGGCCAACCAATTATCATTAATTTCCGGACCCTCAAGGGGTGCTTAGTTTTTCTGGACTGACATGCTTACTTACCGCATCTTAGCGCTCTTAAAGCGCCATCATTTACCAGTGCGGCTCAACCAAGCCAGTTTGCCACGCTGAAGCTCTGCATACCTAAGGGAGAAAAAGAGACATTATTAAACAAAAAGAGGCATGTGGGATAGCAACAATACTAAAGAACAGCAATAAGACCTACCTGAACGCTATTAGACGGGCCGGCGTCAGTGAAGTAGTTGGACCGCACACACCCAGGAAAGACAACGCGCCCCTGCAAAGAAGGCAGGACGGAGAGCATGCCTAACTCTACCACAAGGTGAGGAGAGGGCCCCTGAGGGTCTGAAATCATACGGGGGTGGAGGGAGGATACTTACCCCGGTCGGCCAGTCTTGAACACAGTCCTCCTGTATTTTCAGGCAGAACCTTCCCTGCATGACCACATCTGGGCAAAACTGAGAAGCATACCAGCGAGTAACCCGGCTGGGTGGCGTCCCTGTGGATACCAGGTGAGCGTAACAAGGGGTGTCGCCAGATCCCGCCAAAGTCAACGACATCAAAAGCACCAGGCCTCCAACATCAGCCACGGAAATAAGGAGTTTCATGGGAATGGCGACCTACTGCACGAGATTCATTCCAGATCTCGCCACCATCGCAAGTCCCCTCCGCGAACTAACTAAGAAAGACCAAAAGTGGGAATGGTTGCCTGCCCACCAACAAGCGTTCCAGCAGATCAAGGACACTCTGTCTGCCTCCACAACAATGGCCTTCTTCGATATCGAGAGACATACAGAACTCCTAGTCAACGCCAGTCGGGTCGGCCTAGGAGCTCTACTTACCCAGACTGACAACGATGGAAACGTCTACCCTATTGCCTTTGCCAGTCGTGCACTAACCAAAACGGAACAAAATTACACACACATAGAGAAAGAGGCCCTCGCTATTCTATGGGTATGCAGACATTTCAAAGTCTACCTGCTGAGCAAGCAGGCAAAAGTACTCTCAGATCACAAACCACTTATTCCAATCTTCAGAGGATCGGCACCTCATCCACCAGCACGCATCGAAAAGTGGATGCTTCAACTCCAGCCCTACAACATAGAGGTGGAGTACCGACCAGGGACAGACAACCCGGCTGACTTTCTGTCCCGCCACCCACTACCCGCCACAGATCAAGAAGAACACCATGCAAGGGAGACGGATGAACATGTGTGCCACGTAGTAGCCTGCGCCCGACTGCAGGCCTTGACCCTGCGAGAGATAGCCAACGAAACCGAGACGGACACCATCCTAACCCACACCGTAACTGCCATCCAATCAGCGCACCCCAGCGGCCCAGGTAAAACGTCAATCCCTGTTCGGAATCCGTCACAAACTTACTGTATCCCCCGAAGGGGTAGTGCTCAAGGGCCCCCGCATTGTGCTACCCACGTCACTAGAAGAACAAGCCCTCATACTAGCCCACAGTGGGCACCAAGGTATTGTGAAAACAACAGCATACTTGAAATCCAGGAAGTGGATGGCCAACATGCAACAGCGAGTGGTGGAGCTAGTGGGGTCCTGCGCAGCCTGCCAAGCCAACCGGAGGGCTGAGAACCCAGAACCCATCATCAGCGCCCCGAGAAGCAGCAAACGGTGGGAAGCTGTCAGTATCAATTACTGCACCATTGCCAGAGAAGGCTACCTACTTGTCCTAATCGATGAATTCAGTAGGTATCCCGAAGTTGAACATGTGGCGTCCACCAATGCCGAGACCATGACTCTCGCATTGGAGAAGATATTTGCAATACACGGGATCCCATCAAAAATCAAAAGTGACAATGGGCCGCCTTTCACCAGCCAAGAACTACGCAAGTTCTTCCAGGATCTGAATGTACAGCACAAACGGATCACCCCAGGATGTCCACAGACGAACGGTGACGCCGAACGATTTATGGGGTCACTCAGCAAAGTTATCCGCATCGCCAAGGAAAGGGGACATTCGTGGCTGAAGGCAGTGTATCGATTTCTGAAGACCCACAGGCAGACCCTGCACTCCTCGACAGGAATAAGCCCAGCCACGCTCATGTTTGGAGTACCCATACAGGCAGAACTCCCCATGCACCCCCGGTGGGTAGCGCCTGAACCAGATCTTCCAACCATAGACGCCAAGACAGCGAAACGTAATGAACAAGAAAGCATCTCTCGACGAGCGAGCCACCGGGAGCTAACACCCGGAGACACAGTCATCGTCAAGAACCGAGCCACCCCCAAGAAGATGTCCCTCAACTTTGAATTCCAACCCTGGACAGTCAGTGCCACGAATCACAGTATGATCATGGCCACCGAGGAAGTGAGACTGTGGCGAGGAATATTTCACACTTCAGGAAAGTACCGCCTGAATTGTGGGAAGAAAGCCAGGAAGTCACGAGAGAAGGATATGGATCGCACTACCGGCAGCAAAGCCAATCGACACCCAGACTCTATGAGATACCAAGAGAAGAGAGGGCTCCCAGTCGCAAGAAGATGAAGCCCATCCTGAGAGCCCCCCGGCGGACAACCCAGAGAGAGGCAATCCCCGATACCACCTGAGGGAAAGACCAAAGCCATCGTCCCGCCTACAAGGATATGTGGTGATGGGATCTACCAGCAGGTGAGCCTGCCCAGACAGACCCGAGAGACTAGAATAGACTAGACCTGTTGCGTTGGTTATCGTTAAATATTGTCAAAACATTCCAAGTTGGGGAGAAATGTGGTGTCACGTGCCAGGGAGTGGCCGGTCACGTGACAAGGGGAACCAGGAAGCGGAAATAATAAAGGTACCACCAGAACTTGTGTCGTAACGCCAGTCCGGGTTTATGCACCGTAGCAGGCAGTTGTGTCTTTTCTTTCCTGTGTAGCGACGCGCTGTGCCACATCATCTGTCCCCGACCTATGTCCCTACAGCCAACACACAGGCTACCTTTACTTACTTTGCACTGCAGAGTGCAAAAGCGCAGGGCAAAATCGGTCTTTTACACTGCACTTTTGCACTCTGCTGTGCAAATGACAAAAATTGGGCAGCGGGGTGCTGCCTGGCCTACGTGTATGTCTTTCTTTTTGGGGTACTGACCCCTTTTTTTGTTGTCAGGGTACCAGTATTAATTGGGGAATACACAAACAAAACTATCTATCTACGGGAAATTGTTACCCCTCCCTTACTGTTCAGCACACTAATGTGTCCACACCGTTCACGTATACTGCTGCTTACACATTGCAAGCACACGACTGGAGAAAGAGAACAGATCATAATACAAACACTTTTTTATTTTTTACAGGTTTCTTGAAACTGTTTACCAACAAGGAAGTCAAAGAAAGGTGACTTAACAAAATACTGTACAACACACAACACAGACTAATAGTCTGTACTTCAGTCTCACTATACAAAGGCTTTGCTTGAAACTCTACATCAGTTTGATTTTACAAGTGCAGATTCACTTGCTACTATTCTGTATTTTGTCATCTATGGGAACACCAACACCCCATTAAAAGCAGGTTTTGTCCAGGTATGTCAACACCTAACAACAGCTCCCTGTCAAATTACACTGTTTGCCACATGAGCTATATTCTGTCCTTGGCAAAGGATCGCTATCCAGGGTGACAAGGAATTGATAACTTTATATCATACCCTGAGAAATCAGCAGTCAGAAATCCACAAGCTTGCCCCACTGCATCAGGCATGGGTCTCCAGAGCTCATATGTCAAGAAACACAAGGTCGGGAAACTGGGAATTTGCAACCATGTACCAAGTGCAGGTCGACTGGGGCTTCGAAGTTGTCTTCTTTGAAACTTCCGGTTGGACTGTAAGTGTATCTTGACAAAAGCTGTGAATGAGATTGACTCTGGATAAAGTGAAACCTGTGGTGGATCGGGATGCAGGGTCACCCTCCACACCAGTTGCTGATGTGCCTGGGGCATCACGTCGATGGGGGAATGTAGTCCTGCAGCCGCGGGCGGTGCGAACCCAACAAGGACGTCGGCACCTTGGGCCCCACAGGTGTCAAGCCCAGCAACGCGGTGGCCGCGCGCCACTGGGGTATACTGAGCGGGAGCAAGCCATGGTTGCCAATTCAGAACACCAGGTGGCAGCAATTGATAACATCGCTGAGAGCATGGAGAGTGCAGCCCAATCCGTGCTACCCCCTGCTAGACAGGTGGAATTCGAGCAGCGGGCAGCACAGTTCACGGCCCGCTCGCTCAGGCTGGGCATGGCAGCCTAGACAGGGCATGCCGGGCTGAAATGGTGTCTTTGCGTCAAGCAATTGCTGCTCATGCACAGACACACATGGAGGCCCTGAGGGTTGAGTATGATTCCCTCAGATCCACTCTGGGTGTGCTCTTGATGTCCCAGAGGGAGCGGTCAGAGGAGAGGTTTGCGCAGCTTGAGTGTACCATCTCGGCTGAGCTATGTGCTTGCCGGGAGGTGCATCAGTTGTCCAGCCAGGCCACGCAGGAAGAACTCTGTGTTACACGTGTTACCTTGCAAGAGGAAGCATGCGTATCACGGGAGGTTCTGCATGCTGACCTACGTGTGATCGCCGCACAGAACCAGGCTCACCTGTCTGGCAGACTTTCTGCCGACGAGGGGCAAGCTGCGCCTAGGCGTGGCCAGGCTCCTGTGCCACGTTTATCTTTTCAGGAAGAGGCTGACTCGGATGACGAGATATCTCCCACACAGGTCAGGCTGTGCAGGCGTTGAGCCCATGGAGGTTTTATTTATTTTTGTCTCAACATCATCGCATGTGGGTGTTGAGGTGAACCCTGTACCTTCCCCCTCCTGGGTGCCCCTCTCCCCCCACCCCTGGGTCGTATGTGGCCATTTTTTTAAAAAAAACATTTCTTTTCATGAAATATTTTTATTGTTTTATAGATACAAAGAAAACAAGTAGGCAAAACAAAAGAAACTAAATAACACTTAATTACTACATTTAAACACACAGGTATACACTGCTTCTTGGCGTCTGACTCTTCTTTGCATATATTATTACATCTAATAGTCCTTAGGATCATTTCGATCACTTATATCTGTTCTTCATGCGGCATTCAGTGTCTCTATGGGTCCTCTTTGCCCCGCTTCAGTGATCTTCCCATTTCTGCCATATCTTGGCCGCTTTCTCCGGGCACCCCCTTGTGGTATATACTCTTGTTTCCATTGGCACACACATGTCTACATCCGTTACCCATTTCTTGTACTGTGGTGATGTAGCTGAGCCCCACAATTGAGCTATATTTCTTTTTGCAAAGCCTGTGGCTGTTGCGAACATACGTTTTTTGTATCTCTATAACTCTATATCCAAGTCCATTCCCAGTATTAGAAGTTTGGGGTCCCTCTGTATCTCGCGGCCAATTACTGTTGACAGTCTATCGCAGCCTTTTTGCCAGAATCTTTGTATCTGCAGACATTCCCACAGGACATGGAAGAAGGTTCCTTTCAGATGATGACATCGTAGACAGTTCTGGCTTACAGTACAGGTGGTTGCTCCGTAATCAGTGTAATACCTGACATACATGTTGGTGATGTTCTTCAGGATCTTCAGTATACACTAAGATGTCATCAAGATAGACCACTATTGTATGGAGAAGGAGATCTGAAAAAATATGGTCAATAAATCTCTGGAAAACTGCAGGAGCATTCGAGAGACCGAAGGGCATAACCCGGTATTCAAAATGTCCAAAGGGGGTACGAAATGAGGTGATAAGCTCCTCTGAGATCCAGTTTTGTGTAGATTGTTGCCCCCTTAACTACCTCCAGGATAGCAGGGATTAGTGGCATCGGATAACGATCGGGAATGGTGATTTTGTTAAGACCCTGATAATCGATGCAGGGCCTTAATTCATCTGTGTCCTTCTTTGCTATGAAGAATAACAATGCTCCTGCAGGAGAGGTTGATGCAGGAGAGGTTGATTCAGTTATCAGCCCATTTCTTTTTTTTTTTAAACTCTTTTTATTAGTGGCAACAAAGAGATACATGACACTCCTCCACCTTCAACATACGTGTACAAAAACAAATTGTTGACTTCATGATCATGACATTAATATACCATCATACAGATTCATCGTCATCAGAAACCAAGTTACATAAGTAAGTTCTGAATGTGCCCCATATATCCTTAGGCCTGCAGGCTGCGGGTCTGGTCATAACATATTGCTCCTCTGACTCATTTATATACGTTAGTTCGCGAAGGAATTGGTTCATGCTGGGTGGGTTCGCGTTTTTCCAATTCAACAGAATACACTTCTTAGCAATGGCACAGGCAACATTAAATAGTCTTCTAATTTTCTCAGAGCATTTGCCTATGTCTCCAAAGAGGTACTTTTGAGGCTTCAGGTCTGGGGGGATCTGTGTGACTTCTCCCAACATGTCAGCCACCTCCCTCCAGAAATTCCTCACCACCCGGCATTCCCAATACATATGATAGTCTCCTGCCTGTTACATATTACATTTGGGGCATGCATCAGAGGCTCCTGGGATAAATATTGCTATCTTAATTGGGGTATAATGTAATCTATTCAGAATCTTGAATTGAATTAAACGCAAGCCTGCGTTCAGGGAGACCTTCTTAGTCAGTGAGCAATATCTATTCCATTTTAAATCTTTGATGGGCCCCTGTAGGTCCCTTTCCCACTTTTATTTTATATTGTTAATAGTAGGGGTTTGTGCCTGCACTGCCGCATACAGTTTAGAAATTCCCAGGCCACCCACAGTTGTCACCAATCGCAAGCATGGGTGTGGCTGGGGTTCGTCCGGGAACAGTGGCCATTTCTTTTGAAATGCAGACTGCATGCGGTAATATTGAAGTGTCCTGAGTTGGCCACCTCCAAACGCTCTCTCAATATTGCCTCCAGGGATGCAAATTTGCCATTTATAAACATATCACCAATTTTCATTTCCATATTGGGGTCCCAGGCATCCTGAATTGCGCTGTCATGTGTGGGGGGTGTACCTGGATAGTTCCAGAGAGGTATCTCTGGATTGTAGGGTGTTTCTACTCGCAATCTTCTGTATATGGCCTCCCATGCTTTAACCGTGCAGCTAACTGGATTGTATTCACAAGTGTCTCTGTATTGTGTATCAAAGATGACCAATTGTATATTTGTGGGGTGCATGGTGTATTCCTCTATTAATGCATGGGGTGTCTCCGGAGTAGTATCATACCAATGCTTTGCAAATTGTGCTTGGGCCACATGGTAATATAGTTCAAATTCGGGAGCCGCAATCCCCCCCTGTGGAGTATAACTCAGCCATCTTCTCCCACCCAATTCTGGCAGTTTTCCCATTCCAGAGGAACGTCACCACTATGGAATGGAGCTTAGCAAAGAAGGGTCTGCCCGGCCATATGGGAATGTTGACAAACAGATAGAGAAGCTTAGGAAGGATTATCATTTTAAGGACCGCCACCCTGCCGTGTAGGGATATCGGCAAGTGCTCCCATATCTGGAGTTTCGTAGTTATGGTCTGTAGTGTAGTTTCATAATTATCCTGGTATAACGTGTTCCTGTCCCGAGACACCAGGATCCCCAGATACCTAATGTGTCTATCCGACCATTTGAGCCCATGTAGCGCACCAGGGCACTCAGTGGACGGCGTGAGCGGGAATATTTCGGACTTGGCTCTATTCACCGTGTACCCAGAGTAGTCCGCAAAGCTTTGTATTGCCGCCATTATGGGTGCTCTATTTATTTGGGGTTCACGGATGTATAATAGTGTGTCATTGGCGTAGAGTGAGACTAACTGGATGGATCCCCTTATATTTATGCCCTTGTCAGCGTGTCTAAGCCGTACTGCGGCTGCCATAGGTTCTATGGTTAGTGCAAACAACAGGGGTCAAAAAGGACAGCCCTGTCTGGTGCCTCTGCCCAACAAGCACAGGTCTGAAATGGACCTATTAGTCAGAACTCGTGCCCCGGGTTTGGTGTATAGTAGTTTTACATACCTAATAAAGTTAGTGCCCATCCCAAATGCTTCGAGTACTGCAAGAAGGTAGGCCCAGGACACCGAATCAAAGGCCTTCTCGGCATCTAAGGATATTGCAGCCGCTTTTCTCTGGGGGTCTATTTGTGCCATCAGACCGAAGAGCCTACAGAGATTTAGGGATGTGGATTTGGCTGGAATAAACCCATTCTGATCGGGGTGGACCAGTCCGGGAACTGCCGGTAAGAGTCTGTTGGCCATCACTTTTGCGAATATTTTAGCGTCTGTGTTAATAAGTGACAGGGGCCTGTAGGACGACGCATCCTGTGGTGGCCTACGTGGTTTGGGGAGCACCGTGATCACCGCCTCTCTCAGGGATGGTGGTAGTATATTGCATTCCAGGGATTCTTCCCACACCTGGAGAAGCACCGTGACAAGCTCCTCCCGGAATTCTTTATAGAATTCTGGCCCTATCCCGTCAGACCCTGGCGCCTTACCCGATGTCAACATTTTGATAGCCTCAGTGATTTCTTCTGCCGATATCGGTTGATCCAACGCTGCGCGTTCAGTTTCTGAGAGTTGGGGCAGGTTGAGAGTCGCAAGATAGTTTTTAATGTCTACGGGTGATTTCTTATCCTGGTTAGAATATAATTTGGTATAAAATTGAACAAATTCCTTATTTATCTCATCTTCCCTCAAAAGCACCTCCCCCCGTTCAGTTCGTATACTAGTAATTTGGTTAGATTGTTTATTACCCTTAAGCAGGTTAGAGAGCGTCCTACCAGCCTTGTTACCTTCACCGTATCTGTGTGCCCGGACGGGGGCCGCGGCATAATGCACCTCTCTAGCGGCCAGCTTGTCAAATTCCTGCAAATATGTGTGTATGTCAGCCAGCAGGTCCCTATTTTGTGTCCGTGTGTAGTCCCCCTCCAGTGCACCCAGTTTACTTTCAATGTCCGCCAGTTCAGCATGCACAGCCTTCAACATACCAACGGATTTAGACAGTAGCACTCCTCTGACCCACACTTTAAAAGTTTCCCACACCGTAGAGTATTTGTTTACCGTTCCAACATTATTAGTGAAAAACTCTGCTATCTCCTCATGTAGTGTTTCCACCACACCCGGGTCTCCCAACATACCACTCGGCATTCTCCACCTCATAGCGGGACAAGGGGCATTGTGAATCTTCAATTCCACCTGTACTGGGGAGTGGTCAGAGAATGTACGGGGCAAAATTTCACATTTCTGTAACATAGAGGACATAGTCGCTGTAACAAACCAGTAATCTATCCTGGACTCGGAGTCGTGCACAGAGGAGTAATATGTGTATTTTCTGTCCACGGGGTGTAACATACGCCAGGCATCTACCATTGACAATTGAACAAGGATACTGCTCAGGGTGGAGGCTGTTTTACTAGGGGTTCTAATGATCCTGGAGGACCTATCCAGCACCGGGTCTAACGCCACGTTAAAGTCCCTTCCCCATATCACATTAGACAAACCATACGTAGTAATCATCTGATACATGTTTACATAGAAGTCAGGGTCGTCTATATTGGGACCATAAGTATTTACCAGAAGTAGTTGCTGCCCAGCGAGCCTGCGCCAGACAACCACATACCTTCCCTGCTGATCCACTTATGGCCCTCAGGCCCGAACCCCAAGCTGGGGTGGATAAGGGTAATTACCCCCCTGGCCTGTGTAGAATAGTCTGTATAGTAACGCTGGGTTCCCCACCTAGGCATCATGTGTAAATTACTGTTTCCCATTGCATGTGTCTCCTGCAACATCAATATCTGGGGGCCATGTCTGGCAACATAATTAGCAATTTTCTTGACTTTCACCTGGTTATTCAGACCCCTTACGTTCCACGTTAGCAGTTTTATTTTCATCGCCTCACCAGCACTATGCAGTAACCAATCGTCCCAGAGCCATGACCAATAAAACTGTGCCATATGTACTAGCAGACACAGCGCCACTCCCAGTGCGACCACTTTTTTAACTTGAAACAAACAGTTAACCATAGCCCAGCTATAACCTGGGTCACTCTTCTCCCGGTGACCAGAACTTATCCCGTCAACAAAACCCCTCCCGTCCCTTCCTCCCACATCATCGCCCCCAACTTGATGATACATCCCAATTAACTGGTGGAGCTTTCCAAGGGTGAGCATGTCGCCACACATGGCCGCCGATTTGGCCCGAGCGCTCCTGTAATAAACTTAGATGGAGCCGCCCGGACCATTTATCCACTGATCCAAGCCTCAAACGGCACTGCAACCTCATTAATATGCAACAGCTTGTGTGTTCTAGTCTTCCGGCCTCGGCCTATTGTTTTGTGACGGTCTGCCCCCTCTAGGAGGAAGAGGTATAGAAGTCTCAATGAATTGTGTGGCCTCAGCTGGAGTCTCGAAGAAGTGTGCCCTTCCTGCGTGCTGTATCCTCATCTTGGCCGGGAACATCAAAGCATATGAAACTTGGCGGTCCCTGAGGAGTCTTTTAACCGGTTCATAGGATCTCCTGCTGGCCTGAACCCCCGCAGAAAAATCAGGGTATATGTGGATACAATTCCCGTCATGATGCAGTGTTCCAGCCTCTCTCACCATCCGTAGGATTGTGTCCCTATCCCTGTAGTTGAGGAGCCTCGCAATTATCATGAGCGGTGGTGCACCTGGTTTAGGGGCCGGGGCCGAAGTGCGATGCGCCCTTTCCACTAGGAAATGATTTGAGAATGCCTCCGGGCCGAACAAGGATTTAAGGAGAGCTTCCAGCTGCTTCTCCATCTGGCCTTTGCCGAATGATTCTGCCACTCCCACCTCACGGATATTGTTGCGCCTAGATCGCGATTCCAGATCCTCGCACTTGTTCTGCATTTTTGACATGGCCTCCTTGAGTTGGTTGATGTCTCTGCTGTGGTGTGATAGGGTATGCTCGTTAGTACTTATTCTGTTCTCTGTTTCCGTGACCCGTGCACTCTCCTTTTCGACCCTTGCTTTAAGAGATCCTATAGTGGATACTATGTCGTCTAACTTAATGTTCACTGCACGGAACCCGTTCTGAACTATTGTTGTTAGTCTGTCTTCTTGATCCTCAACCTCGACGTGCAGGGTCTCCTTAGCGTTGGTGCATACCTCTGCAGCTGTAGTCTGGGTCTGGCCACCCGTGTAGGTGTCCATCGGACCCTTTTTCTTGTTGCCGGGGGTCTTGTTCCCTTTTACGGATTTCTGTGGTTCGCTCATTGTGTATTTGGATGTGTGCTGCTTGATGTTACTTTCCTTTCCCCCTCTCCTATCCCTGACTCACGTCGTGCGTGGATACGGATACAGGCAGAGGGAGCCCAGCGAAGAGAAAGTGGGGATCCAGGGGGGCAAAAGGTGTCTGCTGCCAATGGACTGTGTCCTCCCACGTAAGTTCACCAAAGGGTACAAGTATGTAGCACTCCCACGTCGTCGACAAGTAGGAGTCGCCGGGGTGTCTCCTGCGCTGTGCTCATAAAGGAGGACCAACCCAGGCTCCTCGCTGGCTGAGTTTGGGGTTTATGTATCCTCAATTGCCCGGCAGGGCGCGTGTGCACCGCAGGCTCGTCAAGTCGGGAGCTCCGTCATGGCCACTATTAGGGTAGCAAGGGGGGCGCGGCCGTACCCACCGGAGCCAATGAATCCAGGTGGGCTCACACCCCCAGAGCCCCCCTGGGTAGAGTTTAATGGATGTTGCCACTCCGTGGGCCAGACCAGAGGGCCCAGTGTGCATGGTCTTCAATTAGGTGGGTTAAGAAGGGCCCAACCCAGCTTGTACGGGCAGTTCCGAAATTCGCCAACTGGAGCCCTCCAGCACGAGGATATACACCGCCCACGATGCAGCAGTCAAGACTAGCCAGCCGCGGTCCGTCGTCTGGCCACAGAGGGGGTGGGGGGTCAATGTTGCTCACAATGTATGAGCCTGGGTGGATGGGCTCCTTCCCCCCAGCCGCCCTCTTACTTGTGTTTCTTCATGTTGCCGCACATCCAGGATCCTCGATGGCACCGCGCAGCCCCGGTCAGTCGCAGGCGGCTGCAGGCGGGTGCCCAGTTCAGTGCCGGTGCCCCGCTCTCCCTCGGCCAGCGGCGCAGTCTTTCGCCGCGTACGAAGGCTCTGCATGTTCCGCAAGCGCAAGCCCTGCCCACCGCGGCCTCACTCCTCCTCACATCCGCGGCCGCTCGTAGCTTGCCACGGAGCCCTCAGGCGAATCGCACCCTCGGCCAGGTCCGGGACAGGATTAAGCGGGCATAACTTCGGGTAGCCCCAGCGCCGCCATCCAGAATTTTCACAAGGCGTGGACGGGTGTTTTGGGTGCTCGTGCCTCGTTTTTCAGCTCTCCGGGCGGCTTCCTAGAGGATATTTAATGCCAGGATTTTCAATAGGAGCGGGAGCTCGCAATGAGGCGGCCATCTTTGTAGTGCGCAACAGCGCCCCCTAGTTATCAGCCCATTTCTAAGGTTGGTATCTAGATACTGTCGTAAGGCTAATTTTTCTTTCTCAGAAAGGATGTACATCTTCCCAAAGGGAATTGGCTGTAAAGACTCGAGACAAATGGAACAATTGTCTCTTCGATGAGGCGGCAGCTCAGAGAACTGAGAAGAGGAGAAAATGTCCTGGAATTCTTCATACTCTGGGGGCAGAAGGCTGATCTGGTCCACTATCTTTCGGGAGTTATCAGGATTTAAAGGAGAAGTACAGAATCCTACTGAACTGTCGGCAAGACAGTGTTGAACACAATGCTCCGATCTGAAAAAGATGGAACCGGCTGCCCAATTTATGAAAGGGTTATGTAGCCTTAACCATGGCAGGTCCAAAATGACGGGATAGTGAACAGCTTTTATAATATCGAATACAATTTCTTCCCTGTGAGAACCGATGGACATTTTCAAGGCGAACGTCTTGTCTTGAATGGGTCCCGAAACTAGAGGTGTTCCATCCACACCTTCTACAGGTATCGCTATTGCTTTGGGAGAGCGAGGTAAATTCTGTGATTTCGCCCATAGATCGTCTATGAACAGACCCGCTGCCCCACAGTCGACCAATGCGGGCATTGTTACAATAGTCTTGTCTGGCAGAGAAAGGGTAACCCGCAGGACTACCATGTCCAGTGATGGAGGCAATAATGTAGGAGAGTGGGAACCAGTACCTGTTGCCCTGACCGTAGTTCCCTTTACGGCTGAGGTCTGGCGTTTCCCAAACGAAATGGCCTTCTGAGAGGAGCTATCGGGCATTCGTGTACAGCATGAGCGGAATACATGCATAGCCCCTGATTTTTCCTGCGGGCACGTTCCTCTGGAGTAAGAGGACCCCGAGTGATTCCCACCTCCATGGGTTCATCCGCAGTAGTAGTCTTGGGAGAGAAAACGAATTCAGACCCAGAGCGATGACTTCTCCCTTTTTTCCTTTCAGCTTGTCTCTCTTGTAGCCGATAGTCCAGCTGCATGGTTAGGGAGATTAAATCTGCAAGTGTGGTGGGCCTAGGAACCCGTGCAAGTTCATCTTTCAAATCGTCATGAAGCCCTCTTCTGAACACAGTTATAAGAGCATCATTGGCCCGTGATGTACCTAAAGCCATTTGTTTGAATCGAGTGATAAGAGTTTCTCTTGGGAGGAAACATTGTACTCCTTTCTTGAAAACATTGCTTTCAGGCTCGCCGTGAAAGCAGGCACAGAATCGAGTATAGCATTATTAGAAGTGACTAAAGGCGTGGCCCAAGCAAGTGCAGGTCCTGTTAGGTGGGTAATCATGTAACCCACTCTGTCCTTATCTGAGGGAAAAAAGGACGTTTTAAATGCAAATTGCACTGTGCATGCATCCAGGAATTCCCTTAAAGATTGAGGATTTCCATCGTATTTCCCACCTGTTAACGGTCCTGGAGGAATCTCAGAACTTGTTGGGGGCTTAACTAACATTTGCTGTTTTAGATATTCATTTTCATGCTTCAAGGCTTGTACTTCATGGGACAATCCTTGTACTGCTGTCGTTAATTGCTGCACCTGATCTAACGCTGCTTGCAGCGTTGTCATGTTGTAATGCACTTATGGGCGTTGCTTGCTGTAATGATTCAAAACTAACCTGTTTTGTGCAGCAATCAACAAGGCACTTGGGGTGTCCCCTGAAGACCCTGACACCTCCCCTCCCCTTAAAAGGGAAAGAAGGGGTGGTGCGGGGGATCCCAGGGAAACTCTCCTGGGGAATAAAGCCCTGCTGGAACGGATGTGTAGCTGGATGGATCAATTCGTCCCTTGTATGCCGCTCTTCAATACGGGAGGGAACTCACAGGTTCTAGCCGCGGGATCCCGAAAACGTCTGCACTCTAAATAAACAAACAGGATATGAGCCGAGGGACAGACACGTAGTCAAATCAGATAAAAAGGGGTGGAGAAGTACCCAGTGTGTCGGGAGGAAGAGCCTAACTAAGATTCTTGAAGGGCCTTGGATGACGGGAGTAAATGGCAGGATAAACACACAAGGCTGTGGGAAGGAATAGAAGGAAAAGGTAAGTAGAAGCAAGGATGTAGGTAACATGCACCCTAGCTGCGAACTCACGTAGCGTCTGAGGAGAGAAGCGACGCGCTGACCTTTGGATCCGCTGGGCCATATCCGGAATCCCCGGAACAACGTGATGATGTCAGAGGACGTATGACTTCCAAACGCGGAAACGCTGCACCGCTACCCAGAGTAAGAGGAGCCATGTTGGAAGGAAAAATAGACAATGCTCGCAACCTCCAGCGTTGCCAAAGAGAGCAGCGGCGCCAATGAGCCATGACACATAGTGGGGGTCATTACGACCCTGGCGCTAAGGGGTTAACGGCACCATAAAAGGCTGCGGTGCCCTTAACCCTTTAATGCCTAATTACGAGGTCCCTTTGTGGGACCCGACCTTAACGGCTGGTCTGGACCAGCTGTTAAAGTAGGGACCCACAAAGGGACTCTCGAGGTAATTACGGTACCGCAATTTGCGGTACCGTAATTACCGCCTTCCCCAGTCCCGTTGAGCCCTATGGGGCAAAAATGGGAATGGGGACGGACCAATGTTTAATGGGGAATTACCGCCCCGCCAACCTTGGAATGGGGTGGTAATTCCCCATTGAACATTGGCGGACTCGTTACAATACCGGCAGCACCCATGGTGCTAATTGCGGCATGGGTTACCGCCAGTATTGTAATGAGGGCCAGTGTCAATCAACCATGTTAGTTTAAACGCCACATGCCACATGGTTGAACAAAAACTTGACCAAATAGAATTTCACTTCCAGAATAATCAAATCCTAGACGTGACAGTAATTGCAGTAGGACAACAAACTGGTGAGGGCGAGTCCTCTCTATTTCTGAAAATTAACCTTCCTTCCAGTCTAAGGTGGCATTCCACACTGGAAGGAAACACTCTGAAATTGTTCACAAATTCACAATCAGAAAATCCCACTCCTATAGTCCAGAAAGATGAGAAATCAGCTCAAAGCTTGCCTGATATTCAGAAAAATTGGAGAGCAGTTGTTCATCCCTATTCAGTTAAATGAAGGGAAGGACTCTGTTCTCGCCCGAGTGTGTGTGAACAACGGTAAGAGCTTCATCAGCGAAGCCATGTTCTGCAAACTCCCAAAAGATCCAGCCATTCCCACATTTAAACTGATAGACAAATGGGAAATGGAAACACCCAATTCCAAACATCTCCTGCCTAGCAGGTCTATGCTCAAAATTTCCATAGGCAACACGAGCATAGTCCATAATTGTTGGGTCGTGCGAGATGTCCCTGCTGCATTTTATTTAGGCAGTGACATTCTCAATCGCTTTGCCATTAGTTTGGACCTAATAAACTTCAAAGCTTTGTCCCGATTAGCGGGTAATCCCATGGACTTTGATGGCCAGAGAAAGCATTTAGGTCAGCTCAACTGCTGCCTTATACAGTTGAAATTCAGATTGGAGAGGAAGTCACCATCCCCGAATGGACCCGACAATTCTCACTGGAAGTGAAAGTTAAAAAAGGACAGAAACTGAAAAACCCTGATGCCTATGTCCATCTTAATGCTCATTACCAACAGCAAGGGTTGGGGGTAAACCCAACACCACTAGTCAACATAGAACACAACACCATTCCAATAGAGGTGGATAACAGCAACCTAAAGAGTATCACTCTGGCCGCTGGCACCATTATTGGAATGGCGGCTGATGACCGTCATTTTTCCATAAATTTAGATAATGAACTGTTAGGACCCATTCCCAAGGATTGTTTTGACAGTGATAGCGACAATGACGCAACACCAGACAGGATCTTCACCTGACATGGGGAGAATTTCCTGGTGTACACTTCCTGTCCTTATGGTAAGGAAGATGTGACCTGTGACTTCAGGAGAGATGAGGTGATCTTCCAAGTCCACAAGGACTGCCTTCCCCACCTGAAGCCATCAGTCCAAATCAGCACTTTGACGAGGGACTTCTCCATCCATCTGGAGGAGGCCGCTGAGATAGCAAAACCGGTACTCTTTCCATGCTTCAGGCAGATGGTTGAAGAGAGAGTCAACCTAGCTAATGCCTGTGAGACTCTGGAGCAAAAGCAAAAATTGAAACAAGTTTTCTTAGATTTTCAAGATCTCTTTGCGGTGGACCCATATGACTGTGGTCGTACCGACATCCACACAACAATTCCCATGGACCCTGGCATGACTCCAGTGTTTGTGAAGCAATATCGCTTCCCTCTCGCATCAATGGAGTCCTTTACTGAAATAATTAAGAACCTTGAGTCCCGTGGGATAATTCGTCCAGTCCACAGCACCTTCAGTAATCCGGTGCTGGGGATTTTGAAACCAAACGGCAAGTGGAGACTCTGTGCTGACCCAAGGGAGCTCAATAAACGGGTCCATACTGCCCGATGGCTTCTTCGCTACATTGACCAAGGGCTGGCCCAGATCCAAGGGTCAAAGGTATTCACTGCAATTGACCTGACCAATAGGTACTGGACTGTACCTGTCAGTAGGGAGGACCAATACAAGCTGGCCTTTACCTTCGGCGGGCAGCAGTACACATGGACCCGGACTCCCTTCGGCTATATCAACTCCGGCAATGAATTCAACATTTGTCTACACAAGGCCATGCCCGACTTGGGTGACAGGGGTAACCTAGTCTATGTAGATGATGTTCTGGTCAAAAGCTCAACTGTGGAGGAACACATAGTGGAGATCCGTTATGTCCTGACACAGTTGAGGGCTGCTGGAGCAAAACTCTCCTTTCAAAAGGCACAGTGGTGTAGAACCTGTGTCAATTTCTTGGGGCATGAGATAACTCCTCAGGGTCTCTGTCCCCAGTAAAAGAAAGTGGAAGCACTTCAGAAATTAAAAGACTCCACAACTCTGCGGGAACTAAGGAGCCTCCTTGGACTAACCTCGACCATTACTTGAAGGGGTGTCTTGTGTGTGCACAATTTCAGCCAACATCACTCACACACCGTGCTCCCCTCCAAAAGAGGGGGATGGCACTGCCTTGGTCAGATTTACAAGTCAATTTTATCGGGCCCGTGATTCGCTGCTCTAGGGGGAACGGGTAAATGTTGACTGTGACATGCTTGTTCACTAAATGGGTGGAATGTCTCCCAGCCCCAAACAGTAAGGCCGAAACAGCAGCTTCCCTGATGATCAACCACATCTTCTCGCGTTTTGGAATACCCCAAAGGATTGAGTCAGATCGAGGTAGCCACTTCACTAGCAAAGTGATGACAATGATTTGGGAGATCCCTGGGGTCAAAAGGAAACTACACATTGCCTACCGGCTAGCCTCTAGTGGTGGAGTTGGGAGATACAACAAGACAATTGTGAGCATATTAAAAAAGTTTGTGGCAATTCTGGGCCAAGTTGGGACATTCACTACCTCTTGTCCTTATGGCCATCAGATCTACCCCTTCTTCTGCAACAAAAATGTCATCGTTTGAGCTGATGACTGGACAAAGGATGGTGCTTCCCCAGCACCTGCTCTACAGAACCCAAGAGCAGACATTGATAAATGCCTCCACAACTCATGAGTATGTTGAGAATCTGAGAAAACACCTTCAACATGCTTTTGCCTATGCTCCGCGGAATCTAGAAAGATCTGCAGACAGTATGAAGACCCACTATGACCTTAAGACAACTAGAAAAGAATACCAAGTAGGGGACCGGGTCTACTTGTACAATTTCCAAAGGAACCAGGCCAAACAGCGCAAATCCCTTCCTAGCTGATGGAGTCGTTTTGAAATTGTAGACAGAATCTCACCAGTTGCCTACAAAATCCATATCCCCAAAGGCAGTTTGGCAGAAGGGGAAGATAAGTGGGTCCACATCAACCAGCTGAAGTGTTGCCATCCTAGGCATACTCTGCAGCAACTAGAGGAGCCATCCGGAAACCGAGAGGGGGACATTCCGGATCTCTAGAAAATTACAACTGTAAAACCATTCCACCTGTTAAAATCAGTAGTAATTACAGGCGGGAAAGATTGTGAATTGTATGTCCAATGTATGCATCTGCCCCACTACATGAATAGTCATGGGGAAATGTCCATAACCATGCTCTGCTCTATCATCATAGGACTGAAACCATGGATCCTAAGCACCAAGGAGGACCACTCCGGGACCAGGAGGAAAGACCCAAGTATCGCTCTAGACTCCCACCCGGACCCGGCGAGGAGAACCTGTCGATCCAACACTGATGGGAGAAGAAGACAAACTTTTCCACTTGGACCAAAAAGAAAGAATGACATCCCAATCTCCCGAATTCCCCTTGATGGCGGTCAAATTCAAGTCGTGAAGGGGGGCTTTGTGGGATGTATTAACCCACTTATGCTCTGGCCTTCTGCATCACTGTGTTCTGGTGGTGGTGGAATTATCAAAATGGCCGCAAAAACCCTTGTGCGTGCCAAAACCTATGCAAATCGCACTTTACAACACGAAAAGATGGCTGCCAAATCTACCATGCATGTTGTCAGTGGTGGAACAGAGAGCACACTACTGAAACATGTCACTGGGCTTCACAGCAAAGGAATCCAAAATCGTGTTTTGAAATCTTTTTTCTTGGTTGCTGAAACTGCAGAATGCCAGCACAAAACACTATCAAACATCCATATTCTGGCTGGGTGTTACAATTCACTTAGTTCAAGAAATCATTATGGGCAGACAATGTTCTGAAAAGTTGAATTTGTCATCAAAACATTGACAGCAAAAATGTGCCTGCCTGTGAAATCTGTCAAAATCTGGGCGCAGTACCCGTGGCCGCCTGTATGACAGCTGTCAGTAGATTGCATTATAAGGATTTAAACTTGTACAACTGAAATCTAATGTCTGAAAACTAAGTGACCTGTTATTGAGAGTAACCTAGGTTGTAACTATTTAAATCCCATGGTTTAGAAGCTGGAATAAGTGTTCTAGCTGCTTGTTTTGAAATTGGAAGTTTGTTTTAAACAAAAAAAAAATGTAACAAAATGACATTGAATTGAAGCCTGACTGAAAGCAATTTAACCAGCCCAACAGCTTCCTCCACTTTTGCTCACTCCACCAGGAAATCACACCTCTGTGGTGATTAGATTAGGGGAGGAGAATTTGGTCTGCCAGGTGAAGAAGACAATGGACTTCCTCCAATCAAAGGAAGGCTAAGTGCGAAGAGTCGTAAAATGGCCTGGGCCTCTGGAGGAAATGGGAGGAGACTGCTTCTAACTGCAGAGAGCCAGAAGGAGGCGGCGACAAACAGCCATTTGAGGCTGGACATTCACAAAGAAACATTTTGTTAAAGACATATAACTTACCACTTAAAATTGTTTAAATTACAAAAATCACATATTTGTATATCTAAATTCTGACTGTACATTTTGAGAGGCAGCAAAACTGTGACATGTTCTAGAAGGAAACGGCGGAAAAGGTGGTTTTACACCAAATGTATTTGTGCCAGAAGTATGAAAAGTTATACCCTTATGCCCATGTTCAAAGCGCATATTTGTACACATTTTTGGATAAACTGGGCATTGTGTTCCGGTCAAAAAGGGCAAAATTCTGTCAAAAGCAGACACAAGATCCCACAGCGATGAGACTTGGAGGAGTATCTGCTGCACAAAATATGTGATTTAGATATGTTATTGTTCTAAAGATTGCACACATGTAAAATATGTATTGTACCAAAAGTAGATTTTATGTTCAAAGGGACAAGGGGAGGATTCTCTGACTCATAAACTCACCATCATGGTGACACCCTGTTTTCTCCTCCAATCAAGGGAGAGAAGAGATTCCAGCCAATCGCCTGCCTAAGAGGCACGCTTAGGATAAACCAGCACACACCCCCTTTATTATAAGCATAAATAGAGACAGCTGAGAAGAAGGACCCACAGATTCACCCACTAACCAATTGCTGGCGGAGCACCCTGCGAGAGAACCATCCATTTTCCTTGCTCCAGACTCCAGAAACTTGGCAAGCAGAAAGGCCCATTCCATTAGTTTAACCATTTTCAACTAGGCCTTGAATTTACAGAACCAGAAAGAATCCCACAAAACCTAAGGGGAACAAAAGAAACAGCCGGACTGTGCTGTAACTTCTTGACCGCTAAATAATTATCTTCAGAACCAAGAAGGGCAGATTAAACCCAATCCTGTGCGGTGCTGTGCGGTGCTGTGCCGATCCTGTCCAGTCCTGTCTTGCGGTGACCAGAGCGCCTTGCTGATTGCAGACCCAGTCCAGTCCATATAGTGAGTATCTATAGATAGGACTGTGTCACTAGCATATGTACTGTCCATAGTAATCCCTGTCTTAAACCCATCCTCTCTTGTATTTAGAACCTGATATTGTTAGGAGTAGTTTGAATTGTCAGAACTTTACTTGCACTGAGTTTCTCTCATTTGTATTCTAAAATCATAAATCAATAGTGTTGTGAATAAATAAATTGAATCCCAGAAAGAAATTGATTATCCACCACGTGAAGGGTCCGTGGCCAGAATTGATGGAGATTCATGTGTGGCATTCTCTTTTTCTATAGTCATAACCTAGTGCAAACGAAATCCCATTTGTCTTTGAAAAGTGCATCCCTGTTTTCCCATTCTTGCGCCTATCTCAGAAAAACGACCTCCACTAAAACGTCCATAACTTCCTCAAATGTTATGCTAGATACAACTTCAAAAACTGCATTCCAAATCCATATAGTTCTCCCGCGATCGTGATTACCGCACATGGAAAAGTTTGCCGCAAATTTTCGTTTTGGCAAAATAGTACACGTGTGAAACAGCTTTTGATTGCACCCGACCTTCATTTTAAGATTTCACATTGTTGTTTAGTATCAAATCATTGTTAGTGTTTGTCTGCAAATATCTAAAGCGGCTCCCATAAGAATTTAAACCATTTCAGCAATTTAAACCAGATTTAGTGTTTTCCCCAATCCATTCTCAGATAACTTTAAAACCATTTTGACAGTTTGCCAATCAGTTCTGTTTCTCTCTTGTGTTTGCTAGGGGGAACTCTGGATTGACATTTTGTTTGAATTCTACATTCCTGAATACCTGCTCTCTCTCCTCCTATCTCTTTATATTGTCTGTTGGGGGGTTGAGGGATTTCAGGGGGAAATAGTAACCACATTGTTATTTGATATGAACACACACACAAAAGTATTATTTCTGTGCTGAATTGTTTTGCTCACTATTACTCCTTGTGATTAAAGAGATTGCTTAGTGTTGCATCACCCCATTGGTGATTATTGTATATCCATTAAACATAGTGTGATTATTTTGTGAACTACATAAATAAATATTTTAACTTTGCAAACCAGCCGGACTTCTGGTCCAGTGTGACCGGGGGGGTTCCAGGAGAGGGGTGTGATATGAGTGGTACATCGTTCAGAATAAAAGAACTTTTAGACACAAAATAAATAAGGATTTCAGTTGTGCATTACACGCTAGGTGTTGACTTAGGTGAAGTGCCGGATTGAAATCACTTACACGGGATGTCCAAAGAGTAACTCAAAGGGGCTGAAACCAATACTCTCTTGAGGTACCTCTCTGTAAGCGAACAGCAGGCATGGCAGGAGGAGATCCCATTTCCTCCTTAGGGGCTCTTTCAAAGCGCCTAGCATGCCCTTGAGAGTTTTGTTAAATCTCTCAACCAGACCATTGGTCTGGGGATGGTAAGAGGTGGAGAACTTGGAGGTGGAGGTACCCTGCACTCTTTCCACATGGTTTTCATGTAACTAGACTTGAAGTTGGATCCTCTGTCAGAGACAACCTCCTTAGGGAATCCAACCAGGTATAAATGCCCAGGAGAGCCCTGGCAACTACCTTGGCAGTAACAGTCCGAAGGGGTATAGCCTCAGGGTACCTGGTTGCATGATCAACCAAGACCCGGATGAACCGATGTCCACCTGAATTGGGAGGGTCAAGGGGACCAACAATGTCGATGCCCACCCTCTCAAATGGGGTGCCAACCATTGGCAATGGCTGCAGTGGGGCAATGACACTGCCTCCAGTCTTGCCCGACAACTGACAAGTTGGGCAGGCCCTGCAGTGGGACTCTACTTCTACTCCCATCCGAGACCAGTAGAAATGAGCAGAGAGCCTCTGCTTAGTCTTCTTGGTACCAAGATGAGCAGTTAAGGGCACCTCATGTGCCAACTGCAGCAGGAAGGGCCTGTAAACCTGAGGTACCACCAACCTCTTGAGGGCAGCAGGTGTAGGCTTAGTGGGCTCACTAACAAGAGCTCACCCTCCCAATAGATCCAAAATGTCCTAGGCAATTCTCCCTGTGCCTGGGACAGGGCCTGTTTCCTCAGGCCCTCATGAGAATGACACTCTCTCTGTCCCTTACAGACGTCGGCCCGGGAGGGTCCCCCTTCAGCCAACAGGCATTGAAGGTTGGGGTGGTCCTCTGGGTTGAGAACCTCTTCCACAGGAGAGTCTTCTGTCTCTTCTCCCTCAGGAGTTGAATTTGAGTTTTCCACTGGACCCAGCCGTCCAGAGCATGGATCCCAATGGGTGCTTAGGAACAGCAGGAAGAAAAGGCTCCCCCTTCACAGAGGTGGCCTTCTTGTTCTTCAATCTTCTTGCCGTAGGCCTCGACTTTGGCTCGGGTACCTGACTCACAGCCAGACCGTGTGTCACCTGTGACCTAGTGACTGCTACAGCAGTCATGGGGAGACCATCAGAGTTCAACCGCAACTCTACTAGATCATTACCTAACAAAATGTTAGCAGGGACATTGTCCTGGACCAGGACAGGAAGCTTTGCTGTCTTGTCTCCAATCATGAGTGTGACTAAGGCTACAGGTGAAAATTTAGGAGGCCCACCAGCTAACCTGCTGGTTCTCAGAGGAGCTCCTATATAGTCCTCTGGCTTGAGCAGGGTTCTGTCCACCACTGTCATGCTTGCCCCAGTGTCTCTCAAGCCAGTAGAAGGCTTGCCATTCAAGAGGACACTTCTCAAAAACCTACGGGTGTTCTGCGGGATAGTCACCAGTACTTCCACCTACTGGTCTCAGGCCCCAAGGGACACTAAGGAAATCTCTACAGGAGCACCAAAGGTGATTCCTGTAGAGGAGGGGGGGACGGTGGCCTGCACCTCAGACATGGGGTAAGGGTAGCTCAGGCTGACAGCCTATACTCCAAGTGCCCTACCTTTACACTTGGAGTCACCCTTCTTGTGATCCAGAGCCCCATATTCCCAACAAGTGCCAGGAATGCGGGGTACAGTATTGGAACCACTGGGAGCCTGCTTTGCAGCAGGTGGACCACTACTCTTATTCGCACTCACAGATGACTTATCCCCACTATATTTTTGGGTCTTAGGAGAGGAAGGTTTTGGTTTATTCGACTGTGATTGCTTCTGGGACTCCTCAGCTTTCTGAGAGCTCGCCTTTTCTTTATCCTTCCAACTGGAGCCCTTAGGGGACACCCGGTGGGAGACCCACTTGTCAGCCAACCTAACCAGCTTAAAGGGGTCCAAAATGTTCTGGTCAGCAACATACTGATGCAGCTCTGGTGAACAGGCTTCAGACAAATGCTCAAAAAACAAAAGGTGGGACCATTCAACAAAGTTTTCACTTTGTAACCATAAATCCACCTCATCATGTTAATGTGCACAGCACTCACCCAGTCAACCCAAATACACATTCTCTCTTTTCTTAAAATCCCTGAACCTTTTAAGGTATTGGGTAGGTGTCTTGCCAAACTTGGCAATCAAAGCAGACTTCATGCACTCATACTGACCCCTTTCTTCCACACTCAGTTTCAGAATACAGTCATATCCAGTCTGAGGCACTCTGCTTAACAAACACTTATCCCAATCTCTCTTATCAACATCATGAATTGCACAAGCCATTTCAAATGCTTCAATCCATTGGAGGATATCGGAACCCTCCACAATCACACCAACCAAATCTTTCATAAACATGGTGGCTGGGGACCTGCCATTCTCAAATGGTTAAGCTGAAGTCTCCACTCTAGCTTTCTACACCTGGATTCTTTGGTGCTCAGTGTCCCTATCTTTGAGTATCACTTGCTGTGCCAACTCCTCTTTCTTCAATTCAGCTTCTGTTTCCAACTTTTTGTATTGAAAGGCTAACTGTTGTAGCTCCAATTTTAAAAGTTCAATCTTCAGGGCTTCCCCATGAAGGGCAGTACTGGGGTTTGGAACAGACGCAGCAGGAATGGTGGCATTCCCAGCATCAGATTCAGTGGCAACCCCAGGGGCGGAATCCTCATTGGTTGCATTCCCCCCCCATCAAGAGTTTCACCATCAGTCTGGTAGTCCACCAGAGCAGCTATCAGCTCAGCCCTGGACTTACCAACAAAGTCTAGCTCCCTGGCTTTGCATGCCCTCTGGAGAGCCTCTAAACTCATTCTACTCAATTTACCATTTGCAATAGACTCCATTGCTTGTAATGCAGTTATCCTGCACACAACTAAACCTCAATTTTACAAAGTTTAGATATTTTGTAAGTGGCACGGTTATACACTGCTTCTTAAAACCATAAGCATCCCACCGCTGCCACCAGTGTAAAGACTGGAGGGGGGTCTGTACTTCTGCTCTCTATATGGTAGAGGAGAGGCACAGAGGACCCCAGCCAAGATTCTCTATAAGGTAGCAATGGACGAGCAATCAAGGCCTAGCTTCTCAGGAGGTGATGCAGGCTGGTTCTTAAGTATAATGTAGTCCCCAAGCCCCCACAAAGGAATGTCCACATACTGTATTAGTTAAAACATAGTCTTTATATAATTAATATTCCAGGTTATGTACACTATCACAATAACTCATTTTGTGCTCAGAAAATCTACAATGGCAAATATATACAGTTCTAAAGTGGTACCACAATTATTATCAGATCTCATTAAAGTGTATCAACTATACTCTGGTTAAATGTCACACAGATCAAGGAATAAAAGTAACCAACAATAGATATAGGAGGAAAGCAGTTGGTTAAAACAATTGGCAGAATATTGACCCCTACCAACTAGGCACAATTCTGTTTGGAAATCCCCCCACCTGGGCAACCTGTAAATAAAGATATATCATACAAGCCCAGTCCATATACTGTTCAAAAGAGTCTTATTTCCTTCTAAAATAGTTCTACAATGAACCTGGAATAGCAGAGATCGTCGTCGGGTCGTCAATAGATCCTTCTTGAGCGGCTCCCTTTAAGGCAGGAGCCACGGATCGTCGAGATCCTACGAGGAAAAAGGGGTGAACGATGACAGCGAGGCGGCAGCTTCGTTCCTAGCAGTGCTCGGTGATGACGGAGCGTTGGCGTCCTGCAAGGAAGAGGTGTGCGGGGCGCTTCGATGACGATAGTTCAGGACCGCAAAGAGATTGTGAAGAAATGTTGCCCAGCAAGGGCATCGAGTCGTCCGGCGTTTCTACGGTCGTCAGGTGGCGGGAAACCCACCGGCGGATGCTCCTCGGCGTGTCGGCGGCCTCCACTTTCTCCGACGAGACAAAGCGGTCGACGGTGCAGGTGAGAGCATCCTTGGATCAAATGTTACTTAGGCAAATGGAGCACGGCGGCTCTGGTCGGCGACAGCGGTCGTTGATGATGATGGGCAACAGTGTCCGTGCGCTTCTCCTTGTGATTCTCTGTCGGTCCCCGACTCCGGTCGGCAGCCTGTCGTAGGTCTGTCTACCAGGGATTTTTGGCAAAGATCAGCTGGTGCACGATGGTCCCTCGTAGCTCAGGACGGGGGCGCCTTACTAGGTCCTCTCTGGGTCAGTCCTTGGAGACACAGCAGCTTTCAGATTGATGAAGTAGAGCAGCATCAAGACTTCTCTTCCAACAGGGCTTCAAGGTTAAGCATCAGTTTCAACTCCAGTTTCTCTTCAGCTTCTGAACACAAATTCTAGCAGTGGGAGGCCCCCAGATATACTAGTTGATCTCCCATTCATTCTGCTGGGTCACACTCAGGCAACCAATCAGTCAGAAGGGCGTTCATGCAGGCAGGCATCCAATTAGATCCATAGTGCATTCAGGCCATTGGCATCTCTCCAGACACTCACAACAATTTATGTGTATTGGGACAAGTACCCAGCCATTCAACACTCCACACTGCATTCATACCAGTTTCGGGCAGGGCTGTCTCAGTCATTGTGTTAAACATCAGATACTAGCCATCCACAACACAGAATGCATATTCGTCACACACTCCATTCACCCAGGTCCCACCCACATTGTGTACCCAGAACACACAGTAACTGGGAAGACTCCAGCCAGTCTGGCCTGTACTTCACAACACCATATATGGAACTTCTACCCAACATCCAGTCAGGGGGAAGGGACAGAGTCAAAGCTTCCCAGGATTTTGGGAAAACAAGGTAACAGGCAATAGAAAGCAAGAGGCCACAGGGGCCATCTTGTTTCCTATCAGGAATTAACTGATTCCAATGGCAGGGCCTGGGTATCCCAAAATGGAGGATACTCAAAGCACCTGTCAAATTCAGCATGGAGCTGCCACTAGCCCATACCCTGCTCCGTGGGCCACACACAGGTGCCCAAAAACATACACTAGGGGCACAGGGTTGTACCCCCACCCATGGGTGCCATAAGGGTATCACATGGGTCTGTACACCAAACCAAAAGAGAGAGCTGCACCGACAGGAGTCCCACATGAACTCCTGCATAGAAAACACGACAGAACACACGATAAAAGGCAGTAAAGGACAAGGATACCGAGGCCCTGTCCCTCTGATGCATTTCCAGCATCACACTTGGAAATGGGCTTTGTTCAAAGACGGCCACTGGAAGAAATACAGCAACCCAGCAATTCTACGATCCAGCAGGACCCAGGTCCCAATCCCCAGTAAGGCAAACAGAAAGAAAAATGCACCTGCTGTTTAAGGGAATTTAGTACAAGTTTCAACTTATTCCTACACTTTTATTTTAAAACAAAACCATTCTGGAATGATTTCATTTAAAAATAAAAGTATAGACCACTAGGGGGCGTGGGACAAGATGGCTGCGTGATACTGCGGCTCCCGCTTCCTCCAGCATATTTGCGAATAGATCGTGCATCAAAGCCTACGAAACAGCTTCAGAGACAGCATTTGCCCGCACCGGAGTGTCTGAGGCACTCACAGGTGGACTTCCAGCCCTGTCGGCGGTCCGGGCGAGGGTCCTTTCTGTGACGGGGTGATTCACATGGCCTGGTGGGCCGGCGAGGGATGGCCTGGTGGGCCAGCAAGGAGCGAACGCCGCGGCTCAAATCAAGGGGCTGCGTCGGCGCTGGAGGCTGAAGCCCTGAGCGGCAGGCGGCAACCCTCGGACGTTACGAGCTGAGAAGTGCGGTGAGAGGCATAGCGGCTCCACCACGAACTCACACACCCATCAGCCCCCAGACCACTGAGTGCGGCACCACCTGCCTGCTCAATTGGCTTCCACTGCGCAGTCCAGGGCCGTGCCGGGCTCGGGGGACCGCCGCCTCCTACGGGAGGATCTTGCCATCTGCCATACACGGAAGGACGATAACACCCTAGGACACAGACTGGCTGCACAACGAACTGCCCCCTGTCCTAGTGAAGCAAGGGTGAGCCGAAGGAACGCAGCTGCTGGGAGGCGGGCTTCTCTCCCGGCCCTGGGAGGAGAGTGAATGAGTTGAAGGTGCATCAGAGTGGCTTACGAGGCGTCGCCATTTCAGGTGCGCACACTGGGTCGGGGCCCGGCGCGGGAATGCCCCTGGGGGCACTAAGTGGAGTAGACTGGAGGAGAGGTGTGCAAGCTAGGGGGCACACGCGCTGGGGCAAGTCCGGAGATATGAGCCACCCTACACCCCTCCCCCCAGGTGACTACAACCCAGAGGACCACGATCCAAAGGGGACAGGATGTAAAATTAGCTTGGACTCCCAGAACAGCGGCATTGACTGTACCCTTCACTCCCCCGATTATAGGAGCACGTAGTGTGGTATTTAAGATCCCCAGCCCAGCGCACAGTGGTGGGATCTGTACAAATATGGGCGTCAAACATAGAGTGCCCCCCTTTCCCTACCGCTTGGGTGGCGTCATCTGACGTGAGTATGGGACTCCCATGATTGTAGACCCCCAAGGTGCATAGCGCCACACGAAACGTTGGAAGGGGTACATCCGACGACACTTGGCAATGGAGCAGAGGAAGGGAGGTGTAACAGAGAAGAGCCCGGAATAGCACGGCGCTATTGTAAGAAGTGGTCAGCGCGGAACGCAAAAGTAAGGACCGGAAGGGCGGGGAAGGGCTGTCTCACTCAGAACTGCGTCCCCCAACACGGGCGGGGCATACAACAAGCCAGGACGATGCCTACAGGCATCGATCTTTCACAGTTCTCTACTAAGGAAGACATTGGTCACATCTTAGCTGAAATAAAAGCCCTGAGAGGGGACATCCAATCCTCACTGACAGGGCTGAAGGGAAGAGTGAGCACGGTGGAGGGCAAGGTGGAGGCTTTGGAGCATAACCAGCTCAACGCAGACATGGTGGAGACAGTGCTTAATTTGTGCCAGTGTTTGCCGGTGGGCAACACCGGCAGTCTTTTTTGGGCACCGGAACATCAGGGGGCCAGCTGTCAAGTGCAATTTAAATTGTTTTCTTTGTTCTTCTTCCGCACCTCTTCCATCATAAATCATTGCAGGCCATGGATGTTTCCTAAAATCAATTTGGCTTTAAATGGGAGAATTTTATCGCCTAATGTGTGTGGGCCGATTTTCCTCCAGCTGCCTTTCATTAAAGTTTTACTTTTGTTAATTTCTTGCTGAGCTGCACCCATCATGTCAGCTCTGCAAGAAACATGGTGCCATTTAAGAGTTCAAGAAATGATAGTCCTGCTCCAGCCCAGGTTGTATGGCAACGAGCCATTAATCAAGTTCCCGGGCCCTCACATGTGATGTGATTCCTGTCACAGGCAAGGTCTGCCACACTCCAAACCCTGCTTCTGAGACACTGGAGCCTCAGAGATAAAAATTACTAAAGCTTAGGAAACTGAAGGTAAGCAAACCTTAAAAGGTGTAAGAGTTTATATACACGTAAGAGAATTTTTCAAATTGTATAAGCTCTACAAACGGCTGCTCTATGAGAGCTGAGATGCAGCCCATGCATGCATTATTGGTACTGTAGGCAACTTGCAATGAAGGGTTAAAAAGCTAGTCTCTCTCCACCCTTCGGCTGTCTGTTGAACTAGAAAAAAAACTTTGTTTTACTTCAACATTTCCAGTCCTCTAGCTGCATTTTGCATTTTCAAATAGTGCTTGTGGCAGCTGCTGTAATGTGAAGTGTTAAAGAGAAATGGATTCCATTTTTAACCGTGTATTTTCACTTCTCAGGATTGCTTGACAGATTTGCCTTTTTGTTTGTTTATTCTTCTCATTTCTGAGCCCTCTGATAATCAGTTGCAACATGGACCTAAGCTATGGAAATAATATTTAGCCAGTAAAGTGGATGATAATAACCTATCGAATTGGGTATTCAGTTGATTAACTTTCCATTTTGAAGTGCACTGGGTTGAGACTGTGGCCATCCATCCATCAGTTTGGTGGGATAAAATGACTCCAATGTCTACGCACACCATTTCCCAGTCCTGGGCTTTCATGAAATAACAATGTATTCTGGGAGCTGTAGTCTTTTAACTTCAATTAGACATAAGTCGCCGATTCATGTGATTTGCAAAAAAGGAAGCCCAGGACTGGAAAGTGGTGACCTGTTGTCATGAAGCTTTCCGGAAATGTTATCCTCAGTACTTTGTTAGCAAAGTAGATGTAGTAGTAGTAGTAGACAAGTAGTTGGAAAATGTAGGACACTTATTTTGGTACCGGGTAGATTTTTTGTTCCAGTCCGACCCTGAATGTTGGTGTGTGTTTATATGTTTGCTTTTATGTATGCGTTCATGCAAGGAGTTGTGTGACTGGTGGATGAATGCACAGGTAAAAATGTTGTATGTGAGTGTGTGTGCCAGCCCCAACTCCTACATTTATCGGCCAACATGCCACTAAATTTAGGAGTGGGGCCATGGCATCAGGGTTGCACCTAGGATACAATTTCAGGGGGAGGAGCTAAGGCCTAAATGTTGGGAAAGGCGCTAACTTCTGAGGCTATGCGGCAGAGGCTAACTTACTTGTGTGGGGGCCTCTAACTAAATTGTGCATTCGAATGAGGCTATTCTGGTGATCCTTCAATGTTACAAGCAGTTAACCCTCTTCTTCATTTCTGAAATGTCACACTTATGGACTGGTGTGAGAATGAGCTGTCTTATGTCCCATGTCCCCACTTGCCTTCTTATCACTCCCCTTGCATGCAAGTGCTAACCCCACGTCATGATTTCAATTGCCTAAAAATGTATGCATATGAATGCAGGTGCTAAAAGTGAAATGTTTTATTAATTGAAAGACCTTTATTAACAGTGAAGCCCAGGCACCATTTAACGTCTGTGTCCTGTTCCATCCGCTATGGCTCTGTACGTCAGCCAGGCAGGGGCGCAGCCAGCCTCAACATTTTGGGGGCTAGATTACAGTTTTGAAAGCGGCTAGTGAGTGGGGTCAATAAAATAATTGCGCTGTTGTACTCTCCACTGAGGGGTGGTGTCTGGGCCTTTCAGCTTTTACAGTTGAAAGGGTCCCTCAAGCAGCTGCCCCATATTGGCAGTCATACTGATAGTATGCAGCTTCTAACCACCTTTCTGCATTCTTTTGATTTCATTATTGATTTAAGCACTCCATAGGTTCTTTGGCCTATTTTCCCAAACGGTAAGGCAAGGGGTGCCCCCCCAACATCAAGATGAAATGGGTCCTCACCAGCCCTCACACATCTTGATCCAGTCCTGCTCTCACTTCCCTCCCAATTCCCTGAGCCCTGTTAGGAAGCTGAATAGCGGTTTCGTATTCCCTTTGGCCATTAGTCGTACCACCTCAATTCAGTGGCTATTTAATTTCATAATGCTATGCTAATCACTGGAGGCGTGGGCCATCTAAAAGCTGAGCCCAGAAGTTAAGACATGACCAAAGCAAAAATAAGTGTTGCTACAGGCCTAAACTGAACCACCGTGAATGTAGACAAGTCTAGCCAGTAATAACACTTATGGTGCACAGCCACCCTGGACATGCTTTCTGCGGCATGGCATTTTAACTGGCTGGGAGTCCTTGTATGGTAATACTGGCATATATTGGTGCAGCCTGCATGCACATACATTGGAACAACCAGCATGAATATATTTTTATTCTGGCATATGTTGTGGGCAAAGGCAGGTGACTTGCAACTATTAGGTTGTTCCATGTGCTACCATACAAAACCAATTACTAACTGTATGGCTTTCTACCCAATTTGCAAAGAAAGTGGTGTAAAATGCATCATTTTAACCCAATGTTTCAAACATTTTCGTGGGAGTGAGAAACCCCCTCAAGCGCCCCTTGGTTGGTTTGTTTTCCCTTACTGTGATCTGTCGATCCTGCATAATTGGTGCAAACATTTAAGCCTCTTCAGTTCAGAAATTCATTAGCCTCTACTGTACCTCATCTACCAGCCTCTACTGTACCTCATCTATCTGTCACTGTGCATGATGTGTGTTTTAATGCGCACACAGCAGCAAGGTTCTGCTCACGCACCACACGCTGTCATGCCATCCTACATATGTTTATGCATATGATACAAAAGTTAGTCTGGCAAAAACCTCTCTTCAGTAGAGAAATCTAACTTTGCTGTAGTTGATTTGCAGTTGTAGTAATAAAGCATATTTGTGTCCTCCACACAAACTGAATGGGAGATTTCTCGCATCTCCTGTTTGCAGCAGTGCCTCCGCTGGCCCAGTGCAAAAAATTGTAAGGGGGCCTCACCAAATGTTTTGCCCCAGGCCTCACCAACCCTTGTGACAGCCCTGGGGACCAGCAATGCAACAACAAACTCTTACAAACAGCCAATAAAAACTACCATTCTGTTGTTACTATGCAGTATTTTGATACATTCTGTATAGTAACCAGAATGTGCAGTTTTCATTGGCTCTTCTGACTGACATGGTGACGTGCTGTTATTGCCACAGGAGCAGCGCAGCGGCACCTTCGTTTCATGAGTTACTGTGAACTGAAGGTGTCTAGGCGTGGCGTTGGTCTTCGAGAGAGCCTGCTGCACTGCTTTGTTGCGTGCGGCCTAGTTGGGGGGGAGCTGGGCCCTGCTTTTTCACTCACACTAGTGCCTGCCAGTCTGCCACTGCCCCCACCAGGCCCCGACAGGAGACAGAGAGTCACCGCCAGCAGTCGACTTCAAAATCAGGTAAGTGGACACTCTCTAAACGTGTAACTTAAGCAGTGTGAAGATTCCAAGGTCCGGGTCGGGCTGGCCCGGAACAGCGGCGCGGTCCCCTGGTGGTGTCCACACTCCTCTCGGGGCCTGGCTGGGCCTGGGCCCTTGCCAGGACTGAGGACCCAGAGCCAGGACTCAGGAGTCACTGAGCCAGGAGGACACCAGGAAACCATGCCGCCACCCGGGCCCGGCTGTCTTGTATTCACGCTTCTAGTCACAGAGGTAACCCCCCACCACACACAAAGGCAGATGTCTGCCTGGAAGCCCTTTCGAGAGGGAGAGCGAGTGCGCCACAAATCGCTACCTTTGGTCCTGGTGGTTAGTTGGACACGACGTATGCAGAGGACTCTCTGTTTGAGACTGTTTTGTTCAAGAGAAGTCAAAGAGGGACCAGCATCTTTGTCATTGTTCTAGTCATGTGCGTCACGGTTCTCATCAGTGGCCATTTTTGTGGATGTCCTCGAAGGCTCAGTTTTGTTGTAATTTGGCACTCCTACTCCTTTGAAGTCAGTGGCGTTTGGTGTTTACTAGTGATTTTAATTTGCCTCAGTGTTGAACCCTGAAGTGACTTTATACATTTCTTCATCCATGGTTTTTTACCAGGTGTTTGCTGCCAGTATGTGGCTCTTGTCCCCCAATGCGCAGTTTCCCCCTTGGGAATTCAGGATGGTGTAGGTATGAGGCCAGTATTGTGCCCTCCAGGAGTGCTGTTTTCAGTGCTGTTATGTTGATTTTTACTGTGCGCAGCACAGGCTCTTCCAGCTCCGAAATGTTTTCTGTCGTCAAAGTGAGTACTCCCGATGTTTTCGGACTATATTATGATAGGGTACCATGGAACTTGTGCTTGTTTATCAGGCTGTTAGGGGGCGCTCCACCTTCGCAGGTGTTTACCGACCCTTTATCATCCTGAATACAATGCTCGCATGGGTTTTTAATGCGCTGCCTATGGTGTTGGTGTGAGGCACTCCAATCTTTGCTCCGACGTGCGTGCCATGTATTCTTTAGTCTTTGCTAGTCTTTGTAGTATGGGTCCAGGGATTGGGATGGCACAGCGTCACCCGTCACGTAGTCCCATTATATGTAACCAAAGGGTCCCTTGCCGCTACGTAGGGGCCTCGTTACATTGTCCTCGGTTTCCCTTCCATCTGTGTCCCAGGGAATTCCGGCGGCATGGATTGGGAGTCCAGCTGTATGTGTTTCAAAAAACGATTACCATGTTTTGGACGCACAATGAGTTTGGATGTTGGTTGGTTCGGGTGGTCAGTACTGCGAACATTGGTCGGTGTGTGCTGTGGGTGGACCTCATTTGTACTTGCTGGAGGTCGCAATGCTCTGAATACACATTTGCCAACATGATCCATTCCACTCTGTCTCTGTGGGTGATTGCAGTCCGTGTTTTTTCTTTAAATTTGGGGACTTGTAGTCTGAGTTTTATAAAGAGATAAGCAGAACTACAAGTCCCAGAATGCAAAGAAAAGACCTAGACTGGATAAGCACCAGATTGGAATGGAACATGTTGGCAACTATGTGAATATTGGTTGGTTGCGTGAGCTGCAATATGTTGTTTGTTATCATTCCTTGTTTTTGAGCTGCACTGTAAGAACATTAGCAGTAGTACTGGGAGCTGTGCTATATTATCTTTGGGTTGTGGCCACAATACAATGAGAGTGATTTTCAATGTATTCTCTGTGGGGGCTTGGGCCCTGAACAGCAACTACTGCAAATGCTGCATAGAGCTTCTCCGAAGAGGACGGATTTCCCTCCCAACCATTTGCAACCCTGCATGTGCTCGGGTCAATTAGAAAGACCAGGCCATTTAGTCTTGATAATCACACAGGACCTCATGAGTCAGAGTCTGGTGTTACCGGTAATACTCTGTGTCATTTCCAGTACAGTCTATTTTTTAAATACTGCCTAATTATGAGTTGGAAATGTATGGAGTATTTCATGCAGGCCAGGGGTTCATATAAAGTACTGTATGGCGTAATATGTGTTATTTTAACCCCTTGCAGTACTTTTCTATGTACCCCAAGCAGGAAATATCACTTTTGACCCCAACTCATAATTTAGGTTTTATTTTTAAAAAAACAGGTGGTATTTACAATATCACTTTTTTTTTACCAATACCACCATATTCATAATGTTCCCCACAGAGTCAAACGTACGTACAAGGCTGACACTGAGCATGAGCAGGCAGCTCGAGAAATCATGACGTAGGACCTGCAGATGTTCCCGAACAGCGAACCAGCATAGGGCAGGCCATTTTATTGATTTATGTATTGTTCGCATAACAAGCAAACAATAAATAAATAAAATGGTAGGCCATCTTGACGTGATTGTTGCTTGGCATGCTTGTATTGCAGCGCACAAGTACATAACACCCATTGCAGTTTATTAACATTTGACAGCGCGCCCTCAGTCTAAAGAACCGAAAATTCACATAACGTGTGGTGTGGCCAGATTCTTGGTGTTCCCATGGCAGCAGGTTGGGACACAGAGTTCAGTGTCAGGGCGGTGGGCGTCCTGTAATAATATTATCTAATAACATAAGCAGGGTAATTCATAGAATTCAGCGCACAAGTAGCGCACGCGGCTGGCGCACAGCGTGCGCGTGCGATAGTCTGCGCCAGCCGCGTGCGCCAAAACCGAATCCGGCGCACAGCGTATTCATGGATTTTAGCTTCCCCAGGCAGCCGTGGCGCACAGTGGTGCAGCGACTCGCTGCAGCGCCAGTTACGCCCCCAGGAACGCCCCTTGCGCTGGGAAATCTCATAAAAATCACAAACCAGCGCAAGGGGCTGCGCTAACCCTGGACCATCACGGCAAGCGGCCCATGCGATTTTCAAGGGTGCGCGGGAAGTTTCACACGTCAAATCCCAGGCTACGTCCATTTCAGGGGTGCGCGGGAAGTTTCACACGCGAAAAGCTAGGCTACGGGAATTCCAGGGGTGCGCGGGAAGTCCCACACGCGAAAAGCCAGGCTACGTCCATTTCAGGGGTGCGCGTGAAGTTTCACACGCGAAAAGCTAGGCTACGGGAATTGCAGGGGTGCGCGGGAAGTCCCACACGCGAAAAGCCAGGCTACGTCCATTACAGGGGTGCGCGGGAAGTTTCACACGCGAAAAGCTAGGCTACGGGAATTCCAGGGGTGCGCGGGAAGTCCCACACCCGAAAAGCCAGGCTACGTCCATTTCAGGGGTGCGCGTGAAGTTTCACACGCGAAAAGCTAGGCTACGGGAATTGCAGGGGTGCGCGGGAAGTCCCACACGCGAAAAGCCAGGGTACGTCCATTACAGGGGTGCGCGTGAAGTTTCACACGCGAAAAGCTAGGCTACGGGAATTGCAGGGGTGCGCGGGAAGTCCCACACGCGAAAAGCCAGGGTACGTCCTTTACAGGGGTGCGCGGGAAGTTTCACACGCGAAAAGCTAGGCTACGGGAATTCCAGGGGTGCGCGGGAAGTCCCACACGCGAAAAGCCAGGGTACGTCCATTACAGGGGTGCGCGGGGAAGTTTCACACGCGAAATCCCAGGCTACTTCCATTTCAGAGGTGCGCGGGAACGTTTCACACGCGAAATCCCAGGCTACGTCCATTTCAGGGGTGCGCGGGAAGTTTCACACGCGAAAAGCTAGGCTACGGGAATTCCAGGGGTGCGCGGGAAGTCCCACACGCGAAAAGCCAGGGTACGTCTATTTCAGGGGTGCGCGGGGAAGTTTCACACGCGAAATCCCAGGCTACTTCCATTTCAGGGGTGCGCGGGAACGTTTCACACGCGAAAAGCTAGGCTACGGGAATTGCAGGGGTGCGCGGGAAGTCCCACACGCGAAAAGCCAGGGTACGTCCATTACAGGGGTGCGCGGGAAGTTTCACACGCGAAAAGCTAGGCTACGGGAATTCCAGGGGTGCGCGGGAAGTCCCACATGCGAAAAGCCAGGCTACGTCCATTTCAGGGGTGCGTGTGAAGTTTCACACGCGAAAAGCTAGGCTACGGGAATTGCAGGGGTGCGCGGGAAGTCCCACACGCGAAAAGCCAGGGTACGTCCATTACAGGGGTGCGCGTGAAGTTTCACACGCGAAAAGCTAGGCTACGGGAATTGCAGGGGTGCGCGGGAAGTCCCACACGCGAAAAGCCAGGGTACGTCCATTACAGGGGTGCGCGGGAAGTTTCACACGCGAAAAGCTAGGCTACGGGAATTCCAGGGGTGCGCGGGAAGTCCCACACGCGAAAAGCCAGGGTACGTCCATTTCAGGGGTGCGCGGGGAAGTTTCACACGCGAAATCCCAGGCTACTTCCATTTCAGGGGTGCGCGGGAACGTTTCACACGCGAAAAGCTAGGCTATGGGAATTGCAGGGGTGCGCGGGAAGTCCCACACGCGAAAAGCCAGGCTACGTCCATTACAGGGGTGCGCGGGAAGTTTCACACGCGAAAAGCTAGGCTACGGGAATTCCAGGGGTGCGCGGGAAGTCCCACACGCGAAAAGCCAGGCTACGTCCATTTCAGGGGTGCGCGTGAAGTTTCACACGCGAAAAGCTAGGCTACGGGAATTGCAGGGGTGCGCGGGAAGTCCCACACGCGAAAAGCCAGGGTACGTCCATTACAGGGGTGCGCGTGAAGTTTCACACGCGAAAAGCTAGGCTACGTCCATTTCAGGGGTGCGCGTGAAGTTTCACACGCGAAAAGCTAGGCTACGGGAATTGCAGGGGTGCGCGGGAAGTCCCACACGCGAAAAGCCAGGCTACGTCCATTACAGGGGTGCGCGGGAAGTTTCACACGCGAAAAGCTAGGCTACGGGAATTCCAGGGGTGCGCGGGAAGTCCCACACCCGAAAAGCCAGGCTACGTCCATTTCAGGGGTGCGCGTGAAGTTTCACACGCGAAAAGCTAGGCTACGGGAATTGCAGGGGTGCGCGGGAAGTCCCACACGCGAAAAGCCAGGGTACGTCCATTACAGGGGTGCGCGTGAAGTTTCACACGCGAAAAGCTAGGCTACGGGAATTGCAGGGGTGCGCGGGAAGTCCCACACGCGAAAAGCCAGGGTACGTCCTTTACAGGGGTGCGCGGGAAGTTTCACACGCGAAAAGCTAGGCTACGGGAATTCCAGGGGTGCGCGGGAAGTCCCACACGCGAAAAGCCAGGGTACGTCCATTACAGGGGTGCGCGGGGAAGTTTCACACGCGAAATCCCAGGCTACTTCCATTTCAGAGGTGCGCGGGAACGTTTCACACGCGAAATCCCAGGCTACGTCCATTTCAGGGGTGCGCGGGAAGTTTCACACGCGAAAAGCTAGGCTACGGGAATTCCAGGGGTGCGCGGGAAGTCCCACACGCGAAAAGCCAGGGTACGTCTATTTCAGGGGTGCGCGGGGAAGTTTCACACGCGAAATCCCAGGCTACTTCCATTTCAGGGGTGCGCGGGAACGTTTCACACGCGAAAAGCTAGGCTACGGGAATTGCAGGGGTGCGCGGGAAGTCCCACACGCGAAAAGCCAGGGTACGTCCATTACAGGGGTGCGCGGGAAGTTTCACACGCGAAAAGCTAGGCTACGGGAATTGCAGGGGTGCGCGGGAAGTCCCACACGCGAAAAGCCAGGGTACGTCCATTACAGGGGTGCGCGTGAAGTTTCACACGCGAAAAGCTAGGCTACGGGAATTGCAGGGGTGCGCGGGAAGTCCCACACGCGAAAAGCCAGGGTACGTCCATTACAGGGGTGCGCGGGAAGTTTCACACGCGAAAAGCTAGGCTACGGGAATTCCAGGGGTGCGCGGGAAGTCCCACACGCGAAAAGCCAGGGTACGTCCATTTCAGGGGTGCGCGGGGAAGTTTCACACGCGAAATCCCAGGCTACTTCCATTTCAGGGGTGCGCGGGAACGTTTCACACGCGAAAAGCTAGGCTATGGGAATTGCAGGGGTGCGCGGGAAGTCCCACACGCGAAAAGCCAGGCTACGTCCATTACAGGGGTGCGCGGGAAGTTTCACACGCGAAAAGCTAGGCTACGGGAATTCCAGGGGTGCGCGGGAAGTCCCACACGCGAAAAGCCAGGCTACGTCCATTTCAGGGGTGCGCGTGAAGTTTCACACGCGAAAAGCTAGGCTACGGGAATTGCAGGGGTGCGCGGGAAGTCCCACACGCGAAAAGCCAGGGTACGTCCATTACAGGGGTGCGCGTGAAGTTTCACACGCGAAAAGCTAGGCTACGGGAATTGCAGGGGTGCGCGGGAAGTCCCACACGCGAAAAGCCAGGGTACGTCCATTACAGGGGTGCGCGGGAAGTTTCACACGCGAAAAGCTAGGCTACGGGAATTCCAGGGGTGCGCGGGAAGTCCCACACGCGAAAAGCCAGGGTACGTCCATTTCAGGGGTGCGCGGGGAAGTTTCACACGCGAAATCCCAGGCTACTTCCATTTCAGGGGTGCGCGGAAACGTTTCACACGCGAAAAGCTAGGCTACGGGAATTGCAGGGGTGCGCGGGAAGTCACACACGCGAAAAGCCAGGGTACGTCCATTACAGGGGTGCGCGGGAAGTTTCACACGCGAAAAGCTAGGCTACGGGAATTCCAGGGGTGCGCGGGAAGTCCCACACGCGAAAAGCCAGGCTACGTCCATTTCAGGGGTGCGCGTGAAGTTTCACACGCGAAAAGCTAGGCTACGGGAATTGCAGGGGTGCGCGGGAAGTCCCACACGCGAAAAGCCAGGGTACGTCCATTACAGGGGTGCGCGTGAAGTTTCACACGCGAAAAGCTAGGCTACGGGAATTGCAGGGGTGCGCGGGAAGTCCCACACGCGAAAAGCCAGGGTACGTCCATTACAGGGGTGCGCGGGAAGTTTCACACGCGAAAAGCTAGGCTACGGGAATTGCAGGGGTGCGCGGGAAGTCCCACACGCGAAAAGCCAGGGTACGTCCATTACAGGGGTGCGCGGGAAGTTTCACACGCGAAATCCCAGGCTACTTCCATTTCAGGGGTGCGCGGGAACGTTTCACACGCGAAATCCCAGGCTACGTCCATTTCAGGGGGGCGTGGATAGTTGAACACGCTACTCCGATCGTTGGGTCTTCACAGGTCTTCCCTGTACAGCCTCCACGTCCCCTGCATGCAGTCCACACCACAGGGGATTACCCTGCACACCTGCTCATGACTCCCACCTCCCAGCAGTCATGGGGCACCCTCCACCAGGCCCCCACCCATGTCTCCCACCACCCCCACCCCCCAGCAGTCATGGGGCACCCTCCACCAGGCCCCCACCCATGTCCCACTCATGCCTCCCACCACCCCCACCCCCCAGCACTGTGGGGCACCTGCCAGCAGGCCCCCACTTATGTCCCACTCATGCCTCCCACCACACCCACCCCCCAGCACTGTGGGGCACCTGCCAGCAGGCCCCCACTTATGTCCCACTCATGTCTCCCACCACACCCACCCCCCAGCAGTCATGGGGCACCCTCCACCAGGCCCCCACCCATATCCCACTCATGCCTCCCACCACCCCCACCCCCCAGCACTGTGGGGCACCTGCCAGCAGGCCCCCACTTATGTCCCACTCATGCCTCCCACCACACCCACCCCCCAGCACTGTGGGGCACCTGCCAGCAGGCCCCCACTTATGTCCCACTCATGTCTCCCACCACCCCCACCCCCCAGCACTGTGGGGCACCTGCCAGCAGGCCCCCACTTATGTCCCACTCATGCCTCCCACCACACCCACCCCCCAGCACTGTGGGGCACCTGCCAGCAGGCCCCCACTTATGTCCCACTCATGCCTCCCACCACACCCACCCCCCAGCACTGTGGGGCACCTGCCAGCAGGCCCCCACTTATGTCCCACTCATGTCTCCCACCAACCCCACCCCCCAGCAGTCATGGGGCACCCTCCACCAGGCCCCCACCCATGTCCCACTGATGCCTCCCACCACCCCCACCCCCCAGCACTGTGGGGCACCTGCCAGCAGGCCCCCACTTATGTCCCACTCATGTCTCCCACCAACCCCACCCCCCAGCAGTCATGGGGCACCCTCCACCAGGCCCACACAGATGTTCCCCTACCAATAGGAAATCACAATACAGATCCCAGGATCCCATGGGCAACCACATCTCACCCCATGTCACCCCAGTCCATACACACATCCAAGGTACACATCCATTCAAAAATCAAATACCCATTACATGATACATAACCAATGAGCAGTATGCGCATGAGTCCAAGTCCGTCAGACTCACACAATGGCAACACATGACTGTGAAAACCCAGATTGTGACAGTCAACAAACCAATGAGAGAAGTCCACACAATAGAATCAAAAGAACAATGTATTAAAATGTAAGAAGGAAAAAAAAAGAAACACCTAAATGAATACACAAAGTAACAGGTAAAAAAAAAAAAATCTAATGAAAGGTGAAATCCAAAAGAACGGGTGCAAAGTCAATCAAAATGGAAATCAAAAACAAACACATTGCCCCATGGTCAAAATAATAAAATCGAAAATATCCACAAACTATGTACAAAGATGATTGTCCGGGTCCAATATCCCTAAAAACCATAAAATGAAACCTACCCAAAACCTAACTAATGCTAACTATATACAAAAAACGTGGGCCATTGTCCAATCAACCCAAATAATAAATAAAAATAAAGGAAACCTACTATCTACATAACTATATACAAAGGCGGCGGGCCAGTCCTGCGGCTCACTGAGAGATGTTATGGGCCAGGGCATCATCGAACTCCCTTTCTATCTCCCCGAGGCGTTCCTCCTCAATGGCCCCGAGGGCCCGCAGGGCTGACGCAGTGTCCACCTCCAAGCCCCTGCGGATCTCCTCGAGGCACTCGGCACGCCTCAGGGCCCTCTGCATGGAGTCCACCGCCCTGACCATAGCGAGCCGCCCCTCTTCTGCCCGCCGCCTCTCCGCATCTATTGCGTGGCCTAACCGCTGCCACACGGAAGACACATTCTGTCCAGGGTCCTCCTGCCCTCCAGCCGATGGCTGCCCCTCCGATGTTGATGGCCCCGAGCCATGACGCCTCCCACGTCGCTGCCGCTGCCTCTGCAGCCACTGCCTCTGCCAGCACGACGGCATCCAGGCTGATGGTATCCACCGACGCCGTCGTGCACGTGCCCTGCCTGATGATGCCGGCACATCCTCAACCTGCAGGGGTCCAGTTGCCATGGTGTCCACACCAGCTGGACCACCGACTCCCGACTGTGGCAGGGATGGGATCCCCACTGAGCCGGCTGCATTGGTCGGGGCAGGTCCACAGGGGGCCCTGGTGTCAACTGGGCCGGAAGACGGCAAGGAGAACGACCGGCGCATACTTTCCACAGAGGAGGAGATGCCCGACACATTGGCCATCACCTGCAGAAAACCTGCGCCAATGGCAGATCCCAACTGGGCCACGTCGGCACGGTGCTCTTCGTGATGATGTGCGTGCTCCTCCCGGGAAGCACGCACGTCATCACGAATGACCCCCGTGCGCAACGCGACCCCAATCAGGACCTTTTCCATGCGCCCACGGGTCCCCTCGTCCGCAGGTGGAGGGGAGTCAGATGACATAGACACCCCCTCCACCTGCGGACGGGCCTGGGACGGGGCATCCATGCTGGTGCATGGTGGTGCACTCACAGGGTCAGGGACAGCGACATGCACAGGCACCTCCACGGCGACCTGTGCTGCCTCCTGCCCCTGGACTGCACCACTTGCACCAGCAGGGATGCCCCCACCAGGCCTCAGGTGTGCCTCAGTCTCGGCCGCCTCCTCCTCTGTAGAAACCACCAACCTGGATGGCTCCTTGCCCTCTTCCGCTGTAGCTGGCCCCTGTGGGGGCTCACCCACCCCTTCCGCCGCAGCCGTGGGGGCATCCCCGCCGTCTACCTCCACAGCGCCGTCTCCGCCCTCTCCATCACTAGCCGCTGCATAGAGGGAGACATAGAACACAAGCATCAGGGCACTGTACAGTGGTCCCCTACACAATATCAGATGACTGGCAATGGTAAAGTACACTTCTATCATGTCCCTCCACAACACATGGGTCAGGCAATACACACACGCAACACCCATGGTCCATGGCATGCACATCAACATACATGTCCACTGCACTCTTCTAAAGTACGATGTCATGGAACTCACATGCATCATTGGTCATGCAAATCACACGCACACACTTCACCTCTGTCACATCCATGTGGCCTCGTACATCACAAACACAGTGGATACAAGGATGATTAGGCAGCATCAGTGAATCTGTACAGTGTCACAGACATGTGTCATGCATCCATGCCATTCAAAAGTCACAGACATGCAGGTCAAGCACACCGACCTCGACACCATACATGTACCTGGCATCAGCATCCATCCCTCACCCACACCCATGTCCACGAACATACACTTGCATGCTCACATGTGTCCAATCTGCATAGGCCTCCTCAGGTTGCATAGCAACACATACAACAACCATGTGATCCACAAATTACTGGTCGCACATGCATCGCCATGACAACACTGCACACATACATGCCTACAAGGCCCATTCCACACATACAGCATCACACAACCAGCACACTGCAACATGCACTGTCTCACACAGCAATGCCTGCACACTTACCGCTCAACTCCAGACGGGTCTCCCTCTCAAGGACCTGGGAGTGGAGCGCTGGGTGTATGCGTGCCAGGACCCTCATTTGGATCGAACTCATGTGGCCCCGGCCCCCCTCCACGAGGCGCCGGGCCTTTGAGAGGGTTCTGGACCTGCAGTCCTCCCAACGCTTCCTGACATGTGGGTTGTCGCGGACTGCCACCCCCTCCGCGTTGATGGCAGTCACGATGTCGTCCCAGATCCGAGTCCGTCCTTCATAGTTGGCGCGGCTACTTCCGAAGAGGGCATCATACTGCCCCAGGACTCGCTCCACCAGGACCCCAACCTCGGTGACACTGAAGCTGGGGCCCCTCTGCCTCTCTGGCTGGGGGTTGCCAGTGGTGCCAGATGTTTCAGTGCCCGACATGGCAACCCCAGAGGCAGGAGTGGGTGGGCAACTTGGTCCTGGGGCTGGGCTGTGGAGTGGTGTTCTTCCAGTCGGGAGTCTTCAGTTCCAGCAGGGGTGGACACAGCAACTGTACGCCTGCAGATGGCTGATGTGCAGGCACCAAATGGCAGGGCACGGTGGCAGCAGGCAGGCAGGCAGGCAGCAGCAGATGGCACGTGGGAGGCTGCTCGGGGCACTGGGGGGCAGTAACTCGGCCTTCTGGGCAGGAGCGTGGTCTTCCGTGTGTGAACGCGTGGCCAGCTTGATACGGAGTGAATTGGCACGTGAAAATCATGCACGTCTGCGTGGAATCCGAGGAAAGGCCCTCAGCGCGTAAGCACGTCAGCACGCGTACGCGATTTCATTGGTCCAAAGGGCCAGGCGCGTAAGCGCGCCTATGACGCACGGGTGTTTCCCAACCCACGTGAAAAAAATACACGTGCCGCGCGAGCGCTTCAGCACGCGTACCCGATTTCATTGATCCAAAGGGCCAGGCGCGTAAGCGCGCCTATGACGCACGGGTGTTTCCCAACACGCGTGATTGGTCCAAAGGGCCAGGCGCGTAAGCGCGTCTATAACGCACAGCCGTTTCCCAACACGCGTGAAAGAAACACAAGCCAGTGTCAATGCGTGTGATTGGAGGCTGGCCCTTCAGCGCCTACACGCGGAAGTGACGCAGGACCTGTGGGCCTGCATAAAAGGTACATGTAGAACGCCATTTCCTTGTACGTGCTTTTCGTGGAGAGCGAGTTGGTGTATTCTGTACTTCTTGTCAGTTGACACGCGATTTACTTCACGGCGTTCAAAGGTCGTACTCCCTGTTACCTCTGACAGCTTTTTCTCTTTTGCTCTTTTTCCTGGGCCTGTTTCCTCACACAGCGTTCCCTTCTACTGTTGTCCTGTCTCCTCAGACAGCGTCCCATTCTTCTTTTGGCAGGGGTGTTGCCAACGCGCACACGCGCGTCTTTTTGACACATTTCTCCCTGGCAGACGGTGAGTTGCGCACGCATCTATCATCTGTGCTTGCCCCGTGTGTCACGTACCTCTTCAGAGGTCAATCTAGGCTGCGTGTGACACGCATACGTTCATTCTTGTGTTACTGGATGCCACAGCGTAGTGCAGGGTTTTTTATACGCACACGTGGTCTAGGAGGGGTATCGTGCACGTTCCTTAACTTTTTTGGGGTGCCTGTGCGTTGCGTGACCCGTCATCTTTCCCCAGGGGTGTCATATAGCCTTGCCACTGCACTAGGGTACGAATACCATCTGGTACCCAACCCCTTTGACACCCAATTGCCCAGGACAATTGTGCACACCCACTCCCATACGCACAATAACATCAGTGCCATGGTTGGGAGGCGTGCAAGCCGTAAGGGTGGCAAAGGTGGCCGAGCCACACGTGGTGGCCGTGGAGGATCCACTAGGGGACGTGGTTGTGACTTGCAGGGTGCCCCTGTCCCCCCCAGTCTGGAGGACCAGTCAGGGACACCCATGCCCCTCCCCTCCCCCCCCCCCCAGGTTGAGGGTCATGTGGCTGATACCAACCCTGATCAGCCCTTGTTGGACCAGCCCATTGTGGCACCAGACCTGTCCGAGGGTGACTCCATCGCTGACATCCAGGTCAGCAGGTCCACTGCACGTGCACCGGTGCACATTGGTGTCATCAGGACACGCGCATCTATGCCAGATAGGTCATCTGCTGCCCCCCGTGGGCAGGGTGTGGCTCCATCCACCCCACCTCTCATACACCCTGCCAAGACTGTGTCGGTCCTAGTTCATGCACCTCAGATCAGGCCTGACCCTATCCCTCTACCCCCAATGCCTGCACCTACTCCCATGCTGAGTGTGCAATCCCACACACCCAGTACTGAGTCCACCACGGCTCCTGCCCCTAGTGTCCACAGTGGCGTAGGACACTCTGGATCCCCACCCCCTTCCAAGCGGAAGAGGAAGAGTGCACGTCCGGCACAGGCTGATGCCCCAGGCACGGCTGCACAGTCCGGCCCATCAAGGAAGCCCAGCTTCACAGACGCCGAACTGAATGCACTTGTTCAGTATGTGTCAGACCATGATAGGGAAATGGTCATCGTTGCAGGGTCCAAGACCACACATGCCAGACGCCAGGCACACTGGCAGACCATTGCTGACAAAATAAGTGCCCTTGGAGTAGTGAGGCGCACAGCTAGTGATTGCCAGAAGCGCTGGAATGACCTTAAGCGCAGGGCAAAGGATAAGCTGGCCTCAAGTCATGCCGCAACCTTGGTGACTGGAGGTGGGTCCCCAGCACAGGAAATAGAACTCACACCACACGAGTCCGTAGCTGGATCCTACGTCACCGAGGGACAACTCCAAGGTGTGGGAGATCTCCCTGATTACGAGGCATCATCCGGTGAGTGCACATGCATGTGTGTTATATCCATGTGCATGGTGTGTGTGCGAAGCCTTCATGTTGGGTGCCTGTCAAGGGGGTGTGTGGCAGAGTTGATAGTGTCACCCATGTGCCTCATCCAGTATGTTCAGTGCAACACCATGTGCCCACACCACTATCCCTACTGCCAACAGTGCACATATGGCCCTACACCATGGAAGTTCCCCTTGAATTGTCATTTTGTCACGACATTGTTGCTCATTCTCCCCTGTCTATTCATCTTATGTCTTACATACCATTCCTACACTTTCCCCCAGCCATTCAAGTTCCATCGTCACATGCCTGACATGCAATGATACCACATGCTAATGCGTCCTCTGTATATACATGGCACTCAACATGCTGTCATACTCTGGAATTTGCCTTGACACCCACCTCCTACCTGTGTGCTCTTGTTCCGTCTGGTTTCAAGCCCCATTCCCTCACACTCCATGCTGCTCTTCATGGTCTATCTTCCCTGACTTCTACTGTTCAGACCATCGTGCCCTACTCACGACACCTGCTTGCAAACAGTCAAATGAGGGCACCCTGCCCTCCAATGCGACCCACCCTATTGCTGACAAGTACATCTGAGCCTACTCAAGGTTAACTCTCACTGACATCTGCTCATACATGCCTTTGCCTGTCCCATGGACCCTTCACATGGTCCCAGTCCTCTCTCCTTGCTCCTCTTCCACCATCAATGGTGTGACCCGTTGGGGTGTACTCTTGGCCTCCTTCCAATCCTCAGAGGCCACAATTGATGTGTATGGTAATGGGAGCATCTCAGTCCAAGGACCTCAGGCCAACCTTATTCTCCTTGACAAATGCTACCCACATCTCATCAACTTCCTTTCCTCTCCTGCTGTCCCCCCTCCTCTCTCCTCATCTATCCTGCACTGCCTCCCTGCACCCTCCCATGATCCTTCTCCGCCTCCCACTCCAACTCCTACACATGCTGCACCTCTGATCTGTAGCACTCCCCGTAAGTCCTACAAGGCTGTCAACCTCCTCCACATTTACACTCCTTACTCTGCCGCTGCATCAGGCATTCCTCCAATATATGTCACTTACATGAGGTAATGCACCTTGACATCCTTGGTCTCATGGAAACATGTCTGACGGCCAGCTCTGTCTGCATCTTTGACACACTCCTACCTGACGTTCAGGAGATCCTCTCCTTGGCCCGGCACTACTGTGCAGGGGGGGGTGTGCCCTTGCCTTCCCTGAGGGTATTCCTGCCACTGTCACTCCTACGTAGACCTACTCCCCTCTGGAATGGCTTGTGTGACGTCTCTCTCCATCTCACCTCGACATTCACAAACTGTGCGTACTGTGTATGGGAAAACTGGTCAAATGTACTACTTCCTTTCTGAGTGGCCTCACCTCTCCTCCTCACTCATGTCCCCAGACACTGAAATCCTCTTCCTTGGTGATGTACGCATCCACCTGCATGCTTGTTGTCCCCCCCACGTGACTTTTCCGTGACCTCAGCAACTCCCTATCACCCTCTAAACTCCCGTCTGTCCCTACTCATTCTGCAGGGCACACTCTTGATGCTCTGATCTCATCTGACCTTCCCCTCTCCATCCCTCTCTGCACTCCTCTCTCCTGGAGTGATCACTTTCTCCTCTCCTCCCACCTCACCCTCACCACCCCACAGGCAAAGCCACCCTCACCACTGTCACACACCTTCTTGGTATTCCAACCCATGAAGTGTGTGTCAGTCGAGGCTTATGCTGCCAAAATCTCCCCCCCATCCAGCTCCCCCTTAGGCTCACTCCCATCCTGACAGGGCCCACTCCATGCTCCACTCTATGTCAGGTACACTGGATGTCTTTGCCACGGTCATGACAATCCGCCTGAAGCCCCATGCCAATGCTGACTCCTGGCATGACTCGGATCTTGTGAACCCAAAACACAGGTGCCGGGTGGCAGAGAGGAAATGGCCTGCATCATGCTCATCCTCTGGCAAACTGGCCTGCCGCCTGCTCCAAAGGCAATAGCGTCTCACCCTTCTCACCAAGATGAGAGCCCCAATCCAAGGGCACATATCTGCGGCATCTGACAACTCTGCAGGACACATTGAAATCTGCAAGGACCTTGCCGAGCCAGATGCAGTGTGTACCTCCCCTGTCCCCTCCGAGCCCACAGCACTGCATGACTGTCTCTGTACCCCTATAGGCCACCCCCCCAGCACTTGTCTGCGCCTACCACCATCTGCCCTCGACGTTAAGTCCTACTTACCTTGTACAGCACTTCCAGCCGCAACTTCCCCTTGCACTTCATTGTGCCACCCACCTCTGCACTTGCGTTACATGAATGACACCAGCACCAGTAGGATTGTTGAATGGCATCCCCTTCTGCCCCACCACCCCTCAGTGCTCCGCTGTACCTTCATACATTTCTGTACAGGTGCTTCACGAATGCTATATGAATCCATTACAGGTGATGGGGAGGTGGAATCTCATTGTTTACTGCATTTTGTTAATGTTGACAAGGCACTGTGCATCGTGGCCAATTGGGACTAGCAGATCCATGTCCAACATGTTAACTTCTTGATGTGATGAAGCAATGTCAGGACCAGAGTGGCCAAAATCCAAATTAGTTGCCCTCCTCTCCCTCTTCACTTGGTGGCTATGTCACATGCCATGTGTGTGATGGCATGTGCATTTGACATGGCAATCACCGGCCAATGTGTGATGCCAGTGCTAGGCAGCATGGGGAGCAGGCGTTGCTCTCCATTCTCTGTGTCATCATTGTGTGCCCTGAGCCTCCCCTCCAGACCCAGTGATGGTGAATGCATAGGAGGTTTCCCAGTCATGTGGGACATGTGTCATTGAACTACTGGCTCTGTTGTTCATCAGCCCTTGTTGTATGCCATGGTGCTAATGCCTGTTTCCATTTCTCTCTTTCATGTCTTTGCAGGGGACGACGCACTTGTTGATGCTGGGGATGTGGTGGTGGAGCCGTCCCAGGAGGGCAACCCGGGCCGACCTTCCACAAGTGAGGGACGTGGTGTGTTTGTGGGTGAAAACCCACAAGTGCTGCAGGTCGTGCTGTCGAGGGGTGTCTCTGGGGGTTCCTCCCACGAGCAGTATTCAGGTGTAGACTCGGAGGATGACACCTATGTGCAGTCGCAGGTGAGTGTTCTTGGGAGAGAATCTCCTCTGTCCGACCCACCTGCAGCCGGGTTATTGCCCTCAATGGGGATGTCAGTGTCGGCAGCTCAGCCTCCGGTGGTTACGGATGCAGGGCCACACCACACAATCTCTGATCCTGTTCCTGGGGCTGCAGATCAGAGAGGGAATGCAGTCCTGCAGCCTGAGGCTTTGCCGGCACAGCAAGGCGCAGTCCGCCTTGCCCCAGGCAGGTATGGTGCCCGCCAACGTGGTGGCCGTATTCCACCTGGCAATACCGCTTGGGAGCAATCCATCTACGGTATGGCCACCCAACAGGCAGCATCATCCGAGATGATTGCACAGGCCATGGATAGGGTGGCCACTTCCATTGTCCCCCCAGAAAGGCTGATGGAGCGACTGGAGCAGGCTACAGAGTCCATCTGCCAGGCACACAGGGAGGACATGTTGGCGTCCAACATGGACAGGCGGGCAGGACTGGCGACTCTGCGGGAATCACTTTCCATGGAGTCCCAGCGCCACAGGGAAGGCCTGAGGGAAGAATTCCATCACCTCAGGTCGACCCTGTCAGAGCTTGAGGCTTCATCCCATAGAAGGACAGAGGAGCAGCTGGAGCGTCTGACACGGACGCTCTCGGCCGAGATGCAGGCAACTCGTGCGGAGGTCAGGTCATCCCGGAAGTTACTGCATGGGGACCTCCGCATGATTATAATCCAGAACCAGACCTTCCAGACCCGCCTGCTTGCAGCCATGGAGGAGCAAACTCGGGCTTTGCGTGGGCTGCCTCCCATTGTCACACCATCTTCTGAGGCAGCTCCCCCACCTCCTGAGTCAGCTGCAGGGTCTGGCCAGAGCGATAGCGACTCATCTCCCACAACAGAGTAGCCGTGTGGGCCACGAGCCTATGGGGTGTTTTTACTTCCCATGATCCACACAGGTGGATTGTGGCGTGCATCCTGTCCTCGGACCTCATAGGTGGCCCCCCCCTCCCCGCCGGCCCTTTCATGGCCATTTTTTCTTATCATATTTTTCTTTTTCAAGTGTGTTGCCTTGTGTGGGTACCTGGGCATACACTGTATTGTGGCTGGGCACATGCAGGCTTGTCCTGAGTTTGGTTTCGATGCTTGGGTACCTGGCATCCACACCCCTCCTGCTTCCGTTTCCATGGGCTTGCAAAGGGTGTGCCCAAGTGACAGCAAATTACACAGTGACATTGGACTCCCATGAGCTGTTGGGCAGTCCATAGTCAATACTGTGTAGACATTCATAGTGTACATTGTTGTTGCACCTAACTATGCATGATGGTTTGATATGTGCCTCAACTTACATATGTTACTCATGTTTTGCAGGTATTTCACACAGTTCTTCACACGGGCATACTCTCTGGAGTCAGACTACATGTCGGTAGATGTGCAGTGACACTTTTGCGTGGCGCCATCACTGTACATCTGGACGGTGAGGACATACCAGCACAATCAGGTATTGAGACTACCATTGATTACATGCATTGTGTCTTGTTTTGGTGGGCTTCAGGGTGGGTTGGTGTGTAATTTGATTGAAATGACTCTTACACAGGTGTGTAGTAGTGCCTCCATCACGGTTAGCTGTTCAAGTGCGGCTATGTTCCATTTGGGGCACTGCAATTTGTGACACCGGTGTCATGTTGTGAGGGTCAGTTTGTTTGCTCTCACATACCATGACATGGTGTCCTCTGTGGCGGGACTGTGAAGGGATTGGGTGACATGGCAATGTTGTCATGTAGCAATTCGCCTGTGCCAATGCATTTTTGATGAATGGAGTTGTGTCTTTTCATAGTTATGCATTGCTGGTGTATGTGTAGGTAGGGGTGCACACATAGTGACACTTCCATGTTAACAATCTCAGGCTGATGTGTTTCTGACAGTTTATTGTCAAGAAATTTTGTGACATTGTCAGGTAGTGTCATCATTGATCGTCAGATGGTATGTGCCAGAGCAGTGTGCACTAGCCAGCACTGTGATTCCTAGGTGAAGAAGTTGGCCACCAGTTGCGTACGGGCTGCCTCCCCCCGTGCCCTTTCCCCTCCCATGCGCAGCGGGCGTGCATGTGGTTGTGGATGTGGGGGCACCACCATGTCCACGGGCAGGCCCCGGCGTGTTGCAACGTTGTGCAGGACACATGCTGCCACTATGATCCTGCACACTAGTGAGGGAGCATATAACAGCTGCCCGCCAGAACGGTCAAGGGAGCGAAAGCGTGACTTCAGCACTCCGAATGTGCGCTCCACTATGCCCCGTGTTGCAATGTGGGCTGTGTTGTACCTTACCTCGGGTGGCGTGGTGGGGTTCCGGATTGGGGTCATCATGTGGGGGCTGATAGGGTAGGCACTGTCCCCTGCGGAGGTGGTGATGGGTATCATTAGTGGTGTTGTGACATGACCCTGTATCTGACATGCATGCATGTGCAGTGGCATTCATGCTCACCAAGCAGCCATGTATCTCCATGCCGGCCAGCCTCTAGGTCCCGGCTTAGGGTAGACATTCTGTAGATGAAGCTGTCGTGGGTGGACCCGGGATAGTTGGCATATACTGATGTGATGATTCCCTTGGCATTGCATACAACTTGCACGTTGATGGAATGCCAGTGCTTGCGGTTTCTATAGATGTGCTCTGTTGCCCTGGGGGGACCTAGAGCCACATGGGTGCAGTCAATTGCACCAAGCACTTTGGGGAATTGAGCCACACCATAGAATTCCTGGATGCACGCCCGCCTTTCTGCAGGAGTCCTGGGGAGATATATGTGCCTGCGGACTGATGGCCGTGCAGTGATGATGTTCAAGACCTGGTGTAGACAGCGTGACTGCGTGGCCTGTGACACACCACCCACTATGGCACTTGTCCGCTGAAAAGATCCAGTGCCCAAGAAGTGCAGTACATTCAGGACCTTCTGCAGGGGGCTGAGTGCTTGGGAGCACAGGGTGGGTGATGTGAGGTCATCCTCCCACTCACTGACCAGGTCCAGTATGATGTGTGCTGGAAACCTGTACCTCCCATACACCTGGTCATCAGGCATCCCGAATAGGCTGGTTCTGGGTGAGAAAATTCTGGCCCTGACTCTCCTCCTCCTCCTCCTTTGGTAACCCACAGCCACTGCTGCTAGGAACGGTATGTTCATCTTTGCACTGAGCTTGTAGGATGTTTTCACGTGAATATTTAGACGTGCCGGGTCACGTACGCCTGCTTCCTGCAGGCATACGTCTTTCCGTATTGCCTGTTGTAATTTTGCACGTGTCGTGGCCGAGCGTGTGTGACTACATGCTCGAGGTTTACCAGGTTAAATGTACGTTATTAATATTGTAATTGTATTCAGATGTAAATGGTAACCGGGCGTTTTTCACGCGCGCTGTTGAATATGCGATTACTCGCTGTGTGCCTTTGGACCAATGAAATCGGGTACGCGTGCTGACGCGCTCGCGCGGCACGTGTATTTTTTTCACGTGGGTTGGGAAACACCCGTGCGTCATAGGCGCGCTTACGCGCCTGGCCCTTTGGACCAATGAAATCGGGTACGCGTGCTGACGCGCTCGCGCGGCACGTGTATTTTTTTCACGTGGGTTGGGAAACACCCGTGCGTCATAGGCGCGCTTACGCGCCTGGCCCTTTGGACCAATGAGATCGCGTACGCGTGCTGACGCGCTCGCGCGGGAGGTTTATTTTTTCACGCGGGTTGGGAAACGGCCGTGCGTTATAGACGCGCTTACGCGCCTGGCCCTTTGGACCAATCACGCGGGTTGGGAAACGGCCGTGCGTTATAGACGCGCTTACGCGCCTGGCCCTTTGGACCAATGAAATCGCGTACGCGTGCTGACGTGCTTACGCGCTGAGGGCCTTTCCTCGGATTCCACGCAGACGTGCATGATTTTCACGTGCCAATTCACTCCGTATCAAGCTGGCCACGCGTTCACACACGGAAGACCACGCTCCTGCCCCTAAGGCCGGAATCCTGCCCCCCAGAGCCCCGAGCACGCTCCCACCTGCCATCTGCTGCTGCCTGACTGCCTGCTGCCCACGTGCCCTGCTGTTTGCTGCCTGCACATCAGCCAGGGGTGCAGTTGCTGTGACCACCCCTGCTGGAACCAAAGACTCCCGACAGCCGTACCATCGCTCCACAGCCCAGCCCCAGGACCCAGTTGGCCACCCACTCCTGCCTCTGGGGTTGCCATGTCAGGGAGCACAACATCTGGCACGACTGGCAACCCCCGGCCAGGGAGGCAGAGGGGCACCAGCTTCAGTGCCACCGAAGTTGGTGTCCTGGTGGAGCGAGTCCTGGGGCAGTATGATGCCCTCTACGGACGGATGCGCCTCGACAAGGAAGGACGGACCAGGATCTGGACGGACATTGTGACTGCCATCAACGCAGAGGGGGTGGCAGTCCGAGAATTCCATCAAGTCAAGAAGCGCTGGGAGGATTACAGGTCCAGGACCCTGAACAAGGCCCGGCGCCTCGTGAAGGCAGTGGATGCCAAGGGGCGGCGGGGCCACTTGTCGCAAGATGAACTTCGGGTCCTGGAACGCATATCCCCAGCGCTCCATGTCCAGGTCCTTGGGAGGCAGACCCGTCTGGAGTCGAGCGGTGAGTGTACATGCATACTGATTGTAAGCTGTGTGTGTGGTGGTGTGCCAGGAGTATGCATGTTGCACATGTCTTTGTGTGGCCATGTATAAATGTGTGTGTGCAGGGCTGTGAGACAAGCACATGTGTGCCTGTGATGTGTGACACAAGGATGGTGCATGTGTGTGTGTGTGTGCTTGCAGTGCAAATGCTTGTGTGTGGGCACATGTGTTTGACTGTGCATGTGAGTTGGCATGCTTGTGGTGTGACACATGGATGTTGATTCCAGGTGCATTAGTCTGCAGCGTGTGCGTGTGTGTAGTTGTGAAGGGTGCAACAGTGTTGCTACATGGATGCAGGTGACACTGTCATGTTGGAGAGTGAATTGCAAATGTGACATGGATGTTCATCTCATGACTGACAGTTTGCGGAGTGGTACACATGCTTGGATGTGTGCTTTGCATGTGTGCATGTGTATTTGAGTCCGTGTGTATCATGTGATGTGTGGCTCACCTTTGTCTGCTCATGCTGCTGTATGTGAATGTATGTAGCGGGCTGTAGCAATATGGCTGTTGAATGACTCATGTGTGTGCGTTGAGGAGACAAGTGTGTTGGGGATTGTGATGCCAGGTCTGGAGTATGACAATGCCACTCTTGTACAACTGTTATGTGTGTGAGTCAATTGTACAGTGTCCTGATGCCTGTCTCCTGTCTCTCCCTGCCTGCAGCGTCATCTGATGTGGAGGGCGGAGAAGGTGCTGTGGAGCACAGCAGCAGGGATGCCACCGCCAGCCGGAGACGCAAGGCCCGGCTCCCCTCCCCTGTTGTCATCTCATCGGGGAGTGAGGAGTCCGGTGCTGTGTCCAAGGTCGCAGCTGCCGAGGGGAGGTCCAGGAGGCGCAGGAGGAAGTTGGACTCCTCGGCAGCAGAAGGGGCAGCTGAGACCCCACAGGGTTCCGCGGCGGAAGATGGCAGGGAGTCATCCAGGTTGGTGGTGGGTTTGGTGGAGGAGGAGGCCGTGCAAGGGACTGAGATGGGGTCTGGAGGTGGGCATTCCACTGGTGCTAGTGGTGCAGCACAGGGGCAGGGACAGGAGGCAGCACAGGCCGCCGCGGAGGTGCCTGTGTGTAATCCTGTCCCCGGTCCTGTGTCTGCATCATCTTGCACCAGCAGGGTTGCCCACGTCCGGACCCATTCTCAGGGAGACCAGGCTGTGTTCCTCCATACACTGGGCCTTGTTCCGACCCCCTCCTCACCTGAACCCCCTATGCGCCAGTCGTCCTCCGTGCCATCTTCCTACCCACCTGTCACCTGGGTGCCCTGTGGAGCTGCCTCTGACGATGGGGCCAGGCTGGTGGAGGACACATCCCTGCCCCAGTCGGGAGTCGTGAGTCCAGCAGGGGTGGCCACCGCAACAACAGCACCCCAAACAATGGAGGATGTGCAGGCAGCAGGTGTCAGGGCACCGGCACCAGCACGTCAGCAGCAGGAGGAAGAAGGTGGGAGCCTTGATGGCTCGGGGCCATCACCATCAGAGGGGCAGGCATCAGCCGGAGGGCAGGAGGACCCTGGACGTCAAGTGGCTTCCGTGTGGCAGCGGTTGGGCCATGCCATAGATGCGGAGCGGCGGCGGGCGGAAGAGGCGCGGCTCGCTATGGTCAGGGCGGAGAACTCCATGCGGAGTGCCCTGAGGCGGGCCGAGTGCCTCGAGGCCATCCGCAGGGAGTTGGAGGTGGGTACATCGGCGTCCCTGCGGACCCTCGGGGCTGTGGAACGGGGCCGCCTCCGGGACATCGAGCGGGAGTTCGATGATGCCCTGGCCCGGAACAACAATCAGTGAGCCGCAGGACTTGCCCGCCGCCTTTGTATATAGTTCTGTAGTTTAGTTGTAGTTAGGTTTCCTTTGTTTTAATGTTATTATTTGGTTGCCAAAGGACAATGCACCACATTTTTGTATATAGACATTTTCTTACTTAGTGTAAATAGTTAGGTTTCATTTATTAGGGCTCATGGACCCGGATCATCATGTTGATAGTTTGAGGGATGTTAATATTTGTTTTAATTTTTCACATGAGGCAATGTGTTTCTTCTTTCATTTGTACTTGGATGTAATTTTGGACTTTGACTTTGGACCCCTATTTTACTTTATTTTTGTTAATTAGTGTTCCTGATTTTTTTGGTTGTACTTTTTTATTATTTAGTTTGCATTGCATGTTTATTGTTATTTTTTATTTTTACCATCCTTGTTTATTTTTAATACATTTTCATTTGATCCTTCAATGTGTTGTATCATCTCATTGCTTTCATGCATGACATGTGGGGGTGTTTGGACATTCACTTGCAACATCTGTGTGTGACAGACATGTGTTCATTCATATGATTTACATTGGGTGTGTCACATGTCATTGTGTTTGATATGTGGGTGGATGGGATAGTTGTTTGGGAATTCTTGCAGGGCAGGCTGTCCATTACGGTCATGATTGTGTGGGGTTGTGACCCAGGTGAAGGTGGACATGGATGGTACATGGGTGGGGGCCTTCTGGTAGGTGCCCCTGACTGCGGGGGGGGGGTGGTGTTAGACATGGGTGGGGGCCTTCTGGCAGGTGCCCCTGACTGCGGGGGGGGTGGGGGTGGTGGTAGACATGGGTGGGGGCCTGCTGGAAGGTGCCCCTGACTGCTGGGGGGGTGGGGGTGGTGGTAGACATGGGTGGGGGCCTGCTGGAAGGTGCCCCTGACTGCTGGGGGGGTGGGGGTGGTGGTAGACATGGGTGGGGGCCTGCTGGAAGGTGCCCCTGACTGCTGGGGGGGTGGGGGTGGTGGTAGACATGGGTGGGGGCCTGCTGGAAGGTGCCCCTGACTGCTGGGGGGGTGGGGGTGGTGGTAGACATGGGTGGGGGCCTTCTGGCAGGTGCCCCTGACTGCGGGGGGGGGTGGGGGTGGTGGTAGACATGGGAGGGGGCCTTCTGGCAGGTGCCCCTGACTGCTGGAGGGGTGGGGGTGGTGGTAGACATGGGTGGGGGCCTGCTGGAAGGTGCCCCTGACTGCTGGGGGGGTGGGGGTGGTGGTAGACATGGGTGGGGGCCTGCTGGAAGGTGCCCCTGACTGCGGGGGGGGTGGGGGTGGTGGTAGACATGGGTGGGGGCCTGCTGGAAGGTGCCCCTGACTGCGGGGGGGGTGGGGGTGGTGGTAGACATGGGTGGGGGCCTTCTGGCAGGTGCCCCTGACTGCGGGGGGGGTGGGGGTGGTGGTAGACATGGGTGGGGGCCTGCTGGCAGGTGCCCCTGACTGCTGGGGGGGTGGGGGTGGTGGTAGACATGGGTGGGGGCCTGCTGGAAGGTGCCCCTGACTGCTGGGGGGGTGGGGGTGGTGGTAGACATGGGTGGGGGCCTGCTGGAAGGTGCCCCTGACTGCTGGGGGGGTGGGGGTGGTGGTAGACATGGGTGGGGGCCTGCTGGAAGGTGCCCCTGACTGCTGGGGGGGTGGGGGTGGTGGTAGACATGGGTGGGGGCCTGCTGGAAGGTGCCCCTGACTGCGGGGGGGGTGGGGGTGGTGGTAGACATGGGTGGGGGCCTTCTGGCAGGTGCCCCTGACTGCGGGGGGGTGGGGGTGGTGGGAGGCATGAGCAGGTGTGCAGGGTAGTCCCCTGTGGTGTGGGTTGCATGCAGGGGATGTGGAGGGTGTGAATGGAACACCTGTGAGGACCCACCCAGCAGAGCCGCGTGTGAAACTTCCCGCGCACCCCTGTAAATGACGTACCCTAGTTTTTCGCGTGTAGGATTTCACGCGCACCCCTGGAATTCCCATAGCCTAGCTTTTCGCGTGTGAAACTTCCCGCGCACCCCTGTAATTGACGTACCCTGGCTTTTCGCGTGTGGAACTTCACACGCACCCCTGATATCGACATGGCCAGGGCAATCGCGTGTGGGACTTCCCCGCACCCCGGGATACACGTACCCAGGGCAATCGCGCGAGTGACTTCTCGCGCAACCTGTTGTACACACACGCGCGAATTTTTGAACAGTGGGTGTCCGTGTTAATGGCGTACACCTTTGCACCTCATTTGTCCTTTGGGGTCACGGTATGGCCCATTGCTGTATGTGGGTGGTATTTGTTGGCGCAGGTTTTGGCGCACTTTCGTTAAGTGCGTCGGGACGCTACCGCCTGCTTACTTGTGGCGTACGTTTTTGGGCCTGTGCGCTGGTTTGATCGAGCGCTGTTTTGCCCTGTTCGAATCCATGAATACGTGTTGCCGGAGAGCGTGTGGGCGTTCCGCGCACTTGCCTCCTGTACTTCCCCGTGCCGCCCACATTCTTCCCCATTCCGAGTGTTGTGCCCCATTTTATTCCCCATTCCGAGTGTCCCGCCCTGTGTTCCGCCTACTTTAGAGCTGTGCGCTGCGCTCGGAGTGATAGCGCAGTGGCCGTGGCGCACGCCGTTGGTTGACCTGTGCGCCGGCGTGCGCCGCGCACTTTTTCAGCGCACGTCCTATGCTTTTCTTACGCACGGACTTCCATGAATCGACGTGCGCTGGTTTCCCTGCGCTTTTCGCTATTTTTCGGCGCAGCGCACGTATAGGCCCCTCTGCGCCGGAATTTTCGGCGCACATTTATTCCATGAATCGGCCTGATAGTTTTATATAGCGTTACAAACCCTCAGGTATCTAAGTTGATATTATTATCCCACTGGGTGGTACTCAATTCTTCGACCTCAAAAGGATAAAGCACTGAGTTGGCCTGACAGGATTTTAACCGGCATCAGCAAGCTGTGCACAGATGTCAGAATGAGCACTCAACTTGCTGTGCTATCTGACAAGCTAGTGCAGCTTTTTGAAGTTAAGAAAATAATTCAGTAGATTGCTCACAAGTGTATTGTTCACACCATAGCAAACATTCCATAACGTCACCTAGCAATAGCATAGCATAGCGAAACATAACATTTCCCAGCACAGCATACCATAGTGTAATAAAAGAAGCATAGCGTAGAGTACCATAGCACAGCATACTTACATAGTACAGCACAAGGTTAATGAACATACCATAATACATTTAATAAAATAACACAACGAAGTACAGCAATGAATCATAGCATAACCGCGCATAAGGGTGTGTCATGAACACGTGTCACTTCTTTTAACAGTGATCGAATGCATGCGACAAGTGTTTATCTAGGCCATGCTGCAAGGTGGTATGGGTTATTGAAGTACAACTATGCAAGTGCTGTGTTTGTTACATGCATATAGCAGAACGTTGCTGCTTAACACTCATTGGCGGCTGAAACACCCTTTACAGCTGGACGATTGGCCTTGTGACTGAGTCCTTTAGCATTCACGGACCTGAGAATGATCTCCACATTCCTGTATCACACGGCTGTCCATGAATCTATCATGTACTCAGACTGAAGGCCACTGTAGTGCAAGGGTCTGCATCCTGTGCCTCAGCCAATGCTTTCCCCATCCATCCCAATACTAGCCTGTACCAGCAGTTGCTACAGCACCACACATGTGACATGGAGCAGCAGCAGTGTGATGGGCTGGTGGTGGGTCGATCTAGGTCTATAAATGAACTGGCCCGGGCCGTGGTGCCCGCACTGCGGGCTGCGGCCGCCAGCCCCGGGGCCGGCATTATTGGGCCAAGATTTTATGGGCCCTGGCACTTATTTTTTTACAAATTAAGCACTGGGTGGAGATGTGCTTGGATGCTAGAATGACCGAGTTGGACCTGTGGGAGGAAGAAATGAGACTCAAAATTGATGACTTAGAAAACAGCGAGGAGGAAAACAACGTGTGGATACTGGGCTTGAAGGAGGCGGACAGGGAGACCCCCAGGCAAGTTGAGGAAAAGGTCCAGGCGCTGATTCACCAGCTCTTTGCAGCGGAAGGGGCAGGACGGTACAGCTGGAGAGGGTGCATAGGGGAGGAAAACCCTTTGGAAATTGTCCCCGCTCTATTGTTGTCAGGTTCTTGAGCTATAAAGACAGACAAGAGGTCCTCAACAGAGTGAAGCAGCAACAGGAGATAGAGTTTGAAAGCTGCAGGGTTACTATATACCAGGACCTCTCTAATTTCACTCTGGCGCGGAGAAGAAGCTGTAGACCGCTCACGTCCCTGCTACGTGAAAGAGAAATCTGCTATCGGTGGGGGTACCCATTCTCTCTGGAATTTGAGACCGAAGGGTAGAATATAGACTAACATCAATTGAGGAGGCTGCGCAAGCTCTGCAGCACCTCACATCGGCTGGGGAAAATCAAGAAAGGGCTCGGTCGGGCCCTAGGGCTCCGACTCCTGGAGAGACACGTGCACGACCCGCACCTGTCCCACAGAGGAGGAGGGCCCAGACGGGGCGGAAGTTCCTGAAGCTCAGTTGCCCGTCACCAAGGAAAGACCAGACTTGCCCAGACCAGCAAAGAGATTGAATGGCACCAAGATATACAAGGGCATCCAAAATGAGAACATGAGGCCTGGGTAAGCACAGGTACACTTGAAATGATGGCTGGAGGGAGGGTGTTCCACCTTTCCCATAGTGGCCCTCGGTGGCAGAGGGGGCGTCTCACACTTTGTTGTTCAGACCTCCACGTTGGAAGTAATTTATGTTTCTACAGTTAAATTGTTGGGTATGGGGTTTAATTTGGACACCGGCACAAGTAGGACTATAGTACGATATTCCATATGGGGCTCTCCGAATTCAATACGGGCTACGCCCAGGGAGACGTTGAACACAGGCACTGAGATGGGATTAACCAAAGCTACAACTGGCTATGGGGGTGAATGAGGTTAAAAGGGGGCTGAGGGTGGGTACCCTAAATGTGAAAGGGCTGAATTCTCTGGTAGTGAGGGTATTCCGGAAGGCGTCCTTAAATGGCTTATTACTGGTGGAGGCCAGACTAGTGGAGGGACAGGAGCAGGTGTTGAGGGGGGTAGGAATAGGTGAGGTCCACTTGACCTGTGGCCCCGAGAAAGAAGGAGGGGTGGGAATCATCCTCCACAAGCATCTACGAACCCAGGATACCGTAACCACGGCCCTTCTCATGGACAGACTGTTGATACTTAAGGGGTTACTTGATGGTGCCAGAATACTTCTGGCAGTATTATATGCCCCTAATCAGGGACAGGAATCTTTTATAAGGAATGCACTAGAGAAGATACATGGGCGGGAGGCTGATCTCTACATCATTGGGGGGGGATTTCAATGCTTGGGCGAATGCAACATGGGGTAGAAAGACTAAGGAGAGGGAAGTGGGGAAAGGCAAGGATAGATGGGGTCATATGAGACATGCAATGGAACGTCATGCCCTATTGGACATGTGGAGGTACATGCACCCAAGAGAAGAGGGCTACACATTTTATTCCCCTCCGCACAAGAGTTATACAAGGATTGACTGCCTTCTTTTAAATAAAGAGCAGGGTTCAAGGCTGCTGGATAGCACAATTAAACCCGTAGGTTGGTCAGACCACGACATGGTGACAGGGACTCTTGAGATTTCTGGATTATTTAGACCCAGGGGGGCATGGCGGTGTAATGATTCACTCTGGAGAGTTCCTCTCTTCTCAGACAGCCTAGAGGAGGAGTTAAGGGAACACTTCACACTGAATGATACAGGGGAGGTGAGTTCGGAGATAGTCTGGGATGCCGGGAAAGCTACGTGGAGGGGCACATTAATGAGGGAGGGAGCAAGGAAAAAGAGAGAGAGGGGCCAGGTAGAGAAGAGGCTTCTTGAGGAGATAATACAGATGGAGGTAGAGTTGCATACAGGAAGGGGAGACACAGAGGAGTTTAGGGAGCAGGTCCTGACAAAGAGGGCTGAATTGAGAACTCTGGGGATGGGGGAAACGGCCTGGAAGTTGAGGTATTTGAAACAGAGATACTATGAAAAAGGAGATAGGGCGGATGCGCTCTTAGCATCGAGGCTCCGATTCCAACGGGCAGAACGATGGGTTGCGCAGCTGGGAGATGTGGGGACAGGAGAGGAAGTAAGGCGCACACCAGGTGCTATAACCGATGGCTTCATGCGCTATTATGAATCATTGTATGTGACGGAAGTAGAGGGGAGGGGAGTGAGGAGATAGGGCAGTACCAGAGTGATGTACACATGAACAGGCTTTGCGCGCCTGAGATTGTCCACCTGGACAGCCCAATTACAGAGGACGAAGTCCAAAGAGCAATATCCCGCCTCCCTACTGGGAAATCTCCTGGGGAGGATGGTTATACAATTGAATTTTACAAAAAATATTCACGAATCCTGGCCCCACACTTGACGAAATTATATAACTACATTTTGGATACAGGGAAAGCCCCGGCATAGTTTAGTAGGGCCCTGATATTGGTTATCCCCAAGGAGGGGCGAGACCCGATGCACTGCTCGTCATATCGTCCTATCTCCCTCCTAAATGTGGACGAAAACATTTTTACCCACATTTTTGCGATGAGATTTGAGGATAAACTGCCTCGGATAATACATCCCGACCAAATGGGATTTATTCTGGGAAGGCAAGTCCCGGATGCGATCAGGAAAACCCTTGACCTAATGGAGCATGTGGGGAATCACCCCAAAGAGAGGGCACTCCTGAGTTTAGACGCATTTGATAGGGTGGAGTGGGCCCTCCGCTTTAGGGTCCTGAGTCATATAGGGGTGGGAGAGAGGATGTGTAGAGCCATCAAAGCGATTTACACGGGGTCAACAGCAATAGTTGTGGTTAACGGAATCACATCTAGTGAATTTCGGTTGACTAGGGGCACCAGGCAGGGCTGCCCTTTGTCGCCCTTGCTCTTTGCCCTGACCATGGAACCCCTGGGTGAGAAGATAATGGCGTAGGAGGGGATAAGGGGAATCAAGGTGGGCCAACAGATGCATAAGATCAGCATGTATGCAGATGACGTTCTCATGTACCTTGCTGACACTGGGGAATCACTGCAGACTGCCCTGAGAGTTATAAGGGAATATGGGAGGGTCTCGGGATTTAAGATTAACATTGACAAGTCGGTCATCCTTCCGCTGGGCGAGGGCTCACAACAGCTTATCAGATGGTCAGAACTGGGGATACCAATTGAAAGAGACTGTATAAAATACTTGGGGGTACAAATACTGAGGGAACTGGAGAGAATATATGAATGCAACTTCCCCCCGATCATGCATAAATTAACGGGTGAAATGGAAAAGTGGGGAAAGCTAACTATTTCACGGATTGGGGGATTAAATGCACTTAAAATGGTGATTCTCCCATGATTTTGTATTTATACCAAGCACTCCCAATAGACATACCGAGAACCCACTTTGATGATCTGAGAAAGAAGATGCTTAGGTTTCTCTGGCAGGTGGGATAACGGAGGGTAGCCTATAAGCTCCTGATCCATCCGAAGGGAAAGGGAGGGGCTGGTTTTCCCAAGATGCAAACATACCATAGAGCGGCCCAGCTCAGAGCCCTGGTCCCCCACCTGCGTATGGATAAGGATAAGCAGTGGGTAGGAATTGAAAACTACCGCTTCCGCCCGGTCACCCTAGGGGAATGGTTTTGGGCACCCACGAAATCGATGCCAAGAGGGATCCACCTACACAAAATCCTGGGCCTGTTACTTGCATTCTGGAGTGACAAGAAGGGTATGAAAGGGTTCACAACTTGGCCCTCCCCGCTGAGCCATAATGGGCTCCACCCATTCAGGATGCTATCCCTGGTCATGAACGTTTCCAAGACTGATTTGAGGCGGGGCTTCAGCGGGTCGGACAGGTCGTTAAGAAGGATGGCTTCTTGGGAATACCTGAACCTGAAACGGCCCTGGGGCTGGGGACCCTCTCTGTATTTAAGTATCTTCAACTAAAGGGGGCTTTAATGTCTGGAGAGTGGAAACAGAAGTTCCAGAGAGACTTGACACCCATGGAACGTATACTTGATACAGCGGGAGGCAGCGGGGGTCTCATCTCCAAAATGTACCAGGCACTATTAGAGGCAAGGGGGGATGTGCTGGGCACGCTCGAGAGGAGATGGGAAGGAGACATGGGTATGGAAATAGACCGGAACAGTGGGGGAGACTCTGCCTGAACGCCCATCGAACGTCCATAGCCTGCCAATATAAACAACATGGGCTAAAGCTGTTGGAGGAAATGTGTACTCATAGCAGACTATTGGTATATGGGGTGGAAGTGTGTCAAGGTACAGCGCTATTGGAAAGAAGTGCTGGGCTGGGTTAGGGACCTGGATGGGGTAGAAAGGGAGATGGACCCGTTATTGATCCTGTTTGGAACCGAAACAGCAGATGAGAATTGGAGGAGGTTACCACATATCCCGCATTTCCTCTTGTTGGCAGCAGGGGCCTGTTTAGCGGGTGGGTGGAAAAGGGAAACACATCCGAGTAAAAAGGAATGGGCAGCAAAGGCACTAGACTTGTACAGGATGGAAGAATTGACGAGAATAATGCACAATAGATCTCCCACGAAAGCCATCGAGTGGGCACCGTTTTTGGAGAAGTACGACCCTGAATACAGGCGTGGGAGGGGAGAGGGGGATGACGAGGAGCCGGGCCTCTTGCCACAGAGATAGGGCTCAGTACCCCACTAACCGAACATGAGAAGCAGAGTTGTGCGAATGGGTGGAGAAGCGTAGGGTCAGAACCCTGTGGGCAACTGGACTTGGGACAGCCCACCCGGATCAGTGAACCCCCAAGAGCAAAGGAAAAGAAAGGAGCAGGAGAATCCGGTGCGAAGGGAAAAGAGCTAATCCTGGTCCGGCTGGAACATTGTTGGGGATAGGGAGGGGGGAGGTTTTGTTTTGGGTTAGTTTTGGGAGTGGGGGAAAATTTACATAAACAAATGGTATGCATGATTATGAAGAAGTAAGCGGTTTCCCGCAATGTAATGTTGATATGCTTATGCCAATAAAAATTTGATTTAAAAAAAAAACTAAGTATAGGAACTATAAAACTTAATTTAAAAAGTAGAGGAGCACTGCCACCCACTTCGACCACTGCATATGTATATATTTTTAGCAGCCAGATACAGAGGAAATACATTGAAAAACAGGAAGGAAGTGTAAGAATTGTGAAAAATGGTGGAAGATTTGGAATATGTTCCTCTCGATCCCCCAAAGATGGTGAATGGACTGCCTATACCCTGTGTCCCTACCACTACCACGCCCACTGCCCCAAGCACTCCAGTATCCCCTACCCCAGTGTCCCCTGTAGACACAGGACAGTCCTCTCCGTTAGGGTGTTACCCCACACCCACTGTGTCAGGATACTCAAATCCCACATATGTCCTTTGCCCGCTACTTCTCCCCCACCACCCACACCGGCACAGTTTCAGCACCTCCCCACTCCTATAGTGTTTGCAGCTGTGAGAGCTATAGCACAAGAAGAAACAGATAGAAGGCCACAGAAAGAGTTGAAAGAAGTGCTGAGAAAGGCAGAGGAAGAGCTAGCAAGGTTAAAGGTAGATAGCAGAGATGGACAGTGAGCACCTATTGAGACTGAAGAATGGAGAATGGGAGACATTTTTTTTAGAATTGACAGTACTGCGATTAAGGATGTGCAGATAGAGAATGAGAGGGAGGAGAGAAGGAGAAGGCTGGCAGATAGTTTGGATTATGGAACTGTACGGTCTGATGATGACCATGACAAGATGTGACAGAGGATGAGGTGTGGGATACGGTGGACGAGCTGGAAGATGAAGAAGAGCCGCCTGTGATATTGCCGTGGGTGGAGAGTTTGTGGGGACCTAGGTTGACAAATAGGTATAGGCGTATGACAGTGTCAAAAAGATCACAGGCGGGGAAGAAGAAAGTGACCAAGGCAGTGGGGGCACAATTTCCATAATTACATAAGGGGCTGGGGAGGGCCCAATACATACCATGGGCCCACATGGATAAAAATAATCTAATAAAGGCACTCCTGTCCCCTACAGCTGGAGTGGGTAAGTGGATATATGCTTTTGAGATGCAGACAGCTGATACTATCTTGGCAGTGGGAGATTTGGAACGTTTATTCATTGCAATACCGGGGGATCAGGCAGATGACATTTGGGTTAAAGGAGGGTTTACGGGAGTGAGGCTAGGGGATGATAGCTATGATGGAGCACATTTCAATGGCAATAGACCCCACGTATGGGTGGCGCACATATCCAGATACGCCAGATCTTCAATAGATAATGCAGCAGACAATGCAGGATGATGTAGCCTCCGCTCAGTACATTTAGCAAATTCAGGAGATGTGGGGGGCAGAAACAGGAGATTTGTGGGACCGAGCGATTTCATTCTTTTATTTTGTAGTGAAAAGAGGACTCCCGAAGGAAATACAGAAGGCCCTTGATAAGCTAGTGGGGATTGAAGCTGGGGGATGGGCGGAAATACAGTCTATTAGTGTACACCATTACAAAGGTTTAAAAGAAAAAGAGAAGGAAATGGCTCAGAGGGCACTAATAGAGGAAGCAAAATGGGTGCAGAAGAAATTGGACATAGTTGCATTGGAAGGGGCAGTAACAGCGGTACAGACAGAAGGGCAGGCAGAAGTCAGGGTGATCCAGGGAGATATACGAGCAGCACGTAGTTGGGGAGGTGATTACTATTGGAATGATAGCGCCACAACAAGACAAAGAAGAAACCAGCACTGCACCAGACTCTGCGAGCTTGCTGCCTCTCCAATTACATACAGGGGATGCTGTTTACATCCATAATTTTGTCTGTAGGTGGAGTGAGCCACGCTATAAGGGACCTTAAACGGTAGTGTACGACACTCCATGTAGGGTCAAGGTGAAGGAACTGCGGTATTGGGTGCACCTCTCTGATGTCAGGAGGGCACCCCATGCATCACCTCCTTCTATCAATATATTGTCTGAATATTTCTTGTAAAATTACTATATTGAACTAAGACTTGTGTTCAGAAGGTTTTTACATTTTTTGACCACAGCAGAATATTTAACTTATCTACATCATCGAACTACAAATCCAATATATGTGTGTACGTGTATTTTGTAATACTGATATGCTGCTTTTGTTGTGCCATTGTTCTCATTGCAAAGATTACTTTTTCCATTGATCACGAATTACCCTTCCTCTTCACAGTACGCTCAAGTTGTTTTATAAGTGTCACTGTACTAGGTTTATTTTTTTATCTTTGCTGTGGGTTTCTTTTTGGTATTTTTTAAATTTGTCTAGTGAGTGTATGTGGTTAGGACATATAAAGGAGGGTGTAGTTTAGGGATTGTGTAAATAGGGATTTTTTTATTCTACAGCATCCAATGATGATTTTATGACTGCTATAGTGAATATGAAGAGAATGCGTATAGAGGACACAGTATCATGGCAAAGGAAGTTGCGTGTAAAAAGGGGACTAGACGAGGAAAATGAATATGCCCAGTACAAAGGAGTTATTTTTGGCACAATGTTTGATGTGCACTATCCAGAATTTAGTAACGTGTGGCCCACATGCGCTCTGTATAGGCATATATACATGGAAGGGGTTCACTAGCAGTCACCCCTCTTATCAGCAGACAACACCTGGGCCCATCAATGAATCTCCACCACAAGAACGGAAGACACAGCCTTGGGGAAATGTTACTGTGTTTTATTAGCTAACAGAATTACAGGGATCACACCAGTAAAATAAGTATCCTCCAGTACATATGCATTTATTTATTTTAATTTGTATCACGCGCCACACGCCCATAGGCCTCAGAGAGCTAATACAAAAACAAACATACACAACATAGTAAGGCACATACATAAAAGAATATCAGAGCAAGCTCGGTTACAGGTAGTAGTACTAATGGCAGATCAGAGCATAGTTAAACAATAGTCTTATGTCAGGTCAAAAATCACTTTCAAATTAGAAGTACCCCTTGGTAAGTAATGACACATGCTGAAAAACAATGGCAAAATGCTGGTCCCACAACCCACCAAGATGCAATCCCTATCCTCATGGCCACACCAGTCCAGAACCTCAAACCTGCGGAGGACCTTCAGGTGGGAGGATTTAACAGCCCTGTTCTCTGACGAAGCCATGCCAGAAGGCTTTTCTTGGTTATTTCCCTCTTGGCTTCTCAATGTTAGTGATAATAAAGTTTCTACGATCCAAAAAGCAGTCTCTTACGATTTTATCTTTTATCATCGGCATTTGTGACTTTCCTATTCGAAAACTTTAAGAAATGCATGAGTTATTTTTGCAAGTCACTCAGTGAGCGGGACTGGGCAATACTGGTGTGGGTTTATCCACAACATCAGGAGAGGTACGCTGTGATGCATTTGATCTTTCAATGGTAGCAGGAAGTGAAAGGGGTGTAACTGACTTCAAAGTGTGCATGACCTTGGATTTCAGATAGGCCGGTTCAGTCAGTACAGTCTGCAAGGACTGGTCTGTTCTCTCTGATTGTATATCAGTTTGACAATGTTTATCTTTTCCATCAAGATGGCATTGTACAGTTGGAACTGGAAGTGAGTCTATTTGGCAGGATTTATCCATGCTTACTATGGGAAGTAAATCCATGTACAAAAATCAGAAAAACAAATTCAAAGATTCAGTTCATTGATTAAATTCCCCCTAAGTACAACCCATTGTGTAGGAGTGATGGTAATCTGAGGAGATTCATCAAAACTCAGAGAAGCCTGTACCGTAGAGAGTACCGTAGGGTCTTGCTTATGCTTTTTTGTTTCTGCACCGATAGGGGAAAATACCCCATAGGAGAGGGTGGGAAGGTCAATATAACTTTCGGATTGCTTTCTTGACAGGCCAGTACCTCGCCTGCTTTAAGAGTACCAAGAGCAACTTCAGAGGCATTGTCTAAGTCCAAGGTCATTTCTGGGATCCTAACCTGTAGTCTCATTCTCCTACTTGCGCTAAGTGCCAGAACTTCAGAAAGGCGGTTTCTATTTGCCATTGGGGATTTCGGGATTTGGCCATGGCGCTTTGAATAGCGTGATTAAAGTCTAACTGTGTAAGATGGGAAAGGGGCTTTTTCATGCCATGTTTTATTTTACAGGCATACTGCAAAAAAACGTTATTAGCCTCCAGAATATATAATGTTCTTTGGTATGAGTTGGTAATAATAATAATTTGCCACTTATAAAGTGCTACGAACCCTCAGGTATCTGAGCGCTGCTTATATATTACCCACGGTGTGTGGTGCTCATTTATCGACTTTGGAAGGATGAAAGGCTGAGTTTGGCCCCGCCGGATGCGAACCTGCGTTAGCAGGCTCTGCACTGGATGTCAAAGTGAGCGCTCTACTCTCTGTGCCACTTGACCGGCTAAGTTGTAAACTGTGTCAGCTTGGAGAAGACCCCCCTCTCTTCCAATACCAGGATTACCACACACCCACCAAGGTAGTGGGAGGAGGCTGAGCAGCCAAGGTACAGGGTCCTTAAGTGCCAGTCACCAGCCAACAGAGAGAACGCCCTCACCGTGTACCTGGAACATCACCTGCAAACTCTAAAGCCAACGCCGTATGGAGTTACGGTTCCACCCGCGAAACCGGGCATGCTGCCGAACTCTGCGAGGAAGCAGGAGCAGGGCTAGAAGAGCAGACCTTACAATGTCAGCGTCAGAAGGCACAAATGTCAAGCTACACTTGCAACAAGAGTTGCAGCCGCTTCCGACAATCGTTACATGCTTCCCAACATATGGGAGCTATAAGGGTTAGTTCTACTATTGGATAGCTGTATCTAGTGACTCCCCCTAGGACTACCTCTACTAGTATCAATCTACAATATTGCAGGATCACAGGGAGACCATTGGCCCTTACAACAAATTATATCCCCACTTGAAAGGTGACTCTGGACTGGGTAGAATGTGTGTCCCCATCCCTGGGACCCTGGACAATTACCAGACTATGTGTACCCTTTCAAGGGAGTGGGACTGATTATGGAGTTGCGATTTGTTCTCTAATGTTGCCATCTCTGATCACCTAAACCTGGGAGAGTGTATTCAGTTAGCAGTTTTCAGGCAGCACTTGTAACTTTTCTCCTCTGGTTCAATGAGAACAGCCTTCTCCGTCTACCTTGGCAGAATGGGTATTGTCCTGTTCAGCTGGGTCATGTGTGCTGAGACCACAAAATGAAGCTGTCCTGCTTGTAATTATGAGGATTTTAGCTTGATTTTCTGCAGGTGGCTCATTGTCTTGGAAACTAGAACTTTCGCGTCTCCACTTGTTCTTGGCTCGGTACATCGTTTCTGCATGGCTCTCTGGCTGCAGCGATTATGTCAGCTTGTCCATGTACTCAAAGCCGTTTCTCCTTTATCATTCATTTCAGAGACCTATAGCGTCCATATTATTCCTCATGGTTTCTCTATGTAAGTGGCAGTCAAGCATGTGCAAACTAAGTATATGAATAATTGTCATCTTGCGGTTTCAGCTTTGGCGAAAGATATGAATATATAGAGATATGTATGTGTATCCGTCTTTTGCCTATGTGGGTCACAAGCATTTGCTTCCTACCTTTATACAATAAACTAGTGCCTGTTTATGTAACTTCATGAATGGATGCGTATGTACTTCATCTATAAATCTGATGTCAGTGATGATGTCATTGATTTCTGGTTTTGTAGTCAGTCGACTTGCTCGATCTGTGAAATTTCCATACTGTTCAGATCATCGATTGGGTATGGTCTGAATGGCTATCTGAGAGAATAACGCTTTTCACACCTGCGATACATCGATTATGGTTATAGGCCCAAGAGTGAGGCAAATCTGTCGTTTCTCTGCCTTCGTGTCGGGATTCGTGTGAGGGGCATGTGGGTCTGATTTGTCCCCCACCTACAATCCCCCATCTGGTCCACTAGTCGACCACATTACCTACATGACTCTCTCTTTTTATCTGCAGTTTCGGGAGCCAAACCTTTGTTATCCCTTCAAGATGTCCATAGTACTATGCATGATCATCCAGGCTCAATGTCACATAACTTCAGTCTCCATCAGGGTTGCAACAAACCAATTTTTCCCAATAATCCACGGGTGTTGTATGGAAACTGGAACACTGTGGGCAACAGAGGACACAGTGTCAGTTGTAATTTCAGTACATTATGTGTTTTTGTTTCCTCATCTTCTTCAGTCTCTACGTGTATTAGTACTTTCCTCCTTAAACTCTTTTTAGTTGTCTTTCTACACTGTGTGATTATTATCCTGATGACACAAAATGTCAGCAACACTAATATCAAAGCCACTGCTAATAATTTCAGTCCATTGGCCATCCATCTTGGTATCCACAAGAATATACATGATAGCCAGCCTTCATCTTTCCCTACAGATACACCCAATCTTGGCGCAAAGCCCTCCTTGGATGGCTTTGAGAAGCTCTACAATGTATCTGTTCTGGTGGGCCATCAGCCTAACTGCTCTCAGCTCTTCCTTGATGGCGTTGAATCCCTTGACGGTTGAGTTTATTGTCTGCATCAGCCCCCAATGCATAATCTGGAGCCATTTGGCATTCGTGTTTGTTTGGATTGCTGGAACAATAGATTAAAAAAAACATCTCAGTTCTGCTGAACAGCCTGTGCTCTGGTGGTATCCCATCAAATACATTTTCCATATCTGATGAGGCATTGTTCCCCCTTTTCACTCTAGTTAACCCTACAGATCTCTTCCTTCTTTTGTTATCATCCATTTAGGGGAATCCCCCTTCTATTTGTATTTCTTCCCGGTGCACTACCAATGCTGTGGTGTTCAAATGTATGAGTCAACATATTCCCCCCCCCCCCCCAGTTGGGTGGCAGCTGCAGGTATGCTTTCGAACCACAGGCCCAGTAGTGGTCCATGATCACTGCTGTTCCGACCTTCATGCCTGGTATTTTTAAAATGTGCTTACATCCCTGTTTTTCCCCAACCTCGACTTCACCGTCATTCAACATAAGGCAGCTCCCTTGAATGGTATGATGGGCATAGGCCCTGCTTTGTTTTCTACCCATGTGAGAAGCTTGGCACTTGCTTCCCATTCTTTGAGGCACTTGTAATTTTCTTGCTGTACTACTTCCACTGGAACGTTAGGTGAGTGTGTGCTTTACTCCAAACCACTTCTTCTTTCCATCCCTCTGTTGTGCATACTTGTCCATACACCAGCATCTGTGGCCTTTCCTAGCATTCTGGCATTCGTCCTATTTCTCTGGGTCCTGTCTTGGCACACATTAACTCTTTTTGTGTTATTATCTGCACTTCCCCTTTTCACCGACCCTTTCTGATATATTCTATACTCTTATCTGTATTCCAGTAATCGTCCATCATTTACTGAGTCTTGATGTAGTTATCTTCATATGGGAATGTTTTCTGGGACATCCACCTTTGTGTTGCTCGTTTCCTGTGAAATCTTCCTCTTGTGGCGCAAAGTGATAAATACATGAGGCATTGTGCTCTTGCTGCTAAAATGTCAGTTTTCACAAATGTTCTTTGTGCACTCATGGCATAGGGGAGGAGAGAGCCAACATATTGGTTCTCTTTTGTCATTTGTTTCCCCACTTTGGCCATACCACATGTTGTTTGATATACAGGATGAATCCGTCATGTCAGAATTGCTGCTGGTTAAAATCTGCTTCTACACTGCGCTTAGCTATCTTTACTTCCTTAGCAGTGCTTATTTCCTGCCCATATATAGCTTCCGTAACATCATGGTTCAGGGTTACATTAGTAAGGGTCAAAGCTTTTGTTTGGGAAAACAACAATCTTCATAGAACAAGGAGTATAAAGATGTAGAGACAACAGAAGCCACAAAACGTTATCACAATATTATGAATTACATTTCCCATGTTGTTATTCTTGAGTGTTTCTCCTTCCAACGCTTGAAAGGTCTGTAAAACTCACCTGAAAAGCCTCCGAAATGCATTGTTATCGTGTTAGTGTGTATCGTGTTAGTGTGTGGTAATTCAAGCTCTACACCTATAGTATTGGGCGAGTGCTGCAAAGAACAATCAGTCCCACACTATTAAGATTCCAAAATCACCAAGCAGAGTAATAATAGATGGGTTCCCACATGGCAAATGTTGGTATGTCTGGGCTACATAAAACAGAAAAGCATTAATAAATAGTCGTGGAGGAATCATTCATTCAGCCTCTGTTTGTATCACAAACCTAATAAAACATTCTTGGAAGGGATTGATTCTATTGAAAATCATATGGCTTGGACAGTCTTTACTTTCTCAACGAATACCTATTGTAAGGAAAAGGAAGTGTGCCTAATCTAGGTGCACGTATTGTCCGTCCTTAACTCTTTGGTCCTGCACTGTGTTATCTACGGTTGTTGTTGTTCTTCTTTGTCTTTTTCTTCTTCTTGCATCCATTCATCTTCTTTTAGACGGGAAGAGGTCTCACCTTGGCATGGCTTAACGTCTCTAATGTAATTCCACACTTTTTTCCCACTCAGTTTAACTGCGCAATCTGTGGCATGTTCTGCTACGTAGGGCCCCTCGAACCTGGGTTTGTACCAGGGTATCATGAATTTTAATAGTAGGAGGGTCACCGTGATAAAGTAGTCGTTACTTGAGGAGATCTTTAATTGACATCTGGGCTGTTATCTTCCTCACTGTTCTTTGACCTCTCCCCCCGTGCCTGCAGTTGACGAGAAATAGAAGACACACTAGCCATCGAGGAATAGACATATTCGTACATTTCTTCTCCAAAAACATTCGAGGTTGCATTTGAGTCTTTCAATGCCCTAGTGGGAGGGGCCAGGGGAAGTTGCATGTGCCGTCATGTTACCAACTTATGGGGCGTTAAATGGTGGTCGGATCCGGGCTGACTGTGCGATGTGAACAGTGCTAGCGGTAAACAGTAAAGCCATCCCTTTTTGCAATCTTTTCTTTGAGCAGGCTGTTGTGCTCACAAACCCTGTTCGCTTGCGGGTAATAGGCGCAGGAGAATTTGTATCCCTAGTAGGGTTGTGATGTGCTCAAAAGTTTCATTTACTAGATGAGGTCCATTGTCTGACTGCAGGACCTCACACCCCCACTGTCATGATCACTGCTTCCAAGGAGCCAGGATCAGCCCAACGTCCTTGGAAGCAGGCCCCTAACCCTAATCCTAAGCACCAGCCGGTCCCCACTGGGACCTTTTGGACCTTGTCCTGGCGCCGGTGGCACCAGGCTCATCAAAACCATTGGTCCTGGCACTGGAAGCGCCGGGCTCATAATAGGTGTGAAGATGCTTGGGTGGACTTACCTGCAGCAGACCATGCTGCTTACTTACCAGCCACTTAGAAGCCATCTGAGAACAGGAACTACTTTCTTACCTGGGTGGGGCAGCTCCACTCCCTGGATACAGCACTGGAACTCTTCTGGAAACTGGAACTCTTTTCTTACCTAGGCGGGGCCGTGGAAGAAGACACCTCATCACTCCAAGGCTATTTAAACCACACCCGATAGATGAAGCGTGCTTCGCGTTATTCTGCATCTGCAGCAGAACGCTCACCGAGTCTGCTCCGGCCTTTCTTCTTCCGATCCTGGACCTGCAAGAATCCTACTTACCATTTCAGTATCCAGACATCATCAGCACCTGCAAAGAACAGAAACAACAGGTTAGCAAGGCGAACTTTACTCGCAGTGCTTACTTACCTGATCCATCGGCTGCGGCCGTTTCTTCACGCCGCATCTCCACCTGCAAGAACAAAAGCATTGCCATACTTACCCGCACGCTGTGAATTCCGGATTTCTTCGTTCTGCATCGCCGCCTGTGAAGACAAAGTATCGTTAACAACTTACTGGCATTCCGCAGACTCCGGCCCTACAACCCAACATCTGAAAGGCAAAAGAAAAGACATTAAGCAGGTATTTACTTACGTCCATCACGCTCGTCGCAATAAAACGCCTGCGAATACTCCGGCGTCCCTTTAACACGAACTAAGCTGCAAGGAAAGAGACAGTTAGAGCGCTTGCCATACTTACGAACTTCCAGGCGCTTCACTTCATCTTTCATCTCAAGAGCCCTGCAATACATAAGGGAAAGGCATTATACAGAGTCTGCATAAACGTGCCACGCATGTAAAGACTATAAAGACAAAAGGTGTCCAGAAACTCACCGCTCGTGCAGATAACGACGGTAACCATCCTCTGAATTCAAGAGGCCTGTGTTTCACCAGTGAAGGAACTGGCAACGGCACCCTGCACCAGACGCAGATGGAGAGCCCAGCATTCACCTATATAAGGTGAGCACGTTGACCTGGGGGCTCTACGAAAAAGCTGGGAAGAGAGAGAGAGAGAGAGGGACATTCAACAACCCAGACCATTAACCCCCATATTCTTTCACCTGCAGAAACCTCACTCTTCGAGTCCGACACACAGTGCAAAGAGGTTCGACCCCAGAAGCCAATCGAGTCCTGCACATCACTTTTCGAGTCACAGACAGCTTCCTGCCAAGACCCGCGCCTCTGTGGGAATCAGGTGAGCGTTACAGAACGCGAAGCCCACCACAAAACTCCTACCCAGACGCAATGGAAACCTCAGACACTGATCAACTAGCCCAGTTGCTCGGGGAATTAAGAGCAGAAGTACATGCAGCTCGTCAGGAAACAAACTCTCTAAGAAGAGAACTGATACTTTCCAAGAAGCGAACAGAGGACCTTGCTAGGCAGTTGTTACAAACGCAGGCAGGACAGACACCTTTGCCTGTTCCAGGAGGAAGTTATCCTTCTGCATTATCTTCAAATCCAGTGCAAATCAATCTGCCCGGTAATGTTCCCTTGGCTCCGCCCGAACGCTTTTCTGGTGATCCAAAGAAATTCGCAGTGTTCATCAATCAGTGCCGCCTACACTTCTTATGTCGACCAGCTGCATTCCCAACAGACCAGACCAAGGTGGCTTTCGTGCTTTCTTATCTCAGTGGCAGCGCTGCAGATTGGTCGATCCCTTTAGTCACCCAGGATGATCCGGTTTTACATGACTTTCAGGCCTTCCAGTCCAGCATGGAGAAACTGTTCGCAAGACATGCACAAGGGCAGGCCTTGGACAATGAGCTTCTCTCATTACGACAGGGTAATCAAGACCTCTTGACTTATATAGCCTCCTTCAATAGACTCATAGTGGAAACACAATGGCCCGAGGACAAGAGAATAACGCTTTTCTATAGAGGCCTGCGTGGAGAGCTCAAAGATGTGTTAGCGCAAGTTGTAAATCCTCCACAAGAATGTTCTGACTATATTGACTTGGTTGTCCAATTGGACCATAGACTACAGAACAGGAAGTCAGATCGTTCCAGATTTGATACCCGAGTGTTTTCTAAACCACAGACCTCAAATAAGGGAGCTGACACTGTGGAACCCATGCAAATAGGGGGCATGAAAGGACCTTTAACCCAGAAAGAGCGGGAAAGAAGAAGGCATCTGCAATTATGCCTCTATTGTGGAAACTCAGGACACTTTCTTCGGGACTGTCCAGTGAAACCAGCTAAGAAGACTGTAGGAGCCACGGATACCTGTACCACAAATTCTGAGCAGGGAAACGACCTCGCCCGACAAGAGTAGAGGTCCTCTTGCCGAGCGTTAAGATCTGTCCCGTGACCTCGCACTTCGTGATACCCATGGTCCTCATTAGTCCTGAACGTCCGGATCGTTTGCATGCAATTGAAGCTTACATTGACAGCGGAGCAATCAGTAACTATGTGGACCGTGAAATGGTATCAAGGATGAATCTACCCATTGTCCCAAAGGCAGTGAAAGACGTCATCACTACTGTGGATGGCACAGAGATAGCCTCTGGACCAGTAACGCATGCCACCCAAGAAGTGACGCTAGTGAGTCAAGATGGACACCGGGAGAGAATCGTGTTCGATGTAATCAAGGCCCCTCAGTTCCAGATCATTCTGGGAATCCCTTGGTTAGAGAGGCACAATCCTCAGATCGATTGGCGAGCAAAGACGGTTCAGTTTCCAGAGTGTTTTACCACTTGTTATCCTCGGCCTGATGTTTCACTGGCGGCAATCTCTTCTGAGGAGGTGCCCAAATTACCTCCCGAATACCAGGAATTCCAAGACGTCTTCCGGAAGGATCAAGCCAACACCCTGCCTCCTCATAGGTCTTACGACTGTCAAATAGATCTGATACCTGGAACAACTCCTCCTTGCAGCAGGATTCATGCCCTCACCGAGCCAGAGAACCTTCACCTCAGACAATACCTAGACCAATACCTAGCTAACGGGTTTATCTGTCCTTCAAAATCTCCAGCTTCATCGGCTTTGTTCTTCGTTCCGAAAAAGGAAGGAGAGCTTAGGATTTGCATATATTACCGCGCCCTGAATCAGATCACTGTTAAAAACAGATACCCGTTACCTTTGATCCCTGAACTCCTGGATCAAGTCAAAGATGCATGTATATACACAAAGTTGGATCTCAGAGGAGCCTACCACTTGGTACGGATAAAAGAGGGCAATGAATGGAAAACGGCCTTCCGCACCAAGTACGGGCTATTCGAATATCAAGTGATGCCCTTTGGACTGTGTAATGCTCCTGCTGCTTTCCAGTATTTTATGAATGATGTCCTTAGAGAACTCATAGACGTGTGTGTTGTTGTCTACATTGATGACATCCTCGTCTATTCATCATCTGAAGAGGAACATCAGAGACACGTTAAAAAGGTTCTCGAGAGATTGCGTCAACATAATCTTTTTGCTAAGCTTGAGAAATGCGTTTTCAACGTAACGGAAGTCGAGTTCCTGGGATTCATATTGTCACCTAACGGAGTCCATATGGATTCAAAGAAAGTTGATGCAATCATCAAGTGGCCATCACCAACCTCTGTAAAAGGAGTTCAAAGCATGTTAGGGTTCGCTAACTTTTACCGCAGATTCATTCCTGAATTTTCTCGGATAGTCCAGCCCATCACCGCTCTGTTGAAAAAGAACAAACGTTTTGAGTGGTCTTCTGAAGCAGAACAAGCTTTTCAGGACTTAAAAGCTAAATTAATTTCTGCACCTGTTTTAAAACATCCTCGCCCAGAACTCCCCTACATCGTGGAAACGGATGCTTCTAGCCTTGCTATGGGGGCAGTTTTATCACAAAGAGATCCGGTCACACACCAACTACATCCTGTTGCCTTTTGGTCCCGCAAGTTTTCGCCTCCCGAGATCAACTATTCAATTACAGACAAGGAACTTTTGGCCATCAGATCGGCCTTTAAAGCCTGGCGGCATTATCTTCTAGGAGCCAGACACACAGTCACCGTAATGACTGATCACCGCAATTTACAATATCTAAAGACAGCCAAAGCTCAGTCTTCCAGACAGCTTCGCTGGGCTCTGTTTCTAGCAGAATTTGACTTTATAATTACTTATCGACCAGGCAGTAAGAACGGAAAAGCAGATGCTCTCTCCCGGATGGGAGTAGATGAACATTTGACCAATCCAGAACGTAGATGAACATTTGACCAATCCAGAACCAATACCCATAATCCCAGAACAAAGAATTTTGGGTTTGGTCAGCGCTCAATCTTTTGAAGACATCAAGACCATGGTTAAATCACTCCTAACTCCGGGCGATTTGCAAGATTGGCAATTAAAGGGGAAAGAATTCTCAGTGGATCAAGACCTACCATATTTCCGAGGACGATTGCATTTACCCTGTGAGAAAATACAAAAACAAGTAATCTCCTGCTATCACGACTCTCTAATGGAGGGTCACCCTGGCATTACCAAAACCATGGAAAAGATTAAAAGACATTTCTGGGGGCCGTCATGGAAAAAGGATATTAGAGACTTTGTAATCTCCTGTGGTGTGTGTGCCCAGAATAAAAGTCAGAAGGAGAAACCAGCCGGCCTATTACAGCCACTAGACATCCCTCCCTGTCCATGGCATACCCTGTCCATGGATTTCATCACGGACTTACCTCCATGCTCGGGGTATACTACCATTTTAGTAGTCGTGGATCTATTCTCCAAGATGGCTCACTTCATTCCCCTGAAGGGTCTACCATCAGCCTCAGTATTGGCCCGAGAATTCTTAGAAAATATCGTTCGGCTACACGGTTTTCCCTTGGTTTTAGTCTCCGATAGGGGAAGTCAATTCATCTCTCACTTCTGGCGCAGTTGCTGTCGTCTAGCCCAAATTGATGTAAGACTTTCAACTAGTCACCATCCCCAAACTGACGGACAAACCGAAAGGACAAATCAAACTCTAGAGCAGTATCTACGTTGCATGCTCCAACAAACTGAAAACCCCTGGAAGGATATTCTTTGGATCGCTGAATACGCTTACAATAATTCGATTCATTCTGGAACAGGGAAGACTCCCTTCTTCCTACTATACGGGCACCATCCTAGAACCTCTAACCTGGATCCTCCCCAAGAATTCGAAGCACCTGCTGTGGATCACTTGCACTCGGAGATCACCCGTGCTTTTAAGGAAGCCTCGGCCCATCTGCAAAGAGCTAAAGCTCAATTCAAAAGAGGAGCAGATCGACACCGTAAAGAGGCTCCTCACTATGCTGTAGGAGATCAGGTCTGGCTATCCACTAAGCACCTGCCTCTAAAGGGACCCCGCACCTTCATCCCGAGATACCTTGGACCCTATCTCATATCTGCCATAATTAATCCGGTGGCTGTCAAATTGGAGTTACCTACGCATATGAAAATACACCCAGTATTCCATGTCTCCTTATTAAAACCAGTACAACCAGAAACCCGATTGACTGAATTCCCAGAACCGGTTTTAGTAGATGGAGAACTTGAATTCGAAGTTAAGAACATCCTAGACTCCAAGATCTCCAAATCTAAGTTATATTATCTGGTTGTTTGGAAAGGTTACGGCCCCCAGGAAAGGTCTTGGGAACCTTCAGAATATGTCCACGCACCTCGTCTGGTCAAGAAATTCCATCTGAATCACCCCGACAAGCCAAAACCCCCGGAGAAGACACGCTTAGGAGGGGCCTTGAGGGGGGGTACTGTCATGATCACTGCTTCCAAGGAGCCAGGACCAGCCCAACGTCCTTGGAAGCAGGCCCCTAACCCTAATCCTAAGCACCAGCCGGTCCCCACTGGGACCTTTTGGACCTTGTCCTGGCGCCGGTGGCACCAGGCTCATCAAAACCATTGGTCCCGGCACTGGAAGCGCCGGGCTCATAATAGGTGTGAAGATGCTTGGGTGGACTTACCTGCAGCAGACCATGCTGCTTACTTACCAGCCACTTAGAAGCCACCTGAGAACAGGAACTACTTTCTTACCTGGGTTGGGCAGCTCCACTCCCTGGATACAGCACTGGAACTCTTCTGGAAACTGGAACTCTTTTCTTACCTAGGCGGGGCCGTGGAAGAAGACGCCTCATCACTCCAAGGCTATTTAAACCACACCCGATAGATGAAGCGTGCTTCGCGTTATTCTGCATCTGCAGCAGAACACTCACCGAGTCTGCTCCGGCCTTTCTTCTTCCGATCCTGGACCTGCAAGAATCCTACTTACCATTTCAGTATCCAGACATCATCAGCACCTGCAAAGAACAGAAACAGGTTAGCAAGGCGAACTTAACTCGCAGTGCTTACTTACCTGATCCATCGGCTGCGGCCGTTTCTTCACGCCGCATCTCCACCTACAAGAACAAAAGCATTGCCATACTTACCGGCACGCTGTGAATTCCGGATTTCTTCGTTCTGCATCGCCGCCTGTGAAGACAAAGTATCGTTAACAACTTACTGGCATTCCGCGGACTCCGGCCCTACAACCCAACATCTGAAAGGCAAAAGAAAAGACATTAAGCAGGTATTTACTTACGTCCATCACGCTCGTCGCAATAAAACGCCTGCGAATACTCCGGCGTCTCTTTAACACGAACTAAGCTGCAAGGAAAGAGACAGTTAGAGCGCTTGCCATACTTACGAACTTCCAGGCGCTTCACTTCATCTTTCATCTCAAGAGCCCTGCAATACATAAGGGAAAGGCATTATACAGAGTCTGCATAAACGTGCCACGCATGTAAAGACTATAAAGACAAAAGGTGTCCAGAAACTCACCGCTCGTGCAGATAACGACGGTAACCATCCTCTGAATTCAAGAGGCCTGTGTTTCACCAGTGAAGGAACTGGCAACGGCACCCTGCACCAGACGCAGATGGAGAGCCCAGCATTCACCTATATAAGGTGAGCACGTTCACCTGGGGGCTCTACGAAAAAGCTGGGAAGAGAGAGAGAGAGAGAGGGACATTCAACAACCCAGACCATTAACCCCCATATTCTTTCACCTGCAGAAACCTCACTCTTCGAGTCCGACACACAGTGCGAAGAGGTTCGACCCCAGAAGCCAATCGAGTCCTGCACATCACTTTTCGAGTCACAGACAGCTTCCTGCCAAGACCCGCGCCTCCGTGGGAATCAGGTGAGCGTTACACCCACCCCTTATCATGGGAACAACTCTCTAATGAGGAATTATCCACCCTGAGGGTGTCGGGGTGTGAACAGGGACCAGCTTCGATCCATCGGGAAAATGGGCATACAACCACTAACATGTAGCGGTATCCCTGACACACCTGCATTATATCGACATAGTCTATGTGGGGATGTTGGAAAGGACCGATTGGGCGGGGTATGGCTCCTCTCACTACACGTAAGTTCTTCAGTAAACATTTTACATGTAACACAGTTTTCCATCAATATGGCTATGTGCTCTGCCATATTTGGACAGAACTACTCTTCCCCAATGTGAGCAGCAAGTACATCTTTACCCATATGGGTAGGATAGTGCAGTTGCGTGAGTGCAACCTGCAATAATGTGCTTGTCAGTACTAGCTTGCCTGTGCTTTCCTGTCACCACAAAGCATCCGTGGGGAATATTGAGCATCCTCTTCTCACCCATAGCAGCAGCCAGGGCTTCTCCTCTGCTGGAGCCCTTCATTGAAACTCCTTTATCTGCGTGGTTGGTAATGTATTATAGCCTTCCTTTAGAATCATATTGTGCACACCAATGCTTGTATTTCACAGGGTATCAAGTCTGTTATTCCAGAAACATATGCTGCACGTTTTGCTTCCGCATCTGCTGCTTCGTTGCTCTGGGAGACTACATCCTCCCCCCTTGTGTGGGCCTGGCTCTTCATGACCGGTATGGCTGCTGGGAGTTGAAGCGTGTTTATTAGTCTGCCCAACAAGGGCACGTGCTGCACTGGTGTGCCATCAGAACATTGTAAGCCCCTCCTCTGCCATCGTGACAGCCCAGAGTGTACTGTAGATCTCACGTAGGCCGAATCTGAATACACTGTAACTTCCTGGTCCCTGCACACTTCTTATGCTATTATGAGAGCCACTAATTATGCTGCTTGCACTCAAAAATGTGAAGGCAATCTTGCACTTGCTATTACTTCTGCTGTACCATCTGCTTTTAGTCTCACCACTGCCATCCCCGTATGTCTTTCCCCCCGTTGTCTGGTCTATTGTCGATGACCCGTCAATATAAAGCACTTCTCCCCCCTCAAGTGGCTTCTCCCCCACTTTGGGAATGTTGTCATACTGTTCCTTAAATGTAGTACAGTCGTGTACATAGTCTTCCTCCTCTACTGGTTCTGCTAGAAATGTCACTGGGTTTATAGTCCTGCACCTCACTACCTTTATTGCTGGATTCAAGAGAATTACCTCTCCATAAGCTCTCTGTGTAGTCAACGTATTTTGGGTCTTTCGAGAATTGCAAAAAGTGTGTTCTCCATATAAAGTGTAAAGTGTGGTGCTGCACCTTATACTAATACTCACTGACTTCTCTACTGTTAATGCGGCAGCAGCCAGGGCTTGTTCACAAGGGTAATGTCCTCTCATTACCGGGTCTAACCATCCACTATAATAAGCCTATGGCTTGTGCCATAAGGTAGTGCTTTCTGTGTGAGTACCGCAATCATCACTACTCCATTGGAGGGTGAGAACAAAAAGAATTCATCATGATAGTCTGGCATTCCTAACCCTGGAACTGTGCATATTGCTTTCTTCAGCTCCTTGAATACTTTTCATTTTGTGTGTTCATAACAACTTGCCATTCCCCCTCTTTGCTTCCCTGAGCCCGCTCAACAAGGGTCTCATATATGTGCTATAGTCAAACACCCATGCGCTGCAATTATTACAAAGGCCCAAGAACTGGTGCATTTCTCTCTCTGTCTTTGGCATCTGCATTCTGCAGATCACCTCCGCCCTTTCTGGCGTCCCTTTTCACCCCCATGTGATATTAGTTGCCCGATATATAGCACTTCCTTTTTCCAATATTGTAATTTTGCCTTTTCCACCTTGTAACCCCTTTCCGCCAATACTGTGAGCAAGTATACTGAGTCATTCCGACACTGGTCTTCTGTTTTGCTACAAATCAAAATGTCATCCAGGTATTGTCTGACAGCGCACTCTATTTGTATCTTGCCAAGATCCATCTGGAGAACCCATTGAAGATTTAAGGTTACTCACAATACCCTTGTGGCAATCTTGTGTGTTTCCACTTCCGGTTTCTATATAGAAACAATGTCAAGTTCTGTGACTCTTCATGAAGTGGTATAGAAAAGAAGGTGTTTTTCAAGTCTATCACCGTGAAGTGTGTAGCTTCCGTTAGGATGATGCACAGAATTGTCACAGGGTTCGGAACTAATGGAAATTCTCCTTCTACTATTTGGTTCAAAGGACGCAGATCCTGAATGAAACACCAGTACCCCTGGTCACCTTTTTCACAAGTTACACTGCAGTGTTACACTGCGATTCTGAAGGTACCAAAATGCCTTGCTTCACTAATGCGGCAATCATTTCATAAATGCCCTTGTCTGCTTCCGTCCGATTTAAGCTTCATCTTGAATGCTGCTATCCCTTTTAACAGGCCCACTTCATTGGGGCTTTTGGTCTATTAGACACCGGGTATCCACCTTAAGTATTCCTTGAGAAATGGTGGTGATAGTTTTTGCAACACTGCCTTTCTCTGTCACACTTCCCTGTAATGTAATCTCACCCAATGTGTAACGCTCATGTCAAACATCACCTCATGGTCTGATCGATTTATTCCACTAAATACTCCTTGATTAGCTAGATGTCCCCTGCATCCCATCTACTCTGTTGTCTTGTGTTTATGTTATGTTATACCTGTGTGTTTCTGGCGCCTTATAAATAAATACATAAATAAAATTGATTGTCTTGAAACAATTCCTCATCTGTCACGTCAGTCAATCTGTATCCTTCCCCTACTGCAATTACTGTCCTGCATGATCGTCCTGTGTCATCAGTCCCATGTAATATTATCCTTTCCTCGCTCACTATAATCACATCGAGTTCTATTGGGATCACCTTTCCTTCCTTCTCACCTAAGGAAATCTCTAGTCTAAATAAGAACTTGCCAGGGATGCGTAGCAGCCTTCCCTGTATCCCTGGGAGCCATGTGATCAATACTTCCACCCCCTACAAAAATAGTTAAATGTCTACTGGCACACCCCTCTGTACCGTCTGGCCACAATAAGCTTGCATATGTTCCCTCACGTTCATGTAATGAATTCCTGGTGTTGAGCACACTATCTTTTTGTCTGTAAACAAAATGGTCATGTTAAGTCGGCTCATCATGTCTCTACCCATTATATTCTCTGGTGTCTGTCGGAATACAACTGTCACTATTTCCAGCAATAGGGTCTTCCTCACCTGATTCTTCTTCAGTGTCGGATGAGGACTATTCTTCTAAGGAAAGAGGGTTCTTCTTCTTCTTTCTTGTAGACCGGTAGTACTTGTACAAATAGGGCCAACATCGAGGAGAAGCCACTATGCCCGCTTGGTGTACTAGCAAGGCACAAGGCCCCCCCGCCCTAGAAATAATGGTGAAAATACGAAACAGCAGTCCACAAGTAAGTTCCAATGAGGCTCCGAGGTCCAGAGGGAGACGAAGGAACAGGTAGCAATGTAAACAGAATAGTTAGTAGAAGGATCAGAAAGACAGTGCACACCGGCATAGAGCAAAGCACCAGCAAGAAGGTAAGCAAGCAGTAATCAGAGGTGAGAGAGACTGGAGGGGGAGGCAAAGGCAGCCAGAGCAAAAGCGGTAAGCAAGAGCAAAGAAACATGAAGGAAAACAGTGTCTTACCCTGATAGAAACAGAGCAGGGTTGCAACGCAGAGTGCTGACCAAGGAATGTGCATATAAAGGTACGGCCGCGCCATCTTGGAAAAAGACTAGAGTGTGTCTTGAAGTTGACGTGAATGCTTGATGGCCCATTAATAGTGCCAAGCCCAGCGGTTCCATAACCGCCACAGGGCTCAGGTGGTGACAGTTTGCCCCTTCTTGTGGCTACAGGTGTCGGGTTTACCCGGATGCAATCGGTGAAAATGCTGAATAAACAGGGGCGCCTTGATATGTGTTCTGGGTTCCCTGCTGTTTTCCAAAGAAGGGTACCCCTTCCAATGGATCAGGTACTGCAGAACGCCTCAATGGTTTCTAGAATCACAAATCTGGGAGACTTCATACTCCTCTGGAACAGTAGGTGGTGTGGGTACAGAACCATGGGTTTTCCAAAGGAAAGGGTCAGAGATGTATTGCTTCAGCAAAGAATAATGAAATACCGGGTGAAGCCTCTTCAACCTTGAAGGCAACTTAAGTCGAAAGGCCATCAGATTGATCTTGGTGAGTCTTTCATATGGTACAAGGTGACAGAGAGACAGTTTGGTGGGCAGAAACTTGGCCGACAGCCAGACTTTGGATCCAATATACAAATTTGGAGTAGGGTTCCTATGGACATCCGCATGCCTCTTGTTTTTCTCTTTGCTCAGTTCTAGATTTACGTAGGCTTCTTTGTGGGTGTGGGCTATGTTTTCCAGTAGAAACTCATCTGAAGGAACAAGGGAATCTGGAAAGGCCAAGCTGAAAAAAGCTGGTGGATGTATGCCGTAGACACAATAGAAAGGACTCATTCCTATGACAGTGTGTTTGGTATTATTGTAGGCAAACTCTGCTGTTGGTAATAGTTCAACCTGGTTGTCCTGCTGGTTGTTGGTAAAGCAGCGAAGGTACTGCTCCATTGTATAGTTTAGCCTTTCGGTCTGCCCATTGGTCTGGGGATGATACCCCAATGACAGTGCTCTTTCTATCCCTATAAGATCACATAGGGTCTAGCTGCAGGCGAAAGATTTCTCAAAAAAACACCAGGGCCATCTGTGCAGCTGTTGGTAACCCCGGAAGGGGCACAAAATGTGCCATTTTACTAAAGGAATCGATTGTGACCATAACTGCTGTAAATCCCAGAAAGGGAGGAAAGTCGACTACAAAGTCAGTGGATATGGTGCTCCAAGGCCTTGTGGGTGTTTTGTCTTGTTCCAATAGGCATATGGGTTTGCTCAAGCTATATTTGCACTGAGCACACAAAGGATACGTAAGTACAAAGGGTTTCACATCCTTTGTCATGTGAGGCCACCAAAATGAACGTTGTATGAGATCTAAGGTAGCCTGATATCCTTTGTGACCGGCCGTCTTTCCGTCATGGCACCAGGTCATAACCTGCCTTTGAAGAGACTCCTGGGAAGGACATTTGCTTTTCTCAAAAAAGAAATCATTCCTTCTTGGTGAAAGGCTGAAGAGGACCACTAGCTATAAAGTCTGAAGATGCTTTCATTACTTGTTGGAGGAAAGAAGTCACAGTATATATTATTCTGTTCTTGGGTAATATCGGTTCAGCTCCGCCAGGATTTGCAGATTCAGAATGAAAGCTCTGTGATAGACCATCGGCTACTCTATTCTCAGAGCCAGGAATGTATGTGACCGTAAAATCAAATTGCGTGAAGAAATAAACCCAGCGAGCCTGACAAGCATTGATACAATCCATCTGCTGAAGCATGCGCAAGTTGCGATGGTCGGTTCAGATTTCAAAAGGGTGAGCAGCCCCTTGCACTAAATGTCAGCATTCAATAAAGCATTTTTCATGACCAACAGCTCCTTCTCGATGACCAAATAGCTGCGTTCACTTGGGCTGAATGTCCTTGAAAGGTACGCAACCGGATGTTCCATTCCGTTAGATAGTTGTTTCAAAACTGCTCCTAAAGCGCCCGCTGAAGCATCAGTTTCCACAATAAATGAAACACTTTGGTCAGGTTGCTTGAGTATGGGTGTTGTACAAAACGAGTCCTTCAGTAGTTGAAACGCATCTTCAGCCTATGGTTTCCAAACAAAAGTTCGGTCTTTCTTCAGGAGATTGGTGATCGGGAGTAGTTTTTCTGAGAAATTAGGGATGAATTTTCAAACCCTGTATCTCCTTCACTGAGGTGGGAGCAGGCCATTTTAGTATAGCTCATATCTTATGTGTGTCCATTTCAATTCCCTTATCCAACAGCACAAACCATGGGTATGGTACCGAAGTGACCTCCAACAAACATTTCTCTGGTTTGATCAATAGCCGGTTAACGTATAACCGATCCAGAAATTCAGTAACATGAGCGTGGTGGTGTTCGGCGTATCTGGAAAATACCAAAATGTCATCCAAATATACAATGACCGTCATGAACAGTAGCTCTGAAAATAGTCTGTCCATAAACCGCTGAAACACTGCTCGCACATTCACCAGGCCAAACGGCGTAGCCCTATATTCATAGAGACTAAAAGGGGTCCTAAAAGCTGTCTACCACTCATCCCCTGAACGGATCCTTAGGAGGTGGTAGGCTCCACGCAGATCAAGCTTGGTAAACAGGACAGCCCCTTGCACTGCTTCTAAGATGTCCTTGATCAAAGGCATCGGGTATCTGCCTCGTATTGTGTCTCTATTGAGTCCTCTATAATCAATGCACGGCCAGAGCTCAGAAGAGTCTTTCTTTGGGATGAAGAACAATGATGCCCCAGCTGGTGATTTGGATGGTCTTATGGTGAGGCCTTCCCATTTTCTGTTAAGGCACTGCTTTTCAGTTCCATTCCCCCTTTTATCTGTAAATGCTGTGCTTTCCAGTGACAAATAGGCCCTTCATGGTCTCCATCTTTTCCCATACCTTTTCAGTAAAATGTTCCTTTTTGTCTGTTCATGTTCTGTCTTTTTATGGAATTTTACATGCAGGCCCTTCAGGATCTCCATTATGTGAGATTTGGGGGATAGCTCTGCTTTCTAAAGCTTGACCATGTAAAGGTGCAGTATGTGCCATTTTGGGGGTAGCTCTGCTGTCTGAATCTGGTGCCTGGGTGAGTGAAGCTTGTACTGCTGTGGCCCATGCTGTACAAGTTCTGTGTGAGGGAGGCTTACCCTGTTGTGGCTCTTGCTATACCCATTCTGTGTGATTGAAGTGTGAGAAAGCAGAAGGTGTCTCACCTGTTAGTCCCCGCGGGTCTGTCTCTCTCTCAGTTGGCCAGGGCACGGCCATCACCTTTGGATCCAGACCCTGGTGGTAGATCAGTGCAGGAGGATCACCTAGGTGTGGGGTCTTCGGGGAGTGGAAGTGGAACACCTGATGGCGAGATGCAGTATCCCTCTCCCTGCAACACCTTTACCCCATCATACCCGGTAGGATATATGGGAACTCTGCCCCCTCCCCTCCTTCCCTGCACAAACACCTTCCCATGGACAGCCCACTTTGGGAGAAAACAAACTCACACCTGAGCAGTGTACCTGAAATGTCCCACTACTATGGTCAGGCAATCACTGGTAACCATTTACACTTGACTTCCATTAAGCTTCCCCAAACGGATAACAAGAGCACACTCTGAGCAAGGCAAAGCAAACGAAGGAACAGCAGTTTCGAGACGGTAGCTGAATGAGGAAGAAAGATGGCAAACCAAGAAGGGTGCAGAAGGAGGGAGATACCCTTGACCTTTCTGACGGAAAGCCGTTACTTTCTAGAGACCTTCGGATTAAAAGGCATGAGGCCATAAAACCTGACTGAAGAATTCTGCATTGTGTGTCGGAGCTACCCGGGGCCCTCCGGCATGGCTGACCGAGTCGGGAGAAGCACCAGCCGTTGTGGTACCATCCTTGGATCAACAATCAAAGAAAGATCAACACAGCTGGTGAGTTGGGGAGACCGATGCAAGACCGGTCTGTGTTGAAGTCAAGGTTGCAAGTGGCAACATTGTATGAAGGGCAAAAAGATAGAGATTATTAACGGGTGTGATGAAAGACGTGAGGAAAGACTAATGGCAGATGGATGTATGAACTGTAGCAAAGACGATATTCGTGACAGAGTGGTCCGGCACCGCAAGTATGCTCAATTGAAGATCTCTGTGAGGTATTCAGCCAAGGAGTGCCAAAAGCGAAAGTAAAAGACAAAGAATGGAAAATGGAGTGAATCAAAGTGGTCCTGTAAAGGTTTAAACAAACTCCATTGCACAATCGAAAGTCTTCGGTTTTTGATGTAAAGGGGTCTGAGTCTGAATGAGGGAGATCTGTGGTCCAAGCCCAAACGAGGGAGACAAATTGCGAAAATTGTGCTAAAGGGTGTGTGAGCCCGAATGAGGGAGATCCATGGTCTGAGCCTCAAAAAGGGAGACCAGTTGCGAACATGTAAATGGGAAAATCCTGATAAGAAAGGAACTTTGGTGTTGGTTTGTTCCATTAGGCACTCTGCAATAACAGACTGTCATTGGGAGAGAGACTTTGGCAGAAGGCCCTGATAGCTGTGCTTTTAACTGTTTCCTTGTGGCCAAGAAGCCAGAGTGTTTGAGAAGCTCAACGTGCCGCCTTGTCCTGTGCTGAAAACGTGAGGAAGGGAAGCCAACTGCTCAACTATCCTGACATATTATTTCTTGAACACCTTTCTTTTGCCTGCATTGGTGTCCCACACCATTTGTATTTAGACATAAGGATGGGCAATAGGTTTATTATTATAGGCCTTTTTATTTTGAGAGACTCCACTAGGACTGCGTTACTATTATTTGATGGTCGTAGCTTGCTCCCATCTTTAGATTTAGGATTAGGTAGGCGTTCAACCAACCCAATGAAGTTCAATAAACACCCTTGAACTGTGATCACTTGTGTTTGTGTTCACTGTTTGATACCATGCCTTCCTTTCAGAAGCTTGTCCTACCGTGGCTCATGCTATACCTGTTCTGTGGGAGTGACGCTTGCCATGCTGTGGCCCACGCTGTACCTTAACACTGTGTGGATGAAGCAGGCCCTGCTGTAGCTCTATCTGTTCTGAGCGGGTGAAGCATTCCCTGTTGTGGCGTATGCTGCTCACTGTGTGAGTGAAGATTGCCCCCCTGTGCCTCATCCTTGTCCTGTTGTGGCCCTTGCTGTATTTTGTTCTACGTGAATGGAGCTTGACTTGATGTGTCCAATTTCATGGCTGTTATGTGTGAGTGACCCTTGTCTTGCTGTGGCCAACGATGCACCTGTACAGTGTGAGTAAAGCTTCCCCTGCTGTGCCCCATTCCCTAACTGTTATGTGTGGGTGAAACTTTACTTGCTGTGGCCTATGTTACACACACTGTGTGAGTGAGGCGTGTACTACTGTGGCCCATTCTGTACCTGCTCTATGTGAGTGAAGCCTTCCCTCCTGTGGCAAAGGCTGTTAACTGTGCGAGGGAAGCTTGCCATGTTGTGGCCCTTGCTGTACTCGTTCCATGTGTGTGAAGATCGCCCTGATGTGTCCCATGTATTGCCTATTTTGTGTGAATGACCCTTGCTGTGGCCCATACTGTACCTGCACACTGTATGCGTGATGCTGCCCTTCTATAGCCCATGCCCTAACCGTTCTGTGCGAGTGAAGCTTTCCTTGCTGGGGCCTATGTTGCACACTGTGTGAGTGAAGCTTGTACTGCTGTGGCCCATGCCGTTCCTCTTTAATTTAAGTGGAGTTTACACTGCTGTGGCCCTTGCTGTACCTGTTCTGTGTGAGTGAAGCTTGTCCTGATGTATCCAATGGTATACACTGTGGGAGTGAATCTTGCACTGCTGTGTTTCATGAAGTGCATGTTTTGTGTGGGGGAAGCGTACTGTGCTGTGGCCCTTGTTGTGCCTGTTTTTGCCTCAAAATAATCCACAAATCAAATCAAGGGTACAGGCCATAGTCAAAGCTGGGGCAGATCAGCAGTTTCAGATCCACACACAATAGCGTGACAGGAGACTACTTGTGGAGCACTTGTCCCATCAAGTCTACAAATTACATAACAAAAGAGCAAACAATAAGGCCACATTTGGGTTTTTGGGGAATGTTGTCATTCTGCAAGTCTGATAGCACCTGCTTCCTTTTTCTTGTGGTGGATAGCAGCCTGTCTCCACGACCGAGAGGAAAGACCTTATGGAAATTGGAAGAGCTGCGTATTTGGTAGCCTGTGCCAGCACCCCTACAGGCATGGTGTGGCACCCTGAAACAAAAGTGTGACTATGTTTTCCTAAGAAGCCTCCAGGGTTTGCATAACTTGTCTGAACAAGAGACGCAGGTAGAAGATGGCACAGCATGCAAGTGAGTACTGCGGATGAGTGCCAGGAAACACACATGAGCATGGCATGCGTCCCAAGTAAGATCCAGAGGGCGGTAACCTCCCCAGTCAATATTTTTCTCTGGACTACAGAATATAGATGCCATGGATCTCTTATTCATCCTTATCATGCAGCTGGACTGGGAGCGGAAAAGTGGAGGATCCAGTGCTCGACAATAAACACTACCCAGATTAACAGTGCAGGGTGTCTTGATTCTAGTAAAGCCACATAGGCAAGCATTATGTTTCCATTTATTTTACTTTTAACTCTTCAACTGCCATTTATTACAACATGCCTTCAAATTTAGCTTGAAAAAATGCTCAAAAAGGAAACTAAAACTACATTTCCGAATAGACTTCCATCTGTGAGTAGTTCTTTACATTCTTCTTTGGCCAATCCAATACTTGCCTGCCTGCTTATTGCAGTTCCTGATGATTACTCCTCCTCTTCTTTTGATGATATCACCGCTGAAGTTACATAAATCATCAACGAATCAGTCCAACGAAACAGGGCACTGTAAACTCTCCCGTTGGAAAAATGACTTTGAGGAACAGTTTACCAGCAAACTCAATCTATCGCCCCCTGCTTAAACTTCATGTATTCTTCGCCGCACTCTTTGATACTCCCCAGGAAGACAGCTAGACATCAATTAGGGAGGAGCAAAAGCAAATATTCAAACTTTCCAAAAGTATATTACTTGTCATTCTATTTCCCTGGACGGATATGTTGAAATCTCTCATCATATCCAGGGTGGGATAATGCTCACCTGTGTGTCGTTAATAGAATCAAGACTATTTGCACTGTCGGTCTGGTGTGATGAATCATATGGCATCATCACTTCTTCTCCTGAGACAGCCTCTGCCCATGTGACCAGTGGATGACAGCTGCTACTTGATTCTGACCCTGGGGGTGCTACATGAGGGAGGATCACCTGGGGGTAGGCGACCCTCGGTGGAGGACACAACATCATTGGATGAAGTCACATAAACCCCCATTCCTTTCAGTGATGTTCCATTCCTTCCTCATGCCTTGATTGCATAATAAAATACTCTCTCTCCACCTCCTGCCAAATCTACTTCAAGAGTTCCCCAATATCGTCCAAAGAACAGTGTATCAACAAAAGAGATGAGGAAGAGGCTGGGAACGGTGAGGATTAATCCCAACAAGAACCAACCTCAGTATCCCCAACATCAAATTTTAATAATATAAAAGGGCAGATATATGTTTGTTCTATGTCGTTGTGTTGGGGGTCGGCCCGTAGAACTCACCAAAAATTACAAAGTAGTCAAAAAGGAAGAAGTAACGCAATATTATTCAGTGCCCCAGGAGCAGCGGGAAAAAATATTCATACAGAATGCGGAACAGAACTGCATGAAAAGGTACTGTCAAAGAACCACCCTCAAAATGAACTTTTATAGAAAGTAAAATCACCTCTTCCTGACTTCTCATGGAAACGGCTACCCACCACGACACCACCAGAGCCTTGGCCCAAAGACATACTATTGAATAATTGTTGTATATTGGGAACACTCTAACCCTCTTCCCGGGAAAATGGTCTGCTGGTGATTTGAAACTGCTGTGGGTCTTTCCGACTTCACTAGAAAATCACATTTCATAAATGATTTTGAATTATAAAATTTTTATATATTCCTTTTTTATTGGCAGACCCTGTACGCTCTAATCAGTTGACCTTGCAAAATAACAACCTCTTTGTGCTTCTCTGAACGTTTGGCCAGGGATTGCATGCTCTGTACTAATCAACCGGCTGCAGTGGCCTTTGCCGCGAACAAAATGCTTGCATACGTTTAAAGCAGAAGCAGGCTCTTGGGGCCTATTTACCATGCTTCATTCTAACACTAAGTTTGATTATACTTACCTGGGCTCCAGGATTATGGATTCATTTTATTAGGTTTTCAATTTCGCAGATATCACAAAGAGCCCTACTCCCCTTTTAATAGCGCTACTATCTCAGCTGATAAGTGCGTTACTTCATACTGTGCTGGACTTGAAGTTTTATTAAATTATTCCCCCTGTTTATTAATTTATTAATAACTAAATCTTTTTGGACCTCCCGCTTTCTTTTAGCAACTTCATCTTTATCGATCCATATTTTCTCTAACCGTGTCATGTCTCCACCAGTCTCTTCCCAGCCATTCAGGTCCTCTCCAAACCAGACACACTCTGACCCATCTTTTAGGCATTGGATCCAATATTGGTTATAATTTTCAACATCAGCAGGCTGTGTAAACTCCCATCCATCAGGATCCTCCACTTCGTTTTCTCCCACTACTTTCTTCCTGTTTTTCATTGTAATGCTATTTTTGTCAATACTCAAGGGTAACATCAAATGTCCTTTTTGCTTATTAAAACATATTTTAAAAGTGTTCTTAATAATGCAGAAGGTGATGAGAAGCAGCACCAGCATGGGGACAGTCACTTGGAACAGTCCAGAAAGCCAGGTGGGCACCCATGCAAATACTCTGTCCAACCAGTCTTTTGCTTGCACTCCATTAACCTCGCCTGCCATCTTTCCCTGGAGTGTCCTTATCTCTTGTATAGCTGCACTTAAAGTTCCATTAGAGGCCTCACCATCAGGGTCCGCTGTCCACCAGCTTGACCCAAATCGGGCTTACACACCTCCTTGAATGTCTTTTAGGAGGTCCAAGACAAACCTATTTTGAAGGGCCACCAAGCTCAAGTCCCTCATCTCTTCTTTGATTGCGTTCAGTTCCTTCATGGTTAAATTAGTTAATTACAATAGCTTGTAGCAAGTCAGCTGCAGCCATTTCACATTGGCTGCAGTTTGCACTCCTGGAAGTAGCAATGAGGTGAAAATAGTCGCCTCAGAAGAAAACAGGAGATACTCCTCCGGGATAGCAGCCAGGTTGTCGGAACCTTTCCTGCAGAAGTAATTGCTTCCCCTTTTCCTTCTTCTCACTATTTTTCTTTGCTCATTTTGATGTGGCATATTCCCCTTCATAGCAGTGCTGTTTTGAGGCAGCACAAGTGCAGGGCTGTGCAAAGTGACGAGGGCGCACACTCCATTCCAGTTAGGCGGAAGCTCGGCATATGCTCTGGATCCGCTGGCCCACCACACATTCATCAGTGCTGCAGTTCCCCGTGCAAGCGCCGCATTCTGCAAAACCTTGGCACAGCCCGAATTGGCACCCATGAAAATCAACCAATTTGACCTGAAACTCAAAGGGAATCGTGTAAAGCTCCTTATTTCAACTGGTTAATGTTTTTCATGTAACCAAGTTAAGGCATGGGCATACTTTCCTCAGATAATGCAGCAGTTTCCATTAACCTTGGCTACCACATTTTGCTCAAAACCCACCAGTCCCTCAGGCACGACATTGCATTATTCCCCCCTCCCATTTGTCCCCATACTGTTTGTAATTCTCCCTCTTTATATTTTATCACTTTGTGCTTTGTATCCTGATTTTGGAGCATTCACGTTAATTTAACATAGTTATTTTTCTCCTTCATCCACCCAGGGAACAGCTACTTTGTTTCCCTTGAATAAACTTTGAGTTCTACAAAGAGACAGGTGCATCAAGCATCCAGCCTCCTCATAGGACATAACCTGGGGCAGAAAACCTTGGCCATCCCTACCACGTGTGGAATCAGAGAGCACACGTAGCACGCGCCATTTACTCTCTATCTCTTCCCACACACATCATTTCATCATAGCAGACATTGGAGGTCATCATGATTTGGGCGGTAGTCCTTAAATCCGGCGGAAATGGTATTAGCGCCGACAATACTGCGCTGCTGGATCACGACTGCAAATCCTGGCAGCGCTATTATAGTCGGTGCCAATACAGCCGGCTGTAACAGCGCTGGCTGTAATAGCACCGGCAACCAAACGTGCTATTAGAGACCCATCACAAGTACAGCGTTGGTGCTCTTAGCACCGGAAAACCGGTGCTAATACCGCCAAAAATACCCCCTGCCAAATGCTGGAGGTAAAAGAACACATGAGACAGCAATAAGGCCCCATGTTGAAACAATGCACACAGGAGGCCTACAAAAGACTCACCCATACACCATTCACCCTTCCCAACCACATGTTCACATTAGGAGCTGGGAGCCATGAAGTGGACATCCACATGCTGCGCCAGGAGCTACAGAGGCCTGACCACCAGGACAGGGCCCTGGGAGCACAGGGGAGGGTTGGGGAAGGAGGAGGAGGAGACCCGCACCAGCAAGGCGGCCAGCAATCCCCAGGGTCAGGCCAACACCTTGCGCCCTGACTCATGGGCATTTGGTGTCTGAGTACAGGCCGGACAGGGCAACCATCACCCAGTTGATGGACACATTCCAGGGTGACATAGGCAGCCGGATAGCCATCAGCTCCTCTGTGCTCCCACTTGTGAAGCCTGTGTTTGTCCTACAGTACTTCGGAGACTGGCAGCATCCAACACACAGTTGCCATGATGCATGGTATGGCCCAGTCCACCTTCAGTAGCATGCTGGGACAGGTGCCGGATGCACTGCTGTTGCATGTCAATAAGCACATAGCATTGGCAGCCACACAGGCACAGGTCAACCAAGTCAAGGCATAGGTCCATGCCATTGGAAACATTCCGAATGACATTGTAGCCCTAGACTGCATGAGGCCAACGCACTTGGATGTTGGGTGAGTAGAAATCCGGCATGAAAGGCATGCCAACATTCACCAGATGAAGGGGGTGGGGGGCAGACACGTAGGAATTCTTGCATGCCACCAGGAGACACTGCTGTTACGCTTACCTGGTATCCACGGGGGCATCACACAATACTGGATGGAGGTCGAAGCGCTATCCCAGACCCCTCTCTGCTTGGTTAAGTGCCAGATGTTGGGTAGCGCCTACAACAGGAGAATGGAGGGTTAAGATACTGGTTCTGTGATGAGTGGACTCCCACCTTCCTCTGGTCCAAATCCCCTCCCTTGGGGTTATTGCTCACCTTAGGTTTTTGTGCGTTGAACTCTCCGTCCTGCGTCTCTGTGCAGGGGCGCGTGGTTGGTGCGGGCGTTCCGTGGACCTAGTTGATTCACTGGTCCACGTGCCCTTATGTTGGGTCCAGATCAGCTGTCTTCCTGCTGAGTTATAATGGCTTTACCGTCTTTATTCTGTCTCTTTCCTCCCCTCCGTTTTCTCTATCTTCTTGGCGTCTTGCTCCACTACGCTGTTCCCTAACAATGTCTCTTTTTGTTTTCACAGGGATGGTTGCGATCTGGGAGTTGCCGCGCCGATGGCAAAGACCACAGTGAGTTTTTGATGCTCAGAACGCTGCGCTTTTTATTGGTGTTAATTGCTAACATGTGTTCTCTTCCCTTCTTTGTACAGGTTGAGGTGATGTTCCGGAGTGATGAGCGATCGAAGCGCTGCTTGCCAATGTAAGTGCTTTGTTAATGTTGACCTTGTTCTTTCTCCCTTGCAGGTTGCGGTGAAACCCAGAGATGGGTGAGGTAAGAGAAGCGCAGGGTGCTGCCAGGACTCACTGCTTGCCCAGGTAAGAATTGTTATTAATGCTGTCCTTGTTTCTTTACCTTTGCAGGTTGCTGCAAACTCCGGAGATGGGTGAGGTAAGCAAAGCGCAGGATGGATTCAAGACCGGTTACTTCACAGGTAAGTGTTCTTGCTCGCTAATGTTCTTCCAGGTTATTAATGGAATCCAGATCTAGGGCTTCAGGATCGGGCCGCCGGAGAAGCAGATGAGCAGGAGCTGGACACGCTGAGCGTTACGCTGCAGGAGTGCAGAATAACGCGAAGCGTGTTCTGCTGTTTGGGTGTGGTTTAAATATTCCAGGTAAAGTAGTTCCAGGCCAAGTAATTCCAGGCCCAGCCACACCCAAAACACTAGACCGCGTGGCTTGGTTCTAAAGAACTGAGCTGTGTGATAGGCCTCCATGTTGGATTAAGGTCCAAAACTGGTATTGCTTTATTCTTGATAATGAGCCTGGCGCCAAATGCCCCAGGGCTGACTCCATGTATGTTTCTGATGGAGTTTTAAGGCCATTGGGGCCAGTGTGAAGGGCTTTAGCCCCACTGCTGCCAGGGGACTGTTATACCTGAGGGGGTCAGGGCATGGATCGTGACAGAACTCCCCCCTAAGGCCCCTCTCAAGATATTTTCTGTGCCTGGCCCTGGTTTGGTTGGATGGTTCCGATGAAATCATCTTACCAGGCGTGGCACATGGACATGCTCGCTAGGCTCCCATGTCCTGTCCTGAGGGCCGTATCCCTTTCAGTCCACTAAGTAATATAACTTGGACCTGGTGAACTTAGAATCTGGGATGTCTTTGACTTCAAATTCGGGTTCTCATTTAACGAGTACCGGATTTGGTGGTGTTTTGACTCGAGTTCCAGGCAGAACAGGTTTTAAGAGTGACACGTGGAATACAGGATGGATCTGCATATTTGATGGAAAAGCTAGTTTTACTGCCACAGGATTTATAATAGCCTTGATGGTATAGGGCCCTAGATATATGGGAAGAAATGTTCGAGTTCCTCTTATGGGCACGTGCCGAGACGCCAACCAGACATCATCTCTGACTTGGTAGTCTGGGGCTTTTCTTCGGTGTTGATCAGAGAATCCTCTCTGTCTTTCTTTGGCTTGGATCAAGTGTTCTGCTGCTTTTTTGAAGACTTGAGTGATGGTCGTATGTAAAGTCTTCACCGTGGGCATTTCGAAGGCCATGGGGCTAGTTCGGAAGTATGTGGGTGCCTTCCATATACGGTATAGAATGGACTCTGTCCGGTACTGGTGTGTAGCGAGTTGTTGTAGGCATATTCGGCTATTCACAGCACATCCTTCCAGCTTTCTTCCACTTGATGTAACATGCACTGTAGGTATTGCTCTAGTGTCTGATTCGTCCACTCTGTTTGGCCATCAGTTTGGGGATGGTGACTAGTGGACAGAAGAATATCGATTTGGGCAATTGCACAACTCTTCCTCCAGAAGTTAGACATGATCTCACTCCCTCGGTCAGAAATCAGGACGGAAGGGAAACCATGTAATCGTACGATTTGCTCTAAAAACACCTTTGCCAGACTGTTGCGTTTGGTAGACCCTTAAGCAGAATGAAATGGGCCATTTTAGAGAATAGGTCAACAACCACTAGGATAGTGTGGAACCCTTGACAGGGAGGCAGATCTGTGATGAAATCGAGGGAGAGTGTGTGCCAAGGTGCAGGTGGAATTTCCAGGGGTTGAAGAAGGCCTGCAGGTCTTTGTTTCTGGTATTTATTCTGTGCACAAATGCCACATGACAGGATAAACTGCGTAATGTCCTTTCGCCAGGTCGGCCACCAATAATTTCTTTTCACCTTGGCTAGGGACTTGGCAATTCCTGGATGTCCTTCTATCAGGGGGGTCATGATAACCAGAAATGACTTGTTCTTGTAGTGCCTTATTCGGTAGATATAAAAGCCCTCTGAAATACGGGAGTTGGTTCTTTGTTGTGTAATGTTCACCTTGAGTGGTCTAGTCTTGTAGAGCCTCAGTGTTCATTAAGAGCCGAATTTCCTTTTGGAGTTCGTCCAGAGATAACATGGTTGTAAGTCCTACTAGTTTGTCACCTGGAATAATGGCCATCGGGTCTGGGGTTGAATATGCGTTCTCATCGATACCCATGAGGGATAGGGCGTCAGCTTTTCCGTTCTGGACTCCAGGTCGGTACGTAATTATGTAATCATATTCTGTAAAGAATAAAGCCCATCGTAGTTGACGGGATGATTGAGCCTTTGCCGTCTTGAGGTATTGTAGGTTGCGATGGTCGGTGATTACTGTGATTGTATGTTTGGTGCCTAGGAGGTAATGCCACCAAGCCTTAAAGGCTGCCTTGATCGCTAGGAGTTCCTTGTCTGTTATTGCATAGTTAAGTTCAGGTGTAGTAAATTGTCGCGACCAAAAGGCCACGGGATGTAACTGCCCTGTTTCGGGATCCCTTTGGGAAAGAACAGCCCCCATTACCATGCTGGAGGCATCTGTTTCCACTACATATTGGAAATCTGGGCAGGGGTGACGTAGCACCGGGGCTGAGATAAATCTTTTCTTGAGTTCCTGGAAGGCCTTTTATGCCTCTTCTGTCCATTGGAACATTTTGTTGTTTTTTTCGTAATAAAGAAGTGATCGCGTGCACAATCTGGGAGAAACCCGGGATGAATCGGCAATAAAGGTTTGCAAAGCCGAGCATACTTTGGACACCTTTGACTGAAGAAAGTGATCGCCAGCTAAGGATGGCGTCTACTTTGTGCATATCCATCCGGGGGCCTCTGGAGTGAGGACAAAACCAAGGAACTCGACGTCGTTGACATGGAAGGAGCATTTTTCAAGTCTGGCGTATAGCTGGTGCTGTCGGAGTTTTGCAAGGACGGAACGAACGTGCCTGACATGGTCCTGTTTAGACGAGGAGTACACCAAGATGTCGTCGATGTTAACTAGGGCACATACGTCGCTCAATTCCCGTAGTACATCGTTCATGAAGTACTGGAAGGCGGTGGGAGCGTTGCAAAGCCCAAAGGGCATCACCTGATATTTGTACAGCCCATACTTAGTACGAAAGGCGGACTTTCATTTGTCGCCTTTCTTTAAACGCACAAGATGGTATACCCCCTGAGGTCCAATTTGGTGTAAATTTGGGCATCCGTGACTTGGTCCAGCAGTTCTGGGATAAGGGGTAGAGGATAACAGTTTTTAACTGTTACCTGGTTTAGTGCGCAGTAGTTGATGCACATTCTCAAGTCCCCCTCCTTCTTGGGTACGAAGAATAGGGGCGAGGCTGCCAAAGATTTGGACGGGCGGATAAAACCGTTTTCCAGGTATTGGTCCAGATATGATTTCAAGTGGAGATTTTCAGGTTCGGTGAGTGCATAAATTCGACTACACAGTATTTGTGCACCAGGTATGAGGTCGATCTGACAGTCATATGGCCTGTCTTGGAAATCGTGGTATTCGCTTAGTATTGTACTTGTTACACCTAGTACCAACGCCTATTCATCTTGGACAGGTGTCTCTGAGTCAGACGGTGGCATTTCCACTTGGTAGCACACATGAGCACACTCATTGGAGAAGGCTAATTTTTTGGCTCGCAAGTCGATGTTAGGATTGTGAGCCACCAACCACGGCATTCCTAGAATCACCTGGAACTGAGGGGCCTTGATAAGGTCGAAGGCAATGGCTTCCCGATGTCCGTCTTGGCACAGAAGGGTCAATTCTGCTGTGCATTGAGTTGAAAGACCAGAAGCTATCTCTGTGCTGTCGACAGTGGAGACCTTCTCAGTTGTCGTTTTCTGACAGAGGGGAAGCCCCATCCTTGTTGCCAGGCCTTGGTCTATGTAGTTACCAACGGCTCCGCTGTCTATGTATGCCTCCACAGCATGCATCCAAGAAGGTTGTTGGTGACTGATCAAAATCACAGGCAGGGCAAGGTGTGAGGTCTGTGGCTCTTTTCCTTCGCTCGACAAACGGACCTCTATGCTTGCTGGGCCTGGAAGTTTTCCGACTCTTGTTCTCCTCCTTCTTTCTCTGTAGCTCCAACTGTTCTCCTAGGGGTTTTACCAGACTGAGGAAGTGACCTGATTTCCCGAAGTACAGGCATAATTGCTGTTGTCTCATTTTGTCTCTTTCGGCCTTGGTTAATGGGCTCTGTACCCCTCCAATTTGCATGGGTTCCGAAGGGTTTTCTGATATATGCAGAATGTTCTCCTTTGAGCATACATACACAGTCCGATTCTCCGTTCTGGTTCAATCTGTCTTTCGAACTTGCAGCCTGTGGTCTAGCTGCACCACTAGGTTGATGAACTCTGCACAGTCTTTTGGCGGGTTTACCACCTGAGTTAGGACGTCTTTCGATTCCCCCTGTAATCCTCGATGGAATAACGTTGGTTGTTTCCTAAGGCCGCCCAGTTTCAACGACAAGTCTGCTAAAAGTGGCGATATATGTTAACAAATCTTGGCTGCCTTGGAGGAGGTACAGAAGTTCGTTATCCAGAGCTTGGCCCGGGTATGTCGGGCGAACAGCTTTTCCAGCTCCTGTTGAAACCCCCTGAAATCCTGCATCCTGGCTTACTAACGGTATGGACCAATCCGCAGCACTGCCACTCAGATATGACAGAATGAAGGCAACCCGCAACTGATCGTTAGGAAAGGCTCCGGGTCTACAAAGAAAATGGAGGCGGCACTGGTTCATGAATACTGCATATTTTCTTGGGTCCCCCGCAAAACGTTCTGGTGGGGCCAAAGGAACTGCCCCAGGGAGGACCACCTGCACTGGCTTGACGGATGTGGCTGGAACCAATGGAATACTTCCTGGCAACGGAGCCTGCCCAGCCTGTGTTTGGAGCAATTGTCTGGCTAAATCATTGGTGCGGTACTTGGTGACAATCAACTCCCTCCTAAGGGCGTTGGTTTCTTGCTGGGCGGAGTGCACCTGGGCCCATAATTCTCCCAGTAACTGGGCTAGTTGGTCAGTCTCTGATGTTTCCATGACTCCTAGGTGGATGTTTTCAATTGAGGCTTCATGTTCTGTTGCGCTCACCTGGTATCCACAGGGGCGCCACACAATACTGGATGGAGGTCTGAGCGCTATCCCGGACCCCTCTCTGCTTGGTTATGTTCCAGATGTTGGGTAGCGCCTATAATAGGAGAATAGAGGGTTATGATACTGGTTCTGTGATGGGTGGACTCCCACCTCCCTCTGGTCCAAATCCCCTTCCTTGGGGTTATTGCTCACCTTAGGTTTTTGTGCGTTGAACTCTCCGTCCTGCGTCTCTGTGCAGGGGCGCGTGGTTGGTGTGGGTGTTCCGTGGACCTAGTTGCTTCACTGGTCCGTGTACTCTTATGTTGGGTCCATACCGGCTGTGACTCTGACTCTGCTTGCTGTCTTCCAGGTGAGTTATAATGTCTTTCCTGTCTTTATTCTGTCTCTTTCTTTCACTCCGTTTTCTCTGTCTTCTCGGCGTCTTGCTCCACTACTCTGTTCCCTAACAATGTCTCTTTTTGTTTTCACAGGGATGGTTGCGATCTCGGAGTTGCTGCGCCTATGGCGAAGACCACAGTGAGTTATTGATGCGCGGAGCGCTGCACTGTTTATTGGTGTTAATTGCTAACCTGTGTTCTCTTCCCTTCTTTGTATTTGTTCTAAATACATATTTATATATTTGTAACCTCCACGAAAACCACATACAAGGATTGCATATTTTATGGAGTATCTGTTTATCAAAATCCCCGAGCTGTGAGACCTTGTTTCGCCTTTTTGCAGTGATGTTCTGGAGTGATGAGAGATCGAAGCGCTGCTTGCCCGGGTAAGTGCTTTGTTAATGCTGACCTTGTTCCTTCTACCTTGCAGGTTGCGGTGAAGCCCAGAGATGGGCAATGTGAGAGAAGCGCAGGGTGCTGCCAGGACTCGCTGCTTGCCCAGGTAAGAATTGTTATTAATGCTATCCTTGTTTCTTTACCTTTGTAGGTTGCGGCGAAATCCGGAGATGGGCGAGGTAAGCGAAGCGCAGGATGGATTCAAGACTGGTTACTTCACAGGTAAGTGTTTTTGCTCACTAATTCCATTCTTGTTCTTCCAGGTTATTAATGGAATCCAGATCTAGGCTACAGGATCAGGCCGCCGGAGAAGCAGATGAGCAGGAGCTGGACACAGTGAGCGTTACGCTGGAGTAGTGCAGAATAACGCGAAGCGTGTTCTGCTGTTTGGGTATGGTTTAATTAGCCCAGCTAAAGCAGTTCCAGGCCAAGTAGTTCCAGGCCCAGCCACACCCAAAGCACTAGACTGCATGGCTTGGTTCTAAAGAACTGAGCTGTGTAATAGGCCTCCATGTTGGATTAAGGTCCAAAACTGGTATTGCTTTAATCCTAATAATGAGACTGACTCCATGTATGTTTCTGATGGAGTTTTAAGGCCCTTGGGGCCAGTGTGAAGGGCTTTAGCCCCACTGCTGCCAGGGGCTGTTATACCTGAGGGGGTTAGGGGCATGGATCGTGACAACAGCCAGCACTATCACAGCACCATTTTCCATGCATGTGTGTCACACAATGACCCCTGCACATGTTCCCCATAGCATAACACACATAAGGTGAATTGCACACACTTGTGAATGTACACTCACACACGGAAACCCAACAAACTCACCATGACACCAAAGAGCAATTTGACCCTGCCCACTACACAGGAATGCCTAGTGAGTCCAATCGAATACACATCCACAACACCATTGTAGATGAGCAGGTGAAGGCACAACCATGTACGTCCCCGAGATAGTGACCCCTGAATGGACATTCACATATCTGTCCAAATATAGGCAAATGATCCATCTACCAAAGACTCCAACAGCCACGGAGATGCCACAACCCATCACTCAACAACATAGTACGTAAGCAGGCAAATATGACGGGAGCCCCATCCTGAAGTAAGTGTTGCACCACAGTGGCAAAGAGACACAGGGTGTGGTGCATGCAGTATGGTCACCATAAAGGAAATGGGGCACATTGCAGAGCACACACTATGCACATGAAGACACAAGAAAGGACAAATGGAAACATGAACGTACTTGGTCAGCATGAGTGTCACACACATATCCATAGCCTTTGTTACACTGCTGCATGTACATTGACACCAAGCGCATGCATATGTAACCTGCCACATGTGACCTTACTCATTTACACAGACTGAATGTATAGGTCAGCCCATGCATGTCCCTAAAGATGGTGGATGTATACAGATATTGCAATGAGATATCATGTAGCTGTTGCACACATAGTCATAGTGCGTAGGGAATGATGTGTATCCCTTACACATCCACTGAACCAACCTAGGCCTAATGTACAAATCCTTTCCCCTGCTGGTGATTCTGGATACCCGCAGTACACCTAGCACATGGCCCCTGTGCGTAACCCTCAAAATCCAGCACAGCTGCCATATAACATTGCCCATAGGCATACACAAATTTGTCTTGGAATGGCATTTGGTTTGCTGAAGGCATGTTTCAGGTGCCTAGACCGTATAGGAGGGCACTGCTGTATGCACCTGAGGAAGTGGGGAAAATTGTACTCACCTGTGCAATGCTGCACAACATCAGCTGCCACAGGCATGTGCCACTGCCCCCGGATGCTAATGGAGGAACACCTGGGGATGTGAGTGACGGTGAGCATGCACCCATAGCTGAGCCCAATGCACACAGCGATGGGGTGAGGGAGGGGAGTTTGGCCAGACAGGAGTAGAATGACAATTAGTTCCGAACTTGTCGATGGGTACATGTCACAAACATCACTTGGCAAATAAATAGCACTTGAACGCAATCATGAATGTCCAAGCCTTTTATTGTAGTATGAACAGGATTTATTTTGTGTTGAACAAACCCCCCACGCCCCACCAACGCCCCAACACACATTCCCCCTCCCCCCTCCAACATTCCCCCCACCCCCTTCAACACCCCAAAAGAGTGCATGTGGGTTCATGTGACCGGGCCTCAGCCCAACTGTGTACTGTCCATCTATGAAGGACGTCAACGCTTCCCACGACTGGGGCCCTCTGGTGAGCGGCGTTGGGGATGGCGCAAGGAACGTTGCCTGGGCGAACCCTGCAGGGATCCCTCTGTGGGTGTCATGGAGGTTGATGGTATTGATCTCGCCAACTGCAGCCGCTGGCGGAGGAGATTGTTGGCCTACAGTATCTGCTCGGCATGAGCAGATTGGACCTCACAGAGCTCACAGACTCTCTGACCAAATCCAGTGAGGGCCACAGTACACCCCTCAACCATTCTACAGGTGCAGGGATTGTCCTGCACCATGGTCTTAGCTGCCCCCCGAATAGCACGGCTACAGAACAAAGCCCTCAGAGCAGCCCTAGGCATCAAAAAATCTGAACATATCTCCAACACCAGAAGAGACCACCACTGCCAGAATCCTATTTAAAACCTTGAGCATCACACATAAATGCATGGCCAACAAAGCCCCAAATACCTCAACAACACAGTCATGAAGAAACCCCAGACCAGACTCCTCAGATCCAATAAGAACGCATACCTCGAAATCCCAAGATACAAAAGAGAGAAAGCGGGCGGTAGCAGCTTTAAAATTCTGGCTCCCAGACACTGGAACTCTCTACCCGCCAATATTATGAATGAAACATCTTTCCCAAAATTCAAAAGTTCTCTGAAAACCTGGCTATTCAACAGGTACTAACTGAACCTAGAGCACTATCTCGCTCTAATTAATTGTACATATCTGACTGTAATGTATATAATTGACTGTTTTTCCTGTGTATCTCTGTGTTCACATTTAAGATTGCATTCTACCAATGTCTGTAACTACGCCGTGAGACCCCCGGGTCTGGGCGTATAACAAATGTAGTAAAATAAAAAAAATAAAAAATAATCACCTTAATGTGGTGGTTGTGCTCACCCGCCATTGCCTCAATTCTCCTCTGACGTTCCTCGATGATGTTCAGCCGTCCCATTACTGCAGCTCCCGTGACGATGGGTCTGTCAGGTGTGGTGTTCATCGGCCTGCCAGGTCTACGTGGGGTGGTAGGGGAGCTGTTATTGGACATGGCGGCCTGTCTGGTGGGGCTGCTGCGGGTGGAGGGGCTGCCTTCAGGTGACCCATATGAAGGGGTGTCCACATCGGGCAATGGTATGTGGGCCCGACGTCCACGTGCAGGACATGGGGAGTGTGTATTTCTACTGCCACTTGTTCTGGGGTCCCTTTGGGTGTGGCCATTTCCTGATTGCCACTCTGGCTAGGTGAGAACACTGGTGCACCATGTTGTCCATCAGTGGATGTGTGGCCGTCCTCTGTGTTAGTCCCACTGGTAGCTACCTCCACATCCTGCAAGCCCCCTGGTGGCTTTGGGCGTTTGAGGCGGTGACACCCCGATGGCTTGGGGACGTTGAGACGGTCTGAATAGGGTGCTGTGGGGTGAGCTAAGGTGTGTATGATGCCTAGATTTCTCAGGCCGGTCCCTTCTGAGGGTGGTGGTGCTGGTTGATGCGCATCTGGGCATGCATATGGATGGGCCTGCTTCCTCTTTGTCAACATTTCCCTGCGATGATCGCTGCGTGCCTGTAGGGTACATAGGGTCTGGTATGAGGAGATGTATCATGCATTTCATGGTTTACAGGGAGTGAGGGCACATTTTGTATCATGCTTGGCCATTATATGTTTGTTATTCACTATGTTGGGATTGCTGGCACGTACTACAAGGGAGGGACACTGCTCGTTCATGTTGGTGTGGCATATTCAGATGTCTGATGTGAATGCACAGCTCCCATGGCGCTGTACGTGAGGGGGGCTTTGATACACACGCACACATCATGTTGCTGTGGCCAGGCCATGGATATGTTTTCCTTTGGGGTAACCTTGATACATTGGAGGTGCTTCAGGCTACTCTGGATAAATAGGAGCACTAGGGTACGGTGGTACAAGGGGCCACTCATGGGTGGCTGTAGTGCATCACATGTATTGCAACCACAAACATTCACACTGGGTTGGAGGGGTCGGTCAGACACAAAAATGCATCCTCCTGGGTGCCAGTGCCTGCCTGCTTCCACTCCTCCAACTCCCTCAATTGTACCCATGTCAATTAGGGTGGTCATCTGCTCCTCCCACGGTGTGAGCTCCGGTGGTGGGGACCCTCCTCCAGTCCCCATGGTCTCACTCCTGTGCTGGGCCAGGAGCCCACGGACACGAACCCGCAAGTCATTGACCCGCTTCTGGCAGTCCTCCCCGTCCCTGGGCACATGGTCCACTGCTGTCACCTTCTGACTGACTGCTCTCCAGATCTGTGTGCGCTGATCTTTCACTGCTGCGGCCCATACAGCTTATCTTGATGGCCCATTACTTCCTCCACGAGTATAGTTAGTTCTTGGTCAGAGAACTTGGGTTTTCTGACCCTGTCCAAGGCAGATTTGCCCCTGGTACGCTCGTAGGACATTTTGTAGGATTTTCAGTAGTGGATGGCTTCCATAGGCTGCGATTTTCAGCGGATTGTGACTTCCAAAATGGCCACCGCTTTATTTCCTGATCCGGCGGTGATGCATTTCTTGCGGTGCTATTAGCTAATAGCGTGGACTAATAGCCCTGTTCCCAGCCACTGTTTCCGCTGGGCGCTATTTGCGTTAACGCCAAGGCCTTGTGCACATGCACGCCAACTCTTGATCTGACGTTCTTTACGCCAGACATCGCAGCGTTAACGCAAATATTGCTCGGCGCATAGAATGCCCGGATACCGCCCAACTCATGATGACACCCATTGTCTGTTAATGAACTTTGCTCTTCCTCAGCGTCGTGGTGGATGCCCTCCCCATCCCATTTCTCTTTTTGCATTCAACTGTGTTTTTGCTTTTTTCTATGAAAAACATATAAAATAAAAACAAGAAAGCTATACTAAAACATGTTGGGCCTCATTACGTGTTTGGAGGTAGCCATGGTGCTATTAGCGCCATGGCTGCCTCCAAAATCATGTCTGGGTCTGGGTTCTGTGAATGAGGAATTACTGGGTCATTCCAACCATGGAGGACCTGGTAATTCCTCATTACGGGCCCTTTATTAGCTCCTTGGTCCCCTTACGGGACCCGCAAAGGATGTCTGGTCTGACCAGACGTTCTGTGCGGGTCCCGCAAGGGAACCTTGTAATAGGGCGGAATGGGTTTACCGGCACCGGCACCATTACCAGTGCCGGTAAACCCATTCTGCCAGCCTCGTAATGAGGCCCATTATCATTATAATACTCAAAAAACCTAAACATTTCTTTTTCTGTGTCAGAAAAATGCCTAATCCAATCCTAAATCTTAGATGGGAACAAACTACAACTATCAAATAATAATAAGGCAGTCCTAGTGGTGTCTTGTCAAATATAAAGGGCCTATAATTAAAAATAAATATTGCCAATTCTTACTGCTAAATTACAAAATAGTGTGGGATTATCTTCACCAGAAAAGAAAGACGTTTTCACAAAATGCTAAGTCAGGATGGTATGGCTGGGGTCTCCCTTCCACATGGTTTTGGCACTGGACAAGGCGGGACTCCTGAGCACAGCACACTCCTGGGCCTCGCCAGCATGATGTTACAGTTTGTTTTCAAAATATCAAAAACAAACATTCTTTCAATAAATCTTCACAGGGTGATTACTCTTCACCTTAGGATCCCCCTCTGCCGGGCTCCGATCCCTCGTGCAATGTGGGCCTCCCTCCGTCAGGTTTACTTTGGCCTTTCATTCACAATATAACATTCAAGAGTTTCAATGTCTTTTTAAAAAACCATTCACTGTGGACAACCCTCAGCCGAGTTCACTCTTTTCAACACAATGTTCACAGGTGTATTACTGTTCACCGCCAATTCACAGGCATCCCTCAGCCGAGTTCAAATTTGCCAAATACACTGTTTACTGTGCTTTCTCACAATGCAGGATTCACTTCCCTTAGCTTTCCTTCTTGTCAACATGTCAGAGACTTTTGATTGTACAAGGTGTTTGACTCGACCCTTGTATGACCCTTCTGACTCCTCAAGCCAGTCTTTCCTAGGGCCTCCTGCTACTTGTAGTTTCAACAAAGGGGACCAACTAGAGTCGTTCGAATGACCACCCACGTGGTGCCTGACTACTCTGCAGTTGGTCCTGCACTCCTGTCGATGCACGCTACACAGTCATGCACATAATCTCCTTCTACCTTTTTCTGCAATGAACTCTGCTGGGTTTATTGTTGTACACCTCAGCACTAATATTGCTGGCTTAGTTGGTATTACCTCATAGCCTGAGGATATCTGGGTAGTCAGTGTTGATTTTGTTTTCTCCCGTAATTCATATAATGCATGTTCCACATACAGAACTACTGGGCACCCCATGGTTATTGTGGAAGCTTTTTCAATAGCGAATGTAGCAGCTGCAAGTGCCTGCTCACATGAGAAGTGTCCCTGTATCACTGCATCCAAAGACCCACTGTAGTATGCGAGTGACTTGTGTCCCTGACCCTTTTTCTGTGTCAGTACTGCTGTCATTACTTTTCCATCTGTATGTGAATGCCCAGATGCCCCAGGGTTAGGTGCGCTATATAATGCATAAATAAATTAATAAATAAATAAATGTGAAAACTGGTGAACATGTCCTTATAATTGGGATTTGCTAACACTGGTGCATGTGCTAGTTCATTTTTCAGCTCATAAAAATTCTCACCCATTTCGGCTGTCTATTTTATGTATGTCTTGTTTTTCTGTGCTTCTTTTAATGCTTGCAACAATGGCCTGGTGGAGGTGGAGTAATCAAAACCCCATGCTCTACAATAGTTGCACAAACCCAGAAATTCCTGCATCTCTTTTGCTGTTTTTGGTCACGGAGTGCTGTGTATGTCATCTACTCATTCTGGTGTTATTTTTCTCCCGTCTGCTGACACAATCTGACCCATGTACACCACTTCTTCTTATTGTAATTTCTCCCTGCCCATCTTGTATCCTTTGTCAGATAGCAGTGTTAGTAGTGCCACTGAGTCTTTTCTACACTCTTCTTCTGTTGTGCTGCACACTAACAAGTCGTCAGCATATTGTATTACTGTGCTCGCAATCTGTAAGTTGCTCAGGTCCATTTGTATCACTTTGTTAAAGATGCTAGGCCCTTCGCACTACCCTTGAGGCATTCTAGTATGTTCAAACTGCGTTACGCGATATGTGAAGGCGGTAAGATACCTGGAGTTTGGGTGTAGTGCAAGGGAGAAAAAATTATTCTTTAAGTAAACCATTGTGAGAAAGTGTGCCTCTGAAGGAACGCTGCTAAAAATTGTCACAGGGTTTGGAACCAATGATATTGTGCCTCAATAATATCATTCAGAGGTCTTAAATACTGTATAAAACACAATGCCCTTCCCTTTGCTTTCTTAATTGAATAGATAACAGTGTTGCAAGCTGACGAGGTCACCTTTATTATGCCCTACTGCCATAGGCATGCAATGTCTCATATATGCCCTCATCTGCCTCTCTTGATAGTGGGTATTGTTTTACCCGTGGCAATGGTGCTCCTTCTTTTAACTTAATGGGTACACGCCCTGCCGCTTTAAGTATTCCTACATCATGGGGTACTGTTGTCCACAAGCTCTTGTTCACTTTTTTCAAATCTTCCTGTAAATAGTAGGTTTTCTGTTTGTTATCTGGATCATTTGGGGCACTGCTCTTTCTGTTACACGAAGTGGGCAAGGTAGACTCAGCTCGAACACTACCTCTCCATCTTCGTTCTCTTTTGTTGCAAATAACTCTGTGTCATTTACTCCCATCACTGTCAGTGTAGGATCAATACATAATATTGATCCACATTCCATGTTGCTCTCATCAGTAGCAATCAGTATAATCATGTCTTTCCGTACTACTTTTTCCTCCAAGTATAATAGAGTGTGTGTTCCTGCACTAACTGTGGAGGGACACTGAGGCCTAAACAAAAACTTCTTGGACAGCCGCAACACCTTCCCCTCAATCCTTGGCAACCATCCCAGCAACATGAGCACTCCATATACAAACACCTCTATATGTGTGGGTATCCCTCTCATTGTGCTGTGTACATGGTATGCTTGAATCAGTACTACCAACCGGCTGGGTACATTCCTTTTTCTGAAAATGAAATTGTGGCATTCAATTTACTGAGTAGGTCCTTCCCCAGAATATTGATGGGAGTGTCTTTTGAATACAGCAGAGGTGATACAATGTGCTGTGTCCCTATCGTTAAGGGTAAATCTTTCGTCAGAGGTACTTTCAAAATCATCCCTGAAAAACCTTGTGTGTCCAGATATTTGTTAGATCATGGAAATTCTTCTTCCTTGATGCATGATCTGGTTGCCCCAGTATCTATAAGAAAGGAAAATCCCATCTGTTCTATCTGAACTGCTCCTCTGGTTCCTCCTCAGGGTCTTCAGTTACTGCTAGAACAGGACACCCTTGCACTGCCCGTGGGCATCCCTATTGGGAAACAGTATTTGTGGATGATGCAAATGGTTTACCACCCACCATTGTCAATCCAGTATACTGTGGTATGGCGTTCTGCCCCAATTTTGTTACCCCTTCGGGTATCTGTGTCTGCGCTGGTGCCTGGAGTACACTTACTGTACCTCGAGTTCCCGCCATTTCCCCATTTGTACCTGCACTTTTCCTTGGGTAGTAATACCCTGTGTTCGTGCAGGCTATATCTGCACTTGCAGTTGCTGTGGTATTACCTGCACTTGCTGTGAAGTCTGCGGCATATATGTCTTCTGTTGTTGTGGCATGAACTGCACCTGTTGAGGTGTCTGCTGCATGTATGCCTGTTGTTGTTGCCCTCCCTGTGCAACTGGTGGGCATGTTCATACGACATGTCCGAAATTCCCATATGTGTAACATTGTACTCCAAAACGTGGAGTCATTCCCCTGTATCCCATTCCTCTTCGACATATGTAGTATCCTCTCCCTGTCTGATACTGTCCCATGTATGCACCTCTCCAGACTGCCTGCATAGCCCTAGGCTGCTGCATGTTTATGAATGCTAGTTGCTTTTGCATCAGTAACGCCCCCCACTGCTGGTTGGGTGGCACCTGTGTGTTGCCTCCTGGTGGCATCATCGCAGCCACTGGAAGCCCCCCTTGCTGTGCCTGAGGACCCACTACTGGCCCTGTGAGTACTGCTCCCTCATGTGTATTTTTGCCAGTTTTTTCTGAACCAATTTGCTTTCTGCCTCGGTATCATAATCCACTATCTCCTTATCCTTCTCCTGTTTTTTCTTGCAAAAGTGCACAATTGTCACCTGTATCTCAGGCCACACCTTTACCTGAATTCCCACTATCTTTTCTAAAGAGACTTGTGCATCTGCTCGGGGCCCCTCGCTAGGATATGGTAGAACAAAGGTTTTTTTTATCCTTATCCTTCTCCTGTTTTTTCTTGCAAAAGTGCACAATTGTCACCTGTATCTCAGGCCACCCCTTTGCCTCAATTCCCACTATCTTTTCTAAAGAGACTTGTGCATCTGCTCGGGGCACCTCGCTAGGATATGGTAGAACAAAGGTTTTTTTTCATCCCATGACGGCTTATTTTTCTGCGTCCTTATTTCCTGTATGGATCGTATGTATTCTGCAGGGTCCTCATCAGGCTTCGCTTTGCGAGCCATTATAGAACCCATATCGGACGTGTCTGGATAGAGCTCCCTCAGAGCCTTCCAAACATGTGCTCGATAGCTGTTAAAGGGCCCTCAACGTGTATATTAGAGCTTAACTTCACCCCGGAGTATCTGGCCTGTTATCATATTTTGTCTCTTCTCTCCACGAACTGCCATCAAACATTTTATATCTTCTATGGCCAATGGTATTCCAGTTGTCTAATTCTCAAAAACATTAATCCACTTGCTCTCCCCCGCCATCAATGAAGGTAAACTGTGAACTAGATTATCCCTGTCCATTGTCTGCCATGGTATGTAATGAACCTCGTTCCTTGCTTTCTGTAAAAGTGGCATTTGTGTGTGCGCTCTGCATTTATTACTGTGTTGTGGTCTTTTTGCTACTGCTATTTGGTTTTTCTGCTGCACAGCCTGTTTCACCAGTCGACCAATGATTCTTCCCTTTCCTCCTCTTCTCTTTCAGCCCTTCTCCTTTCCTGTCTCTTATGTGTCAAAAGGTGGGTGTCTGTTTCGTCCTCCCCTTGATCTCTGTTAGCACTGTCATCCCAGTCTGATATGGTCAGCCCTTCGTCTGCCGTGTAAGTTTCACTATGGTCCGAATCCCATCCCCACTTGTCTATTTTAAATTTGATGCGTCCTGCTGTCCACCCCTGTTCATTTGTTCCCTTCTCGTGTTCCTTTCCTTTCTTCTCTATTTCCCTTTTCATAGTTTTTTCTGCCTCCTTGAAGACACTGTCAAGTTGTTGCTGCGCACTCTTTTATGTATTTCAAACATTTTCTCGTTCCTTTTCTGTCCTTGCTGATAACGCTTGTACTGCTCCTGTCTTGCCTTTTATGTGTTCCGTCCTTGTCTTGACTGTCTTGTTTAGGATTTGTATACCATGCAGCTGGTTTTAATAATGGGTATATCTTATACGGTGGTGGTGCACTTCCCTGCTCCTCCTCCTCTTTCCCTTTCTCCGTTTCTTTCTCTTCGTATAAATTCCAAAGCTCCAGAATATCCTGTCTCTTTTTAAGTTTTGCTCCTTTATATGCAGCTGCAAAGTACTTTCTATAATATCTCTATCGAGCGTTACCTCTCCGGGCCGCTCTTTATAACACTAGCCCACTGTGTCATGCACCCACTCAAAATGGTCCTGGGCAACTTCCTAACCATATGTCAAAGTGGGCATCCATGTAGTATGACGTAATTGCCTCCGCCTTATTTCTTTCTTTTTAAAATATTCTTCTCTCCTACCCCCTTTCTTCTTTTTACACATTTTTAAAATCTTAAACAATGTCACTCTTTCTTCAAACAATCCCACTCACTCAATGTTTAAACTTACCACTTTACTTAAGCACCTTATTTTCATCCACTCCGGCCTTCTCCACAGGCCCCACCCTTTCACACCTCACATTTAGCGCTTAGACACAATGGCCTTCTCCACAGGCCTGCCTTGTTAAAATCATAGTAGTATAAAAGTGGCCTTCTCTGCAGGCCCACCACCTTAACAATAAATCCCTTTATTAGTGAGTTAGAATACATTATTACTCTTCTCCATGCTCCACTGTATCAGCAACTTGAGCTACGCGGCTTTGCGCTATTTACACGTTAATTTGGCTCTGGCTCTTCCACCCCTTCCACAGCCACATAAAGCGAACACTACGATCACTTTTCGCAACACTGAAAATCGAACTGCTGCTTCTAACAAACATGGGCACACATATGCCCAAATAAACTCTTCCCCAAGGAAAAAAGAAATCATGCAACTATACCAATTTCCAGCTCTACATGCAACACCTGTCTAATAAGGTCCTCCACTTACTACGCATACCTCTGCTCTAGCGCAGATGTGCCACCATCTACCTGCTCCCTATCGGAACAGCAGACCTAATATCTAATACTAGCACAGTCAATCGCCCTCTTCACCACTAACAAGGGCGCGTCCTATACAACATAAGAGTCCCTCCCGCCGCTGGTGCTTTCATGCACGAGTACACTCACGTATCCTTTTAGGAGATTCTCCACTTTTTTTTCATTTATTTATTTGTTTTTGGTTTTGCAAGAAAACCTTTACAAAAACTATGGTCAAAATTCAAATCATACAAGAATCAAATATACATTCATCCTTAACAACACAAAAGATGGTCAATTACAGACTCAGAATAAAATTTCAAATTACGATCTCAGAAACCAGGGAATAACTGAATGGACCAGTTCACATTAACCAGGGAGCTCACTGGCATAAGCTGTCTTTTGGTAGTTCATTAGTATGGTAAGTTTCTCCAAAACTTTCACTATCGCAGCAGTGAGCATAATTTCCTGCCCGGAGATCAGTCTATTCCAGAATGCATCTTGGACTAAGCTCTCCTCTCTGGTTACGAATCTCCTCAGTGATGACGCTCTTATGGCCCATGTGCCTTTGCACTCCAGCAGTAGATGTTTGAGTGATTGCAAATTCGGAGAGTTGCAGACTTTACAAAATCTTAGAGCCTTCTCTCCCTGGTTTCTTTGAGCCAAGATTTCGCCTGTGTGGGCTAAATTCAATCTGAGTCTGAGAAAATTGTTTCCTATTATTTGATCGGGGAACTTTTCCAGATAACGTGGCATGGTGCTGAGTTTCCTGTCCACTGTCAGGAAGAGGTTTGGTGGTTTAAGACTTCTGACTCCTGCGATTGTTTGGATCCAGTCAACCATTTCTAGTTTTTTTTTTTTTACTTTCAAGGGGTTTTGCACAAGGATTTCTGTTGTTAGTTCCAGCCTGTGCAGAATGTGTCCATTTTTTTTCTAGACCAAGAAGTTGTTTTGATTTTGCTTTTTTAGGTGTTGATTTATGTCAAAAAAGAGAGTGGACCTACTGGCTGTAATTATGTTACGATAAAGGGACAGAAGTTTCCACTCTGCACGGCAACTCAAAGAAGTCAAATCCAATTCAAATCTCAGGCTAACAGAGGGAGTGCACATTGGGAGGTGAATAGATTATTTCCACAGGAGACCCTCAATTTTGCTCCAGTCGTAGTTCCACAGCAAAGGCTCCGCCTTAAGGCCATAAAGGAGGACCGGAACTGCTTTGCCTATGTAGAACTTCTTGAGTGGAGATAATGTGAATTTGCAGAATTTTCCATTCAGGTTTTTCATTTGTGCAATGATTTTTCCAAGGATAGATGGTATCACCTCGTTTGAGGTTGGATGAGCTAGGATTTCATATCCCAGATATATGAGCTCGTCCACACGAGGGATTGCCTTACTGTGCAGGACCCAGTTCCTTGAGGTCACCTTTTTTTTTGGATGTTTAAAGATCAGGATCTTAGATTTTGATGGATTAATTATCAGACCATTTAGTTTGGCGCATTCGTTGAGTTTGGTCAGAAGATGCTGCAACCCTAGTGCTGAACCGTCCAAGAGCACTAGGTCGTCCGCGTAGGCTAACCAATGGAGTCTTCTACCATTGATCCTGGGGCAGATTAGCGATGCCGAAGCCAGAAAATCTCCAATGTCCGATAGAAATAAATTGAAGAATAATGGTGCACCCAAACATCCTTGTCGTACCCCCTTAAGGACCTGGATTATTTCTGATAGGTTACCAAGATCATCCCGCCTCACGCTAATCGTGGTGTTCTTGTGAAGCTCTATGAGCAGGGCCAGGAGGGGAGCAGGTATCCCCCAGTTATGAAGTTTCTGCCAAAGGAGGGATCTGTCCATGAGGTCAAATGCCTTGGACAGGTCAACCCAAGCCCCATACAGCGGAGAGCCTTCTTTCTCATTTGAACTTTGCTCAGCAGGTTCAGGATGAGACCGTTAAGACTGGTGGAAAGGCCCTTCCTAAAACCTGTTTGGTGCGGGTGGAGAATCTGTTTTGAGTCCACCCATTGAGAAAGTTCTCTCAGTAATAGTCTCATGAATATTTTGCTATCTATATCCAAGAGGACGATGGATCGATAACATGTTGGACTTAGCCTATCAACCCCCTTAAAGAATGGAATAATAAGTGCGTTCTTCCATGATGGTGGGAAGATTTTTTCCTTTAGAATTCCTTGGTAGAGATGAAATAATAACTTTGCCCATAATTTTGGCTGATTTTTTAACACCTGGTAAGTGAGGCCATTAGGACCTGCCGCCTTTGAGGTAGAGGATGATGTTATAAGATCTTCAATTTCTTCTTCAGTGAATGCAAGGGACCATATGATGTTGCGGGGGGTAAAGTCTATGGAGCCAGTTGCTTCAAAGGTTTTGGACAAATAGTCTACCCACTTGTACTCCAGGACTAGATTGCAAAGGGAACTGTTTTGGCCAGTTTCAAGTTGGTTTAGTGCCGCCCAAAAGTTTCTGCAATTGTTTGCACTGAGAAGAGAAAGCATTCTCTCCCCATCTTCTTGGAGTTTTTGATGTTTGTGATTTTTAGACCAATTTCGGTAGATTTGTTTGGTCTTTTTAAGCTTTTGCATACAGCCGAGAGGGTCTTCTGCTCTATTCTGTCTTATGCGGCAGGGTTCTTTTCTTGTTGAAAGTTTCCTCGTCAAAATGATGAAGATGTATCTGTTTCTCCACAATTTTTACCTCACTTGGATGGCAAATGGACCACACAAACTTTCAAAATTTTTCTGGATGGATGTCTTCAGCCCATGTTTCGGGGAGGACTGCTGCTAAAAGATTTTTTTTTTTTTTAAATATTTTTATTTTATTTTAAGTGAAAACAGTATAAACAAACTTGTGACATTATACACAATAAACCAATGAAACACTTAACAAAGCACAACACTACACTCCCCCCCTCCCCCCCAAGAGCTCATCCACAGGGTAGTTCCGTATCGACCTGGTGTGGCCGGGTGACTTCCTCCTCCGAGGCAGTAGATTCTCCTCGTACCCCAAACAGACCAGTAATTAATGACCTCCAGGCTACTAGGTTGCCCACATCCTCCTCCCCGCATTTACTGCATGCCTCTTGCCAGACCCTGGTTTCAGCCTCCGCCCATTTTTGGAGATCCCTCCACCACATCTCTATCCTTGGTTTGCGGCATTGCTTCCAGTTCATAGCTATCCTCCTCTTAGCGAGTATGTACGCTAGGTCTCTCAGTTTCCCCAGATGTCTGGTGTTCTTTGGTCTGGAGAACCCCCCCAGAAGGCAAGCCCAGGTCGTGTCAATGCTTATCGAGACCCCTTTGTCAGCCAACTTCTGTGACACTTCTCCCCAGAAGACTTCAATTACTGGGCAGGACCAGAACATATGCGTCATGTCCGCGTTCTCCTCGTTACACTTCGGGCATGCTTGCCTGCTCGAGTTAGCAAACCTAGCTATTCTCTTGGGGGTCAAATACGCTCTGTGTGTGATATATAGTTGGATTTGCTGTAATCTAGCATTCCTGGACACTTTTTTATGATATCCCAGAGCCCGTTCCCACATCCCATCCGTCATCTGAACCCCCACCTCCATTTCCCATTCCAGTCTCAAGTCTGTCAAGTCCTTTCCCACTCGGGACATCACCACCTCGTACAATCTGGAGATCTCGTGTCCGCCCTCTGATATGTCATATATTGTGTCAATCAGGGCATCCGGATCCTCCGCTAACACCGTCTCAGGCCAAGATTTTCGGATAATCTGTACCAACCTGAAGTATGTAACATATTGGCCCCCATGTAACCCAGCTTCTTCTTCTAAGTCTGCAAAATCCTTGATGGCCCCATCTTGCCATATATCTCCTAACGTGGCCAACCCAACTGGTTCCCAGTACATTCTGATCAATGACTGCTGCTAAAAGATCATTCAATTATTTCCCTCCATGTTTGTATTTAACTACTTTCAATTTTCCCTTTGAGCCTTCCAATTCTTGTGCAGTGTGGGTATTGGAAGGACTCTGAATTTCGGAGAAATAGAGTTCCAACCTGGCGTGATCACTCCCCCCCCTCCCAGTCTAGGGTAAGGCAAGGGCAGTGTAGGGTGAGGGATGATGAAACAAAAAAGTAGTCTAGAGTTGACTGCAGCGTCCCTTGGCGCCATGTTGGTCCGGCCATTCCCACACTCCTATTTTTTTCAATTATCATGTCGACATCCCATGACTGAAAAAAGTCCTACCATTGTTTGCCTTTCTGTGTGGTGCTTTGTTTGATTTGGCCATTCCTCCTATTTCCTGGGTTAATATGGTCTGTATTCAGATCCCCCGCAACAATGATCTGCGCTCCCTCGTAGTTAGTCTTAGCCGTGGAGAATAATTCATGAAGGGTATCTATGAAGTTTTGAAGTTTCGAGCTGGCTGGGTTCCAATAGATGTTTACCAGAATGAGAGTGAACCGACAATCATTCTGCCCTATCTCTGCTTTACAAGCCTGGATACCCACCATGTTGTTACATAGCGGAACAATATTTTTTTGTGAGGCCTTGAGGTTTTGTACTGTGAAGCCCTCTATCTCAACGGAGTTGGCTAACCATGTCTCCTGAAGCAACAAGATATCATTGTGTTCTAAAAGGTCGTTTTTAAGATGCTTTTTCCTCAAGAAGCTCGGGTCTCTCGTGTTCCAGGAGACTAATCTAAGACCCCTCCGTCTAAAGACTGTTCTGCTCCTCACCGAGTTTCAGGAAGATTTGCGTAATGATTTCTGGGAGTTTTGTTTTCAAGTTCTCATTTAGTTTGAGACCAGATGATGCATTACTTTTGGGCCCTCTGGCCGTTCCGGCGGAGCCCATGGTAGTAAGTGCGTCCTCCACTCCTGACCGTTTTAACCCCGAATGGTTTCCGCACCTGCCTTCCTCCTCTGATTCGTATACCCAAAGACCTTCTTTGGCCAAGTCATCTTTGTTGATGATAAGTGCCTGTTTTGCCTTTCTGGAAGTAAGCGCTATCTCTACAAGAACAGTCTTCGCTAATCAGAAAAGTAAGGTACTCGATGTCCTCTGAGGCAAAAAGAAACAGGTTATAGTTTTTTTTGATTTCCGACAGTAGGACAGATCTACATAGTGATTTATTTTTATTCTGTTTCTCAAGTCTGAGCCATACTTTTGGAATTGTAAAGTTTGATGTCACAGTTTCCTCTTTTCTTGTAGCAAGGTTATGCTGATTTTGTTCAGGTTTCTCTCTTCCTCCATACTGAGGACATATTTCAAGATTTTTGGATTTCCCAGACCCATTCCGACAGTCAACTTCATTGAGTATGGAACTTAGTGGCATCTCGTCTTGGGTAGCTGACGCGGGAGATGCGTTGATTAGTGGTAATGTAGAGACAGTTTTCCCTAGCGGTTTTAAGAAGATTGGGGCCATTTTTATGGCAACTTGTCTGGGCTCCAAATTGGCTTCCTTTGTTTGCCCCTTGTGTGCGTTTTGTTTCAAAAATATTGGGGCAATCTTGATATTTGTATGAGCCAATTTTCCGTTTTGGTTGTTGGGAGCTGCAGGCGGCAAAATTATAGGAGCCATTTGCATAACGAAGTTCGAGGTTTGAGCTTTGGTGTCACTGGGACCTCCTTGCATATTGAACATGCCTTTTTTTTTCCTGTTTTTCCCAGAAGCACACTTGATGGCCAGGGAGTCATTTGGATTTGATGTCTGTGAAGGATTGATGACTGGGGATGCAATTGCAGTAGGGTCAGCTGCCTTTTCAGCTGAGGGAGTAGTCAGATTTTTCAAGAATGTGTTTTTCCCTATTTTTTTTTTAGCCTTATTTTTCTGATTTTTTGGTTTCTTCATGGTCTTATCTAATTGTGTGTAGAAAGTAGTCTCTTTTGGTTTGACCCCTTTATTCCTTTTCTGCCACTTTTTACGCTTAAGTTTCTGTGGTGCGTCAGAACTCTGGCTTGAACTACCAGTCGAGTTTTCTTTTAGGCTTTCTTTATGAGCAATTTGAGTGCTATCACTGATTTCTTCAATCACGTCGATGTCGACATTTGCCAGTTCTAACTCTTCCAGTATTGAATCCGAGAGCGGGGTATCATCAAAAAAATCCTTAGCCCCCTCTTGATTCAAAATCTCGTTCTGATTTTGGAGATTTTGAATTTCCAGAGGCAGTTTCTTTAGAAGCTCATGGGTTGTGGCATTGCCTTTTGCCCCCTCTTTCAATAGGTTTTGAATTTGGGCGATGTCCAGCCCTTGTTTAACTCCCTCTATTTGTGTTTCTTTTAGGATTGGAATCAGAATAGTATTCATGATGTTATTTACGGCTACCATAGCTGATTCGTTTTTAGTGATTTCATGTGACATTTCCAAAAGAAGGCCTGCTTGTTTTTGTACTTCTGTTTTTAAGAGTTCGAATAGTGAGACCAAGGAATTGAGTACATAACTCAAGGCTGCCAATGTACTTTCGGGAGCTGGAGGGGACCCTTCTGGAGGGGTGGCTATTATCTCTTCTTGTTGGTCTCGGTGGATAGGTGAACTCACCATATTTTCTTGAATAATGTCTGTGGATATTGAGTTTACTTGTGAGCCTTCTATAGGGGTTGTGCTGGCCAAAATGGTATGATTGTGAACTGGTAGCTGCCAGGTGGTGTCGATAATGTCGACCAGATCATTAGCACTCTTGTTCCTTTTCCTAAGGAAGTGATCATTGATTCTTGTCTGGATTTTTTCAGTCGTCAGAGTGTACTCCAACCCTCGTTTACAACTTTTCTGAATGTGGAGGTTAGGAAACCTCCCCTAAGGGGTTTGCTGTTTTTCTATATGGCTCGAAACATGGGTATTGATTGAAACCACCTGTGCTGGGGCTAGGCCAGAACCATTAGAAACCCCCTTGCCAGGTTCCCTCCCTGCCTCCAGATACGTCCATCTCTTCCTCAAAAGGTGAGCTCCATAATCTCATTACAGATGTAATATGTAAGATTTTGTGGCGATAGTGAGTGATAAACCCTGAATTTATTTACTTTTTTGGTGCGACCCCGGTGCGCCAAACAGTCGCTCAACAGTCCCTGGGCTTGACTCCTGACGGGCTTAACGCTGCAAGGGTGGTAGCCTTCCTCCTTTGAAGAGGCCCACAGTCACGTGGTCGGGGCACGTGTCACTCTCGCCCCGCCTCCTCCAGGAAGCTCAATGTTGCGTGGGTGAAGCTGGCAAGAGCCCATTGTAGCTCCCAATGCCGGGTACACAAAAAGCAGCCTCTGCGCAATGGGGAAAGTTCGTTTTTCAAAAGCACGTAGAATTCTCCACTTCTTTCAACCTGGAAGTCTCCCTTTAAAGGCCTACACTTTCGGTCAGAGTAAAGGCAGTGCTGGACCATGCAGACTTTTGGGAAATGGGGTTGACGGACCTCTCTTGGGCTCCTTGTACTGGCCAATAGATGCTGCCCCGCACTCCTCCGGGAGCACGGCTGGAAGTCTTCACGCCTCGTTCGAATAGCAAAGATATCTTGCTGGGGCCTCCAGAGATGTGTTGGGGGCTGCCTCGTAGAATTCACCAAAAATTACAAAAGTAGTCAAAAAGGAGTGTACGCTGGTGCAAGAAGTAACACAATTTTATTCAGGTCCCCAGACACAGCATGGACAGCAAATTCAAACAGAACGCAGAACAGAACTGTATGAAAAGGTGCTTCCAAAGAACCACCCTCAAAATAAAAATGTTTATAGAAAGTAACATAATTAGCATTTGTGATCGTGTGACACAGTAAAAACCTCCCCACACAGAAACGATTGGTCCTCGCACTTTGGACGCATAAAGAACTCCATATGTTGCGATTGATCCTTGGGTCCATGAACCTTCCCCCACTGCCCTCAGATACAAAAATGTAATGTCACAATCCACCCCCAATTCCCACAACAAACAATTATATAATTGAAACATTTGGGACGACCAGCGGAACTTCATTATTCTGCCCTGATTTCCTCTTCTTGACTTCTCATGGGAATGGCTACCTACCACGACACCGTCAGAGCATTGACCCATGGACATACTATTGAATAATTGTTGCATATTGGTAACACTCTAACCCTCTTCCCAGGGAAAAAGTTCAGGAAGCGATTTGAAACTGACGTGGGTCTTGCCGGCTTGACTAGAAAATCCCATATCATAAATGATTTTGAATTATAAAATGGTCATATTCCTCTTCCACTGGCAGACCCTGTACTCTCGAATCAGTTGACCTCTAAAAATAACACTTGGCCTGGGATCACATGCATTATACTAATGAACCGGCTGCAGTGGTCTTTGCCGCAAACAAAATGCATGCACATGTTTAAAGCAGAAGCAGGCTCTTGGGGCCTATTTACTGTGCTTCATTCTATCACTAAGTTTGATTATATTACCTGTGCTCCAGGATTTATGGATTTGTTTTAATAGGCTTTCAATTTTGCAGACATCAGAAAGAGCCTCCTCCCCTTTAATAGCGCTACTCTCTCAGCTGTTAAGTGCATTCCTTCATACTGCGCTGGGCTTGCATTTTTATCACACCGTCATGTGCAGTAGAGCCTGTCTGAATGCACAGAATGCTCTGCTAGGGGGAGCTGTTCCCTTAGGATATACAGTGGTCCAATTTGCATAGCTTTGTCTGTTGTCACCGCTGGAGGAATCTGTTGCTTTAGGATATATAGTAGTCCTACTGCGTGAATGAAAACCTGCACTTTGGCTCCTGTACACGGGCTGTAACACTAGTAAGGAATAATATACCAACAACTAAGACGAGGAAGAGGCAAGGAGCAATGATGATTACTCCTAATGCAAACCATTTTCAATGATCTAGTCGCTGGCGAAATTCAATTTGCCTGACATGGTTTAAAGCCATGCTGAGAAGAGAAGCATGACGTTCTCCAGTGCAAGGCAGAGCGAGGTACCAGTGGCATCGGAGACGGCCAGGCAGCAGAACGGAGTGAGAAGGAAACCCATTGTGCAACGTGCTCAGGGCAGCCATGCGGAGGCCGGGGTAGGATGCGAGGAAGCAAGTTGTGATTCCTGAGTGCCGAGGGAGCTGGAAATCTGACCGAAGACTGAATGCCTGTCAGAGGTTCTAGAAGTGGCCGCGAGAGACTTGAGAGGCAGAGAAATGCCCAACGTGTATTTGTCAGGCAAGAGAATGAAGGCACTTGACAGTGGAACTGGGGTCTACGCCCGACAATATGAACTTGGGGAAAATCAAAAGAAAGAAACAGAAGGGACTTTGGGCCTCATTACGAGTAATTGGCCATTCCTGGGCACCAGAAAATATTCTTCCTCATTCTCATTTGAGCCACATAGGGCTCAATGGGAATGGGGAAGCCGGATGCACCGGCACCGTTACCAACGGTGCCGGTGCATCCGACATGCTTTGCTCGCAGGTGCCGATATGGCCGCCAGGTCAGACCTGGCGGACGCAATGGCACCCGTGAGCAGAACTCATAGTTTGCCTGTACGGGAACTACAGTATCGGAATGCTTACCAGTACCGTAGTTCCCTGACCGGCAAACTTATAATGAGGCCCATTGTGTGTTAGGATCTGGCTGGGGAGTATACCAGATCTTTTGTAAAGCAAGCTGAATGAACTTTTTACAAAAATACAGGCCACACGCTTTATAACGAAAGTGCATGAAAGTCCTGGCTGGAGAATATAGCAGGCAAAGTCAAGTGTGTGAAACCAACTGTATAAAAGTCATGGCAGGATAGAATACCAGGCCAAGGCAAGTGTATACAAAGAACTGTAAAAGAGAATCCCAAGGAAAACCCATGCCTTTGGGGATTTTGAATTGCATTTGAATGAGGAAGATAACCTGGCAGGGGTGTATACCAGGTGTCCCGTGAGTCTGACACCCACATCATGGATGTCAATTGCAACCCCTGGTGACTCCCCTGCAACCTCTGGTACTGCTTCTGCAATCCCTGGCTCAGGAGATGCAGAGACCGTGTGAAACCAAAGGTAATAAAGACTCTAATGAGAGCCCTGTTTACTTTCGGCTGCTTCCACAAGCACATAGAGAACACGAGCAATGTATTTGCTACTAATGTAGCAAATAGTTCCCAATACCACAGAGTGAATGGCAACAATATGGGTGATCTACCTTAAGCTAGATTCGACACCAGATATATTAATAGGTTTGTAGAGCGCCATTACGCAATTAAAGCACTGTGGTTTGGAGAAGTGGATGGGTGAAGAAATGCAGAAAAGGCATGCTCTCTTTGAAAGTACAGCTTTGTTAAATGAAAATAAATTCACATTTCATCAGTTATTTTGGCTCCCGTGTTCTACGAATTTGTATGTGTTGTGACTCTCAGTGCTGTTACAGCAAGGAGCCTCACGCTGATGGTGTCAGAGCGAACCTTACAGTACATGGGTCCATTTATAAACGTTGAAAGGGTTTTGTCATGAGCACTCTACAGATATAACGCTACCACAAGGGAAAAGTGAGTAATTGTATAGCACTAATATTGCACACAGTAAATTTTGCTTGCAGTGTGCATAGCTGCCCATAGCCCCCATGCCATATTAGTTTTCTTTTGCATGCCCTCATTTTTGGGAAAGCAGTCATGGAGGCTAAAACTACAGGTACCAGAAAGCAAAATGCTGTAGAGACAGGGCTGACTGTCAGCGACCACGCATCACATGACACTTGTGCTAGCTACTGAATGATCCACATTTGACAGCTCATGGAAGCAAACACATGTGCAAGGGGAATTAGAAAGCCCCTGCAGTGGTTCACAGTAGACCATTTAGCCTATAAATCATTTTACATAAATTAAGTTAAATAAATACAATTGCCATATACAACCCTGAAATATTTTCCGACAGCAAACACTCCGAAAATTACTCATACTCTTTATGAAAACGAGTATTTCCGCAGTAATGGATTACTTAATATTTTCTGTGCTCCTCCTTCCGTGTCCTTTCTCTTTTGTGAAACTTCACATTTTTTTATCCCAGTGTTATTACAGATCAGATACTGTACCATTCGGTTATCTACATTGAGGAGATGGTAAACAGCTAAAAATGAAGATATGTTCAAAGAAACATATATGCCCAATATCATTCTGAGAATGACTATCAAGTCGTGTACTTTTATTTGCATTCTGGGACTTGTAAACAAAACTACAAATCCCAGAATGCAAAGAAAAAAACAGAACTGGATCTGGATAAATCTCTCCTAAATTCTATGTTGCATGTTGGTATGTATAGTGCAATTCTAATTATTTCCAACCGATTGTGTTTTAAAGGACATGCAAGTCTTGGCAGGGAATATAGAACACTTAGAAAAAAATATTTCAAACAACTTCTACTAAGTTATGTCATCCTAATCTATTCTGCCTGTTGCAGATGTCTGTGCCACATGCTCTTGGTATTAATATTTTATTCATATCGCGCTCGTACACAAGTGTTTCAGAGCGTGAAAAGGCAAAGGACGGGCACAGGGGAGAACAAAACAGCGATCTTACTAGGCCCAGTGACATTGAGAACGCGCAAGTGCACGGGGGAGGGGGAAAAGTGCATGGAAGGGGGGAGAAGTGGAAAGTGCGAAACAGAGGAGAAACAGATAAATAACAATAAATAAATGATAAAGGCAACAAACAGTGGTAGTGCAGCCAGCAATCTGTAAGTGCTAGGTTTAAGGCAGCAGACAGGGTAGGTCTGATAAGTGCAGGAAGAAAAAGAGGGGGGCTGTATGGGTACAGATACAGACCCCAGTGCAAGGGGTGGCCCGGAGGCAGTGCAGGAGGGTGGCAGGGTGAGCAGGTACCTGGGCCCGGAGGACAGAGGGTGGCCAGGTGCACGGTGCCAAGAGAGAAGAGATCAGCAGGGGAGAGGAGGAGTGAAGGCAGAAGAAAAGAGGAAGCTCTTGAGGGGCTTCCGGGACCGGAGATGGTTCTCCTCAAATTTTAGAGTGGCAGGGAGGCTGTTCCAGAGGGAGTCCCCAGTCGAAGACAGAGATCTACCCCAAGCTCGTTTCTTTGAAAAACAACTTACCCTCTTGCATAAGTGACCCTGCACCTCTTCACAAATAAACCAATGTTTAGCCTGTGCCTTTTCCATGCCGCTACTTTTGCCTCGTGTGTCCAAAAGAAATGGGTTATATGCACGCATTATGATTGTCATGAGAAACATATGCAGTATAAACTGCATGTTACCCTGTGTAAACTGTACTCTATTCAACTGAAGGAACATATATGATGGTTACTCTTGGAGGGTGATGATGACAGTATGTGCTCAGATTTCAGCAGATTTAGTGCAATGGCCACAATGGTGATGGGTGGGTGTACATACCTGTACTATAAGTGCTAGAAGTATGTGGCACTCAAACGTAATGTCATGTGTGTATTTGAATTTCAGTTTTCAGAATATGTCTACTCTGCATTCCTTGAGGGGCCATTAGTGACTGTGTATGCTGTTGTGGGGTGGAGGCCTTATTGAGATTGGGCCCCCGCCCTGGTAATGATTCACACGGATACCTTGTGCTCGTCTGAGGTCTCCAGATGCACCGCCCTCGTGCTCCGGACGTCCTATATTTATTAACATGGCCTTGTGACTTAACACGTCACACGTCTCTTAAGAGACATCTCACACGCCTCCTTTTTCATAACCAACATAACAACATTACATTTTCAAAACAGTCACAACAGGTGACATTACAAGGTTTATAAGGCAGCGTTCACCACAACGACCTGTTCTGCTGAGGCAAATCAGGGTTGTCCTCAAGGGATATCGACATGGGTGTAATTTTAGGGGGGGACACAGGGGTGTTTGTCCCCCCAACTTTCATGGCACACCATTTTGTCCCTATTCATTTGGCTTGGACACCTTTTCTTCAGATGTCATGTCCCCCCCAACATTTTAATCAAAGTTACTCCACTGAATATCGACTTCAAAATCCTTGAGGTAGACCGGTTGCCGGCAACATTCTCTCACCGGGTATCTTCTGTCTCTCTCAGGATTCTCCTCCCTCAGAGTCATGCCCCCTCCTTGATCTATGGATTCTTCCTCTCCATCGCTGAACTCCAGTCCTCTCATATCAGACTCATCACTCACAAAACCTGGCCACTGTGGGGGACTCGCTCTCCTCCCTCTGATAGGGTTTTCGCTGCCGCCTTCCCCAGAGCGACTGGCAAACTTGCGGAAGAAACTGAGTTTCTTGTTACTTCAGTTTGGCCATCTGACGCACTGACCATTGTACCTTTGTTAAACAAAAAGAATGGGTGCTCTGTTGGACTGGTAGCAGATGGGGCAGAAAGACCTAAGAAACAACAAAAGGGGACTGCTACCGTTGTTGGTACTTGGTTGGTTATTAATTTTAACCTAATTGTATCAACATATTAACACAAAATGTTTGTTTCATCTCTTTTTATGCCTACAATATGTCATAATAACCACTCGAATATGATAAATGAACCAAAGGTTTAATGTTCCTCAGTGAAACACATGAATGAAACGTGTACAATTAAAACCTTCTATTTGAGTAAAAAGTAAAATTCAATGAGACATAGAGAATTAAAGCGGCAGAGAGTCGTGATGCATAAACAAAGAAAGAGAAGACCTAGGGAAAATATTAAGCGAGGAAATCACAAATAGGAGGGGAAATATACAAAAAGACAAGGTAAAAACTCATGACAAAGGTTTGGAAAAAAGCTAGCACGTAAATTAATCATCAAAACTGTGCATACTAGATAGATGACAATATGAGTTCTGAAGTTGTACAGCCTATACCATTTTTTAGACATAGGGCTTCATTAGGAGTGTTGCGGTAAGGCAACAACGGCGCCGGTAGTGCTAGTAGTCCGGTCAGACCAGGCGTGCAGAGCGGCACCCGGGAGCAGAAGAGGATGGTAGCAACGGTACCGTTATGAACGGTACCGCTGCTACCATCCTTCCCATTCCCATTGAGCCCTATGAGGGCTCAATGGGAATGGGGATGTACCAGGTCCTGCGAAAGAGAATTCCTGGGCCCTCCAAGGTCGGAATGGCCCGCTAAGTCCCCTTTTGCGGGACCCGAGTTTGGGGCTACCTCCAAACTCATAATGAGGCCCATAGTAGTTGAAGCAGTGATTATTGCCGATAAAGCGCATAACGTGAAAACAGTGGAAAATCACATACATTCCAACATTAATTTAACTGATGAGGGATAGTTGCTCCCAAGTAGGGTCCATTTATATCCCTTTCCGATTTAAAAGGGGATTTTTCTGAACCAAAGAAAAAGAAACTAATGGGTCTGCCTCAGTGACAATGAAGGGAAACTTATTCCAGTGCTGGGGGTGGGGTTGTTTTAGACGAGGTAGGAGGGGACCCTCAGTCCAGGTCACGTTTCGGCGGGGTTCAGCTACCTTTGGTCATCACCACATCCATGGGTGTAGGCTCATGGGGTAAAGACATTTTCCCTCTCAGATATCTTGACTATAAAATCACCTTGTCACCTACTTCCAAGTGCTGGTCTCATTACCCTCTCTGACATTTTCTCTTTTATTTGCCCTTCTTCTTCGGTCCCTCACCATGTTGTCATCGATCACACCCGGGCTACGGATTGGGTGATCTGGCAACAGTCCTCTCGGGCATCGCTGGAACAGGGCCTCAGCTGGTGGTACCCCAGTTGAGCAGTGCAGGGTAGTGCGGTATACCGACAAGAACTGATAGCTAGACGCTTGCACTCTCCTTGTCCAGGAGCAATGCAGAATACTTTATTTAGGGTCCTCATCATTCTTTCCGCTTCCCCGTTTGCTCTCGGCCACACTGGGGTGATCTTGCAATGCTGGATCCCTAGGCGCTGCAGGTACTCAGAGAACCCTCCGCTCTGAAAAGGCGGCCCATCTTCTCGAGAACTGGTATTACGTTTTCAAGCGAGGTGGATTTTACAAACTCCTCCTCTGAATACCGTGACCATTGATCTATGAGCACCATGAAATGATTGTCCAGGCAGGTGGACCCAAAGTCCATATGCACTGTTCTCCATGGATTCGATGTGGGGGCTCCCGTTGATGTGGAAACGCTGCCTGACACCATACACAGGCTCGGACAAACTCTTCCACTTTTTCTTCAAGACCAGGGAACCAGACTTTCATTCATAGCTGGGCTTTGGTTTTGGCCACTCCCTGATGTCCCTTGTGGGCCAATTTCAGCACACGCGGCACCAGACTAGAAGGGATGACCATTTTCGACCCCCTGAGGATCATCCCACTGTCCATGAATATCAGTCCAGATCATACCTGCCACATTTGCTCCAGGATTCTCCTTGTATCATGAGTGCGCTTGTTTAGCTTCTCCAGTACATGTTTCCACTCGCTTTGCGTCCCTGCTGACTTGAGCAGTTGGAAACAGCTGTTTTCCACAACAACTCTTGTATTTCCTCAAGAGACGTTGATACAGATGTAGCCGCCAACATTATGGTAAGTAGGAACTTTTCTGTCACTTTTTCCTCGTTGTCCTTCCCCACTTCCTTTGCCTCTGGCATCTACAATGATCTCTGCCTTCTTGTTGGGGTCAAAGAACGCCACTGTGTCTTCAGTTGTAAGCGCGTTTTTAATCTCCTCGAATGCACTTTGCTCGAGGGCAGTCCATCTCCAGGCGTAGATTGCAGAGTGACTGTGATAATAGGGCCAAGTTGCGTATGAACTTCTCGCAGTACATAACCATACCAAGAAAACTACGTACTTCTGAGGCATTGGAAGCAGGGCCTGCCACCTGGATGTCCCTCACTTTTGCAGGGTCTGGAGAGATTCCTTCTTCCTGGAACACAAACCCAAAGAATTCGATTTTCCTTTGGATGAATGCACATTTGTCCTCATACAGCGTGAGTTCCAGCTGCTGAATGGGTGCCAGGACGTGCCCTAGTAGGTCCAGGTGTTCCAGTTCCGAGCTGGAGTAGACCATGATATCATCGTTGATGTTGATAGCTCCTTTCAGCCCAGCCAGCGCATCGTGGATCGTGTTTTGAAAAACTTCCGCGACAGAAGAGATTCTGAAGTTGAGACGCTTGTACCGATACAACCCCTGATGAGTAGTAGATGTCGTGATGTATCGGGACATGGGCTTGAATATCCGCCAGGATGTCGTCAAGCGTCAGGGTGATGTACCTTTCCCTTTTGATAGCTCTGTTGGGGAGTGGCATGTCCACACAAATTTGATTCGAGTCTAGTTGTTTTAGTTGGTTGGCAATCACAATCGGAGAAACCCACGGGTAGATCCTTCCACCTCTTCGATAATGTCCATGCACACGTTTTCGAGTTCTTTCTCCGCCATCGCTCACAGGTGAATTGGCAACCGTCTGTGTTTCAATGCTGTCGGCTTTATCGTTGGGTCGATGTGCAGGCGGACTGGCTCTCCCGTGGACTTCCCTATCCCTGTGAAGACCTTTGTAATTTTGTCAAGAAGGATCGGACATCTTGAATGTACACTGTGAATGCAAAATTTACGATATGCAAGGCCTCTTCCGCAGCACATCCCAGCAGGGTAACCTTGCTCACTTTGGTAACAAAGAATTTTGCTCTAATGGTGGTGTCCTCAAAGCGAACAGACGCAATGAAGACACCCTCCAGTGACAGTGGCACCTTTGCACTGAACGTGTAAATTGGTACTTGCGTCTCCTTCCGAGGTGGGGCCCCTGTTACTGACGGCAGGGCCAGCCGAATAAAGCATCACCAATCTTTTTGTACCTTCATCATCCTTCCCTGATTCTGCCAGAAACAGCTCCAGATGCTTCACACATCAAACTCTTGTAAGGGTGCAAAGGTCATCGACAGGCGTGGCATCCTGGCACCAGCCGGTACACCATCATCTTCATTCGCCATGATAACTTGTGCAGGATGTCACTGAACTCCCAGTGGGAATAAATGCTGCCTGTTCTCTTGTCTTCGCTTTGAGGACGTAGGGAGATATACCTCTGGTATGGCGTAGGTGCGCAGGTGGCGTGCAACTCGGTGCACAAGCCCTCCTGGTAGGAGCTGCAACCCAGGCAGGGGTGGTGGAATGGGCCAATCAAATTGTGACGTTGTTCGTTGTTCAGTTGTGCGTAAGGGCAGGGCACACAAATACTCTTAGAAGGAGCTGCAACCCATGTGCTAACACAGGTCAATATGGGTGTCTCTAGCAAACCACAAGGCAGCTTGTGTATTCCTCGCAGGAGGCTCTCAAGGCCTGCAGTCCAGTACTGGCACTGCAGGGTTCAATGTGACGTTTCATTTCATGGGCCTGGCGGCACTCCAAATAGGGCCTTGGCACACGAGGGGCAATGCCTCTTTCCTTCCACATGGGCCTTGGGCTGCAGGAGGAAGGCTATGATCCACCGTGTGTGGCAGGTGGCGTGCAGCAGAAGGACTTACTTTTCTTTTTTTTCCTTACTCACTGCCGGCGGCCCAGGCATCCCGCGGGGAAAGAAGGTAGCAGGCCGGCCGCAGGCGAGTCAGCGTTGCCACCGGAGCGGGCCGCTGTACATCCTCCACCAGCAGAGGGACATTGCAGAGACATGGCACAGCGTGTCAGCGGCTTCGCATCCACGTGGGTGACGACCCGACGTGGAAAACCGCCTCGTCACCAATGTGGTGGGGTAGAGGCCATATCTAGATCGGGCTTCCTCCCCTTGGTAATGGTTCACACGGACCCCTTGTGCTCGTCTTGGGTCTCCGGATTAACTGCCCTCATACTATGCTCCGGATGTCCCATATTTATTAACTTGGCTTTGTGACTTAACACGTCACGAGGCTCTTAAAGAGACACACCACATTTGGGTAATTCCCATTGCTTCACCTGAAGAAAAAAATGCACATTTTGGGCTTTAAACTCTTTTTCTTGTGGCCCCAAGTTGACCATACTGGGCTGTGACATTAAGACACCAGGATGCCTGTTTGGAGATACATGTCATTTGGGGTCAGTGAGCAATCCACGGCCAGAACCCTGGGACAAAGAGCCTTCTCCAAAGACTGGAGTCCCATCTCTTGTGTAAGAACCGTCTGTGTACCTGTCCCAGATGAGAAAATCATCTACATCTGAGGCCCACACTAGAACGTTTCTATGTGGGGGAAGCATGCACTAATTTAGTCTATGCAGCACCTCTTTCACGTGAGGAAGCTTGAAGTCCAAGCAGCCCACAGTGACCGATAGGACACATGTAATACATATGTTAAACGAGGGAAGCTCAAAGGGTATGGAGGATGTTCACACTACACAAGAATGTTGGCACATGCCAGACACTGGGTTAGGATTGGGGATGTGCCGATATGGTCTTTTACATAGGGTGCGAAAAATCCTTGCATCAGCCCTGGCCATCGAGAGAGGCAAGAAGAGAGAACGCTTGTTGCCACCCACACTGCATCCTACCAACCCTTCTTCACGTAACAAGTGTCATGCATTCAGCATGTGGCAGAATGTGCTCTCTAATTGCATACTTCAAAAAATGCAAACTCGTCCCAGTGTGTACTCCAAGTTGCACATGAGGATATTCGTAACAGCTACAAGCAGCAATATATTTTGTTGATGATCTTTTCTTGATGTTATTTAGAAACAAAAAGAGTGTATCTGGCGTAGTGAAGGGGCAGGACAGTACATGCAGGATGGGGACAGCACCAGCAAGTCTGGTATTCTGAAATATCAGAAAATTCAGTGAAGTCTAGTGCGCATTGCGGTTACAGGCCAATTCATGTCTGATGGGAACAACAGCACCTGAGCTGGTGTTCAGAAGGGATGACAAGAATGCAGAAGAGATCAGTCTACTCAGAAGTGATTTTCATATGTTATGCACTTGAATGTATGATGCATACTGTTTGGAGCCTAAAGAGAATCCTTTTTGTGTTTGTTCTTATTTTTGGATTCAATCAATTGTTATTTTCTCAATAATGGGCTTAGATCAGTTTTGTCTGTGATGTCATCAAGGACAAAGTTCACATCACAGTTCCACTGTCTATGTTATGGGGTCAAAGGTCATCTGGCATCACTTACTGTGTGATGTCACTTCCACTACCCCAAGCATTTTGCAGAATCAATGTCAGTGACCCACACCCAAATTGCAATACAGTTAAAAGAGAATCCCAAGGAAGGCTCATATCCTTAGGATTTTTTAGTTATCTTGAATGTGGAGAGAAACCTGGGGAAGGGAGCCATTTCCCCAGGAGTGGATTACAGCAACAAGATGAACAAGAAGAAGGAGTTCTCTTGAACTACAAGGAACTTGGTTTATTCTTTTGTTTGGCACTTCACATTTTGTGGAGAGAAATCTGGGGAAGAGAGTCATTCCCTGGAGCTGTGAACATTGACCATTTGAAACTTTTGTGGTGGAGTTTCAACGTTTGTGTTTGATTTGAACATTTGTGCGTACATTTACTTTGAACATATTGATACTGGATAATGGAGCCTTAGTTTTGGTAGAGGTAGGAAAATACCTCCTAAATTAGGGACAGTGAGGCATTTCCAACCCCTTTTCATTTTAATAAAGGTCTCTAACCAAAACCATGAGTCCTCTGTGTCTGCATTTCATTCCTGGCTCTTAACACTGGGCAATCTTTATTCTACATCAAGATGGAAGGCAAGCATTTTTTTTGTTAAAAGCTTTCCATTACTACGGAGACCATAGTTGAAATTGGTTTAACATAAAACGTCTTAAACGTAGGATCACAAGACAAATCTGCTGACTTGAAGGTGCCCTCCAATCTAGCCCCCATGGTAAAAGCTTTAAATGACAGAGCACTTCTAAGAAAATGCACACCAAACATTGACACATCTATGCCTACTTGAGACAATACCTTCATAACCCATCTGGCTAAAGCAGGAGTGAACACTGGCCTGAAAGATTCCTAAGCGCAATCAGCAACTGAGTCACACCTTGTGGCTTGTATTCCTCTGTCATTCTCGCTCATACGCGTTAACACATGTCACCGGGCATAGCTTACTATTCTCTAGTAAGTAATGGTATGAAATAACTCTAGAATGGGACTTAATAAGTTTTGCAACAGTAAACACAACTCCCTGGGCCTCATTACGGGTTGTAAAGGGATTTCAATCAGGCACACACCCAAGTCTCGCCCAGCATGTAGTGCGCACATGAAAATCTTATTTATTTTTATCTATAAGTTCAATATTCTGAATGATATATCACTCACATCACACCCTTCTCCTGATACCCCCCGGTCACACTGAACCAGGAATCAGGCCAGTTTGCAAAGGTAAATATTTATTTATTTATTTAAAATGTAAGTCACAATGTATTTAATAGGTAACAACAATCACCAATAGGGTGATAGAACACTGACTAATATCTCTAATGCACTGGGAATCAGGTAATGAACACAAAAATAATGCAGCACAGAAAAGAATCCAATTCTCCGATTCTCCCCTCACTGGAGTCTTCCTGATCAGAGAGGCTAGCCCTGATATTTGGGAATCTGTAGATGGATGACCACCCATCCATTTCTGGGAGGCGCTGATCTGTCAGTACCATATTTCCCATTGTGCTGAAGTCTACCATCCCTGCGGCCCTTGGTTCATATCAGCCAGTGAGCATGAGGGTGGCAGAGTCCATGGGACTGAAGGGATTACAGTCCCTGATGACAGGGGTCCCGAGGTTATGCTCAGGGGTTTCTCTGTCCCTTCTTACCTCATCTCTTTCAGCCCCTATTCCCTGATGAAATGCCAAAATGCCAAAATCTGACCCTTCTGCTTCTCTATTAATGCCTTACTGGTCTCAATGATCTGCTCCTGCATGGCTATCTGTTTGTGGAACCTGTCATTCTTTTCACACAGAGGCTCATTGTCTCTCTGTGCTTCCTAACTGGATTTGAAATACTGGGATAATTTTTGCTGCAGGAGACTCACCTCCTGAGTTTTGTCCTTATTGGAGTGTTCTTTGCCAGAGCATCCTCCACCCGCCTGGTGTGCTCTAGTAGCTTTTCATAATCAGTTTTAATTTCACTAAAATCCTGAAGGGCCAGCTTTCTTTCTTCTAACTTAGTTTTTAATTGGCTGAATTCCTGGCCTAAGGCATCCCTCTCCTGAGTTAGAGTACCCCTCTGCTCAGCCGGGTCGTCCATCTGTTTTTTCAATGCACTAGATTTCTGGTGCTCCTTATCTAATTCCTCTTGAGAGTGGATATCTTTAATAATGAATTTATTGTTTTCCTCTTTTAATTAGTCTATCTGGTCCTGTATGATGACTACCTGTTCTGCGCAAACTCTATTAAAAGTTAATTGTTGCGCCAGCTTTTGTTGACTCTCTTGTAAAGAGTCAAGCCTTTCTGACATTATTTTTGCAGTGTCTGTACTCGAGTGTTTTGTTCTGCATTCTCTTGCTGCAAGAGAGCCAGGTGTTGTTTGAGTTTGGTGATATACTGCCTAGCCTCTGTTTCTGATTCTTTGCTATCCTGGAGCCTCTGCCCTGCAGAGTCCAGATTGGACCGGGAATCAGGTAATGAACACAAAAATAATGCAGCACAGAAAAGAATACTTTTGGGTTGGTTTGAAACAGATAGCGCTATGGTTAGAAGTTCCCCCGGCAGCACCCCTCCACCCACCAATAGGCAATTTAAATAGCGGTGAGGAGAGAGCAGGAACTCAGGAATAATATAGATCAACAGAATATCACTTACGCCTTCCCCCTTAAACAAAAGAGAAAAACTGATTTGACTTTTCAATTGTCAGTGGCTTTGAAATTGGCTGAGCAAAAACGTGGTCAAAACCTCTAAATGTGGTTTTATAATGCTTAAATTATTATACAATTCTACGGGAGCCACTTTGAGCAGATGCAAGCAATCACAAGCAATGATTTAATCAAAAGAAAACATTTGCAATCTCAAAGGCAAGGAGGGAAATAATTTTAAGTTAATTCACACGTGTAAAACTTTGCAAAATGGAAAATCGCAGCAAACCTTTACTATGTGATTTTTGATAAGCTATTTTGCAATGTGGTTGCAAGCGCCTCAGCGCCTTCCCCCGGCGGAACCAGTCCACACACTCGAAATGAGATTTCTGGATTAGAGTTATACAACTAAAAATGACTAAGAAAGTGATGCTTTAGCAAATAGACAGAATAAGATAGCACGAAGATTTTGACACTGTTACTAATTATTAAAGAAAAGATAGTTCAGAGATATAGGTGGGACAAGATAATGCAAAGTATACAATAGTTCTCTAGCATCTTATTAATACTCACAATCCACTGGGATTTAAGATTTTAGGCCCATCAAGATTCTGGTGAATGGATCGGGTCTATCAAGGAAAGACAGCACATCAGGCACGGGACAGGATCAGCTAGGCCGGTCACTGGAACTGCACTGGATCTGCCCTTCTTGTTTCTTGATATTTCAGATCAGCGGGATTGCGAGTTCAGCAGGCAAGCATTATGGTAGCAAGCCAGTTAGTTTCAGGATGCTTTCCTACACCACATTGCTTCACTGGGCTGTAAGGATAAATTGAGGATTGTGGCCTAGCTGAAAATGATTCAGCTCCTGCTTGGCCTGGTCCTTGGCATCTGGATCTGGAAGGATGTTAAGCTGGATGTTAAATGCTGGAACAAAGTGCTTCGCTGGAATCAGAAGAGAGAGTCTGTCTGTGTGTTGTCGGCTGTCTCTACTTATCCTTTCAAACAACATCACAAAAATGGGTGTATGGCCGGCTTAGATTAACTCGCCCCTGGGAACTGGGATTGGATCAGAGCCTCATCTCCGCCTTGCATTCGCGTGATTGGTTCAAAATACAGATGATGTCAAATTCATGGTTTGATTTTTACAATCCTTAGAAACCTCCAATAGTCACTTGTATCAAAATCAAATTTTGTCCTGAATACATATGTACACATTTGTAACCTCTATGAAAACCACATACAAGGATTACATATATTATGGAGTATCTGTTTCTCAAAATCCCACAGCTGTGAGACTTTGTTTTGCCTTTTTGCAGCATTTTGTCCATTTCACCATGAACACATTTTCCATTTTTTCTCGAAATTTCCACAAATATGCATGTTTACCATAGGCATGTGTTTGCAAAGTTTAACAATTCTAGCATAAACACATTTCACTTGAAACCACATATATTGCCATTCCTGTTCCGAATATGTTACACATTTCCACTACATCTTGAAATGTAGAGCCAAAAATTAGACTAACAAATCTGTACTTTTTATTTTTTTCACCATTTCTGATAGCAAATTATAAGTCTCTAAAGAAATGTTCATTATACATTCTTAGCAGCAAATGGTCACCCTTTTGTCTGTCTCTGGAAGAAGGAGTAGCCCCCACCTTTTTTTGATTTTCCTCTGCAGGCCAAGTTTACGACCCTTTCACATGTCCATTTCCTGGCTTGGAGAATCTGCCATTGTTCAGTCCTTGGCTGCAGACAAAAGTCTGTCCAAACCTACAATTATCATGTGTCAGTGAGTTTCTGCTGAGAGGAATGCCCTCCCCTTGGGTGAAAACCTGTTTTGAACTCTGGCAGGCCCAGCCAGCCTAAAACAAACTTGTGGCATTAGATGACATGGATAAATTACATTCTTAAATTTAAACCTGTGGAATCAAAAACAGCTGAGATCCATGTTCCTTTCAGCAACAATCCTTTTATATTTGCTAATCCGGCAGATCTTTAGTTTTAGGCAACTTTAAACTTTAATCAGAAGAGCCCATTTGACAGGAGCTGTCACTCAGGTGGCCCAGGGTGTCTGCACACAGATTTTTGACAGGAACCGTCATTCACAGGCAATCCAGTTTTGCTGAGAAAATGTTTTGCTCTTAACATTTTAGGACTTTGTAAATTCACAGTGCTTCATTAAATTGAATGAATTTTAGCACCAAGCAAGATTTTGAGTTTTGTACAGTGTTTTGTACAGGCATTTTGGAGTTTCAGCAGCAAAGTAAATGTCATTTACAGGCACAAATTATGAAGTTTCATTTGCAAAGTGCTGCTTCTCCCTCTGTACTCCATGTTTATATATCATGGAGTCCACTGGCGCTTTTTCTGCATCATGTGCTCTGTTCTACCACACATGCACCCTGGGTGGCAGGTTGTGCAGCCATCTTTTTGTGAGTTGAAACACGGTTTTGAAGGTTTTTGGCACGCACAAAGGGTTTTGCCTCAATTTTGCTGTTTTTCGCACCATAGAAAGCAGAGTGAGACCGCATAGTATAGCAGAGTGGGTTAATACATCCCACAGGGTCTGGCAGTAACCCTGCCAGTGCTACCGGCGGGTTACCACCAGACCCGTAAATAATTACCGGCGCCTGACTTCCCGGTGCTACTGGGCTATTCCAAGTCAGGTGGCTGGGAAGTCAGGCACCAGCAATTTCGTTAATCCCCATTCCCATAGAGTGGCATAGGACTCTAGGAGAATGGGGACATGGAAGCACCAGCACCATTGTTAACGGTGCCGGTGCTTCCGTTACAGCTTTGCCTGCCGTGACCGCTGTGCCCGTCAGGGTCAGACCTGTTGGGGACAGCGGCTCCGGCAGGCAAAAGCACAGTTGTTACCGGACCAGCAAACTTAGAATGAGGCCCAATATTTCCTGTTTATTTCATGCACTGATATCTGAGATGTAACAGGGAAAGAGAAAGATTAAGAAGAGTAGACTTAGGTTGTCAGCCAGTCTAAATATCAGGGATAGGTTCTGTGTGGCGAGTCAAATTATTGTGCAGCACAACCATGCCTGACCTTTGATGGTGCCACCATGGTCCAACTTTGAAATATTTCTCGCACCCTCTGTGTCTACTTGTTTTTTCTTCTTTCCTTAGTTTTCTTGGAAGTGGGCTAGTTTAGGTAAGAGGATGTAGCCAGAAGCAAAGGCAAGGATATAAAATAATTCACGGGGAAAAGGCAATAGGAATAGACAGGGACAAAAAGGGTGCTCAGCCACGAATGTACTTTTGGGCGTCTGCTCCTCGCCTGTCCATGGTTAGCTGTGATGGTGAACTGTTGGTATTGGACTTGCGTATATGGCTTGTTTGGTCATTAGTGCAACCCGGGTGTTTAATATTCCTTTGCATTAGGAGACCAAATGTCTTGACAATAAATCTTGTTCATGTAGTTTTCATTTGCTATTTTGTTTCCTCTGTTTTTATTGTTTTTAATTTTTTCCACGCATACTTTTCTGTTATGGCTTGTGTAAAGGCCATAAGTGACAGAAGATTGTGGTTTTGCATTCAAGTACCAGAGCAGCAGAGACTGCTTACACTCGCTAAATTCTTCAAATTTCTTCGGATTCATATGCTTGTATTATTCATGTCATGTATCGTATTTGTATTTATTTTTTATTTATTAAACAGTAGGGGTGTCTTTTCTACCAGAGGAGGTACAGAAGATATAGTATAGATAGTGAGCACATTCCCTGGGTGGGATGCCTTTCCAGTAAATGATGGGTTGATGGGAGAGAGTGTACCAGGTGTTGAAGGTGTAGAATATTGTGATATAACCCAGAGCCAGTTACTAGGGAAGAGACATAAATAAGTTATACATTATTTATTAAATGCATAGTTCCAAAGTCTACATAGGAGCAATTTACATATTTACATACATGTCCCTGACATTTAACATTGTGCAAGTCCTGAAAGGATGTAACATATACTATGTTATATATACTATATAAAGCAAGATCAAATCAAGTGACGTAAGACTGCTGGTGTAAACATCCTTGTCATGGCAGGTGGAAAGCAGGTGGAAAAATCAAGTTTGTATTATGATCATTTGAACAATTTTATGTATTTAATGCTCAGTATATATTTAGTCAATATATTTATTTCTGTCTTTGTAAAGGTTGTTTAACCATATACAAATACAAAATAAAAAAATATTTACATACATGTTTGACATGTCAGGAGATGTGGGCAGGGTGTCGGATTGGGAAGAGTGGAGTCTGGTGGTAGGGGGCGCCTGCGTAATATAAGTCACAGAATGCATATGATTGTTAATGAACGGGTAAAATAGGAAGACAGTTTCTTCTGAATTTCTTTCCATACTTCACTCCATATCGTACTTACTCCACTTTGCACATTCTGTCAGTGTGTGTCGTGCACCGTTGTCCTGAAGTACATGGATTAGGAAATGTCTTCATAGCAGCAGGACAGGGGTCTAATTTGAAGAGAGAACTAGCCATAACTGCCAATATTCAGATCTTGGGGGTAATTAATAGAATTCAGCACAGAAGTAGCGCACGTGGGCAGCGCAGAGAGGGAGCGTGCACCAATGTGCGCCAGCCATGTGCGCCAAACAACATTCTGACGCACCGCATATTCATGGATTTCCCAAGCCATTTGCAGCCGTGGCGCAGCGAACATCCCGCAGCGCCAGTTACGCCCCCAAGAACACCCCTTGAGCAAGGAAAAGCCATAGAAATCCCCAATACGTCGCATAGGACCATGCTAACCCTGGACCAGCTTACAGGTCCCCTACACTGTAATCGTGTGAAAAACGACGTGTTTTCCGCTCGCCGGCAGACAAAACACGTGAAAATGTACTTGCGCACCCCCTTGAATACACGTACCCCACTCGCGGCAGCCAAAATGCGTGAAAATCTCCCCGCGCACCACCTTCAATACGCGTACCCCACTCGCGGCAGCCAAACACATGAAAATCAACTTGCGCACCCCCTTGACTACACGTACTCTGCCTGAACAAGGCAAATTGCATGGAAAAAGTCCCCCCTGTGATGTGGGCTGCCTGCGGGTCATGGTCAGGGGTGATGGGCTGCTTGTGGGTCATGGTCAGGGTGAATGGGCTGCCTGCGGGGCATGCCCAGGGGTGTAGGGTGGTCCCCTGTGGTGTGGGCTGCCTGCAGGGCATGGTCAGGGTGGATGGGCTAGCTGCAGGGTATGGTCAGGGATGTAGGGGGGCCACTGTGGGGTGGGCTGCCTGCAGGGCATGGTCAGGGTGGATGGGCTGCCTGTGGGTCATGGTCAGGGTGGATGGGCTGCCTGCGGGGCATGCCCAGGGGTGTAGGGGGGTCTCCTGTGGTGTGGGCTGCCTGCAGGGCATGGTCATGGTGGATCGGCTGGCTGCGGGGCATGGTCAGAGGTGTGGGGGGGCCCCTGTGTTGTGGGCTGCCTGCGGGGCATGTCCAAGGGTGTAGGGTGGTCCCCTGTGGTGTGGGCTGCCTGCAGGGCATGGTCAAGGTGGACAGCCGGGTATGTGTATTCCGGGGTACGCAAGTGAGCTTTACATGTGATTTCGCTGGTGCGAGTGGGGTACGTATATTCCGGGGTACGCGAGTGACCTTAACACGTGATTTTGCATGCGCGAGCAGAGTACATCTATTCCGGCGTATGCGAGTGAGCTTTACACACGATGCCGCTGGCGGGAGAGGGGTATGTGTATTCCGGGGTAGGCGAGTGAGCTTTTCACGCAATGTCGCTGGCGGGATCGGGGTACGTGTATTCCGGGGTACGCAAGTGAGCTTTACACACGATTTCGGTGGTGCGAGCATACCCCACTCCCACCAGCTACATTGCGTTTACAGCTCACTCGCATACCCCGGAATACATGTACCCCGCTCGCGCCAGTGAAATCGTGTGTAGAGGTCACTCGTGTACCCCTGAATATACGTACCCCACTCACGCCAGCAAAATCGCATGTAAAGCTCACTCGCACACCCCGCAATACATGTACCCCGCTCGCGCCAGCAAAATCGTGTGGACAGCTCACTCGCGTACCCCCATATTCATGCACCAGTGTGGTGAGGAGCCACATTCACCCCCTGCAGGAAGCCCACACCACAGGCCCCCCCTACACCCCTGACCATGCCCCACAGGCAGTCCAACCACCCTGACCATGCCCTGCAGGCAGCCCACACCACAGTGGACTACCCTACACCCCTGGGCATGCCCTGCACACAGCCCACACCACAGGGTCCCCCCCTACACCGCTGACCATGCCCTGCAGCCAGCCCATCACCCCTGACCATGACCCACAGGCAGCCCACACCACAGGTCCCCCCTACACCCCTGGTCATGCCCCACAGGCAGCCCATATACCCTGACCATGCCCTGCAGGCAGCCCACATGGCACCATGCACTTGTGAGCCCCACACAAGTCCCCTCTACCAGTGACGGGCACCTGCCAGCAGGCCCCAACACATGTCCCTTCCCACCAGTGACGGGCACCTGCCAGCAGGCCCAGACTCATGTCCCCCCACCAGTGACGGCACCTGCGAGCAGGCCTCGACTCATGTCCCCCCCACCAGTGACGGGCACCTGCCAGCAGGCCCCTACACATGTCCCCCCACCAGTGACAGGCACCTGCCAGCAGGTCCCGGCACATGTCCCTCCACGCCACCCCCATTGACGCAACCTGCCAGCAGGCCCGACTCATGTCCCCCCAAACACCACATCATAACAATACAGACCCATGGCCCTAATGCCAACCCAAATCCCACCCCCCCACACCCCACTACAAACATGCAACCATCCACTGCACACACTCCCTAGTAAATTACCCATGCCATGAGAGTCTGAAAAGAACCAGCATGCCCATGAATAAATGTCCTACAGAGCCACACAGTGGCAACACATGACTGAGCCAATGCTCAGAGATGTGCACGAAACCAATGAGAGTAGACCACACCAATAATGAAGATTTGTGGAATGTATTAAAAAGAAAACAAAATGACAAAATGAAAACCACACATGCAAATGAAGAAATTATGAATGCAATATCAAAAAGAAAGTAAAATCCAAGAAAGAATTAAAATCCAAGACATGAAAAATGAAAAGTGGTCCATCGCCAAAGTCCATAGAAATAAATCCAAAATTGAAAACCATAAAAAACCATTATGCCACTGGATGACGTAAAAAAGAAAGTATGTACATGTCCGGAACTATATACAATGTAGGTCACAAGGGTCCATGATCCCAAAAATAAAAATATATACAAAAAGGAGAAGCAAAGTCTGTGGACTCCAAATCATAAATTAAAAGAAAGGAAACCTATGCCTAAATAACTATGTACAAAGGCGGCGGGCTAGTCCGATGGCTCACTCACTCATGTTCCGGGCCACGGCATCATCGAACTCCATGTCGATGTTCCGGAGGTGGGGCTGTTCCCTGGCCTCGAGGTCTCGCAGGGATGCAGCCATGGCATCCACCAACTTGCTGCGAGTTACCTCAAGGCACTCAGAAGATGGTATGGAGGATGACTGGCGCATAGGGGGTTCAGTTAAGGAGGGGGTTGCAAGAAGACCCAGCACACGGAGGAACCCAGTGCTGATGGCCTGTCCTAATAGTTCGTCGCGCCCAAACAGGTATTTTGAAATGACGTGCATTGTCCTGACGAGAACCCTGCACGTCATCCCGAATACCATGTGTGTGCAACTCCAAACCAGCTAGGACAGGCTCAATCCGGTCATGGATTGCCACGTCCGCAGGGAGAGGAAGCCCAGTTGTTGTTCGCGCATCCAAACGGGTCTGGACGAAGGCATCCTTGCTGTTGCCGGATGATGCAGTCAAAGGATCGGGGACAGGATTACACACAGGCACCTCCACGGCGGCCTGTGCTGCCTCCTGTCTGTGCCCCTGGACTGCACCACTAGCACCAGTGGAATCCCCCCTTCCAGGCCCCGTGCGTGGGGCTGTCACGGCCTCCTCCTCAACCAAACCCCCCACCAACCTGGATGACTCTGTACCGTCTTTATCCATAGGCCCCTGTGGGGGCTCAGTTGCCCCTTCTGAGCTGAGGAGTCCACCTCGAACCTCCGCCTCTTGGACCTTCCCTCGGCAGCTGCGGCCATGGACGCGGCACCAGACTCCTCACTCCCGGAAGATATAATTACCTGGGAGGGGAGCTGGGGCTTGCATCTCTGGCTGGCGGTGGCATCCCTGCCGCTGTGCTCACGACACCGTCTCCACCCTCTTCATCAGTCGACTCTGCAGACAGGGAGAGATAGAACACATGTTCCTTGGGCATTGTACAATGGTCTGATACACACATGACAGTTGCACATGAGTGGCAGTGTTAAACTTCACAGAGGGCATCACACTCCCCAACACTCATATCATTTGAACCCACACACATACACAAATTAACAGGAATCGTGCAGCAGGCATCAGCTGTTAGGCAGAATCCTGTGCAGTGCCCTTAGGGACCACTACACACAATTAAGACTACAAGTGGTAATGCAAGTTCACCTTTAGTACAAGCCTGTACTACTATGTTAAAGTGGTATCAGTAGCGGAGCAGCCAGGCTTATCTCAAGAGTATATGAGCAGTAGCAGAGATTACACAAAGGGACCACAATTACTGTGACTCAAGTAAACACTGACTCAAAGTTTCAGGTAAAAAATATAGGTAAATCTATTTTTAAACCATTTGTAAAACACACACTTCTATTAAATCAAAACCACACGTAACATACACTACCAACAACCAATTCTCTTGGCACAGAATAACTCAAGGTAAGTATCTTATTTTTTGGTCGACCGGTGTTGTGAAACAAAAGACGTTACCGGGAATACATATGCGATCACTTTTTGACAGCTCGGTCGTATTAAAGAAACACGTATCCGTGGTAAGAAATGTTACCGGGGCAAAAACACACTTAGCACCTGGACTAACCAGAGAGAGTTGGGGGCAAAAATCAAAGGAAATACTTTTGTCAAGGCAGACAGAATCAGAGAACACTCGCTGACAGAAATACAAAAGTCAGTAGGCCGGAGCCAGTGTCAAGTGGAGCCGGGTTCCTGTTGTCCAGTTTCACACAGTTAGACAGTTCAAGATTCAACGTTGCCAGGAGTACTTGGATATTGTCAACAGAGGAAGCAAAAGTTATAAGAAGGAGGGAAGACAAGGGCAAGCCTTGGAGGAGGAGAAAAGGGATTTACCGTAGTTCCTCAAAGCAGAACACAGTACCTTATTCAAGGAAGAAGCTGGTGCCACAGCAGTTGTTCCTGGTAGTTTCCTGCAGACCCACGGTTCCTGGAGCTTTGGCAAGAAGGAGGATGTCTGGAGGGGTCTGCACCACACAGGGATGAAGCCAGCAGCAGCGACAGTGAATAAAAGATGCGCTCCTGTAAAACAGTAGAGGCTCTTCAGATGGCTATCCGGACCACTACAGCAGTGTGCAGCGATTTCGACCACGAAGAGGATCCTGTGGCTGTGGAAGATGAGCTGGTTGACCCCACCAGGCTCAAGGGAAGAAGACTCCAGAGTAGATCTTCTCTGGTCGTCGAAGGGTAGATAGCTCAGGACTGCAGCAGGGCTTTACGGGGATGGGGTAGTTGCAGCAGTCGTCTTCTTCTCCGCTTCTCTTCGGTTCCTTGTAGTTCCAGTGGCGACTCTGACTTCCAGCCCAAGAGTCCTGCCTTTTATGCGAAAATCCCCCATTCACACAGCCTGGCTGTCAATCAAGCAGAAGGGGGGGTTGTCCAGCCCGGACATCCACCTCAGCCAATCATGGCAAAGTGCGACTTGGTTTTCTTAGGATACCCTGTGCAGGGGGTGACTTTACCCCTCCCTCACATTCAGCCCACCTAGACCCAGAAGAGGGCTTCTTGGCAGAAGCCCGCCAAAAGACGGTGAACAAAGAAGGCAAACCTGGTTTGCCGCACAAAGTAAAACACAAGAAGGACTTTAACAAAAAGAAATGGCGAATAAACCTGACCGGAGCCAAAATAAAGAGTATTTGGTCAAGCTGGTTTATGTTCGAGGCTAATATAATAGCCTAAAACAATACCATGTTTATATAGTATAATCGCGGTAGAAAAGTTAGGGTAGATACCACTGCCACCAGCCAAGTCTAAATGTTAAAAGAGCAAAACAATGCTCCAGGAGGGACAGATAAAAAGGGCTAAGGATTAACCCTTTCCAATACTCCATGTAAGATGGGGTGTACTGGATCTGTGGTTATTTGACTATGTAAAGTTAATGACAACTTTACCCTTTTCTGGGGGACAGTAGTCAGCCCCAGAAATTGAGTCGTGGGGAAGTCTCAAAGACAACCCTGTGTCACTGCACTGAAGGTGCTGTGTAACCCACAAGAGAGTGGGGCTACTGAAGTGGTGTGCTCCAGAGGCTATAATCACAAAAACAGATGAGATACGCATGGCAAAACTCAGGTAAGAGTGGGGGAAAAGCTCACACTCTTACCAAGTGGAAAAAAGTAAACTCCAGAAATCCAGCAAAGCTGCTGAGGGACTCACTAGGTAAGGGAAATTAGCCATTGAATGAGAATTCTCCCTAACATCAGCATCCATACACACGCAACTGCATGAACATCCAAAGGTTGGCATGACATCACAAGCAACATGGGGAGTGCCAAACACATGCACACACGCCACCAGACAGACATGCATGTGTACATCTCCACCAGTTGTCACAGTGCAATCACCGGCAACTATGTCACATCTGCCAATCGGGTACATACATGTCTGTGTCACATGCATCCATGTGTCTCACAGTCACCCCCCCAAACAGACACACACCCATGTATACCGTGCACGTACATGAAGGCGTGACGAGCATCCATGTGTCACACCCCAAACATGGCTAAGTACATACACAGGCATGCAAACATGTGTGCATCTTCACATACAGTTATGCATCATGCTTTGGAACAAATACACCATTAATGTGCATCACACATGACTGGACTCACATACAGCACGGTCATGTCCCTGCACATACACATCCATACATGGGCCATGTCAGACATATGTCCAAGGTGCACACTCCTGGCACACCTCAACATGCACTGCGTCCAATGAGTATGCATGGACACTTACTGCTCGACTCCAGACGGGTCTGCCTCTCGAGGATCTGGAGGTGAAGCGCTGGGTGAATGCGTTCCAGGACCCTCATCTGGTCGGTGGTAAGCAGGACCCGGCACCCCACTGCATCCGCTGCGTCCAAGAGGTGCCGGGCCTTCCTGAGGGTCCTGGACCTGAAGTCCTCCCAGCGCTTATGGACATGTTTCAGGTTGTGGGTTGCCACCCCCTACGCGTTGATGGCACCCACGATGTCCAACCAGATACTCTCCCATACATCTGTGTCGGCGCATGCTTGACCAAAGAGGGCATCATTATGCACCAGGACTTGCTCCACCAGGATGCCAACGTCTCCTGAAGTGAAGCTGGCAGCCCTCTGCCTCTCTGCCGGGGTATCACCACTGGTCCCAGATGGTGTTTGGCCCGACATGGCAACCCTGAGGCAGGTGTGGGTGGGCAACTGGGTCCTGGGGCTGGGCTGTGGAGCAGTCTGGGGAGTCTTCTGTTCCAGCAGGGGTGGTTGCAGCAACTGCAACCCTGCAGATGGGTGATGTGCAGGCACCAAATAGCAGGGCACATAGCCAGTAGTCAGGCAGGCAGCAGCAGATGGCTCGTGGGAGGCTGCTCGGGGCTCTGAGGGGCAGGAAAATGGCCTTCTGGGCAGGAGCGTGGTCTTCCGTGTGTTGTCGCATGGCCAGCTTGATGGAGAGTGAATCCACACGTAAAAATCATCACGTTTGTGTGAGAATTGAGGAAAAGCCCTTATCGCATAAGCACGTAAGTGACGTGGCACACATAGGCGTTGCTGTGCGCAGGGGTTAAAGGTCTGCGTAGGACACCATTTTCTTGTATGTGCTTTTTGTGGAGAGCGAGCGCGTGATTCTTGTACTTCTTGTCGGTTGACACACGATTACGGTTGTAGTGCGTACTCCTTGTTTACTGAGGCAGAGCTCAATTCTTCTTTTGGCAGGGGGGTTGCCAACACGCGTGTCTTTTTTCCATTCATTCTCCAAGCAGACAGTGAGTCGCGCACATACTTTTCCACTGTGGTTGCCCCTGTGTGTCGTGCACCCATTCAGAGGTCCTTGTAGCCTGCGTGTACCACGTGTATGCATTTCTAGTGTTTCTGGGTGCCACAGCGTACTGCGGGTCCTTCATCCCACACACATGGGATACCAAGGGGTTGCATGCACGTTTGCTTTTGTTTTTGGGGTGCCTGAGCATAGCTTGACCCGTCATTTTTCACCAGGGGTCACAGACAGCCTTGCAAGAGCACATGGGTACCTGTTCTATCTAGTACCCTGCCCCCTCACCCCAAGTGCCCAGGACAATTGTTTTCTGCACATCCCATTCGCACAAGTACATCAATGCCATGGTTGGGAGGCGACCAAGTCATGAGGGAGGCAAATTTGGCGGCCCTCCAAGAGGTGTCCGTGGTAGGGGACGTGGCCAGGATGAGCAGGGTGGCCATGGTGGCCAAGGTGGCAGTGGTGGGCAATGTGGGCTGGGTGGCCCAAGAGGGCAGTGTGTCCAGGACCATTCAGGGACACCTATGCCCCCCCCCCAGTGGCTCAGGGAGATACAGCTGACAGCATCCCAGCTCAGGCCCTGCTAGCCCACACTGGATTGGTCACCGACAGGCATGGGATGACTCACAGGCCGACTTCCATGTCACGAAGTCCAAGCCACGTGTGGCGGTGAAAGTTGCTGTCACCAGGCCGCGTGGATCTGGCCCAGCAATTTCATCTGCTGCCCCGAGTAGCAAGGGTGAGGAGGCTGCAGGGGCAGCTACAGCTTATTCCACCCCAGCTCTGAGTCACCCAGCCGGGACAGTGTTGGTCCCGGACCCTCACATCAAGGCAGTTGTGCCACTTGGTCCTGGCAACAGCACCTAGAAGCCAATGCTTGCAGTGAGACCTTTGGTCATCGTGCCATTGCCTGCTTCCAGTGGCCAGTCCACTTGCGCTTCAGCCCCTACAGACCGGAGCGGCGTAAGCCACTCAGGGTCTGCACCACCTCTCAAGAGGAAGAAGCATGCTCTTGCGGAACCGACTGGGTTCCCCAGACACGGCTCGTCCCTCCGGCACGTCAAGGAAGCAGAGTTTCAATAATGTGGAACTAGACACACTTGTGGGCTACGTGTCGGAACATGGCCGCGACATGCTGGTGACAGTGGGGTGCAAGACTACGACTGCTCAGTGTAGAGCCCACTAGCAGTGCATCGCAGACCACATTAGTTCCCTTGGATTTGTGAAGTGGACAGCTGATGATTGCTCAAAGCATTTGAATGACCTGGCTGGCTTCTAATTACGCCTCTACTCTGGTGACTGGCAGTGAGTCACCACCAGAGGAGGATGAACTCACAGAAAATGAGGCAATCGCTGGAGTGTCCATTGCAGAGGATCAGATCCAAGGCGTGGGAGACCTGCCAGATCTTGCGACAATGTCCAGTGAGTGCTCATGCGTGTGTGTCCATACCATGTGTATGTTGCTTGGGTGATGTGTTGTCATTGAGTGCCAGGTCAGGCTGTGTAGTCATAACTGCTATATGTGACCCATGTAGTGCCTCCAAGCCATCCCCCGCCCTTGGGTTTGGGGTTCACTGTATACCTACTGACCAGTGCAAACACTTTGCACATGATGACTGCACTTTCCCTTAAACTGCCAATATGCCACAACATTGTTATTACAGTTTTTCTCTTTATTCTTCCTGATTGATGAAATCATTTGCATGCTGTTCTGCCCCAAAATCACCTTACTTCAGACAGGGATTTTCGCCCACAAAGGCCCACAAATGTGCACTTTTTACGCAAATGATTTCATCAATCAGGCTGATTGACTGCTGTGCACCTACACATGCACTGCACTCAATCACTTTTGAGCCCTGTTTGAATCTTCAACATGACAATTGGCTTGTGTCCAGAGGCGGACCAGCCCCCGCAGAGGGCGCTAGAGGGACAGCCTACACAGCGGGCTGTCCCCTATGGCCGCCCCCTTCTGGGGGGTGGCCAGCCTCTACTCTTCCTCCCCCAGTGAGGCGGAAGAGGCGTCCCCCAGGGCCTGACTTCCGGTCGGGTTCCCGGGGGACACATGTAAGGCGGGAGCTGCAGGCAGTCAGTCTCTTTATCCTGCAGCTCCCGCCGTTCCTGATGGAATTACAGTGTCTGCAAGTAATTTAACATCATTCAGGAGATGGCTCCAATACCAGGGTAATGGTAATGGCCAGACTTAATTAAGTCACTAGGCCAGAGATTCAGCTGGGTCGAGCAACAGGTCGCAGATGCTGACAGGCCGGGCATTCTTACATAGGCATAGCATGGCGCCTCTGCCCATAGCATCCTGGTGTTAAATGTACGAGGAGATGGGTTCTGTTCTCCTTGATGTTGCTAGCTCACTGATCTGCATATTAAATGTGTGTATAACAGCTTTTGATTATTTATTATCACAGGTAATTGGGATAATTGAGGATGTCAAAGGACCACATTGGTCTGGCCCCTGGATGATGGCCAGGAGCACGCATAATGATACTGACCACTTGGTAAGCAGTGGGACACTCCCACAAGGGACATGCCAGGGTAAGACTTGATGGTGGCTTATGTTCCCTGACAATTTGAAACTCTGGTTTATGTGCAAGTTAAGGGTCTGGCCATTTACACAGCACTGGGACCTTGAAAGGTTTGGTAAACTGGGGACTTCCCACAATGTACATACATATCTTAAAACTGGACGATGGCATAAGCCATGTAATAATTGAAAGGGTGGCTTGGTGCAAGTGAAGGGCATGGCCAGGAACGTCCAACAACTGCCCCTTTAAGTTGGGTAAAGTCAGCTGGGTATACTCAGGCAAGGTACACGCCGTGGTAAGGCTCCCAGTGATGGTGCACGTTCCTTGAGAGTTTAATCTAAGCTGCAACTTGTAGATCTTACAGCAAATGGGCAAAGGTTGGTAAGCAGCAGGATTCCCACATGACACGTGGCTATAGGGAGACTTGGATGTTGGCGTGCACGGACTGATAAAACATGCACTGACAGGTAAAGAATTGTAGTGAAGTAAGTACAACGGGTATGTCCGGCCAGCAAATATAGCACGATGACCACGTAAGGTGGGCAAGCTGGCGACACTGCCATAAGGTACACGCATACAGTAAGGCCGGATGATGATGCAGCTGCACTGATAAATGGGAATTACAGAGATGTGCCTTCGAGTGGCTGGACTAACAGACTGGGACACTGCCAGGGTCGGGCGGGCCACATTGGCCTTCATTGGTACCAGTGACGATGTAGTCTTGGGCCACCGGGTACCGGTGATAAAGTATTCCTGGGCCACCGGCAAGTGTGACGGGGCAATTACCGTGCCAGCATGGATCTCCTAAGGCAACGGAGTGAAATCAGGTTGCAGGGTGGCCCCAGTATGGCCCCAGTCCAAGCACCCCCTAGTATGTGGGGGTTTTAACTAAGTGAACCTCGGACTCAGAGGTGGAGCATGTGCCACCTGCAAGCAGCTGGGCACTTCTGATGCCAGGACTGATCTCCAGGGGTCATCTAAGTCCTAACTGGTCAACATGCGTTGGGAAGAATTAGATGAGAGGTTTAAGGTGTGAGTAAATGGGGTAGGGGAGATTTAGGACAAGAGGAACAAAGGTATGGGGCATTTTGGGCACCGAAAGCCACCCCCAAAGCGTGGCGGAGTATCAGAGCAGTCCTAGCCAATGAGGGAGTTTCACGCTCTAGCTTCGGCAGCAGCGGCTCAGGATTGGCCGTGCTCGAGTCAAATCCATGTACGAGCACTGACTCCCCTGTTTAGGGCTTTTTATGCCAACAACCTCCTTGTCAGTGCTCCAAGTGTTCTACTGGTAGTAACTGGTGTTGGCCTGGTAGTAACCAGAAGCATTTCAACTTGTGCCTTTGGCAGGTAGGGTGACATGGTTCACCCTTACCTGAGTGTAATGTAATGTGTGGCTGGGACCGTCCCAAGTTTATTGTTGCTCCAAATAAACTGTGACCTTGTATATTCCAAATAACCTTACAAAAGTTGTCTGTTATTATTTCATGGTGTGTGTGATATTCTGGACACAGGAGATGGGGGCAACCAATGGGGATCTCCCCGCTATGTCCAAGTGACCTACCATTGATGTATCCATGTGCCTCCCATCACTGTATTGGAACACACTGGCGTTGCTGCAGCATGTGACACGTGTGTTTTGTCCCACTCTTTTGCATGTTCTGTTTGATGATATGCGTTGACATGGATGGAGGACAGTAGTGATTGACTCCAACTGGGTGTCCTTGTCAGTTCTGGCATGGCTATGCTACGTGCCATCTGTGTGCTGGCATGTGTCATGTTTGTGAATGGTCCATGCCACTCATAGGCTAATGTGTGATGCAGGTGCTATGCACCATGCAGCACATGTGTTGCTTTTTCATTTTGTCGTCATCTGTGTCTGCTTTCAGGGTCCCCTTCCACTTCATTGTCACTGCATGCATGGCTGAGTTTGTATCATGTGTGACATGTCTGATTAATGTATTGGATGTGTACATTGTGATGCCTATGTGTGTCGGCTATGCTGTTCATGCGTATCTTCATGACTTCTCTTTTCATTTTGTGCAGGTGATGAGGCACTAGATGCTGTGGAGGAGGAGGAGATGGTGCAGGAGCAGGAGTACTCAGAGCACCAACCAGGCACCAGTGGAGGACGTGGGGTGGTGGCGCACGAGAATCCATTGGTCCTACAGACCATCCTGTCCACAGGTGTCTCTGGGTACACCTTCGATGATCTCTATGGCTGAGGTGCTAAATCAGGTATTGACACAAATGTCCCATCGCAGGTGAGTGTATCTGGCTGGGATGCTGTTCTATCCAACACACCTGCACTGGGGGTAGACCCCTCAATGGCCCATTCAGTGTTGGAATGTCTGCCTGTGGCAGTTACGGATGCAGGGTCACACTCCCCAATATTTGCTCCTGTTCCTGGGGCAGCAGATCAAAGGAGGAATGCAGTCCTGCAGTCCTGCAGCCATAGGCAGTGCCAGCACAGCAAGGTGCACATCACCTTGGGGCCAACAGGTGTCGTGTCTGGCAATGCGGTGGCCTTGCGCCACCGGGTAATACTGTGTGGGAGAACTCCATTTATGCAAATGCAGCACAACAGGGGGCATCATGTGAGATGATGGCTCAGGCCGTGGATAGGGTGGCCACTTCCATTCTCCCCCCCAAAAGGCAGGTGGAGCTCCAGCACAGGCAACGTGGTCCACGTGCCGCTCACACAGGCAGGACATGTTGGCCACCAACAGGGACTGATGGGCTGAACTGGAGGCTCTGCGCACAGCCAGATCTGCAGAGGCACGGGCCCACAGGGATACCCTGAGGGAAGAAAACAGCTCCCTCAGAACTACTCTGGGTGCACTTGAGGTGTCCCAGAGTACACAGTCAGAACAGCAGCTGGAGCAGCTAACACGCACAATCTCAGCTGAGCTCCAGGTAACCCGTGAGGAGATTTGTGCATCACGTGAGGCCTTGCAGGCAGAACTCTGTGCTACCTGTGAGGTGCTGCATTGGGACCTGCGGACCATCATGCTGCAGAACCAAACCTTTCAAACCCGCATGCTTGCTGCCATGGAGGAGCATGGCAGGGCTTTTAGTGGTCTGCCTCCCATACAACACACACCTTCTCATGTAGCACCAGAGGGTGATGACAGCGATGGCAGTTCTCCCACTATCGGCTAGCCGTGCAGGCCATGAGCCCATGGAGGGTATTTCTTTTCTCAACATCCACGCATGTGGGTGTTGGGGTGCACCCTGCACCTCCTCCCTCCTGGGTCGACTCCCCGCCCCCACGGGTCGACCCATGGGCATTTTTGATTTATTTTTAATTTTACATTTTTTTCCCTCTTTTTTGTCTATTGTGCATTCATGTTGCAGTGTGTTGCTTTGTGTGGCACTCATAGGCATCCACTGTGTGTTCCAGCTGGGCCCATGCAGGCTTGTATTGTGTTTGTGTTTGAGGCTTGGGGTCCAGACACATATGCCACTCCTGCTTCTCCTTTCCATGGGCTCACAAGGGTGGCACCGTGTGACAGTAACTTACACAGAGGCATTGGGCTTCCATCAGTTGTGTGGTAAGACTGTAGTCCAAACTATTTATACACCCCTAGTGGGGATTACTGATGATTTCTCCACTGCATGGTTGATATGTATGTTGTATTAGATATTGGTCATTATGCATATTTGCATGTAGATTCTTCATGTTTTACCTTGCCTGTCTCCATTGCAGATGCTGTTCATGTTGTATGCAATACCCTGCCACATTTACCTACCACCAACACACTGGAGATGGGAGGGGTCGATGTGCTGCCTTTGTCAGGTTGTCACACTTGGACTATTGTGATTGGTTACTGTCAGACGTTGCCACTGTTGGGTCCTGTATTCATGTTTTGTCATGATGGTAAGTTTATGTTCATGTGTGTTGCTTCTTTTTCATAGGTGAGATGGAATTGTTTGTGGCCTGTTTCCATTTGTGATGGTGCACTTTGTGACAGTTGTGTCATGTGTTGTGCATTCATTTGGTTGCTTTCACATTGCATGCCATTCCATGGTGTCTCGGGCGGGTGAGATGGGGTTTGGGAGGGGTTGGGTGACATACCAGTATTTTGGTGTGCTGTTGTGCAAGGTGCTAGTCCTTCATGCAGCATGAATGTGTGCCTTTTACTGACACAGCATTGCGGACTGAGGGGCGTGCAGTCATGATCGCCAACACCTGGTTTAGGCAGCGTGATGGCGTGGGCTGTGAGACGCCCCCAACTATGGCACTTGTCCACTGAAATGACCCAGTGGTCAAGAAATGCAGTACATTGAGCATCTTTTCCAAGCACAGGGTCGGTGATGTAAGGTCATCCTCCCACTCAGCGACCAGGTCTAGGATGATATGGGGTGGAAACCTGTACCTGCCATAGACCTGGTCATCAGGCATCCCAAAAAGGCTGGTTCTGGGTAAAATAATGCGGGGCCTGGCTATCCTCCTCCTCCTGCGGTGCCCCACGACCACTGCTGCGAGGAACAGTAAATTCATTGCAGCGGTATGAGCTTGTTTGTTGTTTGCGCGAACTTTTATGCTGTGCGGGGTGCTTACGCCAGCTTCTGCCTGGCGTATGTGTTTCCGGATTAGCGTGTCTTTTGTGGCACGTGGGTTTCTCCTGTTTGATTCCATGAATACGTGTTGTTAGCGCACGTGTGGGCGTTGCAAGGATTTGGCAGCGGTACTACCCCCGTAACGCCCACATTTTAACGTGTTGTTCCCCATTCCGCGTGTTCCGCCCCCTTTTTAGGTGTGTGCACTGCACTGTGTGCTCCTTCATTGGCCGTCTCACACAGCCATAGGCATGTCGCAATGATGTTTGCGCCACACGTGGCTTCAGCGCAGATCACAGGTAAGCCACGTGCAGCACCTTCTATGAATCGACAAACGGGCGCTTGAGTGGCTTTCGAACGTGTGTGCTGCGATTTTCACGCTTGCGCACCATTTTCAGCACACATTAATTCCATGAATTACCACGCTTGTGTTTAACGCGTACTTAGGTTGTTGCGAAGAAAGGTCTTGGGTTCTGCTACAACGTGTAACCTTGTGTAACATCACAACTGGCTCTTTCCAACCAGGATTTCTTTATCACTTTAAATCACTGCCAGCCTGCACAGAACGGCCATGTAAATTCTGTTCTCTATTTCAGTTGCTCTGAAAGCGGCTCTCTGAGGAATATTGTACACTTGTAAATACATTATTTTATTAACCAGATTTTATTTTGCTATCAACTTGGCACATTAAGGAGGTGAGGCATTGAGAAATAAAAGTATCACAGTTTGGTGAGCTGGGGTGATATACGTGATTTTTTTGAAACTATTTTACCTGATGGAGAAGTGACCAAATTTATTGAACCTAAAAACGAAAATCACTTTTTACTTTTTCTTTTTTTCATAATGCGGGGGGAGACCTCCTGCAGCTCCCCCTTGCCCCTCCCTACCCTGACATATACCCTTACCCCAAACCCCACCTATTATGCACTATACATATACCACATTACCTACCATTTTCGGTCAAATAAATTCGGTCACTTCTCCTTAGGTGAAATTGTATTCAGTGAAATCTACGGCAACGGAGATCGGAAGCCGACAGTCAGGTCTAGGCATGCAGTGTCCAGAATTAGCAAATTAAACACCAGAGCACACCTTCTCTCCGAGACACACTCACACAGTACTATTACAAATATCAAATAACATAACATAACACTCCGATATCCCCTTTCTGACTCAAGACAACAAGTAACCCAATTTCGTTATGTCCACTTTGATCGCACCCTTCATGTAAACAACATTGGTGGCTGAAGGCTTGAGGATTCAGTAGAAAGTCCCATACTAGCCTCCCTAACAGGAAATGTAGTTTGGCAGGGTTACATGGGATTAACTGCTGTAGGTTACCAATGATAGCTTTTCTGATTACTATGCAACGTCATAACACTGAAGAACGGTACAGAACTTGATGGAACATGATAAATGGCATACTTTTCTCCAAAAGCTTGTTCGCAGTGTAATATGGCACCTGGTCCATACACATGTTGCTAGCGGTGGCTGGTGATTTTTTTAATTGCAGGGGCGTGGATGGTTGCTCCAAATAGGCGGGAGCAAGTGAGCATAGCTATGGAGCCTGAAATTAACCAATGGGGTACGGGGACCTCTACCTCTGAGAAAATGTTTTATTGTTTAAAATGGTGCATTTTGCAGCACTTTCTCTGAAAAAATGGATAAAAGCCCACACAGTTTACAATTGGTTTTGTATGGCACCAAATGAAAAAATCCAATAGATTCAAGTAAACAACAGCGGAGATGAGCTCTTTCCAATGTATTTTCATGATGCCTTTTCCCACAATATATGCCAGTATAAAGCATTTTCATGACAAGTGCCAACACATATCCATGCAAGCTCCAACAATATATCCTAGTTTTACTATATACGAATGTACCCCTGTTGGTTTGCAAGCCTGTAAAAAATGCCATGCCACAGAAAGAAAGTATATCCAGACTGGCTGTATAAATGTAGACTAGTCCAGCCATGTAATAACACTTATCATGTTTGCTTTACCCTTGATGACCAGTAAAATATGCCATACCACCATAAGAAAATATATGCAGACTGGCACCACCAATGTAGGTCAGTCAAACCATGTAATTACACTTATCATGTTTGCTTTATCCATGATGCCCAGTCAGAAATGCTACGCCACAGTGTAGAGGAGGTCCCAAATGAAGCTTGCACTCCAGTCGCCCATTTTGAAGTACCAGGAACGTTCACACCGAGATATGTGACGTATGATGGGCAAATAAACCAGCAGGGAGCCGCAGTAGGGCTCTGCCCTGTACCTATCAGAAGAACAACACCTATTGAAGTACCAATACCCAGAAAACCATGGATAGTAAGGTAAACCCACCAGCAAATGAGATGAAATGAAGAGTGCCTAAGTACAGTCCCGCAAGAAACCAAAAAGATCTTAATGGAAGACGAATGGTGACATCACGAGGACCCGAAAGGTCATACCAATAGAAGGAACGAACAGTAGCTACATATAATTGAAACTTAAGAACAGAATATCCTTTCTCTGAAAGGTCAAGATAAGGAGGCATAGGCAAGCTAAATAACAATCAAATACACAAATTGAGAGAAACTAGATGTAACGCTCACCTGATTCCCGCAGAGGCGCCGGTCTTGACTGGGTGAATGCCGTATCTTCAAAGGTGATGTGTAACACACGGTTGGCTCTTTGGGCTGGACCTCTGTGCACTGTATGTCTGACTCGAAGAGTAATATGTCTGCAGATAGAAAATATGGGATTAATGAACTGGGGTTATTGGGTGCCTCTCTCCTCTTCCCTTTCTCTTCTCCTGTAGAACCCCAAAGGTTAACACCCTCACCTTAGGTAAGTGAACGCTGAGCTCTCCATCTGCCTCGGGGCAGGGTGCCGTAACCAGTTTCTTCACTGGATAAGGGTGCAGGCCTCTTGACCTCAGAGGACTGCTGTCCGTCGTTAACTGCACGAACGGTAAGTTCTGGGCACTTCAAATGTCTTAAAAGTCTTTTGTAATGATGTCTCTTGTTTTGCAGGGTTCCGGCGATGGCGGATGGCGGGCTGATGAGAGTTGAGGATCGAACCCGCGTGAGGAATAGAAGCGCCTGGAAGCACATAAGTAAGCGCTTGTAGCCTGCTTCACGATGCGCACTAACTGTCCCTTTTATCTTGCAGGTACAAGTTCGGAGCTTTAGAGAAGCTGAAGGGTGCTGGAATACCCACTGGATTCGGCGTGGGAAGGAGTAATGGCACGTGAGTAATAAAGTTGCCCAATGTCTTTAAACGCACCTTCTTTTGTCTTTCAGATGCGGGATGCAGCGCCGAAGGCCTCCGGAGCGTGCGCAGAGCTGGTAAGCGTTTGTCTTTCAGATGCCGGAATGCAGTGCGAAGACCTCCGGAGCATGCGAAGAGTAGGTAAGCCTTTGTCTTTCAGATGCCGGAATGCAACGCGAGGCGTTGGTGACAGCCGATGGACCAGGTAAGAGATGCGCTGCCACTGAAGACCGTAGTGCTAACCTGTTCTTTCTTTGTCTTTACAGGTGCTGCTGAAGACTGGATTCCAGGATGGTAAGCCTTTGTTCCCTTAGGCCCAGGATCAGAAGCAGAAGACACGATGAGCGTTCTGCTGCAGAGAATGCAGAATAACGCAAAGCAAGATTCATCCATCGGGTGTGGTTTAAATAGCCTCCTGTAGTGCTTAGGTGTCTCCTTCCACAGCCACGCCTAGGTAAGAAAAGAGTTCCTGCTTTCCAGAAGAGTTCCAGTGTTCTGAACCTAGGGAGTGGCTCCTGCCCCACCCAACAGGAAAAGTAGTCCCAAACAGAAGAGGATCAGGGGTTCAACTGGCAGGTAAGTAAGCAGCATGGTCTGCTGCAGGTAAGTCCACCCAAGCATTATGAGCCCGCCGCTTCCAGCGCTGGGACTGGGCATCTTTATGAGCCTGGTGCCACTGGCGCCAGGACAGGGTCCAAAAGGTCCCAATTGGGACTGGCTGGCACTCGGAACCGGGGTTATGGGTCTGCTTCCACGGGAGTCAGGCAAGTCCTGATCTTTTGGAAGCAGAGATCATGACAGCACCCCCCCTCAAGGCCCCTCCCAAACCGGGCTTCTCCGGGGGTTTGGGCTTGTTAGGAAATGTTCGATGAAATCTTTTGATTAAACGAGGCGCGTGGACATATTCTGCAGGTTCCCAGGATCTTTCTTGGGGACCGTAGCCTTTCCAGTCAATCAGGTAAAATAGTTTAGATTTGGAGATCTTGGAATCCAGGATGCTTTTGACTTCAAACTCCAGTTCTCCATCAACTAGAATAGGTTTTGGAGATGTAGTTAGTCGGGTTTGAGGTTGCACGGGTTTTAATAGAGAGACGTGGAAGACCGGATGTATCTTCATGTGAGGGGGCAAGTCCAACTTGACCGCTACTGGATTTACTATGGTAGTGATGGAATAGGGACCAAGGTATCTTGGGTTGAATGTGCGTGGTCCTTTTAGAGGTAGATATTTGGTGGATAACCAGACTTGATCTCCTACTTGATATTGGGGGGCTTCCTTCCGATGTTGGTCTGCTCCTTTCTTGTATTGTTCTTTAGCCCTTTGAAGGTGAGAAACGGCTTCCTTAAAGGCTTGGGTGATTGTAGAATGCAGGTGGTCTTCTGCTGGTGTTCCAAGATCTTGGACTGGATCCAACTCCGAGGTTCGAGGGTGACTACCGTATAAAAGAAAAAACGGGGTCTTCCCAGTTCCCGAGTGGACAGAGTTATTGTAGGCATATTCGGCTATCCAAAGGATATCTTTCCAAGTTTTTTCAGTTTGTTGTAGCATGCAGCGCAAATACTGTTCCAGAGTTTGATTGGTCCTCTCGGTTTGTCCGTCGGTTTGAGGGTGGTGGCTGGTCGAAAGTCTCACATCAATTTGAGCCGACCGACAGCAACTTCGCCAAAAATGAGAAATAAATTGACTACCTCGATCCGAAATTAGAACTGAAGGAAAACTGTGCAGTCGGACGATGTTTTCGAGAAATTCTCGGGCCAGAGTTGCTGCTGTTGGTAAGCCTTTGAGTGGAATGAAATGCGCCATCTTGGAGAATAGGTCCACGATTACCAGGATCGTATTGTATCCGGAGCATGGAGGTAGATCGGTGATGAAGTCCATAGAAAGCGTATGCCAAGGGCGAGGCCGGATGTCAATAGGGCGTAAGAGGCCGGCTGGTTTTTCCTTTTGACTCTTGTTTTGGGCGCATACTCCACAGGACATTATAAAGTCTCTGATATCTTTTTTCCAAGACGGCCACCATAAGTAGCGCTTGATCTTTTCCGAGGTCTTGGTCATACCGGGATGTCCTTCCATTAAAGAATCGTGATAACAAGAGATTACCTTTTTCTGTAAATCTGTGCTGGGCAGGTATAACCGTTCTTGGAAATATAATAGGTTGTCCTTCACCGTAAAGTCCTTTCCCTGCAGATGCCAATTCTGTATGTCTGCTGGAGTTACCAGTAGCCTGGCTTTATCCTTAACTTCCTCTATGGATTGTGTGGCGATTACACCTAGAATTCTTTGTTCGGGAATGATAGGTACAGGTTTAGGATTGATCAAATGTTCTTCCACTCCCATCCGAGAAAGGGCATCAGCTTTACCGTTTTTTGTACCAGGTCGATAGGTATTTATGAAGTCAAACTCGGCAAAGAATGGTGCCCAACGGAGTTGCCTAGAGGATTGAGCTTTTGCGGTTTTCAAATATTGCAGGTTTCGGTGATCTGTAATCACAGTAACGGTGTGTCGGGCCCCCAGAAGATAATGCCGCCAAGCCTTAAAGGCGGACTTGATAGCTAGAAGTTCCTTATCAGTAATAGTGTAATTGATTTCAGGAGGCGAGAATTTGCGGGACCAAAATGCCACGGGATGCAACTGATTGGTTACTGGGTCCTTTTGTGATAGAACTGCCCCCATGGCAAGGCTCGAAGCATCAGTTTCAACGATGTAGGGGAGTTCTGGGCGAGGATGTTTTAAGATCGGTGCAGAGATAAATCTAGTCTTCAAATTCTGGAAAGCTTGTTCCGCCTCGGTAGACCATTCAAAACGTTTGTTTTTCTTTAACAAGGCGGTGATGGGCTGGACTATTCGAGAGAATTCGGGGATAAACCTGCGGTAAAAGTTAGCGAAGCCTAACATGCTTTGAACACCTTTTACGGAGGATGGCGATGGCCATTTGAGAATTGCATCAACCTTCTTTGAATCCATACGCACTCCGCTAGGTGATAATATGAATCCCAAGAATTCAACTTCAGTCACGTTGAAAACACATTTTTCCAACTTAGCGAAAAGTTTGTGTTGACGCAATCTCTCGAGGACCATTTTCACGTGTTTCCGATGTTCAGTTTCCGATGAAGAATAAACGAGGATGTCGTCAATGTAAACAACAACACACACATCTATGAGCTCTCTGAGGACATCGTTGTCATGATCTCTGCTTCCAAAAGGTCAGGGTTTTCCCAACTCCCTTGGAAGCAGATCCATAACCCAGGTTCCGAGGGCCAACCAGTTCCAATTGGGACCTTTTGGACCCAGTCCTGGCGCCAGTGGCACCAGGCTCATAAATGTGTCCAGTCCCAGCGCTGGAAGCGCCGGGCTCATAATGCTTGGGTGGACTTACCTGCAGCAGACCATGCTGCTTACTTGCCTGCCAGCTGAGCCTCTGATCCTCTTCTGTTTGGAACTACTTTTCCTGTTGGGTGGGGCAGGAGCCACTCCCTAGATTCAGAACACTGGAACTCTTCTGGAAAGCAGGAACTCTTTTCTTACCTAGGCGGGGCTGTGTAAGGAGACACCTAAGCACTACAGGAGGCTATTTAAACCACACCCGGTGGATGAATCTTGCTTTGCGTTATTCTGCATCCTCTGCAGCAGAACGCTCATCGTGTCTTCTGCATCGGATCCTGGGCCTAAGGAAAAAGGCTTACCATCCTGAATCCAGTCTTCAGCAACACCTATAAAGACAAGAAAGAACAGGTTAGCTTTCCGGCATCTGAAAGACAAAGGCTTACCTACTCTTCGTGCGCTCCGGAGGTCTTCACACTGCATTCCGGCATCTGAAAGACAAAAGCTTACCGACTCTTCGCACTCTCCGGAGGCCTTCGGCGCTGCATCCTGCATCTGAAAGACAAAACAAGGTGCGTTTAAAGACATTGGGGAACTTTAATACTCACGTGCCATTACTCCTTTCCACATCAACCCCAGTGGGTATTCCGGCACCCTGCAGCCGCTCCGAACTCGTACCTGCAAAATAAAAGACAGTTAGAGCGCATCGTGAAGCAGGCAACAAGCGCTTACTTACGTGCTTCCAGGCGCTTCTATTCATCATACGGACTCCATCTTCAACTCACTTCAGCCCGTCATCCGCCATCGCCGGAACCTGCAAAATAAGAGACATCATTGCTAAAGACTTTAAAGACAATAGAATTACTCGAAACTTACCGTTCGTGCAGTAAACGACGGACAGCAGTCCTCTGAAGTCAAGAGGCCTGCGCTACCGATCCAGTGAAGAAACTGATTACAGCACCCTGCCCCGAGGCAGATGGAGAGCTCGGCATTCACTTACCTAAGGTGAGAGCGTTAACCTTTGGGGGTCTACAGGAGAGCAAAAAGGGAAGAGATAGGGACACCCCCAAAAACCCCAGTTCATTAATCCCATATTTTCTGTCTGCAGACATCTTACTCTTGAAGTCAGGCATACAGTGCACAGAGGTCCAGCCCAAAGAGCCAACCGGGTGCTACACATCACCTTTGAAGATACGGTAGTCGCCCAGTCAAGACCGGCGACTCTGCGAGAATCAGGTGAGCGTTACAATCGTTCATAAAATATTGAAAGGCGGCCGGGGCATTGCAAAGTCCGAAGGGCATGACCTGATATTCAAATAGCCCATACTTGGTGCGGAAGGCCGTCTTCCATTCATCGCCCTCTTTTACTCGTACCAAGTGGTAGGCTCCTCTAAGATCCAGCTTTGTATATATGCATGCTTTTCTGACTTGGTCCAGGAGTTCAGGGATCAAAGGTAACCAATATCTATTCTTAACGGTGATCTGGTTCAGGGCGCGAAAATCTATACAAGTTCTAAGGTCCCCTTCTTTGTTTCGAACGAAGAACAAAGCTGAGGAAGCAGGGGACTTGGAAGGACGAATAAACCCATTCGCTAGGTATTGATCCAGGTATTGTCGGAGGTGAAGATTCTCAGGCTCGGTGAGGGCATAAATTCTACTACAAGGAGGAGTAGATCCAGGTATTAGGTCTATCTGGCAGTCATAAGACCTATGAGGAGGTAGAGAGTTAGCCTGATCCTTCCGGAAAACATCTTGGAATTCTAGGTATTCAGGAGGTAACTGGGGAGCCTCCGAGGAAATTGCTGCCAGTGCAACACCAGGTCGAGGGTGACAAGTAGAGACACATTCTGGAAACTGAACCGTTCTTGCTCGCCAATCGATCTGAGGATTGTGCTTATCTAACCAAGGAATTCCTAGAATAATCTGGAACTGAGGGGCCTTGATCACATCGAACACGATCTTCTCATGGTGTCCATCTTGACTTACTAGCGTCACTTCTTGGGTGGTATGCGTTACTGGTCCGAGGTTATCTCTGTACCATCCACCGTAGTAATGACGTCCTTTACAGCCTTTGGACAAAGAGTCAGATTCATCCTCAAAACCATTTCATGATCCACATAATTGCCGATGGCACCGCTGTCGACGTAAGCTTCAATCGCATGTAATCGATCCGGATGTTCAGGGCTAATGAGGACCATAGGTATCACGAAATGCGGGGTCACGGAACTGGTTTTAACGTTCGGCAAGAGGACCTCTATTCTTGTCTGGCGAGGTTGTTTCCCTGCTCACAGTTTGTGACCCTGGTAACTGCAGCTCCTACTGCCTTCTTGGCTGGTTTCACCGGACAGTATCGAAGAAAGTGCCCCGAGTTTCCGCAATAGAGGCATAATTGCAGCTGTTTTCTCCTTTCCTGCTCCTTTTGTGTTAGTGGTCCTTTCAGGCCCCCTATTTGCATGGGTTCCCCAGAGTCTACTCCTTTGGTAGGAGTTGGTGGTTTGGAAAATACTCGAGCATCAAACTTGGAACGATCGGCCTTCCTGTTCTGCAGTCTGTGGTCAATTTGAACGACTAAGTCAATATAGTCTGAACAGTCTTGCGGGGGATTCACTACTTGGGCTAACACATCTTTGAGCTCTCCACGTAGACCTCTATAAAACAGCGTAATCCTTTTGTCCTCAGGCCATCGAGTTTCCACTATCAGTCTGTTGAAAGACGCAATATAAGCCAAAAGGTCTTGATTACCCTGTCGCAATGAAAGGAGCTCATTGTCCAAGGCCTGCCCCTGTGAATGTCTTGCAAACAGTTTTTCCATACTGAGCTGAAAAGCTTGAAAATCATGGAGAACCGGATCATCTTGATTAACTAGAGGGATCGACCAGTCTGCCGCATTGCCACTAAGGTACGAAAGCACGAAAGCTACCTTAGCTTGATCAGTTGGAAAGGCTGCTGGCCGGCATAAGAAGTGCAACCGGCACTGATTAATAAATACTGCAAACCTCTTTGGGTCACCAGAAAATCGTTCTGGCGGAGCCAGAGGTACATTCCCAGGTAGGTTGATCTGCACTGGGTTCGTAGAGGATGTTGAAGGAAGATTTGCCCCTGATGCGGGTAACGGAGTTTGTCCGGCTTGTCCGGCTTGTGACTGTAGCAATTGTCTAGCGAGATCGTCTGTTCGCTCCTTGGAAATAATCAGTTCCCTTCTTAGAGCATTCGTTTCCTGACGGGCTGCATGCACTTCTGCTCTTAGTTCCCCAAGTAACTGGGCTAGCTGGTCGGTATCCGAGGTTTCCATAGCGCCTGGGTGGGAGTTTTGCGATTGGCTTTGCTTTCTGTAACGCTCGCCTGATTCCCGCAGAGGAGCCGGTCTTGACTGGGTGAATGCCGTATTTTCAAAGGTGATGTGCAACACACGGTTGGCTCTTTGGGCTGGACCTCTGTGCACTGTATGTCTGACTCGAAGAGTAATATGTCTGCAGATAGAAAATATGGGATTAATGAACTGGGGTTATTGGGTGCCTCTCTCCTCTTCCCTTTCTCTTCTCCTGTAGAACCCCAAAGGTTAACACCCTCACCTTAGGTAAGTGAACGCCGAGCTCTCCATCTGCCTCGGGGCAGGGTGCCGTAACCAGTTTCTTCACTGGATAAGGGTGCAGGCCTCTTGACCTCAGAGGACTGCTGTCCGTCGTTAACTGCACGAACGGTAAGTTCTGGGCACTTCAAATGTCTTAAAAGTCTTTTGTAATGATATCTCTTGTTTTGCAGGGTTCCGGCGATGGCGGATGGCGGGCTGATGAGAGTTGAGGATCAAACCCGTGTGAGGAATAGAAGCGCCTGGAAGCACGTAAGTAAGCGCTTGTAGCCTGCTTCACGATGCGCACTAACTGTCCCTTTTATCTTGCAGATACAAGTTCAGAGCTTTAGAGAAGCTGAAGGGTGCTGGAATACCCACTGGATTCGGCGTGGGAAGGAGTAATGGCACGTGAGTAATAAAGTTGCCCAATGTCTTTAAACGCACCTTCTTTTGTCTTTCAGATGCGGGATGCAGCGCCGAAGGCCTCCGGAGCGTGCGAAGAGCTGGTAAGCTTTTGTCTTTCAGATGCCGGAATGCAGTGCGAAGACCTCCGGAGCATGCGAAGAGTAGGTAAGCCTTTGTCTTTCAGATGCCGGAATGCAGCGCGAGGCGTTGGTGACAGCCGATGGACCAGGTAAGAGATGCGCTGCCAATGAAGACCGTAGTGCTAACCTGTTCTTTCTTTGTCTTTACAGGTGCTGCTGAAGACTGGATTCCAGGATGGTAAGCCTTTGTTCCCTTAGGCCCAGGATCAGAAGCAGAAGACACAATGAGCGTTCTGCTGCAGAGAATGCAGAATAACGCAAAGCAAGATTCATCCATCGGGTGTGGTTTAAATAGCCTCCTGTAGTGCTTAGGTGTCTCCTTCCACAGCCACGCCTAGGTAAGAAAAGAGTTCCTACTTTCCAGAAGAGTTCCAGTGTTCTGAACCTAGGGAGTGGCTCCTGCCCCACCCAACAGGAAAAGTAGTCCCAAACAGAAGAGGATCAGGGGTTCAACTGGCAGGTAAGTAAGCAGCATGGTCTGCTGCAGGTAAGTCCACCCAAGCATTATGAGCCCGGCGCTTCCAGCGCTGGGACTGGGCATCTTTATGAGCCTGGTGCCACTGGCGCCAGGACAGGGTCCAAAAGGTCCCAATTGGGACTGGCTGGCACTCGGAACCGGGGTTATGGGTCTGCTTCCACGGGAGTCGGGCAAGTCCTGATCTTTTGGAAGCAGAGATCATGACACTAGACAAATTCACGGTGTGGGAAGCACGTAAGCAGGCGAGAGAGAAGAAGCACGGGTTCACACCTACGCTTAGCATCCGCCCAGCAGAGATATCAGAGCTTTTCCAGACGGAAGATGCAGTTTCGAGGCCAACAACAGTGAAATAATTGACGCATAGATGCTGAAGCAATGATTGATTGTAACCTTAATTAGAGAAAGGCCAGGTTACTAGAGGGCACCCCGCACCTGGCCGACAGTTCTGCATGCTGCTAAGCGAAGTGAAAGAATATGCATGGGGTTGGTGCCAACCCAATCCCAATGGACCAAATAATCTGAGGGTCCTGTAGTTAGTGGAACCAATAGGACGTCATACTTTCAGTGATGTCTACAGTAGTCATTTTTGAACGTAGGGCTTAGATGCCCACCTGACAGTGTTTACCCAATCCCCTCATCTGTTACAATATACAGATATAATACCTATATTAAAGTTACCTTTTCCTAACCAATAGAATTGCATGTTAACTTTTGAGTATTACACGTCAATTATGATGAGTTTTGAGAATAAATGTTACAACTTGTATGAAGTTCGTTGGAGTTGAAGCGAGAAGGACGATCGCATCACTGCTGATTTCCATGTCTCCCCGGTTTTTGTACTTGTCATTAAATGGACTCCCTTTGCCAAACCATTGAGTTGTCCTTATTGATTGGTGTTGGAGTAATACATCTGCACCCCCATCCATCTCAAGGGTGCAGCTATCGTGTCTTAAAGTACTGCGGAGCAAACCTCGGCTCTATGGGCTGGCCGGGGGTCTCCGGAGTACACTTGGTAGCAGAGATTGATGGTTTATCGATTATCGATTCTTGATTAGAATAAGACACCCATTGACCGTCGACATAAAGTAACTCTAGGTCTTTTGCAATATCACAAGTCCTTTGCCATTCAGCTGAGTAGACCGTGAAGCTCCCCGTAGACAGTGGTAGTGTAAGAAAAACTGCAGACCAGGGCCTGAAGGGACCCATGTTCCCCACGTCATCCCTTCCCATTCCTACGGGCAGCTGAGCGGGTGAAAAACTGAAGAAGGCGGTAACAAAGGTGGTGATCCCGAGGGTCCAGAGAGGAAAAATGAGAACGGTGAGTAAAAAAGATTGAGTGTTTTGGCAAAGGTGCATGCTTTAGAACAAGTAAAGGGAAAAAGTAACGAAGGGAAGGCGGTAAAACAAAATATAGTTAGAAGTAGAGAAGAATGTATATTTAAATAAGGGGATAATGACGCGAGAATAATTAAGTAAATAAAGGTTACCAGGGGGCCACCCGAGAAGAGAGAGGTTAGCGGGGAAGACACCCAAGAAGTGAGAGGATTCAACTTATTCCTACTCTTTTAATACAAGCGGCTAGAACAAATGTATCCCCATAGTCCCAAAGAAAGGGGAACAAATAGACTACCACGACGATTAAAGACGCCTTGAAAGGGGTACGTTTAGACTCCATGAAGGGGTAATGATTAGAGGCAGAAATACCTGCGTCGAGCTAATGTTCGTCTAGTCTGTCAAGTGTCTGTTTTACATGCTTCTTGTTGGGACGCCATACATTGACAACATTTCTTGGAGAAAACTGATTTAAATTTTGTGCGATTGAATAGCTGAGATAATATTGCATACGAATTGATGTTTTTTGAGTAAAATAAAAGGTATAAAATTTGTGAAAAATCTGGATTGGAGCTTGCGATGTTGGTGCTCGCTCATATTGTTGCAACTGTTTAAATCACGCAAAAGTGGTCACAAGTGTTATATAAGAAGAAAGGGAATAGATTTAAGCATGGAAGACATAACTCCATTGACACATTCATTTTAGAACTGTGGAAAATATCTGAATAAGAGAAGGGAGAGGATCCGCCAATAGATTTGATACTTAATGTATGCACAGAGGGAGGGTGAGACTCATACGGCGCCACCCGCCTCATCTGAAATGAAAGTTGAAGAAAGTAAAGATGAGGGATTGTACCCGCTGAGAGAACTTAAAGCAGCTACGGGGCATAGCAACCCTGCATGAGTCACCTACGCAAAGTAGTGATGCAAATCAAGGGAAAGATAAGGATAAGGATATTACCTCTACAGTCCCAAGGGACAAGGGGAGACGCGATGATGAAAGAAGGGATCAGGCACAGACAAGTGCGCCTCTCGACAAAGAGAGAGAAGGAAAAAGATGGAAAGGAAGCAAAGACAGAACTGATGCGATAGCATTCGCAAAAAATGAATGGACGGGAGGGCAAATTTTATTGAAGCTTGATGGCAACGACATTGATGACGCGAAACAAAAGGAGAGGTTAGTTGATGTACAGAGAAAAGGGAAAGAGAAGGAGTTAAGAGACGAAAGTATAAGAAACAAAGACAGACAAAGGCGAAAACAGCTATATCGCGAAGTGCAAGAAAGACAGCTCGATCGCAAACAAAGAGCAGAAAATGATCATGACAGACAGGAACAGCAAAGGCCAGAGGAAGAACAAAGAATACGAGAGAAAAGAATAAAGATATGAAGATATGAGGAAATTCAAAGGGCAGATGAATGTAAAAATGAAAAGAAAAAGGAAGAAGAAAGAGTAAGGGAAGAGGCGAGGAAGTGCAGAGAATTCGATGACAATGTAGAAAGTAAGCAGAGACAGAGAGCACGCGATCTTGAATATCTGGGGAGAGAGGTCAGAAAACCTGCTCCAGTAGTAGATTGCGAAGACATAGAAGAATTCTTTCCTGCATACGGTTCAGTATCAGGCACGTCTAGGGCAAATATGGAAGATGACTTCAACACCAGAAGCATCGGAGAAACGATCGATAAAATATGTGATGAAATGGGGCTGGAACAAACACCCCAAGGGGAGGGGAAAGATGAGCGCCTGGAGAGCACCCAGCTTTACGACACTGAGGATGTCACCCAAAGCAGTGGGAATAGGGAACTATCCCTGGATAGATTAGAAATCACTAAGAACAATGAAGATACCAGAAGTTGCACGAATTGAGGACAGACTATGTCTGGCTCGTAAAGGGACGAACGTGAGGAAAATGAGGAAGGGAGACGAGGCGCAAGGCGACTCCCAAGGGAAAAAGGAATAAGATGGTCAGACACTAGTGAGTCTGCACAAAGAGCATCAGAATCACCCACACAATTAGACCAGCATTAAGAAGTATCTCATGGTCAGAGGTGGGTGTCTTCAACGCCCTACAGAGACAGACTTATGTTCCTACAAGAAACTTGAAAATAGATAAGAGTTATAATTTTACTCTAATGGGCCAACCACTTGTACTGAATTTATTTCGGTGAGTATTCTCATAAGATGAAGATTCGGAGCAAAATTCCATAAATTAATGATTTAAAAAAGCCAATTCTATGGTTCCATAATTCCATAAATTCATTATTTTTTCAATTTTCCATATGCTATTTTCCAATTCCCAGTTTTTCTCTCAGTTTTTCTCTCATCACATGCGAACATCCATTTATTTTTTCAATTTTCCATATGGTTTTTTCCAATTGCCAGTTTTACTCTCTACACGTGTTTCCCCATCGCTTTTAGCAATGGTTCTTCAGGAGAGTTTATCACAATCTTGATAACCTTTTTTGTTGAAAAAACAATAATAATAAAAAAATGGAATAATAATTAACAAAAAGACCATTGCCACTTGATTTGCGACTTCATGTTTTTCTTAACATTCTTGTTCATTTGATAATTGCTATTTAATACTCACCACAAAAAAAAACTTATTCTTGTTCAATTACCCTTTATTTTGAGGTTACTTTTCATTCCAATCCTTATTTAAAGTATTTATTACTGTTTCAATAGACCTCTACTGTCAGTTTCTTTCAAGATCTATGGGGGATAGAGAAGGTCTTGTAGAAATTCAACAAATTATTTGGCTTTTGGAGTCCCTATTATTAACCACTAATTTATATTCTTAAGCTATATGCAGACAAAGAATTCCTCACCTTGGTAGTTTCTCCTTTCAAAATCCTCCTGTTTGTACAGATTCCATAGCAGAGTGCTGCCGGATGCTTTCGCGGCTACTCTGTGACCTGTTTCTCTATTTATAGCACTCGTGCAGGTCGCGTAGACGTCGTCACGCGTCACATTATTTTGCGTGACGTGACGACGTCATCGCGTACACTCGCGCTATGGCGGCCATTTTGTTTTAAGTGCGTGCCTGTCCGGACTAGAACTACACGAGCTCATGCAGTTAGTGAAATCTTGATACAAAAAGCTGTAAAGCTAATTTGTTTTGGTTATGCCTAAGTGTTAAGTTTATAGAGAAAGTTTCAATAGTTTTTTCTATAATTGTTTCTAATTAAAGTATTTAAATTTAAAATTTATATATTTAACTTTCCAAGCGAATACTTTTTTCTCATATGGAATTATATTACCAACCAAAATAATAAAAAAATGTTATATCCTCAATTTGTTTGACATTTTTTTTAACGTAAACATACATAATACTTATGTTAACCAAACAATTTACACACTTCACTTATGCAAGTTATAATTTCATGGCCACTTATGTCATTATTCAAAAACATGATATCATAGCCAATTATACATTTCAGTATCATTGTTTAAACCAGTTATGCATGTGTCCATTATGCATATCCACTTGCACTCCTGTTTTCTCAACATATCTTCTTTGTTCCCACCTCTTGGTGGTAGGGAAATTTTCTCCAGGCCAAATATTCTCAAACTTGATATATCAAGCATAGGATGATTTTCCAAAATATGCATTGCAATGGGAGATCTTAGATCCCGGTTTTGGATAGCTCTTAAATGCTCAAATATTCAGACTTTTAACTTTCTTATCGTACTGCCAATGTAGAGTTTTTTGCAGACACATTGTAGTCCATAAATTACAAATGTGGAATTGCAGTTGATAATTTGTTTAATTTGTTTCATGTTGCCATTAGGTAGTAAAATTTCCTTTTTTCCTGTGCTCAGATACGGGCATAATTTGCAATGTCCACACTTTTGAGTATTACCCCTGCCATAGATAGAAGAACCATGAGGGACGAGAGAGAGAGCTATACATCCTAATTTCCGTTGCCCAAGAAAGGGGGAGTAAGACCACAATATATTCCATGGCCACACATGGATCGAGAACATTTGAAGAACAAGCTTCCAATGCTGACATCGGTAGCCGGAAAGTGGATACACGAGTTAGAGAAAATGACAGAAAACGCTGGCTATAGGTGACATCAAAGGTCTCCTAATCGCCATACTTGGTGAGAGGGCAGACGATGTGTGGGCACGAGCAGGCTACCCTGGTGTAACCACAATTAATATTGTGCATGACGGAGATCCATTTAACAATTGTAGAGTCGCAGTATGGAAAGTGCTACGAGTGCTATACCCAGATACTTCTGACATGGGAGCTATAATGACACGAAAAATTAAGGCATCTGAGGATCCGTTAATTTATATACAGACTTTTCAAGACACATGGGTGCTCGCGACTCATGAATCTTGGACGAAATCTATACCTGTGTTCTACCATATATTGTACCAAGGGTTGCCAGAGCCGGTACAGAAACAGCTCAAGAAATTGGTAGGAATTGAGGCTAAGCCTTGGGCAGAAATATAGCTGACCATCGCACACTATTGCAGATTGCTGCAAGAAAAGAATCGCAAAAAGAAAGCTGCACGAAAGGGGGAGGAAGCGAAATTGGTGCAGAGGAAATTATCAAAATATGCTCTTGAGGGAGCCATGATAACTAGCGCAGCTGAATCGAGCATGCAGCAGGTGACTAATTCACAGCAGAATAGTCAGGGCAGTACTGGGTTTTATCCCCGGGGAAGAGGATTTAGGGGAAGAGTATGGCACAGTAATCAGGGAGGTTTCCAGAGTAATCAAGGAGGGTTCCAGAATATGCAAAATGGCAATCAAGATATGTCAAATGGGCAAATGATCCGACCACCGCCAGTATGTAGGTTGTGTGGAATGACAGGGCACTTAGGACGCACATGCAGAAACCAAGGCATGATGCAGAACGGCCAAGGGGCAGTAGCAGGCATGGCGAATCCACCTGCAGTTTTACAGCAGAGTGTTGCACAGAATCACAAGGTGCAACAAAAACCGCCATGAGTGCAACAAGGCATGCAACCTCAGAATATGGGGAATTTTCCACAAGGACAATCCCAACAGGCGCCAATGCAACTATCACAGACGATGAGCACAGGGCAGACCATGAACCCTGGAATTGGAAGTAGCAATGGGAATGGGGGAAATCCACCAGCACACAGTGGGCCAAATTTGTAAATGGACTAGGACAGCTCACTGGGAACCCTGATGTGTTCTATCCTATCAGTGACACCAGACTCTCGCAGGGAACCTAGTGTGGATGTCGTTATAGGGGATAAAGAATATTCCTTCCTAGTTGAGACAGGTGTAACACGCTTGTGCATACGTGAAGGCAAGTTTTCCTTGTCCGGCGAGGCCATAAATACTCAGAGTTTTAAAGGAGCTACAAGTCGTGTTCCCTTCACAAATGCACTTCCAGTCTCCATAGGAGAATGTGAAATGAATGTGCCTTTACTATATCTAGTCAGACCCGAGTAAACATTTTGGGTCGAGATTTAATGACAAAGTTAAATATGACAATCACGTTCACAGAGGAGGGCATAATATGTTCAACTCCAGGAATGCACTATTCAAATGTATACAAAATGATCAGAGCATACGCGGGACACACAGCCATGAGGGCTATAGCATTAGAGCCAGAAATATCCACATATGGTATGCGAGTGCTTATGGCAGGACTGCCAGGCCTTGCAGACAGAATCATGAGAACCCCTGATGAATTTCTATTCAGACCAAGAATACCGATGCACGAGGAAAAGGGACAAGTATTTCCCTTGATGATACACACAGCTGCAGTACATGGGAGAATGGCCTTGATTGATGGGTATGATGACAAGGGCCGACAATGGTGTTCAGTAATTTCCATTGAAGAAGGATATTGATTGACTGACATCACCGATGACGATCTGTTTGAAGAACAAGCAGATAAGGGAGAGAGAATGGTGGAAGTGAGTCTCACCTTTTGGGTAAAAATGATCAAAAGAGAAGTGCCTCAGAGAATGATGTTGGCACAAAACCGTCCTGAATATATTGATGACGACATGGCCCAGGTGCATGTCTCAGTATGGACTACAGGACCCTATGACTTAGGTCGCTTGAAGGGGGTTGGAGAAGTGAAGATTAAACTGAAACCAGGTGCCATTCTACCAAAAGCCAGTCAGTATCCCATGTCCAGAGAGGTAGATGAGGGGATATTTAAGTCAATTTCTGCAATGATGGAGCAAGGCATCTTTGTGACGTCAGAATCATCATGCAATACTGCAGTTTCTCCGATCAAAATACCAAAGGGAGGGTCTTGGTGTTTAATCCAAGATCTAAGGCCAATAAATGATATTGTTGAGGCCGAGTTCCCTCTAGTCCCTAACCTGGCTACAATCATATGTAACATACCCGTTGAGGCAAAATATTTCACGGTGATTGACTTGAAAAATGCATTTTTCTCAATCCCTTTGCACCACGACTCACAAGATCTGATGTCATTTACATTCAGACAGATGTGTCTGAAAAGCACGAGAGGGGTATTGTAAGTCTCCATCTATTTTTAATAGAGTCCTGCAGATGGACTTGAGCAATATTGCACTAAAAAGTGTTGTCCTGCAATACGTGGATGACATCTTAATTTGCAGCATAACAGAAGAGCAATGCAGGTACAATTCCGTTCAGCTATTGACTATACTGGCTGAGAAAGGATATAAGGTTGACAAGGAAAAGTTACAATATTGTCAACAGGAAGTGCTGTACATAGGCCAGCTGATCTCACATGAAGGAAAGAGAGTGACCCCAGAAAGGGCTGAAGCCATACTGAACACGGCTAAACCACACACGATAAAACAGATGCAGAGCTTTGTAGGACTATGTACCTATGTTAGGGCATGGGTCTTTGACTATAGCTCATACACTAAGCCTTTACTTCAGGCCCTAAAGAAAGCCCAAGTGACAAAAGAAAAGATTGAATGGTCTGAGACCATGGAGAAAGGATTTGCTGAACTCAAGCTATTTGCACAGCAGCAGTCCTAGGGAATCCCAACTATGCAGATGAATTTTACCTGTTTTTACACACGAATGGCAGCGTTATGACGGCAGTACTCACACAAAGGACCACATCGGGGTACAAGCCCCTGGCATACTACAGTAGGAATTTGGACCCAGTAATGAGAGGTCATTTTCCTTGCAAACAAAGTTTAGCTGCTGCAGCATTCGCCATAGAGAAGGCTACAACCATTGTGATGGGATGCTCCATGACGCTGTATGTCGAGCACTCACTATTTGCCATCCTAGAGAAACCAGAGGACACATTGACATCTCAGAGAGCTTCTGCTTATGAAGTGATCATATCAAATCCATCGATTAAAGTAGTCCGATTTAACACAGTGAACCCAGCCACATTTATAGCAGAGCCAGTCACTGAAGGGGAGCCAATACATGACTGTGCAAATTATGAAGAATTCTATGATGAAATTCCCAGGGTGAAAGAAAATGCCTTGGCAGAAGGAGAGATCGTCTTTATTGATGGTTCTTCGAGGTTCGATCAAAGTGATGGACAAAGATATACTGGCGTTGCTGTGATGAAGCATACAGCAATTGGAGAATTTTGAGTACGTATTAGTATGCAAATACCATCTCACTATTCAGCACAAGTTGCAGAATTATTGGCGTTGATACTCGCCATTGAGAATCACACAGACCAGGAAGTAACTGCGTACAGTGACTCCACCTATGTGACGTCAACAGTGCATGCAGGCTTGGCGCACTGGAAAAGGAGGGGCTAACTCCGAGCAGACGGGACGCCAGTGTAGCACGCAGCCTTACTGGACAGGCTGATCAAGGCACTACAGCTCCCAATGGGCATAGCGGTCGTGAAATGCGCCACCCACACGAAAGGGACAGATTTTATCTCATGCGGAAAGCAAGCAGCAGACACAGAAGCCAAGCGTATGGCATCCAAAAGTGAAACAATCATTCAAGTGGAAGTTATCCATGCCAACGAGGGAATGATGGTTGCATGAACTGCACCTGAAAGTTACAGTAATTTGGGGCAAACACAGCTAATGGAACTCCAAGGGGAGGCACCACATGAGGAAAAGAATCTTTGGAAAAGTCGATGGTGTTCTTTAAACCCCTCTGACAGCTTGTGACAACAAGACAGCACTGGTAAACCAGTAATGCCTGTAGCCCTATTAAAGATAGCACTGGAACAGTTACATTATCCAGCTCATATGACAAAAGAGAATCTAGCAGCAACGCTCGCTGAAGACTGGTTCACACCGAATTTAGCTGAGCATGTTGCATTCTTTATAGTAAACTGTGTAATCTGGCAGCAATTCACAGCTGGGCACACATTAAAAGTAATAAGAGGAGTCATCCCAAGGCCAAATAGGCCTTTTCAGCACTTGCATGTCGATTACGTCGACATGATTCAAGTATGTAACGGGTACAGATAGTTAATTGTTGTGGTGTGTCCATTCCCTAGATAGATTGAGGCAGGTCCATGTACACACGCAGATTCTACCTGTGCGGCTAAACGTTTAGTGAGAGAGGTGTTCCCTAGGTGGGGGGTGTGTGAAGTCATGAGATCAGGTGACAGAGCTCATTTTGCAAACGAGACATTTGAACAGATTAGCTTGCTGCTTGGTATAAAGCACAAGTTATCATCGGCGTATCATCCGGAAGGTAACGAATTCTGTGAGAAGTTCAACGGTTTGTTAAAGGAAAGGATAGCCAAGTTGAAGCTTACTCTAAAGAAGGGATGGTTGCACTGCCTTTTTTTGGCACTGTATGCGCTCCGGAAACAACCCAGTGCTGACCATCATCTTACGCCACACGAGATAGCCACAGGAAGAAGTATTAGAACCCCTTTGACACCCGAGATAGAGCTAGATGTGATGCCGAATCAACAGGAGAAATTTTAGGGTCTGAAATGCAAAACTACCTGAACTGCATGTCATCTTGCCTTACTGTAATTTCAGACCAGCTGCAGCGATGACGAAAGGGGTGCAGGGCAGCACGGAATACAAGGAGATACTACTACAGACAGAGCTCCAGGACTTTGTGTACCATCTGTTTTCCCTGGAGACACTGTTCTTGTAAGGAATCATACGAGGAAAAAGTGGGACGAGCCAAGATTTAACAGTCCCTTCACAGTGGAGGACTGCACTCCATCCGCAGTGAAACTACAAGGCAGGATAGCTTGGATTTTTCTGGGCAATATCAAACCATACATCAGAGACGGACCCCTGCCTGCACCCCAACAAGAGGAGTCTTCGAGCGACGGGGAAGAACCACAGCCCGTGCAGACGAGATCCATGATGAGGAAGAAGGACGCATGACCAGCCAGACAAAGATAAAGAACTTTTTGTAAATTGTGGCTTAAATTGGACACTTCCTCTAAGAAAAAAAAGGGAATAAGGACATAAAAACGGACACTCTGTGCATCCTAGTTGCAGGGTGAAAACGAAATTGCACGTATAAACCACCACATAGTCTGTTGTCTTTGAACTTTGGACTGAGGCACACTTAAGCCTTGATGAGAAAAGAATATGCCAAATTTTGACTGAGGACACTTACATTGGAAGCAACTACAGTCCACACCAAGACCCTAGTCAGAATCACTTATGGTGTCCCACAGTAGTGACATCACAAAAGACGTGATCACTTATTTTAATCTACTGCTAAGGTCATACACTTCATTGGTGGGAAGGCTCACCAATGTCACTGACTTTCTTCAAGATCCTGAAAACGAAAAGATAATAAAGAGATTGCTTACTGTTATTGCCGAACAATATCTCTTACTTCCTGAGTACAGTGAGACAGAACCAAATGTCTCAAACACAGATGGAAATAAATGAGCTTATCAACACATTGTTCTTTCGTATAATCGAAGACTGTCCAACTCTTGTCAGAAGAACAACAGACACACTCCCGTTTCTTCGAGATCCAGCAAATACAGAGCATCTAAGCCAACTTCTAAATAAAATTGTGATCTTAGTTGCACTCCACGTGAACGGACAGTGCAGACATTGTTTACATTAAAGAGAAAGCATACAATCCTGAAAAACTCAGCAAGACAGGATGGATTTCACTGTCACTAGAAGACAACAGGGTAGCTCACAATGTCGTTTTTTGTCCAGTCACTGACTTTCCAGAGCTAGTGGGGAGACCGTTCGGTGTTGACGTCCTCACATTCATCAGAGATCCAGCTAATGTTGCACAGATGGGCATGCTATTGCATGGAATCGTGCTAGAAATAGAGCTCTTGAACTATCAGCAGAACTATCTGAGGAGATACTAAAAGCCTTCCGCCGAGGGACAGATCGAGGAAGCAGTGCCAAGGACTTCACTTACTGCATTTGTTGTTATTTTGTCCTAACTCTCCATATTGACCAGCATAAAATATGTCCTCAGGACTGAAGCAAATTCGAGGAGTGGACTGGGAGCTTACTTTGAACATGCACAGTAAAATGACGTACGAGGAGTTATGTGATTTGATTTTTTCCCATAGCCTAGCAAAGGAACTGTATCCTGAGATAAGAGACAACCCATCACCCGCAAAAGGGGGGACACTTGTGGAGCACCTAACACTCTTAAACACAGAACCCAAAAGACGATATTGTTTAAAGGAGTACAATAAAAAGGTAGACATTTGGCGAATGATCGAGATGGGGATCTAGAGGAGCAATCTGGTTCTCCCGCAGGAGGAGAGACAACCACGTTTCTCTGGAAGTAAATGCTGCCGTCTGACTTACAGGAGCATAATGTATTTGTGTATCATATTCATTGTTGTTCTACTGTCATCAAGGATCAGAACTGCTTTTTTTTATTGGTTCACAAAACGTTCCAATTCCAGTGCACCCACCTAATGATGCACGCATGAAACCCACAAAAGCACCCAGACCTTACATAGTCATTCCAGTCCCTAGAAGATGGAGGAATGAATGAACTTGAAATTTATGTGATTAGCAATGACACACACACACACACACTTGTGGTAACAACCAAACAGAAAAGCCGGAGACAGGGTCGACAATGAATGAATGAGGAAAGGTTACAGACAACCACATGCATGCAAACACTGAATGTACACAAAACAGGCCTAGTGTGAATGACTGCAGAACCACAAACTAAAACAGTGGAGTAGAAGAGACTGCTTACGATAAGAAACTCCACAGCAGAGGGTGTGGAAAAACAGGGAGAGTTGGAAAAAAGGCCAATAGAAGCAGCCACATCCGAAACTCTTAAGAAAACAAGAACCAACTCGGAGAAGCTCTCTGCACGAACACAACTGATAGTAGACTCATTATGGCCGTCCATAGCCAAAGCAAGGAGAATACAAGAGGAACAGAAGAATAAAACCGCAGAGACTGTATTGCCAAACATATATGTCCTAACACAAGGGACAAGTACCAGTTCTACGATACAACCATGCACCAGACCAGTGTCAGGGTGGTTGAAATGGATATTTATAACCAACAGGAAAAAGATGTACGATGACCAAGGAAGAGCTGCCAGCTCTTGTCCACTCAAATGGCACCGATGAGGAAGCCTGCACTATGGACCAGGATACCTGAAAATCCTCCAGCCAGAAAGAGCCATACAGATGCATTCAGGGATGTAGTTATAGCCAACTACAGGAAAACACTAAGAATCAAGAGAAACATGCATGGAGATGACAACAAACTAAACGACTACCTAGATAGCACAGCACATCTGGGAAACAACATTTGGTACCAGCACATGAAAGAAGTTGGAAGATGAAATTCAGAAGGGGAGTGCTTTGTTTGTACATTCTTACCATACAGCATGGGGAAATCCAAGATCTTCGTAGCTGTAGAAATTGATGTCCAGACTGCATACTGTCTTTCACACATAGCCATGTGCAAAACTAGAGGTCAGTTTATGGGAAGTGACGCGTCCTTAATATGGGTAACTGAAACAGCCTATCCCGACAAAGATGATTATGTTCAAGACATTAAGACAAGAAACAGAGCTCATACTAGGAATCATGTGATCAAGTACGAAAAGCCTGGAGTTAAAGGAGCAGGGATAAGATGAGATGTGAACCCAAGACTAAGAGGGTAATTCATAGAAATTCGCATTAAAGTGGCGCACGCGGCTGGCGCACAGTGTCCCCGTGCGATACACTGCGCCAGCCGCGTGCGAAAAAATCCTTTTCATCGCACAGCGTATTCATGGATTTTAGCCTCCGAAACCATCCGTTGCGCAGAGTGGCACAGCGACCCTGCAGCAGCGCCAGTTACGCCCCCAAGAACGCCCTCGCAAAAGGAAAAGCCTTCAAAATTCCCAAATCATCGCAAAGGGCTGCGCTAACCCTGGACCAATTCACAGGGCTGCCAAACAGCAAACGCCAAGTGGGGGAAGTGTATTTCAGTAGTTCTTGGGAAGTTTCACACGCGATTGTCCTGGGTACGTGTACATCAGGGGTGTGTGGGAAGTAACACACGCGATTCCATCAGGGCACGTGTATTCCAGGGGTGCGCGGGAAGTATCACACGCAAAAACAGCAGGGTATGTGCATTTCAGGGGTGCGCAGGAAGTATCACACGAGATTCCATCAGGGTACGTGTATTCCAGGGGTGTGCGGGAAGTATCACACGCAAAAACAGCAGGGTACGTGCATTTCAGGGGTGCGCGGGAAGTATCACACGCCATTCCATCAGGGTACGTGTATTCCAGGGGTGCGCAGGAAGTATCACACGCAAAAGCAGCAGGGTATCTGTATTCCAGGGGTGCGCGGGAAGTATCACACGCAAAAGCAGCAGGGTACGTATATTTCAGGGGTGCGCGGGAAGTATCACACGCAATTCCATCAGGGTACGTGTATTCCAGGGGTGCGCGGGGAGCACCACACGTGAATTGCACGTGTGGGTCCTCCCAGGTGTTCCCTCTACACCCTCCACGGCCCCTGCAGGGCGGCCCACACCACAGGGGACTACCCTGCACATGTCCCGCAGGCAGCCCATCCACCATGCCCATGCCCCCCAGCCAACCCACATGTCACCTTGCACTACTGCTCACCAATGCATGTCCCCCTGCACCCCCAGCCCCCAGCATCCAGGGGCACCCTCCACCAGGCCCCCACTCATGTCCAACTCATGTCTTCCAGCACCCCCACGCCCCAGCAGTGCAGAGCACCCTCCACTAGGCCCCCATTCATGTCTCCCATCACCCCCACCCCCCAGCATCCAGGGGCACCCTCCACCAGGCCCCCACTCATGTCCAACTCATGTCTCCCACCACCCCCACCCCCCAGCAGTGCAGGGCACCCTCCACCAGGCCCCCACTCATGTCTCCCACCACCCCCACCCCCCAGCAGTGCAGGGCACCCTCCACCAGGCCCCCACTCATGTCTCCCACCATCCCCACCCCCCAGCAGTGCAGGGCACCCTCCACCAGGCCCCCACTCATGTCTCCCATCACCCCCACCCCACAGCATCCAGGGGCACCCTCCACCAGGCCCCCACTCATGTCCAACTCATGTCTCCCACCACCCCCACCCCCCAGCAGTGCAGGGCACCCTCCACCAAGCCCCCACTCATGTCTCCCACCACCCCCACCCCCTAGCAGTGCAGGGCACCCTCCACCAGCCCCCCACTCATGTCTCCCACCACCCCCACCCACCAGCATCCTGGGGCACCCTCCACCAGGCCCCCACTCATGCCCAACTCATGTCTCCCAGCACCCCCACCCCCAGCAGTGCAGGGCACCCTCCACCAGGCCCTCACTCATGTCGTCCAACTCATGTCTCCCAGCACCCCCACCCCCCAGCAGTGCAGGGCACCCTCCACCAGGCCCCCACTCATGTCCAACTCATGTCTCCCAGCACCCCCACCCCCCAGCAGTGCAGGGCACCCTCCACCAGGCCCCCACTCATGTCCAACTCATGTCTCCCAGCACCCCCAGCAGTGCAGGGCACCATCCACCAGGCCCCCACTCATGTCCAACTCATGTCTCCCAGCACCCCCACCCCCAGCATCAAGGGGCACCCTCCACCAGGCCCCCACTCATGTCTCCCATCACCCCCACCCCCCAGCAGTGCAGGGCATCCTCCACCAGGCCCCCACTCATGTCTCCCATCACCCCCACACCCCAGCATCCAGGGGCCCCCTCCACCAGGCCCCCACTCATGTCCAACTCATGTCTCCCACCACCCCCACCCCCAGCAGTGCAGGGCACCCTCCACCAGGCCCCCACTTATGTCTCCCACCACCCCCACCCCCCAGCAGTGCAGGGCACCCTCCACCAGGCCCCCACTCATGTCTCCCATCACCCCCACCCCCCAGCAGTGCAGGGCACCCTCCACCAGGCCCCCACTCATGTCTCCCAGCATCCCCACCCCCAGCATCAAGGGGCACCCTCCACCAGGCCCCCACTCATGTCTCCCATCACCCTCACCCCCCAGCAGTGCAGGGCATCCTCCACCAGGCCCCCACTCATGTCTCCCATCACCCCCACCCCCCAGCATCCAGGGGCACCCTCCACCAGGCCCCCACTCATGTCCAACTCATGTCTCCCACCACCCCCACCCCCAGCAGTGCAGGGCACCCTCCACCAGGCCCCCACTTATGTCTCCCACCCCCCCCTCACCCCCAGCAGTGCAGGGCACCCTCCACCAGGCCCCCACTCATGTCTCCCATCACCCCCACCCCCCAGCATCCAGGGGCACCCTCCAACAGGCCCCCACTCATGTCTCCCATCACCCCCAACCCCCAGCATCCAGGGGCACCCTCCACCAGGTCCCCACTCATGTCCAACTCATGTCTCCCAGCACCCCCACCCCCAGCAGTGCAGGGCACCCTCCACCAGGCCCCCACTCATGTCCCCCTGCACCCCCACCCCCCAGCATCCAGGGGCACCCTCCACCAGGCCCCCACTCATGTCCAACTCATGTCTCCCACCACCCCCACCCCCCAGCAGTGCAGGGCACCGTCCAGCAAGCCCCCACTCAAGTCTCCCATCACCCCCACCCCCCAGCAGTGCAGGGCACCCTCCACCAGGCCCCCACTCATGTCTCCCATCACCCCACCCCCCAGCAGTGCAGGGCACCCTCCACCAGGCCCTCACTCATGTCCCCCAGCCAACACGTCATCACAATCCAGATCCCAGGCTCCTATGCCCACCCAAATCCCACCCCACGCCACCCCAGTCCAAACACCCAACCAAGATTTACATCCATTCAAAATGGAAATACCCATTACATGATAGCTAACAAATAAGCAGTATGCGCATGAGTACAAGTCCGTCAGACCCACACAATGGCAACACATGACTGTGAAAACCCACATTGTGGCAGGCATGAAACCAATGAGAGAAGTCCACACATTGAAGTAAGAAACAAAAATGTATTACAGTGTAAATGAAGTGAATGAAATCAAAAGAAACAATAATGGGAAAAAAAATCAAAATGCTGCATGTCCACCAAAATAATAAATAATGAAAATGGGAATCCAAAATAAACGTAATGAAATTGTGTCCAAAGTCACCGTCCAACAAAGCAAATCCAAAGGGAAATTAAAGTGAAAATCCAATGCTCCATGGTGAAAAAATAATAAAAGATGAAGGCCACAAATCCACTGTCAAACTATGTACAAATAGCAAATCCAGGGTCCATGATCCCAACTATGTAAATGAAACCTACAATAAAACCCACCTAACTAATAACTATATACAAAAAAGTGGGGCATAGTCCAAGTGCCCCAAATTAAAAAAATAAAAATAAAACCTAACACTCCTGCTCAATGTCCCGGAGGCGGTTCTGTTCCATGGCCCCGAGGGTCCGCAGGGATGACGACATGTTCTCCTCCAACTCCCTGCGGATTGCCTCGAGGCACTCGGCCTGCCTCAGGGCCCTCCGCATGGAGTTCTCTACCCTGACAATCGTGAGCCGTGCCTCTTCTGTAAGCTGCCGCTCCGCATCTATGGCGTGCCCCAACCGCTGCCACACGGAAGACACTTCCCGTCCTGGGTCCTCTTGCCCTCCGGCCGATGCCTGCCCCTCCAATGTCGAAGGCCCCCGGGCCATCGTGGCTCCCACCTACAGCCTCCTGCTGCTGCTGTCCATGTGCCCTGTCCGATGGTGCCTGTACATCTTCCTCCAGCTGGGGTGCAGTTGTTGATGTGGCCACCCCTGCTGGACGTCTGACTCCCGACTGTGGCAGGGATCCGTTGTCCACCAGCCTGGCCGCACGGTCAGAGGTAGCTCCACAGGGCACCCAGGTGATACATGGGTGGGAAGATGGCATGGAGGACGACTGGGGCATAGGGGGTTCCGTTGAGGAGGGGGTCGGAACAAGGTCCAGAAAAAGGGAGGAATCCGGCCATGGTGAGCTGTACCAGTGGGTCAACGCGGTCAACGAGCCATGTGAGAAGACGTGCAGTCTTATCATGGAAAGACTGCAGGTCAGCTCGCATGGCCCGTTGACGCAACGCCACCCCACCCTGGACAGGCTCAACCTATTGCAGGATAGCGACATCCGCAGGGAGAGGAAGGCCAGTAGGTGTAAGCCAATCCCCTCCCTGAGGACGGGTCTGGAGGTAGGCATCCCTGCTGGTGCAAGATGATGCAGTGACAGGAGCAGGGACAGGATTGCACACAGGCACCTACGCGGTGGCCTGTGCTGCCACCTGTCCCTGGTCCTGCACTGCACCACTAGCATCAGTGGAATCCCCACCTCCAGACCCCGCCTCTGTTGCTTGCACGGCCTCCTCCTCCACCAAAACCCCCACCAACCTGGATGACTCCGTGCCATCTTCCTCCATTGGGCCCTGTGGGGTCCCAGCTGCCCCTTCTGCTGCCGAGGAGTCCAACTCCAACCTCCGCCTCTTGGACCTCCCCTCGGCAGCTGCGGCCTCGGACGCGGCACCGGACTCCTCACTCCCCGACGAGATCACAACCTGGGAGGGGAGCTGGGCCTTGCGTCTCCGGCTGGTGGTGCGACCCCTGCCGCTGTGCTCCACAGCACCTTCTCCGTCCCTCTTCATCAGTTGACGCTGCAGACAGGGAGAAATAAAACACAGGCATCAGGGCACTGTATAATGGACTCATAAACACATGACAGTTGTACATGAGTGACATTGGCAAACCTCAGACATGCCATCACAATCCCCAACACACATGTCATTTCAACTTGCACACATGAGCTATACCACAGCCATATCGCAACAGCCAGCACCATCCATACACATACAACAGCATGAGCAGGCAAAGGTGAGACAGACATCACATGTGACACAGGGAGTGCACTACACATGCACACACACCACCACACTTGCATGCATGTGTACACCTCCGCCAACTGTCGCAGTGTTCAGATCTGCATCTATGTCATACCTGCCAATCATTTTTCCACATCCTTTGCCATGCAAGCCTACACACACAAGCACCATCCATGTGTCACACATGAGAGCCCTCGCATGTGTCAGCCTCACGGCCCTGTACCCCCCCCCATACTTGGCCACATAAAACCACATGTGCAACCTGCACACTCCTGCCACACCACCACACGCACAGCTCACAATCAGTATGCATGTACACTTACCGCTCGACTCCAGACGGGTCTGCCGCTCAAGGACCTGGACGTGGAGCGCTGGGGATATGCGTTCCAGGACCCTCATCTGATCTTCCGACAAGTGGCCCCGGCGCCCCTTAGCATCCGCTGCTTTCAGGAGGCGCCGGGCCTTCTTGAGGGTCCTGGACCTGAAGTCCTCCCAGCGCTTCTTCACATGATGGAATAGACTGACTGCCACCCCCTCCGCATTGATGGCAGTCACAATGTCCGTCCAGATCTGAGTCTGTCCTTCCTTGTCAGCGCGCAACCTTCCAAAGAGGACATCATACTGCCCCAGGACATGCTCCACCAGGACACCAACTTCGGTGGCAGTGAAGCTGTTCCCCTCTGCCTCTCTGGCCGGGGGTTGCCACTGGTGCCAGATGTTGCAGTGCCCGACATGGCAACCCCAGAGGCAGGAGTGGGTGGACAACTGGGTCCTGGGGCTGGGCTGTGGAGCGATGGTATCCCAGTCGGGAGTCTTCGGTTCCAGCAGGGGTGGTCACAGCAACAGCACCCCTGGCTGATGTGCAGGCAGCAAATGGCAGGACACATGGGCAGCAGGCAGTCAGGCAGCTGCAGATGGCAGGTGGGAGCGTGCTCGGGGCTCTAGGCGGCAGTAATTCGGCCTTCTGGGCAGGAGCGTGGTCTTCCGTGTGCTTACGCATGGCCAGCTTGATACGGAGTGATTTGGCACGTGAAAATCCAGCTCGTCTGCGTGTAATTCGAGGAAAGGCCCTTAGCGCGTAAGTGCGTCAGCACACGTACGTTAATTCATTGGCCCAAAGGCCCCCAGGCGCATCTATGACGTCACGCGCATGGCCGTAGAGAATGGCGTGTGTAAAAAAAAATATACACGTCCGAGTGTCAAAGCGGGTAATTGGTGGAAATGGCCTCATCGCGTATGCGCGTCTGTGACGTGTGTATAAAAGGTACGTGGAGAACGCCATTTCCTTGTACGTGCTTTTCGTGGAGAGCGAGTGGGTGAAATCTGTACTTCTTGTCGGTTCACACGCGATTTACTTCACAGCGTTTCAAGTTCGTACTCCCTGTTACCTCCGACAGCTTTTTCTCTTTTCCTCTTTTTCCTGGGCCTGTTTCCTCAAACAGCGTTCCCTTCTACTGTTGTCCTGTCTCCTCAGACAGTGTACAATTCTTCTTTTGGCGGGGGTGTTGCCAACGCGCACACGTGCATATTTTTCACGCTTTTATTCCTGGCAGACAGTGAGTCGCGCAGGTATTTAACATCTGTGCTTGCCCCGTGTGTCACATACCTCTTCAGAGGTCATTCTAGGCTGCGTGTGACACGCATACGTTCATTCTTGTGTTTCTCGGTGCCACAGCGTAGTGCAGGTTTATTTTTCCACATTTATTTTTCCACACACGTCGTCTAGGAGGGGTTGCGTGCACCTTACTTCCCTTTTTTGGGGTGCCTGTGCGTTGCGTGACCCGTCATCTTTCCCCAGGGGTGACATACAGCCTTGCTAGAGCACTAGGGTACGATTACCATCTGGTACCCAACCCCTTTGACCCCCAATTGCCCAGGACAATAGTTCACAGCGACTCCCATACGCACAATAACATCAGTGCCATGGCTGGGAGGCGAACAAGCCGTAAGGGTGGCAAAGGTGGCCGAGCCCCAAGTGGTGGCCGTGGTGGATCCGGTAGGGGATGTGGCCGAGCATTGCAGGGTGCCCCTAGCCCCCCATGTTTGGAGGACCAGTCAGGGATACCCATGCCCCCCCGCCCCCCGGTTGAGGGTAACGTGGCAGACACCATCCATGCTCAGCCCTTGTTGGACCAGTCCACTGTGGAACCAGACCTGGCACAGGGTGACTCCATGGCTGACTTCCAGGTCAGCAGGTCTAGGCCACGTGCGCCGGTGCATGTTGGTGGCTTCAGGCCACGTGGATCAGGGGCAGCTAGGTCATCTGCTGCCCCGCGTAGGCAGGCTGGGGAGGCTGCAGGGGCAGCTGCGGCTCCATCCACCCCACCTCTCACACACCCAGCCAGGACAGTGTCGGTCCAAGTCTATCCTGCTGACATTCCCCCTGACACCATCACACTTGAGCTAATGCCTGCACCAACTCCCATGCTGAATGTGCAATCCCACACTCCTAGTACAGAGTCCACCGGGGCTCCTGCCCCTAGTGTCCAGAGCGGCGTAGGACACTCAGGATCCCCACCACCTTCCAAGCGGAAGAGGAAGAGTGCTCGTCCAGTAGAGGCTGATGCCCCAGACACGGCTACACAGTCCGGCCCGTCAAGGAAGCACAGCTTCAATGAGGCCGAACTGAATGCACTTGTAGAGTATGTGTCCGCACATGACCGCGAAATGGTGATTGTTGCAGGATCCAAGACCACACCTGCACAACGTCTGGCACACTGGCAGACCATCGCGGACATCATAAGTGCCCTTGGAATCGTGAGGCGCACAGCTACTGAATGCTACAAGCGCTGGAATGACCTGAAGCGCAGGGCAAAGAATAAGCTGGCCTCAAGTCATGCCGCTACTTTAGTGACTGGAGGTGGGTCTCCAGCAGAGGACATAGAACACACTCCACATGAGCATGTTGCTGGGACCTACGTCACGGAGGAACAGATCCAAGGCGTGGCAGATTACGAAGGCATTGTCCGGTGAGTGCACATGCATGTGTCATCCATGTGCATGGTGTGTGTGTGAGGGCTTCTGTTTGGGTGCCAGGTGAGGGTGTGTGTGCCTGAGTGGTTTGGGTCACCCATGTGCCTCATCCAATACATTCTGCGCACCAGCATTTGGGTATAGCAGTATCCCTTCTGCCAACATTAGACATCTAGCCAAACACCACGCCAGTTGCCCTTGAAGTGTCATCTTGCCACAACATTGTTGCTTATTTTTCTCTGTTTATTCAGGCAGATTGTTTGCATACCACCACTTTTACTAGGCATTTCTCAGTCCTATTGTCACATGTCTGACATGGCTATGGTACAGTGGACTGACTTTGTTTCCTGGATATGATTTGTTTAGACATGTCCCTGTGCTATAGGACCATTTTGGGCTGGCAGCTCCAGGTTAAACATTTGAACCATTTCAATGAAAAAATCAATTTCATGAGCAAACTAGACTGAATGAACAATTGGTGCCCTCCTCTCCCTCTTCACTTTATGGCTAGGGTACATGCCATCTGTGTGATGGCATGTGTATGCGACCTGCCAATCACAGGCCAATGTGTGATGCCACTGCTAGGCAGCATGCAGCAAATGTGTACATCTTCCATCTTGGTGTCATCAATGTGTGCCATCTGCCTCCCCTTCACACGGAGTGACGGTGCATGCATGGGAGGGTTTTAGTCATGTGGGACATGTGTCAATCAAGTACTGTTTCTGTAGCTTCTCAGCCCTAATTGGGTGCCATAGTGCTAATGCCTGTTTCCATTTCTTTTCTTTTATGTCTTTGCAGGGGATGACGCACATGATACTGCTGGGGTTGTGGAGATGGTGCAGACCCAGGAGGGGTCTCAGTGCCGACCGACCACCAGTGAGGGACGTGGTGTGGTGGTGGGTGAGAATCCACAACTGCTGCAGGTTGTGCTCTCAAGGGGTGTCTCTGGCTGCACCTCCCCCGAGCTGTATTCAGGTGTCGATTCGGATGATGAGACCTATGTGCCGTCGCAGGTGAGAGTTCCTGGGAGGGATTCTGTTCTGTCCGACCCACCTGCACCAGGGTTAGAACCCTCAATGGGGATGTCAGTGTTGGCAGGTACGCCTTTGGTGGTTACGGATGCAGGGTCACACTCCACAACATCTGATCCTGTTCCTGGGCCAGCAGATTAGAGGGGGAATGCAGTCCTGCAGCCTCAGGCAGTGCCGGCACAGCAAGGCGCAGTTCGCCTTGCCCCAGACAGGTGTGGTGCCCGCCGACGTGGTGGCTGTACGCCACCTGGCAATACCGCATGGGAGCAATCCATATACGGTATGGCAACCCAACAGGCAGCATCATCAGAGATGATGGCTCAGACCATGGATAGGGTGGCCACTTCCATTGTCCCCCACGAAAGGCTGATGGAGCGACTACAGCAGGCAACAGACTCCATCTGCCAGTCAGACAGGGATGACATGTTGGCGTCCGACAGGGACAGGCGGGCGGCACTGGTGACTCTGCGGGAAGCCATTTCCATAGAGTCCCAGGGCAACAGGGAAGCCCCGAGGGTGGAACTCCGTCACCTCAGGACGACTCTTGTTGAGCATGAGGCTTCAACAAACACAAGGACAGAACAGCAGCTGGAGCGTCTCACACGTACGCTCTCAGCTGAGATGCAGGCAACTAGGGCGGAGGTCCGGGCATCCCGTGAGTTGTTGCATGGGGACCTACGCACAATTATCCTCCAGAACGAGACCTTCCACACCCGCATGCTTGCTGCCATGGAGGACCAGACTAGGGCTTTGCGTGGGCTGCCTCCCATAGTGCCACCACCTCCTGATGCAGCTGCAGAGGGTGAGGAGAGCGACAGCAGTGATTCTCTCACAATAGGGTAGCCGTGCAGGCCATGAGCCCATGGAGGTGTTTTTTTCCGCAAGATCCACACAGGTGGGTTTTGGTGTGCACCATGTCCTCGGACCTCCTGGGTGGCCTCCCCCACCCCCCCGGGCCCATTAATGGCCATTTTTTTTTTAATTTTTTTTTTATTATTATTTTTTTTGGACAGTGTGTTGCCTTGTGTGGCTCCCGTGGGCATACTCTGTATTGTGGCTGGGCACATGCAGGCTTGTCATGAATGTGGGTCAGATGCTTGGGTTTGTGTGACACACACCCCTCCTGCTTCCCGTTTCCATGGGCTTGCAAAGGGTGTGCCCAAGTGACATTGACGTACATGGTGACGTTGGACTCCCATTTGATGTGTGGGCAGTCTGTAGTCAATACTGTGTATACATTCATAGTGCATATTGTTGTTGTATTGTGCACTGCATGTTGTATTGATATTTGCCTCTGCATCCATCTCATCCTCCTAATTTGCAGGTCCATTTCTCATGTCTTCACAAGGCGGTCTACCTTGGAACTGGAGTCCATGTTATAAGCAGTGCACCTACACTCTTGCGTGGTGCTAACACTGTATACTTGGAAGTGTTCGAAGTGCTGGCATTATCAGGTAGTGAGGCTACCAATTGTTTAAGTCTGTAATGTCATGTTTAAGGTAGGTTGGAGGTTGTGTAGGTGATTGGTATTCTTGGTAAGTATTTGGTAATGTGTGTTGTAGGTCCGGCATTACTGTGAACATTTCATGTGTGGCCAGTTTCCATTAGGGACACTGTAGGTGGTGACACTTGGGACATGTTGTGGGGATTAATTTGTTTGCTCTCACATTGCATGACATGCCATGGTGTGTTGTGTGGCCGTGCCGAGGAGGGGTTAGGTGACATGGCACTGTTCTCATGTAGTACTTTGCAAGTGGGTATTCATTTCTGCTGCATGGAAGTGTGTCTTTTGATGACACTGCATTGGTGGTGTTTGTGTAGGTAGGGATGCACACATTGTGACACTTCCACATGAACAATCTCAGGCTGCTTTGGTTCTGACAGTTGACTGTCCCTTTGTTCGTCATAATTGTCAGGTCGAGTCATCATTGCTTATCAGATGGTATGTGCCAGGGCTGTGTGCACTCCACAGGGGTGTGATTTCTATGTGAAGTAATTAGCCACCAGCTGCGTACGGGCTGCCTCACCCCGTGCCCTTTCCCCTCCCATGCGCAGCGGGCGTGCATGTGGTTGGGGATGTGGGGGCACCACCATGTCCACAGCCAGGCCCCGGCGTGTTGCAACATTGTGCAGGACACATGCTGCCACTATGATCCTGCACACTACTGGGGGCGCATATAACAGCTGCCCGCCAGAATGGTCAAGGGAGCGAAAGCATCACTTGAGCACTACGAATGTGCGCTCCACTATGCCCCGGGTTGCAATATGGGCTGTGTTGTATCTTACCTCGGGAGGCGTGATGGGGTTCCGAATTGGCGTCATCATGTGGGTGCTCAGAGGGTAGGCACTGTCCCCTGGTGAGGAGGTGATGGGTATCATTAGTGGGGTAGTGACATAACTCTGCATCTGACATGCATGCATGTGCAGTGGCATTCATACTCACCAAGCAGCCATGTATCGCCATGCCGCCTAGCTTCTAAGTCCCGGTTTAGGGTGGACATTCGGTAAATGAAGCTGTTGTGGGTGGACCCTGGATAGTTGGCATATACTGAGGTGATGATTCCCTTGGCATTACATACTACCTGCACGTTGATGGAATGCCAGTGCTTGCGGTTCCTATAGATGTGCTCAGATGCCCTGGGGGGACGTAGTGCCACATGGGTGCAGTCAATGGCACCTGCACTTTGGGGAATTGTGCCACACCGTAGAAATCCAGGGCGGCAGCCTGCCTTTCTGCAGGTGTCCTGGGCAGCTATATGTGCCTGCGGACTGATGGGCGTGCAGTGATGATGTTCAAGACCTGGTGTATGCAGCGTGACTGCGTGGCCTGTGACACCCCACCCACTATGGCACTTGTCTGCTGAAATGATCCAGTGGCCAAGAAGTGCAGTACATTATGGACCTTCTCCAGGGGGCTGATTGCTTGGGAGCACAGGGTGGGTGATGTGAGGTCATCCTCCCACTCACTCACCAGGTCCAGTATTATGTGAGGTGGAAACCTGTACCTCCCATACACCTGGTCATCAGGCATCCCAAAAAAGGCTGGTTCTGGGAGTGAAAATTCGGGCCCTCACTACCCTCCTCCTCCTCCTTTGGTAACCCACGGCCACTGCTGCTAGGAACGGTATATTCATCCTGGCGTCTGAGCTTGTTTGTTGTTTGCGCGCACTTTTATGCTGCACGGGTCGACGTACGCCTGCTTCCTGCTGGCGTATGTGTTTCCGGATTAGCACGTTTTTTTGTGCGCATGCCTTAGCCCCATTAAATTCCATGGATACGTGTTGTTGGCGAGCGTGTAAAACTTCCCGCTGTAATACACATACCCAAGCAAATCACGTGTGAGAATTCCCGCACACCCCTGTAATACACGTACCCAAGCAAATCGCGTGTGAGAATTCCTGCGCACCCCTGTAATACACGTACCCAAGCAAATCGCGTGTGAGAATTCCTGCACACCCCTGTAATACACATACCCAAGCAAATCGCGTGTGAGAATTCCCGCACACCCCTGTAATACACGTACCCAAGCAAATCGCGTGTGAGAATTCCCGTGCCCCCCTGTAATGCAAATACCCAAGCAAATCGCGTGTGAGAATTCCCGCACACCCCTGTAATACACGTACCCAAGCAAATCGCGTGTGAGAATTCCCGCACACCCCTGTAATACACGTACCCAAGCAAATCGTGTGTGAGAATTCCCGCACACCTCTGTAATACACGTACCCAAGCAAATTGCGTGTGAGAATTCCCGCACACCCCTGTAATACACGTACCCAAGCAAATCGCGTGTGAGAATTCCCGCAAACCCCTGTAATACACGTACCCAAGCAAATCGCGTGTGAGAATTCCCGCACACCCCTGTAATACACGTACCCAAGCAAATTGCGTGTGAGAATTCCCGCAAACCCCTGCAATACATGTACCCAGGCCAATTGCGTGTACGCGCACTTTCATCCAATTACACGCTATGATACTCTGACGTGCAGTGTTTCCATGTGTGCTCTGTCATCACGTGCTATGAGGGAAACACCCGCGCGCGTCACGTCACAGCCACGCTTACGCGCTAAGGCCCTTTCCTCGAATTTCACGTTGACGTGTAGGATTTTCACGTGCCAAATCACTCCGTATCAAGCTGTAAGCACATGGAAGACCACGCTCCTGCCCAGAAGGCCGAATTACTGCCACAGGAGCCTCCCACGAGCCATCTGCTGCTGCCTGCCTGCCTGCTGCCAGCAGGGGTCCAGTTGCTGTGTCCACCCCTGCTGGAACAGAAGACTCCCGACTGCTATACCATCGCTCCAAAGCCCAGCCCCAGGACCCAGTTGCCCACCCACTCCTGCTTCTGGGGTTGCCATGTCGGGCACTGCAACATCTGGCACCAGTGGCAACCCCCGGCCAGAGAGGCAGAGGGGCACCAGCTTCACTGCCATCGAAGTTGGTGTCCTGGTGGAGCAAATCCTGGGGCAGTATGATGCCCTCTTCGGATCGTCACGCGCCAACAAGGAAGGACGGAACAGGATCTGGGACGACTTGGCGGTTGCCATCAACGCGGAGGGGGCGGCAACCCGCAACATCCAGAAAGTCAAGAAGCGCTGGGAGGACTTGAGGTCCAGGACCCTCTTGAAGGCCCGGCGCCTCGTGGAGGGGGGCCGGGGCCGTATGAGAACCATCCAGGTGAGGGTCCTGGAACGTGTAGACCCAGCGCTCCATGCCCAGATCCTTGCGAGGCAGACCCGTCTGGAGTTGAGCGGTAAGTGGGCAAGCATTGCTGTGTGAGACAGGGCATGTTGCAGTGTGCTGGTTGTCTGATGCTTGCCTGTATGTGTGACATAGGCCATGTACGCATGTATGTGTGCAGGGACATCATGGTCATGCATGTGAGACCAGTAATGTGTGAACCACACGGTTGGTGCATGTGTTTAAATGCATCATGGGGAGCCCTATGCGGATTGGACACATGAGAGCATGCCAGTCTCTGTGCCTGGACATGGGTGGGAGTGAGGGATGGGTGCTGATGCCATGTACATGTATGGTATCCATGTCTGTGTCTCTGACCCGCGTGTCTGTGACTTGTGAATGCCATGGATGCATGACACATGTCTGTGACTATGTACAGATTCACAGATGCTGCCTAGTTATCCTTGTATCCACTGTGTCTGGGGTGTACAAGGCCAGATGGATGAAATTACGTTGATGTGTGTGCATGTGATAGGCATGACCCATGATGCATGTGAGTTCCATAACAACATTGTATGTTTGGAGAGTCCCTTGGACATGTATGCAAATGTCCATAGCATGTGCCATGCCTGTTACTGCGTGTGTTTTGCCTGCACTGACCCATGTTTTGTGGAAGTGATCTTTGACAGTGCCACTCATCTGCTATTGCTTCCTGTCTAGGGGACCATTGTACAGTACCCTGATGCTTGTGTTCTATGTCTCCCTCTACACAGCGGCAAGTGAAGAAGAGGGCGGAGACGGCGCTGTGGAGCAAAGCGGCGGGGATGCCCCCACGGCTGTAGCGGAAGGGGTGGGTGAGCCCCCACAGGGGCTTGCAATGGCGGAAGACGGTGTGGAGCCATCCAGGTGGTGGTTTCCACAGAGGAGGAGGAGGCCGCTACTGAGGCGCACATGGGGCCTGGTGGGGGCATCCCTGCTGGTGCAAGTGGTGCAGTCCAGGGGCAGGGGCAGGAGGCAGCACAGGTCGCCGTGGAGGGGCCGTGCATGTCACTGTCCCTGACACTGTGACTGCACCACCATGCACCAGCAGGGATGCCCCATCCCAGGCCCGTCTGCAGGTAGGGGGGATGTCCATGTCATCTGACTCCCCTCCACCTGCAGACGAGGGGACCCATGGCCGTATGGAGACAGTCCTGATTGGTGTCGCGTTGCGCACGGGTGTCATTCGTTATGACGTGCATGCATCCCGGGAGGAGCTTGCACGTCATCACGAAGAGCACCGTGCCAACGTGGCCCAGTTGGGATCGGCCGTGGTCGGGGGTTTCATACATGGGCCGACCAATCTGGCGGCCCTCTCCTCCTCTGTGGAGACTGTACGCCAGTCGTTCTCCATGCCGTCTTCCAGCCCAGATGCCACCAGGGCCCCTTGTGGACCTGCCCTGACCAACGCAGCCGGCTTGGTGGGGATCCCTGCCACAGTCGGGAGTCGGAGGTCCAGCAGGGGTGGACACCACAGCAACTGGACCCCAGCAGATGGAGGATGTGCCGGCATCATTGGGCACGGCATGTGCCCGACGGCGTTGGTGGATTCCATCAGCCTGGATGCCGTCGTGCTGGCAGAGGCAGTTGCGTCAGAGGCAGCAGCGGAGTCAACGTGGGAGGCATCATGGCTCAGGGCAATCTACATCGGAGGGGCAGGCATCGGCCGGAGGGCAGGAGGACCCAGGACGGGAAGTGTCTTCCGTGTGGCAGCGGTTGGGCCAGCAGATAGGTGCGGAGCGGCGGCGGGCGGAAGAGGCGCAGCTCACGATGGTCAGGGCGGAGAACTCCATGCAGAGGTCCCTGAGGCGGGCCGAGTGCCTCGAGGGAATCCGCAGGGAGTTGGAGGAGGACATGTTGGCGTCCCTGCGGACCCTCGGGGCCATGGAACAGGACCGCCTCCGGGACATCGAACAGGAGTTCGATGATGCCCTGGCCCGGGACACCACAGAGTGAGCCGCTGGACTAGCCCGCCGCCTTTGTACATAGTTACTTAGTGTAAGGTTTTATTTCTTTTTTTTAATTTGGGGCGCTTGGACTATGCCCCACTTTTTTGTATATAGTTATTAGTTAGGTAGGTTTTATTGTAGGTTTCATTTACATTGTTGGGATCATGGACCCTGGATTTGCTCTTTGTACATAGTTTGACAGTGGATTTGTGGCCTTCATCTTTTATTATTTTTTTCACCATGGTGCAATGGATTTTCACTTTACTTTCCCTTTGGATTTCCTTTGTTGGACAGTGACTTTGGACACAATTTCTTTACGGTTATTTTGGAGTCCCATTTTCGTTATTTATTATTTTTGTGGACATGCTGCTTTTTGATTTTTGTTGCCATTATTGTTTGTTTATATTTCATTCACTTCATTTACACTAATACATTTTTGTTTCTTACTTCAATGTGTGGACTTCTCTCATTGGTTTCATGCCTGTCAGGATGTGGGTTTTCACAGTCATGTGTTGCCATTGTGTGGGTCTGACGGACTAGTACTCATGCGCATGCTGCTTATTTCTTATCTATCATGTAATGGGTATTTCCATTTTGAATGGATGTAAAGCTTGGTAGGGTGTTTGGACTGGGGTGGCGTGGGGTGGGATTCGGGTGGGCATAGGAGCCTGGGATCTGGATTGTGATGACGTGTTGGCTGGGGGACATGAGTGGGGGCATGGTGGAGGCTGCCCCTGACTGCTGGTGGGTGGGGGTGCAGGGAGACATGAGTGGGGGCCTGGTGAAGGGTGCCCCTGACTGCTGGGGGCTGGGGGTGATGGGAGACATGTGTGGGGGCCTAGTGGAGGGTGCCCCTGGATGCTGGTGGGTGGGGGTGCAGGGGGACATGAGTGGGGGCCTGGTGGAGGGTGCCCCTGATTGCTGGGGGGTGGGGGTGGTGGGAGACATGTGTGGGGGCCTGGTGGAGGGTGCCCCTGACTGCTGGGGTGTGGGGGTGGTGGGAGACATGTGTGGGGGCCTGGTGGAGGGTGCCCCTGGATGCTGGTGGGTGGGGGTGCAGGTGGACATGAGTGGGGGCCTGGTGGAGGGTGCCCCTGACTGCTGGGAGGTGGGGGTGATGGGAGACATGTGTGGGGGCCTGGTGGAGGGTGCCCCTGGATGCTGGTGGGTAGGGGTGCAGGGGGACATGAGTTGGACATGAGTGGGGGCCTGGTGGAGACTGCCCCTGACTGCTGGGGGGTGGGGGTGGTGGGAGACATGTGTGGGGGCCTGGTGGAGGGTGCCCCTGGATGCTGGTGGGTGGGGGTGGTGGGAGACATGTGTGGGGGCCTGGTGGAGGGTGCCCCTGACTGCTGGGGGGTGGGGGTGCAGGGGGACATGAGTGGGGGCCTGGTGGAGGGTGCCCTGCACTTGTGGGGGGTGGGGGGGATTGGAAACATGTGTGGGGGCCTGGTGGAGGGTGCCCCTGGATGCTGGTGGGTGGGGGTCCAGGGGGACATGAGTGGGGCCTGGTGGAGGGTGCCCCTGACTGCTGGGGGGTGGGGGTGATGGGAGACTTGTGTGGGGGCCTGGTGGAGGGTGCCCCTGGATGCTGGTGGGTGGGGATCCAGGGGGACATGAGTGGGGGCCTGGTGGAGGGTGTCCCTGACTGCTGGGGGGTGGGGGTGATGAGAGACATGTGTGGGGGCCTGGTGGAGGGTGCCCCTGGATGCTGGTGGGTGGGGGTGCAGGGGGACATGAGTTGGACATGAGTGGGGGCTTGGTAGAGGGTGCGCCTGACTGCTGGGGGGTGGGGGTGGTGGGAGACATGTGTGGTGGCCTGGTGGAGGGTGCCCCTGGATGCTGGTGGGTGGAGGTGCAGGGGGACATAAGTGGGGGCCTGGTGGAGGGTGCCCCTGACTGCTGGGGGGTGGGGATGATGGGCGACAAGTGTGGGGGCCTGGTGGAGGGTGCCCCTGGATGCTGGTGGGTGGGGGCACAGGGGGACATGAGTTGGACATGAGTGGGGGCCTGGTGGAGGCTGCCCCTGACTGCTGGGGGGTGGGGGTGGTGGGAGACATGTGTGGGGGCCTGGTGGAGGGTGCCCCTGGATGCTGGTGGGTGGGGTGCAGGGGGACATGAGTGGGGGCCTGGTGGAGGGTGCCCCTGACTGCTGGGGGTGGGGGTGCAGGGGGACATGAGTGGGGGCCTGGTGGAGGGTGCCCCTGGATGCTGGTGGGTGGGGGTGCAGGGGGACATGAGTTGGACATGTGTGGGGTCCTGGTGGAGGGTGCCCCTGGATGCTGGTGGGTGGGGGTCCAGGGGGACATGAGTGGGGGCCTGGTGGAGGGTGCCCCTGACTGCTGGGGGGTGGGGGTGATGAGAGACATGTGTGGGGGCCTGGTGGAGGATGCCCCTGAAATCTGGTGGGTGGGGGTCCAGGGGGACATGAGTGGGGGCCTGGTGGAGGGTGCCCCTGACTGCTGGGAGGTGGGGGTGCAGGGGGACATGAGTTGGACATGAGTGGGGGCCTGGTGGAGGGTGCCCCTGACTGCTGGGGGGTGGGGGTGGTGGGAGACATGTGTGGGGGCCTGGTGGAGGGTGCCCCTTGATGCTGGTGGGTGGGGATGCAGGAGGACATGAGTGGGGGCCTGGTGGAGGGTGCCCCTGACTGCTGGGGGGTGGGGTGATGGGAGACATGTGTGGGGGCCTGGTGGAGGGTGCCCCTGGATGCTGGTGGGTGGGGGTGCAGGGGGACATGAGTTGGACATGAGTGGGGGCCTGGTGGAGGGTGCCCCTTGATGCTGGTGGGTGGGGATGCAGGAGGACATGAGTGGGGGCCTGGTGGAGGGTGCCCCTGACTGCTGGGGGGTGGGGTGATGGGAGACATGTGTGGGGGCCTAGTGGAGGGTGCCCCTGGATGCTGGTGGGTGGGGGTGCAGGGGGACATGAGTGGGGGCCTGGTGGAGGGTGCCCCTGATTGCTGGGGGGTGGGGGTGGTGGGAGACATGTGTGGGGGCCTGGTGGAGGGTGCCCCTGACTGCTGGGGTGTGGGGGTTGTGGGAGACATGTGTGGGGGCCTGGTGGAGGGTGCCCCTGGATGCTGGTGGGTGGGGGTGCACGGGGGACATGAGTGGGGGCCTGGTGGAGGGTGCTCCTGACTGCTGGGGGGTGGGGGTGCAGGGGGACATGAGTGGGGGCCTGGTGGAGGGTGCCCTGGATGCTGGGGCGTGGGGGTGCAGGTGGACATGAGTTGTACATGTGTGGGGGCCTGGTGGAGGGTGCCCCTGGATGCTGGTGGGTGGGGGTGTAGGGGGACATGAATGGGGGCCTGGTGGAGGGTTCCCCTGATTGCTGGTGGGTGGGGGTGATGGGAGACATGTGTGGGGGCCTGGTGGAGGGTGCCCCTCGATGCTGGTGGGTGGGGGTGCAGGGGGACATGAGTGGGGGCCTGGTGGAGGGTGCCCCTGACTGCTGGGGGGTGGGGTGGTGGGAGACATGTGTGGGGGCCTGGTGGACGGTGCCCCTGACTGCTGGTGGGTGGGGGTGAGGGGGACATGAGTGGGGGCCTGGTGGAGGGTGCCCCTGGATGCTGGGGGTTGGGGGTGCAGGGGGACATGAGTGGGGGCCTGGTGGAGGGTGCCCTGCACTGCTGGGGGATGGGGGTGATGGGAGACATGTGTGTGGGCCTGGTGGAGGGTGCCCCTGGCTGCTGGGGGGTGGGGGTCCAAGGGGACATGAGTGGGGCCTGGTGGAGGGTGCCCTGCACTGCTGGGGGTGGGGTGATGGGAGACATGTGTGGGGGCATGGTGGAGGGTGCCCCTGGATGCTGGTGGGTGGGGGTGCAGGGGGACATGCGTTGGGCATGAGTGGGGGCCTGGTGGAGACTGCCCCTGACTGCTGGGGGGTGGGGGTGGTGGGAGACATGTGTGGGGGCCTGGTGGAGGGTGCCCCTGGATGCTGGTGGGTGGGGGTGCAGGGAGACATGTGTGGGGGCCTGGTGGAGGGTGCCCCTGACTGCTGGGGGGTGGGGGTGCAGGGGAACATGAGTGGGGGCCTGGTGGAGGGTGCCCTGCACTGCTGGGGGGTGGGGGTGATGGGAGACATGAGTTGGACATGAGTGGGGGCCTGGTGGAGGGTGCGCCTGACTGCTGGGGGGTGGGGGTGGTCGGAGACATGTGTGGTGGCCTGGTGGAGGGTGCCGCTGGATGCTGGTGGGTGGAGGTGCAGGGGGACATAAGTGGGGGCCTGGTGGAGGGTGCCCCTGACTGCTGGGGGGTGGGGATGATGGGCGACAAGTGTGGGGGCCTGGTGGAGGGTGCCCCTGGATGCTGGTGGGTGGGGGCACAGGGGGACATGAGTTAGACATGAGTGGGGGCCTGGTGGAGGCTGCCCCCGACTGCTGGGGGGTGGGGGTGGTGGGAGACATATGTGGGGGCCTGGTGGAGGGTGCCCCTGGATGCTGGTGGGTGGGGTGCAGGGGGACATGAGTGGGGGCCTGGTGGAGGGTGCCCCTGACTGCTGGGGGTGGGGGTGCAGGGGGACATGAGTGGGGGCCTGGTGGAGGGTGCCCCTGGATGCTGGTGGGTGGGGGTGCAGGGGGACATGAGTTGGACATGTGTGGGGTCCTGGTGGAGGGTGCCCCTGGATGCTGGTGGGTGGGGGTCCAGGGGGACATGAGTGGGGGCCTGGTGGAGGGTGCCCCTGACTTCTGGGGGGTGGGGGTGATGGGAGACATGTGTGGGGGCCTGGTGGAGGATGCCCCTGAATGCTGGTGGGTGGGGGTCCAGGGGGACATGAGTGGGGGCCTGGTGGAGGGTGCCCCTGACTTCTGAGAGGTGGGGGTGCAGGGGGACATGAGTTGGACATGAGTGGGGGCCTGGTGGAGGGTGCCCCTGACTGCTGGGGGGTGGGGGTGGTGGGAGACATGTGTGGGGGCCTGGTGGAGGGTGCCCCTTGATGCTGGTGGGTGGGGGTGCAGGGGGACATGAGTGAGGGCCTGGTGGAGGGTGCCCCTGACTGCTGGGGGGTGGGGTGATGGGAGACATGTGTGGGGGCCTGGTGGAGGGTACCCCTGGATGCTGGTGGGTGGGGGTGCAGGGGGGCATGAGTTGGACATGAGTGGGGGCCTGGTGGAGGCTGCCCCTGACTGCTGAGGGGTGGGGGTGGTGGGAGACATGTGTGGGGGCCTGGTGGAGGGTGCCCCTGGATGCTGGTGGGTGGGGTGCAGGGGGACATGAGTGGGGGCCTGGTGGAGGGTGCTCCTGACTGCGGGGGGGGTGGGGGTGCAGGGGGACATGAGTGGGGGCCTGGTGGAGGGTGCCCTGGATGCTGGGGGGTGGGGGTGCAGGTGGACATGAGTTGTACATGTGTGGGGGCCTGGTGGAGGGTGCCCCTGGATGCTGGTGGGTGGGGGTGCAGGGGGACATGAGTGGGGGCCTGGTGGAGGGTTCCCCTGACTGCTGGTGGGTGGGGGTGATGGGAGACATGTGTGGGGGCCTGGTGGAGGGTGCCCCTCGATGCTGATGGGTGGGGGTGCAGGGGGACATGAGTGGGGGCCTGGTGGAGGGTGCCCCTGACTGCTGGGGGGTGGGGGTGGTGGGAGACATGTGTGGGGCCTGGTGGAGGGTGCCCCTGACTGCTGGTGGGTGGGGGTGCAGGGGGACATGAGTGGGGGCCTGGTGGAGGGTGCCCCTGGATGCTGGGGGTTGGGGGTGCAGGGGGACATGAGTGGGGGCCTGGTGGAGGGTGCCCTGCACTGCTGGGGGGTGGGGGTGATGGGAGACATGTGTGTGGGCCTGGTGGAGGGTTCCCCTGGCTGCTGGGGGGTGGGGTTCCAGGGGGACATGAGTGGGGGCCTGGTGGAGGGTGCCCTGCACTGCTGGGGGTGGGGTGATGGGAGACATGTGTGGGGGCATGGTGGAGTGTGCCACTGGATGCTGGTGGGTGGGGGTGCAGGGGGACATGCGTTAGACATGAGTGGGGGCCTGATGGAGACTGCCCCTGACTGCTGGGGGGTGGGGGTGGTAGGAGACATGTTTGGGGGCCTGGTGGAGGGTGCCCCTGGATGCTGGTGGGTGTGGGTGCAGGGAGACATGTGTGGGGGCCTGGTGGAGGGTGCCCCTGACTGCTGGGGGGTGGGGGTGCAGGGGGACATGAGTGGGGGCCTGGTGGAGGGTGCCCTGCACTTCTGGGGGGTGGGGGTGATGGGAGACATGTGTGGGGGCCTGGTGGAGGGTGCCCCTGGATGCAGGTGGGTGGGGGTCTAGGGGGACATGAGTGGGGCCTGGTGGAGGGTGCCCCTGACTGCTGGGGGGTGGGGGTGATGGGAGACTAGTGTGGGGGCCTGGTGGAGGGTGCCCCTGGATGCTGGTGGGTGGGGGTCCAGGGGGACATGAGTGGGGGCCTGGTGGAGGGTGCCCCTGACTGCTGGGGGTGGGGGTGATGAGAGACATGTGTGGGGGCCTGGTGGAGGGTGCCCCTGGATGCTGGTGGGTGGGGGTGCAGGGGGACATGAGTTGGACGTGAGTGGGTGCCTGGTGGAGGGTGCCCCTGACTACTGGGGGGTGGGGGTGGTGGGAGACATGTGTGGTGGCCTGGTGGAGGGTGCCCCTGACTGCTGGGGGGTGGGGATGATGGGCGACAAGTGTGGGGGCCTGGTGGAGGGTGCCCTTGGATGCTGGTGGGTGGGGGCGCAGGGGGACATGAGTTGGACATGAGTGGGGGCCTGGTGGAGGCTGCCCCTGACTGCTGGGGGGTGGGGGTGGTGGGAGACATGTGTGGGGGCCTGGTGGAGGGTGCCCCTGGATGCTGGTGGGTGGGGTGCAGGGGGACATGAGTGGGGGCCTGGTGGAGGGTGCCCCTGACTGCTGGGGGTGGGGGTGCAGGGGGACATGAGTGGGGGCGTGGTGGAGGGTGCCCCTGGATGCTGGTGGGTGGGGGTGCAGGGGGACATGAGTTGGACATGTGTGGGGTCCTGGTGGAGGGTGCCCCTGGATGCTGGTGGGTGGGGGTCCAGGGGGACATGAGTGGGGGCCTGGTGGAGGGTGCCCCTGACTGCTGGTGGGTGGAGGTCCAGGGGGACATGAGTGGGGGCCTGGTGGAGGGTGCCCCTGACTGCTGGGAGGTGGGGGTGCAGGGGGACATGAGTTGGACATGAGTGGGGGCCTGGTGGAGGGTGCCCCTGACTGCTGGGGGGTGGGGGTGGTGGGAGACATGTGTGGGGGCCTGGTGGAGGGTGCCCCTTGATGCTGGTGGGTGTGGGAGCAGGGGGACATGAGTGGGGGCCTGGTGGAGGGTACCCCTGACTGCTGGGGGGTGGGGTGATGGGAGACATGTGTGGGGGCCTGGTGGAGGGTGCCCCTGGATGCTGGTGGGTGGGGGTGCAGGGGGGCATGAGTTGGACATGAGTGGGGGCCTGGTGGAGGCTGCCCCTGACTGCTGAGGGGTGGGGTGGTGGGAGACATGTGTGGGGGCCTGGTGGAGGGTGCCCCTGGATGCTGGTGGGTGGGGGCGCAGGGGGACATTAGTGGGGGCCTGGTGGAGGGTGCTCCTGACTGCTGGGGGGTGGGGGTGCAGGGGGACATGAGTGGGGGCCTGGTGGAGGGTGCCCTGGATGCTGGGGGGTGGGGGTGCAGGTGGACATGAGTTGTACATGTGTGGGGGCCTGGTGGAGGGTGCCCCTGTATGCTGGTGGGTGGGGGTGCAGGGGGACATGAGTGGGGACCTGGTGGAGGGTTCCCCTGACTGCTGGTGGGTGGGGGTGATGGGAGACATGTGTGGGGGCCTGGTGGAGGGTGCCCCTCGATGCTGGTGGGTGGGGGTGCAGGGGGACATGCGTTGGGGCCTGGTGGAGGGTGCCCCTGACTGCTGGGGGGTGAGGGTGGTGGGAGACATGTGTGGGGGCCTGGTGGAGGGTGCCCCTGGATGCTGGGGGGTGGGGGTGCAGGGGGACATGAGTGGGGGCCTGGTGGAGGGTGCCCCTGACTGCTGGGGGGTGGGGGTGATGGGAGACATGTGTGGGGGCCTGGTGGAGGGTGCCCCTGACTGCTGGGGGGTGGGGGTGATGGGAGACATGTGTGGGGGCCTGGTGGAGGGTGCCCCTGGATGCTGGGGGGTGGGGATGCAGGGGGACATGAGTGGGGGCCTGGTGGAGGGTGCTCCTGACTGCTGGGGGGTGGGGGTGCAGGTGGACATGAGTTGTACATGTGTGGGGGCCTGGTGGAGGGTGCCCCTGTATGCTGGTGGGTGGGGGTGCAGGGGGACATGAGTGGGGGCCTGGTGGAGGGTCCCCCGACTGCTGGTAGGTGGGGGTGATGGGAGACATGTGTGGGGGCCTGGTGGAGGGTGCCCCTCGATGCTGGTGGGTGGGGGTGCAGGGGGACATGAGTGGGGGCCTGGTGGAGGGTGCCCCTGACTGCTGGGGGGTGGGGGTGGTGGGAGACATGTGTGGGGGCCTGGTGGAGGGTGCCCCTGACTGCTGGTGGGTGGGGGTGCAGGGGGACATGAGTGGGGGCCTGGTGGAGGGTGCCCCTGGATGCTGGGGGTTGGGGGTGCAGGGGGACATGAGTGGGGGCCTGGTGGAGGGTGCCCTGCACTGCTGGGGGGTGGGGGTGATGGGAGACATGTGTGTGGGCCTGGTGGAGGGTGCCCCTGGCTGCTGGGGGGTGGGGTTCCAGGAGGACATGAGTGGGGACCTGGTGGAGGGTGCCCCTGGCTGCTGGGGGGTGGGGGTCCAGGGGGACATGAGTGGGGGCCTGGTGGAGGGTGCCCTGCACTGCTGGGGGTGGGGTGATGGGAGACATGTGTGGGGGCATGGTGGAGGGTGCCCCTGGATGCTGGTGGGTGGGGGTGCAGGGGGACATGCATTGGGGCCTGGTGGAGGGTGCCCCTGGCTGCTGGGGGGTGGGGTTCCAGGAGGACATGAGTGGGGACCTGGTGGAGGGTGCCCCTGGCTGCTGGGGGGTGGGGGTCCAGGGGGACATGAGTGGGGGCCTGGTGGAGGGTGCCCTGCACTGCTGGGGGTGGGGTGATGGGAGACATGTGTGGGGGCATGGTGGAGGGTGCCCCTGGATGCTGGTGGGTGGGGGTGCAGGGGGACATGCGTTGGGGCCTGGTGGAGGGTGCCCCTGACTGCTGGGGGGTGAGGGTGGTGGGAGACATGTGTGGGGGCCTGGTGGAGGGTGCCCCTGGATGCTGGGGGGTGGGGGTGCAGGGGGACATGAGTGGGGGCCTGGTGGAGGGTGCCCCTGACTGCTGGGGGGTGGGGGTGATGGGAGACATGTGTGGGGGCCTGGTGGAGGGTGCCCCTGGATGCTGGGGGGTGGGGGTGCAGGGGGACATGCGTTGGTGATCAGTAGTGCAAGGTGACATGTGAGTTGGCTGGGGGGCATGGCCATGGTGGATGGGCTGCCTGTGGGACATGAGCAGGGGTGCAGGGTAGTCCCCTGTGGTGTGGGCTGCCTGCAGGGGCTGTGGAGGGTGTAGAGGGAACACCTGGGAGGACCCACACGGTCAATTCACGTGTAGTACTACCCGGCACCCCCGAAATATACGTACCCTGCTGAAATCACGTGTGGAACTTCCTGCGCACCTGGAATACACATACCCTGCAGGGTTAGCGTGTGGAACTTCCTGCGTACCCGGAATCCACATACCCTGCAGAATTAGCGCGTGGAACTTCACGCGCACCCCGGAATACACGTACCCTGCAGGATTAGCGTGTGGAACTTCCCGCGCACCCCGGAATCAACGTACCCTGCAGAATTAGCGTGTGGAACTTCACGCGCACCCCAGAATACACGTACCCTGCAGGATTAGCGTGTGGAACTTCCCACGCACCCCGGAATCCACGTACCCTGCAGAATTAGCGTGTGGAACTTCACACGCACCCCGGAATACACGTACCCTGCAGAATTAGCGTGTGGAACTTCCCGTGCACCCCGGAATACACGTGCCCAGGCCAATCGCGTGTGGGACTCCCCACGCACTCCGGAATACACGGACCCAGCCAATTCGCGTGTGGGACTTCCCGCGCACCCCGGAATACACGGACCCAGGCAATTTGTGTGTGGAATTTCCCGTGCACACCGGAATACACATACCCAGCCAATCGCGTGTGGGACTTCCCGTGCACCCCGGAATACATGTGCCCAGGCAAATCGCGTGTGGGACTTTCCGCGCAGCACATAATGCACGCACATGCTTTTTTTCACACAGCGGGTGTCCGTGTTTGTCGCATACCCCTTTGCACGTCATTTGTCTTAGAGGGCCACAGTATGTGACATTCATCATAGCTGTATATGGGTGCTTTTTGTTGGCGCACATTTTGGCGCACATTTATTTCAGGGGCAGGACACTACCGCCTGCTTTCTTGTGGCGGACGTGTTTGGGCCTGTGCGCTGGTTTGACCGTGCGCTGGTCTGCCCTATTGGATTCCATGAATACGTGTAGTAGGCGAGCGTGTGGGCATTCCGCGCACTTGCCTCCTGTACTTCCCCCGTGACGCCCACATTTTTACGAGTTGTTCCCACTCCGAGTGTTACGCCCCGTGTTCCGCCTACTTTTGTTGTGTGCGCCACGCTATGTGCGATTTCGCTGTGGCCGTGGCGCACGCCGTTAGATATCCTGTGCGCCGGCGTGCGGCGTGCACTTTTTCAGCGCACATCCGATATTTTTCTCGCGCACGGCCTTCCATGAATCGATGTGCGCTGGTTTCCCTGCGATTTTCGCACTTGCACTGCGATTTTCGCACTTTTACTGCGAATCGCATGTTTTGACACCTCTGCGCAGGAATTTTCGGCGCACATAAATTCCATGAATCGACACCTATATGTCCAACGAAAAACTCCAAAGTGGAAAAACAGAGCCACAATGCAGATTTTTATTATACGAGTATATAATCACCGAAGTGATTTTTACAAGAAGATGAACAGAAATTTCTCAACATATTTGTTCAATCCAATGCAGATTTGGGGAACAGTGCTTTCACCAGACAGATGGGAGAAAGGAGTGGTGATCTGCAGAGCATGCGTGATCACTGGACTCTACAAAGAAACTGTTGACATTGTGCAGAATGGACGCAAGCCATTATGGCCAAAACTTGCAAAACTGCTGACATGGGTCAAAGACAGAGGCGGACCCTTACAGATAGTGCCACTAGAAAGCCCAAAATTCTGCTTCAGAAATAACAGCACAAGAAAGATGGGAGAGAATAAGAACTGTGGATGAGTGGATGGGTGTTTGATGCTCCAGGAATGGTTCACGGAACTGCAGTAATTATGGATCATTATTGGGCATGCAGATCTAAAGCATACATCAGACTGCCAAGAGACTGGGGAGGCATATGCACAATAGTGAAGGTCCACGTTCCAGCGTTAGTGATCCCGAAAAGTGACTTGAATATTGACGGTTTCCCCAAAGCAGATGCTCACCTGAGGAAGAAGAGATCTGTGGAACTGATAACTCGAATGAAGAGAGAGAATTACTTCTCTGCTAAATCAGAAAAGTCCTTTGATGCAATCCCATACGAACATAGGCTGTTCAGCCTCACCTCAGCAGTGTTCACAACGATCTTCATGCTGAGAATCCAAGTTGGAGTAAATACTAAATGGTTGCAGATAACCAGATGGGAGCTACTGAAGTTCATCAACACGACCATAAAAGAATTCAATGTGATCAAGGAAGAGTTAAGAGCCATCCGACTGATGACTCTCCAGAACAGATATGTCCTTGACATGATCACAGCTATGGATGGAGGAGTTTGTGCAAAAATTGGAGAATCATGTTGCACATTTATACCATCTCACGATGAGGAGAATGGGACCTTAACAGAGGCCATAGATATGCTGACAAACCTGCAGAATCAGATGATTGATGAAACTGACGAAGTTGATGACAGTTGGTTTGGATCACTGTTCTTATGGGTCCCACAATGGATGGCGGATGCATTCAAGTTCTTGGCAGCCCTATTAGTGATGATATTGCTAGGATTATGTGTTATCAAGATAATAATCTCTCAGTGCTAGAAGACTGCGAAGAAAGCCATAGGGATGAAGATCATGATTGATGTCAAGCCAGGATGGAAGCCCAAAGACCTAACTGATGAAGAAATAAGAGACTTCGTGAAGGCCAGTATTCACGCACCAGAAGGGACAATGTTTCTCTATCCCAGGAAGCACATAAATTATGTGGGAAGATGGGTTTACTGCAGCCCAAATGGACAATGTCAACTAATGACATGGAATAAAGACGAACACGTAAGAACAGCAGGAAGCCTGAAAGGAGTAATAAAAATATGGTTTCAAAAAGACACTTCTTCAAACCTTCATGTATAGACCCAGAAGATGAAAAAAGAAGGAATCCAGGCAATGGAGTGAAGATAAATACAGAAGAACCGAGTAAGATGAATCCAAAAACTGAGGTGAAAGTGGTCGATGAATCGCCCAGAGGGGGGAGTGTAGAGGAGGTCCCAAATAAAGCCTGCACTCCGGTCGCCCATTTTGAAGTACCAGGAACATTCACACTGAGATATGTGACGTAAGATGAGCGGATAAACCAGCAGAGAGCCGCAGTAGGGCCGCTACCCTGTACCTATCAGAAGAACAACACCTATTGAAGTACTGATACCCAGAAAACCATGGATAGTTAGGTATCTATTAAGAAAACCCTACCAGCAAATGAGATTAAATGAGGAGTGCCTAAGTACAGTCCCGGAAGTAACCAAAAAAGTCATAATGGAAGACGAATGGTGACATCACGAGGACCCGGACGGACTCACAGATAGAAGAAATGGCGACACGAGAATGACCCAAAGAGACAAGACGCCATGAGAAAAGAGATTGCAAACTTAAAGTGAGAGAATACTATAAAAAACGTAAGAGAATTAAGCTGTAAGCAAAATGAACACAGTCGATCAGTTTACACCTGTACATATGCTTGGAACTGCAAGAAAGCTAAGAAAACAGTACGGCTTGCTATGCTAAGAAGAAGAATAGTGCGGCAAGCGCCATTATATATTAATCTACCTCAAATGAAGTACGTTAGTATAAGTATATTCCACTTTTCAAACAAAGCAGAATCAACTCAGGTTACTAAAGGCTGAATAAGCAGAGATTCATATTCTAACAAAACAAGAAGAGACAGCTGAATCGAAACTCGGCAGATGCAACTCGTGCCAGGAGAGCCAAGGTCATACCAATAGAAGGAGTGAACAGTAGCTACATATAATTGAAACTTAAGAACAGAATATCCTGTCTCTGAAAGGTCAAGATAAGGAGGCGTAGGCAGGTGGCAAGCTAAATAAGAATCAAATATACAAATTGAGAGAAACTAGACAAATTCACGGTGTGGGAAGCAAGTGACCAGCTGAGAGAGAGAAGCAGGGGTTCACACCTACGGTTGGCATCCACCCAGGCAGAGATATCAGAACTTTTCCAGACAGAAGATGCAGTTTCGAGGCCAACCACAGTGAAATGATACATAGTTGCTGAAGCGATGATTGATTGTAACCTTAATTGGAGAAAGGCTGGGTTACTAGTGGGCACCCCGCACCTGGCCGACTCAAGCAAAGTGGAACAATATGCATGGGGTTGGTGCCAACCCAATCATAATGGACCAAATAATCTGAGGGTCCTAAAGTTAGTGGAACCAATGGGACGTCATACTTTTAGTAATGTCTACAGTAGTCATTTTTGAAGGTAGGGCCTAGATGCCCACCTTACAGTGTTTACCCAATCCCCTCACTCCGTTACCATATACAGATATAATACCTATATTTAAGTTACCTTTTCCTAACCAATAGAATTGCATGTTAACTTTTGAGTGTTACACGTCAATTATGACGAGTTTTGAGTATAAATGTTACAACTTGTATGAAGTTCGTTAGAGTTGAAGCGAGAAGGACGATCACATCACTGCTGATTTCCATGACTCCCCGTTTTTTGCACTTGTCATTAAACAGACTCCCTTTGCCAAACCATTGAGTTGTCCTTATTGATTGGTGTTGGAGTAATAAATCTGCACCCCCATTCATCTCAAGGGTGCATCTATCTCGTCTTAAAGTACTTCGGAGCAAACCTCGGCTCTATGGGCAGGCCAGGGGTCTCTGGAGTACAACAGTAAGAATGTATATGCAGACTGGCACCACCGCATTAGGCCAGTCAAGGCATGTAATAATGCTCATCATGTTTGCTTTACTCTTGATGCACAGTAAAAAATGCCATACCACATGGACAGTAGGAATATGTGGACGGACTGGTTTCACAAATGGAGGCCAGTCAAGCCACATAATAACACATACCATGTTTGATTTACCCCTGAAGAACAGTAAAAAATGTCATACTCCACTAAGAATATTTGGCCAGACTGTTGCCACCAACGTAGGCCAGTCTAGCCACATAATAATATTTAGCATGTTTGCTTTACCCTTGGTGTGCAGTAAAAAATGCCATGCCACAGTAAGAACATATGGCCAGACTGGCACCGCCAATGTAGGTCAATGTAGGTCAATCTATGTAATAACACTTATCATATTTGTGTTACCTTTGATGCCCAGCAAATAAAAATGCCATGCCATAGTTAGAAAGTATATGTAGACTGATGCCACTAAAGTAGGCCATTCTAGCCATGTCATAACACTTATCATGTTTGAGTTACCCTTGATGCACAGTAAAGAAAGACATGAGCCTAGAAGCCCCCACCCTTAAATTTAGTGGCAAGCTCTCCCTTCACACAGGCAGGCAGGCACACACTCACATTCACACACATTCATATAACATACATTCTCTCATTTACCCACGCATTCATGCAGGATTCTGACAACTCCTTTCATGCACACATAGATAAAAACATACAGGTGCACATACAAATAAACACACTTCATATACATTAATCATACTTCACTTAACTGCTTGTGCCCACACAAGACCTCCCCTACACTCTTATCGGTCCAGTCAGTGTTAAATGCTGATAGTGCAATAATGAGAGGCAGCGGGCTAGACTTCCTATTCTCTGCAGGCCTCTCATTATGAGCTATATTTTTTGTGGGGCTCAAAGGGCTCCTCATTACAAACAATATGTACCGGGTAAACGCTCCCCTGTTCAGAGGCAGTCAGCACAGTCCCCTGTGCAAATAAAGCATTTGGGTGGTCTGTGCAGCCTGGCACTCAAACGAGCGGGCAGCGTCCACCCCACCCTCAAAGAGGAGCTGACACTGCAGTCAATGTTGTAATTGGACACAATTTCCTTGGATTCGGAACCAGCGAAAATGGTCTCCCCGGATTCAGAATCTGGAGACATGAAAAGCTCATGAATGAGCTGATACACACTGCAGGTACTGTGACAATGGCGGAGCGGGGCCCCCACAGCCCCATCGGTGTGGGGGGCCCTGCTGCTGCATGTCTGAGGTGTGCCACGTGTCAGCCCCCACCATGAATAAAGTCAGGGTGGGGCTCACTGCAACTGTCTGGTGCGTGGAAGGCAGTGCTCTGCCTCTGCTTCCACTGAACATGTTGGGCAGGAACCAGGAAGCTCTCACTCCATTTTGGTTCCTGTCTGCACGGAGCGCAGAGGCCTGGAGAGATGGCGGAGCTTGAAGTCCATAGAAAGCAGATAAGAAAGATTATTTTTTTTAAATGTGTGGATGTCTGAGTGTGCATGCGTGTCAGATGTGATTCTATATGTATGTAATATATTCATTTATATATATGCCAGAGTGCATGTGATTGGTGTAAGTATGTATGGGTGTGAGTGCACATGTCACGTGAATGAGGATGACGTGTGTAAATGTTCTGGAGGTGCATATGGAGAAAGCTGTGTGAATGTGTTTGCTGCATGGCGTGTGTGGGTAAATGTGAGCGTCTGGGAAGGTGTATGGGTGAATGAATAGTGACTGAATGGTTCGGTATCAATGTGATTAAATGTGTGTGTTCTAGGCGCTGGGAGGCCTCTGGGAAGGCATGACATTTCTTACTGGTCATCTATGTTAAAGCAAGAGTGATGCATGTTATTATGTGGGTGGACGGGCATTTTGGTGCAGCCAGTCTAGCCATTTCTTACTGTGGTCTGACATATTTTACTGGGCATCTAGGATAAAGGAAGCAGCATAAGTGTTAATACATGGCTAGACTGCCATTTCGGTCTACCCAGTGTAGCCATTTCTTACTGTGGAATGGGATTTTTTCCTGAGCATGTTTCCATGATAAAGCATGCATGATATGTGCTATTACGTGTCTATATTGGCCTACATTGTTGCAGCCAGTTTGAACATGCTTTCTTATTGTAGCATGGAATTTCTAATTGACAAAACCATCAGGAGTATGTTTTTATGTTGGGGTGCTGTCATATATTGGCAGATCCAGCTTGGGCATGTTTTTGTATCGTGCCATTACTGGCAGCATGTGCCAAGCAAACATGGGTAGGTTCTTATATGGAATATTGGCATATATTGGTGTAGCCAGCTTGGAAATATATGGGCATAGCCAGCATGAAAATGTTCCTATACTGGCATATATTGTGGGGAAAGGCATAATTGATGTGTGTTGGGGCATGCTCCTGTTTACTATTGTTGACTTGCATCTGTTGTGTTTTTTATGAGTTACCCTTCAAAACTGATTGCAAACTGTCTTTTTCACAGAAAGCGTTCTGTATAATGCAGCAGTTTAACTAGTTATTCAAAAATGTCCTCCCCTTAAACCCACCTTGTTTGGTTTGGCTCCATGGCTACGCTCGGTCGATCTCACATATTTGTGGCAAATATTTGCACCACTCCAATTAAAAAATTCACCAGCTACGGCTGGTGGCTGGTACATTCGGTTGCCAGGGGCCAGGCACTGCACTCTTGTTTATGCGGTCGGTGAAGGAATTATGCTTTAATTAAAATAAACATACTTACAGCTTTCTCCTAGTGCTGTGTGCAGCATTCCCCTGCAGCAGCATTATCATCATGTGCATTGCGCTTCCGTGCCAGTCCATACCAGCTTGGATTGCGGCACGACCCCTGCTTTGTTGAGGATTTTGCGAGGGGGTTTCAGCATGGCCCCCAGATGTTGTGCTATGCCTCTGTGCAGTTATCCGTTGTTCCCAGTGCTTGGAGAAAACTCCAGAGCATAGAAAAGCTCTGCTATGGCTTGTTTTTGTTTTACATTTAAGCCCATTGTAGTGCAATTAACTTAAGACTAGTGCGCCCTGAGGCCTACAGGCATGTGGCGCATTATAAAAATTAAAATAAGCAGAGACTGATCATGGAGAAGCCTGCACTCAGTGAGATTCTAGGGTAGCCGAGCAACTAGTCATCGCAGTAGACAGGTAGGTCAGCATGGGAGAGGAAGAGAGAAAGCAGAGGAGAAAACAAAGGTCTTGAGCTGCTTCTGGAACTTCAGGTGGTCCGGCTCAAGAGGGGCAGGGAGGCCATTCCAGAGGGAGGCACCTGCAGAGGAGAGAGATCTACCCCTCTGCTCTCTGCCTAACGAAGCGTCTGACCCTCAGAGAGTTTGAGGTAGCTGAGCGAAGGGCACAAGAAGGAAGGTATTTTGGAAGAGAGAGTTTGTTGTGGTGCAGGTCCTGGCCCAAGAAAGCCTTGTGGACGATGCAGAGGGTCTTGAACTTGATCCTTGTCGCAGGTTCGAATCCCGGCAGGGCCAAACTCAGCCTTTCATCCTTCCGAGGTTGATAAATGAGCACCACACACCGTGGGTAATAATGAGCAGCGCTCAGATACCTGGGGGTTCGTAGCACTATATAAATGCGAAATTATGATTAAAATTATTATTATTATATAGATTGGGTGATAGTTTGCCAGACAGGTAGGATCGGCAGAAGGCTTTTTCGAGGAGGGCCTGCACAAGGGAGTGCTTGAGGAGAATGGGGAAAGATCCAGTGGTGAAAGAGTGATTGCAGAAATCGGCCAAAGCTGAAGCGAGTGTGTCAATGTGTTCATTGATGCTTCTGGAGGAGCAGGGGAGCACCGGTTTGGACGACACTTTCATAGATCGAACCTGTCTAGAAACATCATCAGGTGTTGTCAGAGTGAAGGAGGAGAAAGGAGAAGGAGCAGTAGAGGGCAAGGAAGAAGAGAGACACAACAGTCTGTCCTGAGTTTTAGTGGTGAAGTGATGAGAAGCCAGGGCCCTACAGAGGGAACAGGAGAGGTGAAGACTCCAGAAGGATTGGTCAGCTCCTTGCAGATTTTAAAGAGTTTGGTCATTTTCTTCAAGGCCGCAGAGATGCAGGCTTGGATGTGGACTCTCTTCTTGGACAGGACAGAGAGTCTGCATTGCCTTTGGAGCAGACGGCAGGCCAGTTTGTCAGAGGATGCCCCCGAAGTCCTGCACTTCCTCTCAGCCAACCTGCACTTGCGTTTCAGGGCTGCAAGGTCAAGGTGTCATACCAAGAGTTGCACATGGAGGTAGGCTTCAGTCGGATTCTCATGAGAGGGGCAAGGATGTCTAGAGCGTTGGAGATAGAAAGAGGCAAGTTAGAGAGGGCTGTGTTGGAGTGTGAGTCAGTCGCAGGCATAGGAGGAGCAGAGAAGTTAGAGGCAAAGGTATCCACTGACACACGCTTCATGGGACGAATGACTGAGAAGGTGGGTGACAGTGCTGGGGTGGGCTTAGCCTGGGGGACAGAGAGTTTCAGGTGAGAGGAGAGCAGAAAGTGGTCAGTCCCAGAGAGAGGAGTGGTGACAGGGTTAGAGAGGGGGATGTCTGAGGAGATGAGAACATCCAGGGTTCATCCAGCAGAGTGTGTCGGACCACAGGGTAGACTGGAAAGAGAGAGAGAGTGTCGCCTAGGTTGCGGAAGAGCTCAGAGGAGGGATTAGAAGCAGATATATAGGGTAGATCACGCTCAATATTTTTTGTTGTCGGGGGAACGTGTTGTAATAGAGCGGAAACCATGTAGAGAACAAGTATGAAACACGATCCACCCCAGTCTCCTGTTTTTCAACTTAGTACACACCACCTTTGATACATATTTTTGTTATATTAAACAAAATATGTGACCGTACATCGCCCAGATTTAGAAAAATAATACATTTATTTGTCTTTCACCATAAGAAAATACACAAACACTTTTTTTTCTTTTTTCTCTTTTCTCAGGTTATCTCATTGCTGACTTTCTTGGTTTGCCATCAAATTGAAAAACTATTATACCATTTTCAGAACTGAAAATAATTCCCCACTTTTTATACCAAATAGTCTTTGTTCAGAAATATAATAACATTTCGTCAGGATGATATGTCGACGCATTTCGGCCCATATTTTTACAGAATGAACCCCATCCTGAAGTGGGTTCTTCAATGTTGTTCTAAAGGTCTTCTTCAGGACAAGTGATGAGTTGGATTTTATATAACTAGTTGGTCTTCTAACCCTTATTTAATTGTGTATCTACAAAATATAAAAACAATAAAACTAAATCAGTGGGCTGATTAAACTAATATGTCAGATGATATAGGTCAAAGTAGGTGTTGGTCTACTAACCTTGTTTGAGTAGACTTGAACAGGGACTGATAGTCATCAACTTCCGTTAGCTGAAGCCGAATGTGTCACTACTAAATAAACATATAGGGTGTTTGTTATAACCCACATATCATTTTTAGGATTTTTCATGATATATATCACTTCCTATTTCTTTATTCATGGGTAAGAATCCCTACCTTACTCGAGTAACAGAGGTACATCCATCACATGGGTCGTAGTTAGCCAGGAAGTTTCCCTTCGAAAGGAATATCTCTGGGGCAAATCACACCTGCATTTACTTTTCTATCAACCGATGTATACAGTCCTCAAAAACATTTTACATTTATTTCAAAAGCAAGGACTTTTTTTAACTGCCCAAGGTACTGTTATTTCCTTAGGAATTGTTTGTTTATCATTTAAAATATATCTCCACCATTCGCGTGTTACCACGGCTGGGGCGCAAACTGCTTCCTTTCTTTTTTTGTCTACCATTCGCATGCTAACACAGTCGAATGAGACACTGCCATTGTTATGCTACTCGAGTAACCAACTCTTTCCCTTTTCCCCCCTTCGGGATAATTTTTCTCTTCAGGATTGTTTGTATATCATTTTAGGGCAAATTGGCACCGTGCGCATGTTACCGCAGCTGGAGCCCCAACCTTTCTTCATCTCTACCCTGTACATTTTAACGTGGTAGAGTAATACACTGCAGGTACTTGGGTAAAAAGCCCTTTCCCTCGTGTTTTTCGCGTACCTCGTTCACTTACCCGCTTGTTTCTTCCTTTGTGTCTCGCTCTGATTTGATGCAAATGTAGAGAACAAGTATGAAACACGATCCACCCCAGTCGCCTGTTTTTCAACTTAGTATACACCACCTTTGATACATATTTTTGTTATATTAAACAAAATATGTGACCATACATCGCCCAGATTTAGAAAAATAATACATTTATTTGTCTTTCACAATTGATTCAATACATAAGAAAATACACAAACACTTTTTTTCTTTTTTCTCTTTTCTCATGTTATCTCATTGCTGGCTTTCTTGGTTTGCCATCAAATTGAAAAACTATTATACCATTTTCAGAACGGACAATAATTCCCCACTTTTTATACCAAATAGTCTTTGTTCAGAAAGATAATAAGACCTGGAATCGTTACATTGATGATATTTTCACTATCTGGACTGGAACAAGACAAGCTCTAGATAAGTTTAAAGAATGGTTGAATAATGAAGATCCGTTTTTGAAATTCACGATGGAAGTAGATGACCAGACATTACCATTCCTCGATCTAATGATGAGAGAAAGCCATTTTAGGCAAATTAGAAACTGTGTTGTTCCCGAAACCGACCGATAAGAACACACATTTACATTTTGACAGTTACCATACAAATTCTTTGAAACTCAATCTACCTTACGGTCAATATCTTTGAATCCAAAGGAATTGTTCAAACACACAATAATTCGATGAACATGCACATGATCTAACTAATCGGCTGAAACAAGGAGGTTACCCTAATGAATGTATCAGAAATGCCGGAAAAAGAGCAAGAAACACCAGACGGGAACTCTGCTTCACCGAAAACATCAAAGACACAGAGGTAGAAAAAATGACATGTGTTACCGCATATAGCCCAATAAGCTCTGCAATCAAAAAGAATATACTCAAACATTGGCCACTGGAGAATACACCTGATTTTCCCCCTCCTAAACCAAGATTTGCATTTAAGAAGACCAACAATCTTAAACAGATGTTAGTGCATAAATATAAGGAGGAAGATAAAGTAAAACTAAACTAGATCACATTGTGGACTTTGCCACCTGTAATAGGACATCATAACTGGGGGCAGTGTTCTTGTTTAGTTCTATACTTTTCGCGTTGGTTGTCAAATCACAAACAGATCACGTGTAAATTGAATGAGTTCACGAATTGCAAGACTGCGTGGGCAATTTACGGTATTAGATGCCCGTGCAATCTTTGGTACATAGGGAAGACGAAGAGACATGTGCGGCAACGCATATGTGAATATTGCTCGTGCCTGAAGAACAATGTACCTGATAAGCCCCTGGTTGACCATTATCGCCATAAAAAACACACATATGCTGACTTTAAATGGTATATGATTCAAACTATAAAAGTGAAAACCAGAGGGGGGAGGGCAAATATCTTGAATTAAAAAGATTAGAACAGAAATGGATAAAGAGAATGGATAGTGTAAAAACTGGTCTGAATTCAGCAATAGAGTAGAGCCTGTTATTTTAAATTCATTTACAAAGTCAATAATGTTTAAAACAATCAGGACCTGTGTCTCTCCAGTTTTCTCTATTTGTATATATGAGAAAGGAATAGTTGTATGCATCAACAAATAATAGTAATACTGTGGTTGATGCGAAATGTGACTGAGATATCAACGAAACAAGAACCAGTATGTTTTGTACAACAAGAGTCATCTGTAGAAACATTTATCTGTATAAGAAATTATTGTGCATATAATATCCATTGGTAAGGGAAAACTCGCTACGTGTTTTGTTGGTGGGCGCTTTGATCATGTCGAAACATCATAAATGAATGAATGCAGAAAAGTGTCTCTGAATACGACTGGGTGTTGAGCATGATATTATTAAATCCTGTATCAAATGTGCGTATTGAGCAATGCAAAATGTGTAAAGAAAGATTTATATTTCATCAGTGTCCTGTGATATATCATGCGAGTGAAAACAAATAGACATCTGCTAGTCCCAAGATGGACTACACATGTAGGGAGAGTCCTACACCTTTACCGTCGCCTTCATGGCCGTGAATACACAGAGAAAAACCAGCCCTATAACATCTAAAGAACTGCGTCACCCTGACTAAGGATCTCTAACTAGGAGATTGCATATAACACAGGTATGCCGCCTCACCCATATAATACAGGTATTCCCCCTCACTCATATTCTATCAATCAACAAAAAGAAATGTATAGTAAATCGAGGTGAAAGACCACGCTCAAACGAGGGGAACGTGCGCTCTATGGTGACAAATGAGTGATGAACATTAATGAAATAAATAGAAAACATCTTCTTTTGTGGTAGCCATGTACTGGAATTTATATTAGCTTTCTATTGAGGGAATAGTATCTGAATAAATCCTCTGTTTATGTTGATGAGGCATACTAATCGAAAGGTGACGGTCCCTTTAAGAGACAATCCCGGAAACCGCACAGGTTAGCGAACTTGGGAACAGTTGGGAGCAGTTAATGAAAGCGTCACGCCTCAAATCAGAGTGAGACACAAAGGAAGAAACAAACGGGTAAGAGAACGAGGTACGTGAAAAACGCGAGGGAAAGGGTTTTTTACCCAAGTACCTGCAGTGTATTACTCTACCACGTTAAAATGTACAGGGTAGAGATGAAGAAAGTTTGGGGATCCAGCCGCGGTAACATGCGCACAGTGCCAATTTGCCCTAAAATGATATACAAACAATCCTGAAGGGAAAAATTCTCCTGAAGGGGGGAAAAGGGAAAGAGTTGGTTACCCGAGTAGCACAACAACGGCAGTGTCTCATTCGACTGTGTTAGCATGCAAATGGTAGACAAAAAAAGAAAGGAAAACGTTTGCGCCCCAGCCGTGGTAACACGCGAATGGTGGAGATATATTTTAAATGATAAACAAACAATTCCTAAGGAAATAACAGTACCTTGGGCAGTTAAAAAAAGTCCTTGCTTTTGAAATAAATGTAAAATGTTTTTGAGGACTGTATACATCGGTTGATAGAAAAGTAAATGCAGGTGTGATTTGCCCCAGAGGTATTCCTTTCGAAGGGAAACTTCCTGACTAACTACGACCCATGTGATGGATGTACCTCTGTTACTCGAGTAAGGTAGGGATTCTTACCCATGAATAAAGAAATAGGAAGTGATATATATCATGAAAAATCCTAGAAATGATATGTGGGTTATAACAAACACCCTATATGTTTATTTAGTAGTGACACATTCGGCTTCAGCTAACGGACGTTGATGACATTCAGTCCCTGTTCAAGTCTACTCAAACAAGGTTAGTAGACCAACACCTACTTTGACCTATGTCATCTGACATATTAGTTTAATCAGCCTACTGATTTAGTTTTATTGTTTTTATATTTTGTAGATACACAATTAAATAAGGGTTAGAAGACCAACTTGTTATATAAAATCCAACTCATCAATCGTCCTGAAGAAGACCTTTAGAACAACATTGAAGAACCCACTTCGGGATGGGGTTCATTCTGTAAAAATATGGGCCGAAATGCGTCGACATATCATCCTGACGAAATGTTATTATATTTCTGAACAAAGACTATTTGGTATAAAAAGTGGGGAAATATTGTCTGTTCTGAAAATGGTATAATAGTTTTTCAATTTGATGGCAAACCAAGAAAGCCAGCAATGAGATAACCCGAGAAAAGAGAAAAAAGAAAAAAAGTGTTTGTGTATTTTCTTATGTATTGAATCAATTGTGAAAGACAAATAAATGTATTCTTTTTCTAAATCTGGACAATGTATGGTCACATAGTTTGTTTAATATAACACAAATATGTATCAAAGGTGGTGTGTACTAAGTTGAAAAATAGGAGACTGGGGTATTTCGGGATTAGAAGCATCCACGTGGACCTTGAGGTCTCAGAAGAGAAGTTGAGAAATAGAGGCAAGGAGAGATGAGGAGATGTCAGCCCACTCTGAGAGGAAGAGTGTGACCTGGCTGGGTGGCCTGTAGATGGTGGCCACAGTCAGAGAGAGGTCAGGGGAGATTGAGAGTCTGCAGACTAGGCATTCAAAGAAGGAGTAGGCCTGCATAGGAATGACAGAAGCAGGGACCCACGCCGGGAAGATGAGAGCTACTCCACCTCCGGGACGGTTGGTTCTGGGTTCAGAGAGGATCTTGTAGTCATCAGGGAAGAGAGTGTTGAAACTTGTGACAGAGCTTGTTGTGAACCAAGATTTGTTGAGAGCGAGTTCATCCAGGTCAAGGTCTTCGAGGAGGTGGCAGATGTCAGAGGAGTGTTTGATAGCAGTGCGAAAGTTGAGAGTAGGAACATGGAGCAGGTTGCCACATTTGAAAGTCTTCTGGGATGGAGAACAGGCTAGAGGTACACCCAATCAAAGTGGTAAAGGGGCCCGGGAGTGGGCTGAGGTGGTAGCAGGAGGCGGCACAGTAGCCAGAGAGGTGGAGGGAGGTGCCAGAGAGGCGGATGAAGCAGTAGATGGCGGAAGAGCCAGAGAGGTGCTAGTGGGAGTAGCAGGAGAAAGAAGGAAGTTGATAAGGCGTGAGTGACGCCTATCAAAAAGGAGGAGTTTGGGCTTGGGGCCCTGGACCAAGACAGTATCATTCAGATAGACATTTATGATGGTCTTGGAGGAGTGGTAGGAGGCCAAGAGGACCTCCCTCCAAGTGCCACCATTAATGGGCGAGGAAGAGATAGAAGAGAGAGCCGAGACCATATGAGGGGACCATTGGTCTGGTGATGAAACGACAAAGAGTATGTCAGTAGGAGTCTGTGTGGAGGAAGAGGTGATGTAGGTATCAGCGATGGGGAGGCCTCGTTTGGAGACTAGGATGTCCTTCTTGAACTTCTTCCTTCCAGACTTAGTGAGAGGGATAGGATAGGCGATAGAGTAGCAGTTATAGAAGATGGGAGAGACGGAAAGCACCATAGAGGGTTTGGGGAGGAAGGTAGACTGGAGGAGCCAGAGAGGGAGAGAGACAGCCCAGCGCTGCACACAAAGGAAGCACAGAAGGCTGCGATGAGTACACAGGAGGAGCGGACAAGAGACGCACAACATACAACCGTAACCCCAGCGGGGTGGGTATCTAGAGAGTGGGAGAGAGGATGATGGGAAACAGTTATCAGTACCACAGTAACCACAATGCAAAACCAGATTCGACTTTCCTAAAAGAGGGAAAGAGGCCTAGTTATAAGCACAGCAGCAATTCAGAAATCCACCCAAATTCTACTTTCCTAAAAGAGGGGAAAATGCCTAGTTATAAGCACAGCAGCAATGCAGGAAACCACCATGATTCGACTATCCTAAAAGAGGGGAAAAGGCCTAGTTATAAACACAGTAGCACAGTAGCAATGCAAAGCGATTTGTCTAGGGAAAGGAGGGTGGCTTAACAGATACAATTACCTGAGGTGCAAAAGGGTGGAGTGGTAAGCAGAGAGGAATAATGTGAGGCGTAAGTCAGATTAGTGGAATGGAATGGTTGCTACCTCCCGAACCTCACTGCACCTACTTGGCTGGCAGCAGCAGGATGATGGCTGCAGGCTTCTTGCTTCCCTGGCTGACACCGGAAGACACCATCTGGAGGTGTTTCAGTGGAGCTGTTCTTTGCTTCAGGGTCCTTTGCGAGGGGGCTGCCAGTCAGGGGCTGCCTGGAAAGCTGTCAGATAAGGGCCCAGTTCACCAATGGGAGCGCAGTGGGCGGGAGGAAGGAAAAGGGAAGCGTGGACAAGGGGGAGGGAGGAGCGGGAGAGCAAGCGCTGCAGCGCTGAGAGCGCCAACTAATCAAAAAATTGAATGAATAAAGTATGTGCCTGGAGCCAGGTGCTGTGGTGATAGAACGCTGACTTAATTAATTAAATAAGTTGGAGTCTGGTGCCTCGGCAGCAGGAGCACTCACCCTTGCTAGGAAGTCCAGAGAATACAGACGCACAGAGCCCGGAGGATGTAGACCCTCGCTAGGAACAGGCCTGTTCACCAATGGGAGCGTGGTGGGCAGGGAGGAGGGGGGTGAAACGGAAGCTTGGACAAGGGGGCAGAGGGAAGGGGGAACAGGGGCCCAGGTCCCCAATGGGAGTGCAGTGGGTGGGAGGGAGGAAAAGGGAAGTGTGGACAAGGGGGAGGGAGGAGCGGGAGAGCAGGCGCTGAGAGCGCGAACTAAATTAAAAATGTAATTAATAAAATATGTGCCTGGAGCTAGGTGCTGCTGCGCTAGAACGTCGACTTAATTAATTAAATAAGTTGAAGCTCGGTTGTTGAGCAGCAGGAGCATTCACCCCAGCCAGGAAGTCCAGAGAATACCTTGTACCGGCTAAACAGGGAGATAATACTTGAACTAATTAACCTAATCCAGGACGACATAGGGAGCAGGATCGGCATCTGGACAGCCATACCACCACTGTTGAAGCTGGTGACCGTTCTGCACTTCCTCGCCACAGGCACATTCGAGCACTCTGTGAGCCAGCTGCATGGCATATCGCAACCTGCCTTCTCCAGAGTACTGCTGGAAGTACTGGAGGCCCTTGTGCGCCATGTGGGCCAGCACATCGCTCTCCCAACCACCCTGGCATAGGAAAATTCCACCAAGGCTTGCTTCCACGCGCTCACAGGCATGTCAAATGTGCTTGGTGCATCGGACTGCACACACGTAGAGCTGGCGGCCCCCATGCCACAGAGGAGGTGTACAGGAACTGGAAGCAGTACCATTCGCTCTATGTCCAGGTGACCTGTGACGTCGACCTGACCATCACGCACTGCTGCGCCCGGTTCTCAAGGTCAACCCACGACTCCATGGTTCTGCAGAACAGCACCCTGCCAGCATACATGGTGCGGTACAGAGGACAAAGGACCTGGATGTTGGGTGAGTACATGGACAACTGCACACACATTGCTGCATGGGTCACAGGCCAAAGGGGGGGGCATGACACTGATGCATGGCCCACAACCACCATGCATTAGCGGGAAGAACCAGTGCATGTTCAATTGTCAGGCCACAATACACCGGTGTATCATCAGACTGTTGCAGTGTCAGTCAGTGACAAATCCATACCTAAACCATGAGGACAAAAACAGGCAGCACACTACAGGTACCAGAATGTAACACTGCCACTCCACCAAATCAAGTCCTGCAGTACACTGTCCCACCCAGGCCCAAGAGGGCATGTCCTTGCGAGGTGCACACATGCATACATACACTGACTGTGTAGAACCCTCAGTCACAAGCAACATCATTGCTGTGCACCATCTGCCATGCATGTCCATATTCAATGCGAGCGTAAAAGGGCCTCATGTAGTGCACTATTGCTACTCGCGTGTACGCTTGGTGCTCAAGTGTGACTGCAATCTGACAAGCATAGGGTTAGTAAGTCAGTGGATTAAATGGGAGATGGCCGAAATGTCCATGTAGTGGGTTGGCAGCTTCAGTGATGCCAAACCTGTCATGGGTTATCCGGTCCCACTGTGCATGTAAGCTGTCATGTTGCATTGATGCATGTCAGTGAATGTCCAGACTGCAGTGCGGGTTTCATGTAGTGTGTGCAGACACTGTTAGGACAGTGGCATAGCGATTACCAGACCAGACCATGGGGATACGCATGCAGGGCCTGTTAGTGGCTAGTGTAGTCCCACCCAGAGCAATCCATCCCGTGGAGTACAAAACTGCACAGTATGGATGATACACATTGGCCATCACAAGGTGCAGCACAGTGCAGGAAGCACGTACTTACCACAATCCAAGATGCATGATGAAGCAAAAATGCACAAACGTTCTATGAGAACGACAGTCCTGCAACATGCATGCCATGACTCACCTTGTGTTCCCCTCCTTGCAGGTGATTCTGGTTGTCTGCTACTGCCCTAGCTAATGACCCCCCATGAGCGATCCGCAGACACCGGAGGGGGTGGCATACAATCGTGCCCATGTGCGAACCAGGGCAACCATTGAGCAGACCTTTGGACTATTGAAGGGGCGTTTCAGATGCCTACATCATTCAGGTGGTGCACTTATGTACAAGCCAGAGAAGGTGGGGCACATAGTCCCGGCCTGTGCAATGTTGCATAAAATCTGCATCAGATGAAACATATGCCTACCCTCAGACATGGACAGGCCACCTCCAGAGGCCGGAGATGATGATGGTGGCGAAGCAGTACCAGCCAGGCACAGGCACGTGCACATGGAAGCCAGGGATGGGGGTATGGTCTGGAAAGAACTCATAGACAACGTCTTCTGAGGCCCCCACACTGTGCACTACCCATGCTACATTACTGCATTCAATGTGCTCACTCAATACGTTCCACCACATTAATATAGACTATCCACTAATTGCTTCAAGTGTTGAATGAAATGCATTGAAATAAACTACCATCTACAGTACAGAGAACAAACCGTGTTCACCTTACCCTCCCACCACACCCACTTCCCCCTACCAAAATACCCTCCTCCCCCTCCCCACACACCCCAAAAACAAAGTGTCTAATGTGCTTGTCCACAATGTCACCGCCTATGCCTTTTCATGGCACAGCCCTTGCCATGGGTGGTTGTGACCGTAAGTCACTAGGAGCAGCGCCTAGGACTTCTCTGGACTGAGCTAGCAGGGGTGTTGGCACTGGAGGGGGGGATCAGATCCCTGAGCCCCCATGCGCTACTGGTTGGCCTGCAGGGAGAGTGCAACAGTTGCCCTCCCGGACTCTGTGTGCGAGGAGTAAGAAGGCTGATTTTGTGCGGCCCAGGGCAGGGCGCAGTGCTGGCTGCTGGCTTGGACGCACTCCTGCATCATCCTGGATTCAATTAGCTACTGCCGTACAATGTCTGCCATTTCTTCATGATGGGCCTCCATGGAATGGATCTGTTTGTCCATTTCCCGTATGCTGGGCATTGGTGGGGATGGAGGGCTGTGGTGGGTTGAGGAACTGAAGGTGGGGGTGGGATGTGGGGTGAGGTCTGATGAGGCATCAGTGGCTTCCCCTCGATCCGTTGCCCCAGCCTTTTCAGAGGTGGTACTGTGATAGGGCGGGTGCTGATGTGTAATGGGCACATAGTATGTGTGCCTTGGCTGTGCCACTGGCTAAGTTGGAGGTGGTGGTGGCTGTTCAGCCTAGGCCACTGGCTGAGTTGGTGGTGGCTTTTCAGTCTGAGTCGCTGGCTGAGTTGGTGGTGGTGGTGGCTGTTCAGCTTAGGCCACTGGCTGAGTTGGTGGTGGCTGTTCAGTCTGAGTCGCTGGCTGAGTTGTTGGTGGTGGTGGCTGTTCAGCCTGGGACGCTGGCTGGGCTGGTGGAGCAGGCGTTGTCAGGGACTGGTGGTGGTGGGCTGTTGGGCAGTCCTGACTGATCTTGCAGTGTCGCTGTCAGTGGATGTGCCTGTTAGCATTAGATGAGGAAGCGGTTTGATACCTGTGTGTCCGTTTGACGCACTTGCATTACACAAATAACACATTGTATGTTCCCTTGCCTGGACATGATGTCCGGGGAGTCAATTGTGCAATGATTCGTGCATGCATACGTGTGTGGTGTGAGTCCATTTTTGTGGTAGTTATGGCACTGTGGCTTGTTGTCTGTGCATTGGGGATGTGGTAATTGACCAGTCATGCCATTGTGCACATGGCCAGTCCTCATGTGCGTGCATGCTTTCGGTGCATGATGCACCTCCACCCCAGGCATCTATGTCTGCACAGTGACCTTTGATGTTCACGTCAGATTTAGTACCTCTTTCCTTGGACACATTTCCCTGATCTGTTGGGTGTGTTCACAATTTGTGTCATAATGAGCATACAGGTGTGGATTGTTGTACTCACCGCCATCTCCTTTGGTCCCTACTCCCACCTCTGCAGATCCAATGCCTTCAATTCCATCGAGATGCATGATGGTACTGCATCTGTCTTACCACGGCATCAGCTTGAGGAGAGAGGCCGCCCGCCTCATGTGGCCATGGATTCCTGGCGGTGTGCTACCAAAAGATTCAGACTAGCAGGCGCAGGTCGTCACAGCTTTTGTGGCAGTCTTTGGGGCTTCGGGGGGCAGGCCCCACTGCAGTGACTTTGCGGGCCACCTCCTCCCATATGGCCGTCTTGCGCCATTGGCTTGTGCAGCGGTTGCCCCTGCCAAACAGAGCTTCTGCATTTGCGACAATGTGATCTGTTAGGGCGGTAAGTTCTGCCTCAGTGAAGCAGGGCTTGCAGAGCCAGACCTCAGACAGCCGTGATGTTGACCCTCCAGACATCTTGCCGGTGTTTCCGTCGATGCATGGCAACAGGAAATGCCCGATTTGAAATCGATTGAGTTTTCCAAAATGGGCACCCCCGAACTTCCAGTTCCTGCAATGACGCTGTTTCCGGTGCCGGTTGTTACCATTATCGGTGTTTCCGTGATGATGAGTGCCGGAACCGCAGTTACTGGCATGTTTTCTCACGGTAGTACCAGCATTTCTCTCTTTTGCTGTTGTTACCGTCACGCTGGTAACAGCGTTTCCGGTATTGCAGGGTGCACGCGCCCACGCATTCGGAATATGCCATTGATTCCGTAGCTGGAAATGATACTTCCGGATTGACGGTATCACCGGCATCCTTCCAGATAACTTGTAATGAGGGTCAATGACTTTAATCAGGTGATCATAGTGCATGTTCTTTCACTGAGTTGCTTTCAGTCTTGAAACTACATTTAAACCTAGATTAGATTGTTTTGGCTGAAATTACTTTGTATTCTGGTAAAGCTAGGTTTCAATACAGGAAATGGAAAACAAAGCTACTGTCATACTCTAACACACTATAACGATTTTCTACAATTGACTGCCTTGACTCCACTCTAGCCCCACCCTCATCGCTCCGCCCACACCCCCGTCCCCCAAGTAAAATATTGTTTTCTCATCTCATGCACTGCTTGGAGCTGAGGCTACATTGCTAACATGAATTGCTGACAAGACACAGTGGAACAGATGATTTTTAAAGGATTCTTTTAAAAAATCAAGCAGTATATAGTTCAGGAAATAATAGCAAAAGCCCAAGACCGCGTTTATGCCTGCATTTAAATTGTAAGAGGCGTCAAAGAGAGCATTTTCGCGTTCCCTCATGCCATGCGTTTGACATATTTCTTGAGCTATGACTCATCCCACTTATGTGAAAAGCCAAGGACGACATTTCGTTTCACCCCATCACCATGACATCCACCTATGATAGCATACGAATCGGAAGGGCGGCCTGAACCCCCAGGCGCTGCATGGAATATTAATGCACCTCATTTCCTCGATCTACACCTCCGTGGAATACTAAGAGGGGTCTTGTTTTCCATAAATGTATTGGACGGCCGCTTTCCCAGAGAGAAAATAACAGGGAGAGCAACAAGCAGATGAGGCCAGGATGGTGGACACAATATAGGGCCTGACTCACAGAGCGTTTTCCAGTGGGATTGCGCCATTATACAACGCTTCTGTGAATCAGGTCCATAATGTGAGTAGTACTGCATGCATGGATGAATCTCCCATGGGCCACTAAGGGGCATGTGAAGTGTATGTGGAGTCCATGTCTGGCAATATTTAGTAATGTTAAAAGCAAGTGGTATGCAGTGGTCGGCGTGTATGAAAAGAAGTCGTGGAACTATGTTCCCTGCTGGGCTGCCCCAGCTCCCCACAAACCCCATCACCACGCCCCCTCCCATGCGTAATCCAAACCCCCAAACGAACACGCCTGCTGTTTAAGGGAATGTTCAGTGCAAGTTTCAACTTCTACAACCAAGCCATTCCTGAACGGTTTCTTTTTAAAATAAAAGTAAACAGTCAGACTTAATTTAAAAAAGTAGGGGCGCACTGCTGTCCACCGCTTCCACCCACTTGTGATATGGCTGCAATGGTCACAACCAGTGGTATTATAAATGGCAAATGGCTTCTATTTTTCAAATACCATCTGATTACAGGTTGGCCTCACATGCGAGAGTTACAGCGTGTTATACAACGTTTTCTATTTTGTACACATTTTTTATGCATCCCAATACCGTAACTATCACATGCAATCCCAACCTGTAATTAGGTGGTATTTGAAAAATATGAGATATTTAAGATACCACTTGATTTTACGGTTACAATCGTACCTGTGATTTGTTTCTTATTATTTAAATTGACTTTCTATGAAAGTGGGGGTTTGAATAATTACACGCTGAACGATGACCCCCAGTTATTTTCGGATTCATGTTTTTGATTATTAATGCACTCGAGGGATCAGGGGGCGTCAGTGATTTAAGGGGAAAGAAAATGGCACTCCTACTGCGTGGACATCCTGTGTACTAGAACGTCCCATTTCTATTCATATTAAATTCGTTTTTCTTCAACAAAAAATAATTACCTAATGAAGCAGAAAGTGATTAGGTACACAACTAAGAGACATGTACATATGCAAACAGTGAAATTGACAGTTCTTTTGATCACAGCACACACGGGGTATCATGGCACTAAGGGCCTGATTCACATAGCTTTTTCCAATGGGATTGCGCCATTTAAAACGTTTCTGTAAATCAGGCCTTAAGCTTTCTTCACCCGCTCTACCTGTCGCCCTTGTGTTGCACTCGATCTCGCTACCCAGTCCTCTTCACGTTCACAAGCATACAGCAACAACCTTCTTTATGCCTTCGCGCCCTAATACCTTCGGGTCTGGTGCGCAATATAAATAATAAAAACAAACAAACAGTATAAAACATGATGGCTCAATGGTGCTCATTTTCCATGTTCATGGAATGTAAAAAACGTGAATAATGTTACTATATCATGTTTGTGCGTTGCGTGATAAATGTCCATTTACAGGCGGACAAATTTAACGGAAATAAGCACCCGGGTGAGGTTGGGGCAGTCAATCTGGTTGCTCAGACCGCGGGCTGAATCCCACGATCCAAGTCTGTGTTACAAACAACCTGATGGCTGCTCCCCTCCTCTGTCATCTTCCTCTCACTCCCCTTCCTTTGGTCACTGTTCTCTCCCCTCCCCACCCTGCACCCCGCTCACCTTATTCTTTTGGCTGTGATTTTGTCAGCGGCTCAACCGCTGCCACTGCACTAGCCTCTCGGGCCGCCATGGAAAACAGGCCCGCTTGGAGCCCCGTCTTCCAGCTCCACGGCAGCCATCTTAGTTAAGTATTTTGTATGAATGTTCATTTATACAAAATACTTTGTTGTTAGACGCCTCACCCCCAGCCCCCCGGTTTCCGGATTGCAAACCCAGGGTGCTAATAGCATTAATACCAGTGCAAGGGCCTTACCAATGAGCCCCGGTGCTGTTACTACACGATTATTGCTTAAATATGTGCATAAACCTTGTTCATGTGACACAGTTAAACCACACAGGTTAAACGTAAAATTTTGCTATTTCAAAATGCACAGGTTTTAGAATGTAGGCACTTAAAATCTGTACACACATTTGTTTGGTGGTGCTAAAGATGCACCATTACATGTATTCTAACACCAAATTTGCTCATAGCAATATCACCTGCTGAGAGCATGCTGAAGTAGTCTGAAGTAGGGAATAGCACAAGAGGCCCATATCACTAAACCAGCCATGCCAGCCCCTGTTACAAGCGACACGCTGAACTAAATAATAATTACGGTTTGGGGTACAGCACATAAAGCTGAGATTCAAAGCAGCCTTACTTTTCCAGACCATGGAAGGGGCAGCTTGCTTGTCACTCTACCTGAGACATCTCCCGGGAATCCTGGTTCGTGCTTTTTTGGGGCAAGCTTCCTATCCCCCAGCAGCCAGCCCAACCCCATCTACCATGCTCTGCAGCCCCCTCTAGGCAGTCCACCATCCTCACCTTCAACTGCCAGCTAGGCAGCCTGTCACTCTGCCGGCATTTCCCCCAGCAACAGCACCAGGCCAGGAGGAGGTGCACAGGAGCCAACCCCTTCTGGTCTGGTGCTGCTACAGTGTGCTGTCCTGCTTAGACCTGTTGAAGTTCCACACGGTCCTCCACTTCTGTACCACAGGCACATTTCAGTACATTGTAGCCAATGCGCATGGCAGCACCCAGCCCTGCTTCTCAAAAATCTTCTCACAGGTGTTAATTGCCAAGATGAGGTGGATATGCCATCACACTGCCTTCCCTAGTAACCGTGTGGCCATAAACCCTATAAAGGCAGAATTGTATACAATAGCGGGTTTCTCAAAAGTGGCACTCACACACATGGTACTTATACCACCCAGTTACCGCAGGGATTGAAAGACCCTTTTCTCGCCTCCCACTCGGCCGTTAGTGCTGCGTCCCACAGAACACAGCTGAGCCCCATGAACAATTTGGTCCAGTTACAATTGGAATGAGGATTCAACAAGGGAACCCTCCCGTCCCCTGCACACTTTAGGATGTTTGGACTAAGTCCACTACTGTTTTCTCATATTAATACAAAAAACATATAAACCAAAGAGTTCAGTTGTGTGTTTTTATAGCAAATGTTTATATCTAAAGTGTCAAATACACAATATTTCAAAAGGAGAAACATTTACAAATTCAAGAAGCAAAGCAGTGCAATAGTAGGTCACAATAAATTTGAAACAATGGTGGAGTCCAATTCATGTGGCGACGCGTTTCGAGGATACTTTCCTCTTCTTCATATGGCCAAAATTGAATTCTTCATACAAAAGGAAAAAAACAAAGGGGAGAACGTTTGTACAAGTTTTTTATACCTTGAGGTAATTCATTAAACTCATGCTGTACATTTCAGTCTCATCTGTGAGCCAGAACAGACTACATTGTCAGAGAAATTGTAATTAATCTAGTGCCACAAGGGCACATTAATTCCCAGTTAAATTCAGGGTGAGGGGAGAAGAGGTTCAGAGAGACGTTTCTAGTCCAGTGCAAGAGAAGTCGTCGTTCAAAAGTGTTTAGAAAGAATGTAGGTAGGTAAAGGAGCCATATAGGACAAGATATAAGAAAGTATAATTACCAGTAAGCAAAGTGTTCGAGGGCATCGGGTGCAGATAGAGATCCTTGGTGGTGAATCAAGCGATGTGTAGATCCTCCACGGGAAATATAGTTTGCTCTAGTCAAGAGGAAGACACAGCTGCAACTAAAATGAGGAGCAAGTGAGTAGAAATCAAACTATGATGAAAGGTAAGTTCAACCCTAGGCACTAGAAGAAATGTAGTACCTGTGGAGTGTACAAGAGGAGTGGCAAGTGCTGGAGAAAATATTCGAATGGCGTGGAAGCCTGATATATTCGGGGTTAATTCACATTAAACACTGTGTAACTTCTGTTCAACGTTCATCAAGAGTCAGCAAAGCACTTTAGAGAATACGACATAAGTGTGAGCTTGAGAGGAATATTAAAACAACATATATTGATACAATGCTATCCACAACTAAAGTGTTAGCTGATGAAAAAAATACCTTGTGGTATACGCTTAGCAGTTATGGTGCGCGAGCTGTCAGGCACAGCGTGCTGGCAATGCGCTTTCTTCAGTGCGCAAACTATGGGTAAACAATGTGTACAACAGCACGTTAGGAATATTCCGAACACCACTAATAATATTAAGATCAACTTCCATCCCCAAGATCGTAGTATTCCCCAAAACCAAGATCCTATTCCCCAGCTCCCTTCTACCGTGGGGAGTTCAGAGCTTAGAACGTGCATTTTCTTTATTGCTTCAAAGATCGTGGGGGAATAGTCATTGACATAAACGCAACATGCTGATCCCACTATTTTGCAAATTCCCCCACGATCAACCAGGATTACATCGAGAGCCATTATATTTTGCAGCGTCATTAACCTGATTCCTCTTTCTTCCAACGTCATGTTAAATAATATATCTGTTGTTGTGTTTATTGTATTCTTTAGGATTCTGGACAGTTGCCTTATATTATAGGAGTTCACTATCTGTCCTAAGAATGTAATTAATGATTTTGCTACATCAGTTGCTATTAAAACACCTTCGTCAGTCCTCTTGACTCTAGTTCTGGATAATCTGGCCATGGCTGCTGTTTCCAAGAGGAATACTCCTGGGAACAGTAGCCCTAGGTAACATGTACCTCCCCAGTTTCTGGGAAACCAAGGGTATGCTTTCTCTCCACATATAATATAAACTGGATCACCTACGTATACTGGTTCTATTTCCCATTTTAGTACCACTGTATTCATACAACCAGTATATGTTCCGACAGAAAAAGAGCCTTTCTTTTTTAGACAAAAAGGGACAGTTCTTGGGCTATAATTCACTGTGTAAAATGGGGAAATCACATCTTTGTTCACTTCTGTTCTTACACGAAACGTCATTACAGATGTTTTTTCTGGCCGGAACAATCTATCTCGTCTATTTTGTCGTGTTATCTTTCGTGTACTTTTCCTCGTGGGCTCTGGGGCTATTACTTGTGCTTTATGAAAAATGGAACAACCCACAGGCTTCATTATTATCTCCTCAAACTCATTCATGTTGGTTCTGTCTAATTGACCCGTATTACTCTCATTCCACTTCCCATAGAACATTGCACCTAAAGATGCACTACATGCAGAACCTAATGGTAATGGCTGCACATACCACCCTATTCCTTTTCCGGCATGCTGTGGTAAATGGGCACATACCCAGCAGTTTGTTTTCTTCAGGACTGCATGTGTCATGCTCATTATCAGAAGTAAGTTGTTATTTCCAAAACCTTCCCTGTGTTTTTCTTCATTGGGGGTAGGGTATAAGTGATCATCTGAACCGGGCTTTCAGTAGTGGATATATTAATTATTGGTAAAAACATTTCTAATGGGTGTATTGTTTCTACCCACCATAATATTAGGGCTGTCGATATTGGTGCTATCACGCTCATAAAGCACATTATTGTCGTAAGTGCCAGCATACAATTTGTTTTACCATGCGTTTTTCTTAAACATATAGGGGCCTCATTACGACCCAGGCGGTAAGTTACCGCCTGGGCCGTGACTTTACCACCATGGCGTAAACTACGTTTACGCCATGGTGGTTGGCGGACTTACCGCCCCATTCCGAGTTTGGCGGGGCGGTAAGTCCCCAATCCCCATTTACCCTTCCCCATTCCCATTTTTGCCCCATAGGGCATAATGGGAGTGGGGAAGGCGTTAATTACGCCACCGTAAATTACGGTGGCGTAATTAACTCCATGGTCCCTTAGCGCCATGGATTTTAACACCTGCTAAAAGCAGGTGTTAAATCCACCATGGCGCTAAGGGACCTCGTACTCAGGCGGTAAGGGTCGGCGCTGTTTACGGCGCCGTAAACCCCTTACCGCCTGAGTTGTAATGAGGCCCATAGTCTTTATAACTGACTCATTCTCAGCGGTTGTAGTGCAGGAGGAGGCTGGAACCGGTCCCGGCATGTTTTTCGTCATCCTTCTTCCTTATCACAGTTCGTTGTGGATATCTTGCTTCGTCGCGCTTGCTCTGGTGTCTATAAGTTCAATGGAATTCTCACAATTCAGTTTTGCCTGTCCTTTTTAGCCTGGATTCGATTATTCGTTTTTAGGCGAGATCACTTGTCCCTTCTTATACTGCTCAGAAGACCTTTGATCAGTTATCGCCTCAGTATCATGTGCGCCCAGCTTGTCCGCTCTGGTTCTGGACACATGTACTGTTATTATCTTACTTGCCATAGTACCATGTGTGCCCAGCTTGTCCATTCTGGTTCCGGACACATGTACTTTTTATGATCGCACCGAGGAGCCGCGAGTCTTGAATTGTCCGATTTGCACAATTCTCACGCTTCTCTCCTCTACACCCCTGGTTCCTTCTCCGTCCATGAGCTGAACCAGAGGTTGACATAAACACCAAAAAAAAAGAATGCGGATCACTTTGCCTTCCGAGGCCGCAGGTTGTATCGCCTTGCTCCTGGTATCGTATGATCCGTGAACAGTGCTGGTGCACTTTCAGATTCAGGCTTGAAGTCAGCCTGTGGCGCTACTGCAGGTGCTGGTGTGCGCCGCGCCAATGATGCAGATCTGTTTTTTGGCGTGCTGGTGGGCGCCAAAGGGGTACACGATTTGGTTTTGCTGGTATCTGCAAGGCAGATTTCACGTCGGTCAGCAGTGATGTCGATTCTGCTGGGCAACGTTGGGGCACTTTTTGTCCTTCCCCCTTTTTGGCAATCGTCTCAGGCTTTGTTTCGAGTTACACTTCTCGTTTTTGCAAATTAGGTGCCTGCTCACTGGCAACAGTTTCTTTAGTTTCTGGGACCGCTGTCTCTTTCCGGTCAGCAGTGTCAGGCAAGACTTTGGAATCTTTTTTGCATGGGTGGCATGGATCCACGACTTCCTTCCATCCACCCGTATAGCCGTCTGCGTCGCCAAAAGTACTTGATGGGGCCCGCGCCACCTGGGTGCTAATGATGACTTTCTTTCAAAGTTTTTTAGCAGCACCCAGTCTCCTGGCTCCAGCGCGTGCCCCGGACCGGTATACCGTACGGGTAATGCCTCGTGCACCTGCTGATGAATCAAACGCAATTTCTGCATTAAAAGGCCACAAAAAGTACTAAGCACAGGATGTTCTATCTCACTGAGTCGTTTTGGCTGAGGTGCGCACCAAACATTTGTCGGCCTCCCCATTACTATCTCGTATGGGGAGAGCCCAGTTTTAGCCTGTACAGACGTACGCATGCATAATAGTGCTATTGGTAATGCATCCACCCAATTCAACTTGCTTCCCGCACAAATCTTGCTAATCTTTGATTTAAGAATCCCGTTGTGCCTCTCCACAAGACCGGCAGAACTCGTATGCCTTGAACTATGGAATCTCTTATCAATCTTAGACCAGCACTTATCTGTAATACCACTGCACCCACAAAATGTGGGCCATTATCGGACCATAAAACACGGGGCAAGCCAAATCTGGAAAAATACTCCTTCAACATTACTTTTGCCGTAGTCATTGCTGTGCAATCCTTTAAAGGATATGCCTCCATCCACTTACTGAATGCACAGATTACCACCAAGACGTATTTCAGGTTTTGGCACCTCTCCATCTCTATGAAATCAAAATGAACTACCTCAAACGGCATGGAGGGCGGCCCAAAACTGCCTGTTGGTGTCACTGTTCCCTTTCCTACATTGTGTTGTAAACACGTGATACAGTTCTGCACCAACCTCTCTGCATTCTTTATTATGTTTACATTCTGCCATACTGTAGAAAGGTGCTGTTTCATTTTCTTTGCACAGATGTGCGTAGGGCTGTGGGCCATTGTGACCATTGCAGTCACATATGAATTTGGCAACATCCAGTTTGTAGTTCCCTTGTCCACCCAACAACCCTCCAAATTCAACTCAGCAGATCCCTCTGCCCATACCTGTATTTCATCGGCCGTAGCCTCGGCCTGCATTTCTAAGACAGTCGCAACTCCATCTTCTATCATACAGGGTACTTCCTCTGTCTGAACCGTCATCATCTTGGTATTCAAATCAGTGGCAGTTTGTTTCGCAATTCTGTCTGCAAACACGTTTCCCTCTCCTATTTTGCATGTTACTTTTCTATGTGCCTCGCATTTCACTATTGCTAGGAGCTTTGGAAACGTGAGTGCAGACAGCAATCGTACAATCAAAGGGCCATGTTGAATTCTGGCACCATGTGATGTCAGAAACCCTCTCTCAGCCCAGAGTCGACCAAAGTTATGAACCACTCCAAACGCATACTGACTATCAGTATATATATTCACATTCAAATTTTCAGAAATCTCGCAGGCTCTAGTTACTGCTATTATTTCCGCAGCTTGTCCTGAATTGTAAGGGATTCTTTTACTTTCTACAACACTCTCTAGGGTAGTGATAGGGTATGCGGCAGTTGCCGGGCCATCTAGTAATTTAAAACATGAGCCATCACAAAATAACTCTCCATCCGGCTCTTTCTGTGGAATATCACTTAAATCAACTCTCCCCTTGGTTTCTACCTCAGTGACCATTAAGTAATCGTGGCGGGGTGATTCATTCTTCCCAATTTCTTTTATGGTTAGTGGCATTAATTCTGCAGGATTCAAAGCGCTACACCTCATAATTTGGATATGGGGCGCGAACAAGATAATCTCATATCTTGTCAATCTAGCAGAGGTGAGGTGCTGCGTCTGTGTCCTATTTAATAGAATGTCTATGGCATGTGGCACCATCAAAATTAAAGTGTGCCCCAATAACATCCCTTCCGTTTGTTTCACTGACGCAGCAGCCGCCGCGACAGATCGCAAGGTAGTGCGCGCTACAGGGTCCAGCGCAGAAGAAAAATAGCCGCACGGCCTATTTCTTCCACCTTGTTCCTGTGTCAAAACCACCAATGCACATCCTTCACTTTCACACACAAATAGTCTAAAAATGTTCTTATAGTTCGGCGTACCCAAAACTGGAGCCGAGCATAATGCAGTTTTCAATCCATCAAATGCTTTCTGACATTCCTCATCCCACTGCAAAGGCATAACCGCATCTTTTCTAGTCAAATTCACTAATGGTTTCACAATTAACGCAAAATTACCAATCCATTGTCGGCAATATGAAGCCATGCCTATTATGGCTCTGACTCCTTTTTGTGTCTTTCGAATAGGCATACAAGAAATACTTTCTATGCGTTCTGGCGTTAGTCTTCTCCCTCCTTTCGAAAGTAGGTAGCCCAAATAAGCTACCTCCTTTCGATTATACTGAAATTTCTTCAAACTAGCTTTACGGCCATGTGCCGCTAGGTGTGACAGTAGTAATTGAGTGCTTTCTTTACAAATCTCCTCTCTGTCTGCAGCTAGCAATAAATTGTCTATGTATTGCAAAAGTACACAACCCACGGGTAATTCCAGCATGTCTAGCTGTTCTTTTAATGCTCTACTGTAAATACTTGGGACTTTCCGTATAACCTTGCGGAATCCGCATAAATGTAAATGATCGTCCTCCTAATGTGAACGCGAACAAATATCTACTGTGCTTGTCCACTGGAATACTAAAGAATGCGTTTTTCAAATCTATTACACTAAAGTATTCTGCTGAAACAGGTATCATTGTCAATATTGTAGTGACTTCTGGCACTAGAGGAAATTGCGGAATTACTACCTTATTCAATGCGCGTAGATCAATTATGAAACGGTATGGTACCTCATTACCTCCTTTTTTATAAACCGGAAAAATCGGGCTGTTGCATGTACTACCTGTGATTTCCTCTATTACCCCTAATTTCACCAAATCGGTAACAATACTCTTCAATCCTTTCTCACCTTCAACCGAAATTTTGTATTGGGGTATTCGCGGTAGGGTAACACCTTCTTTTAAAATAATCTTTACTGGCTCTATCTTTAAACATCCCACATCGTTATCATGCATTGCCCATATACAGGTTGGTACTTCACTTAGTTCCCCTGGTAACGCTTCGGACATGAATTCTGACACAGAGGCATCGTGTGGCCATATCGTTAGAAACACTCCGTCTGCCGTGCAATGTATAACAGAACCTAGTTTTCTCAACAAATTTAATCCCAACAAATTTTCTCCACAATTGTCTGTTAGAAGGAAAGGACAATGTTCGGTAAATGGTCCTATGGTAACTGGGGCCGGTTTGGACACTGGGTTTATGACTGGTGTACCTGCGAACCCTACGGAAATATTCTTTTGCCCTGGCAGTGGTATATTCGGAACCAAGTGATGGTCTATTGAACACTTCTGTGCTCCTGTATCTACAAGAAAGCGGTGCTCCTCATTCCCGACTCTCATTTCTACGTAGGGTCCTCTCTGATTCACGGGAATAGACACTGGTTCCGACCTCTGTCCTGGGCTGTCCTATTGGGGAAATAACACATCGTCCGATGTGTAATCATTACTATTACTGTAATACGTGTTTGGCTGTGTATCGAAAACATTTCCACTCTTCCCTCTATTTCCCCCACTCTGATTTCCATATTGTTGATTTTGCTGTCCCTGACTCTGGTTTGGGGCATTTTGGTTTTGGCCTTGGTTTTGATTACCTCCGTTATTATGATGCTGTTGCATACTATTCTTATTTGGTCCATTCGTCCATTCGCTCCTGGGTGTCCTCTATGCTGTCTCCTCTGACCAGACCCATTTCTATTCTGTAGATGCGGGCATTGCGCTCGCCAATGTCCTTCCTCTTTACAATATGCACACTGATTCGGCCCCACTGTTCCCCCATGCATATTTGAACTACTCCTTCCTTGTGCGTTCCCTCGCCCTCTATTATGTCCTACTACTTGCTGCATTAATACTCGTGTCTTTAGATTTACCCTATCCCTCTCTTCTTTTTCTTTTCCTGCAGTCACTCTGCGCTCATAATATTGGGCCATATGCAGTACTTCGCCCAATTTTTTGCATGCCATGCACTCTCTGATGTCATTATGAGATCCTCAATTGGAAGTTTTAACCCCCTCGCATATTTGTCAACAAATAACCTCTTTCCTGCTTCTGAATCCACATCCTGCCCGCTGAAGTCTGTGAATACTTCTTCAAATCTATTAAAATAATCTGTAGCCAACTCATCTTTGCCTTGTACACATGCAGTCAATTTGTCCCATTGGATTCTTTTCTCTGGGACAATTGTTTTTAACTTCTGTACTATAGGTGCTGGTTATGCCACCAGGTTCGGTCCTGGCCGTTGTGTCATCTACCTTCCTTATTTGTTTCCATATGTCTGCTGGCAGGATCACCGGGAATATTAGATCTATATCACCCATGGTAAGCACGGATGACTGTAGGCAGGACTCTACTTCCTTGTAAAACCCTGCAGGATTCTTTCTTATATCCGGAATCGTCTGCTTTATGTTGTTCACCTCTTGTCTGGAAAAGGGGACATGCACATATCGGGCAGTGCAATGGGCTGGTGTTACCTGCGCCTCTACATTGCCCGCTGCGGGAACCTCCACTTTGGACACAAAGGTAGGTGGGACCTCTCTCATAGGAAATGCCCCACTTACCGTCCCTCCCCCTTCTCTTAGATGTAACAATATTCCCAGATCCAATGATAGGGCTGTTTCTCCTGTCCCTCGTTCTAATGTTCTTCTATATACTGCCATTATTTCAGGCGGGCTGGCCTTATCTTTATCTAATAAATGTTCAACCATCGATTGTAGTGCTTTTCTTTTCATAGGCATGGAATATTCATCAAATATCTCGTGTATCTCCATTGTGGGAATACTAGGATCTGACATCCATCTAGACGCTTTTCGCATACATACTTTTAACTTGTCGCCCCTTTGTACTGATGACATCGAATGTCGTCCCTGTATATATGGCTCTACAGTTTCCTTTCTATTTCTCCCAATATCTTTACTCCTTTACCCGGGTGCAGTAAACATTTCGGCATAGTCATTATCTAATTCATCTTTAAGCTCAAAAAGTCTATACACATGTTCTCTCACTTCTTCATCCCTCTCCCTACAGCGTGCTAATGCATTCAAATCTAACAATCGCTGCGGTGGTAATTAGCTGTTTCCATCTCTCCACCAAATATTCACCCATGCATTCCAACACTACCTGTCTTTCGTTACTTCTACGAAAGTCATATATCAAAGCCAATGTTGCCGTCCCATCATTCCGTCTATATATATCTCTGCCTGTTGCTGCAATTCCACCTTCCTTTCTTTGCTGATTGTGCTGCGGGTTACCCTCGTGCACTCCCGTTGGTCAGTCCTGCCTCTTGCCCCCGTGGTTTCAACTTCAACCCCGAGAGGAACGGATGGTACCGAGTCTGTGTCTAAGGCGGGAGGTGCGGATGGGACAATGGGAACAGCGAGTGTCTGTTGTGGGCCTGGTTGGCTAGTAGGAAGTGTTACGTGCGCGGTCTGTGGCTGTGGGAGGGCTTGAGCTACCGGAGGGCGAGCTTGGGCTACGGGCGGGGTCTGGGCAATAGCTACTGACGTATCTGGTCTTACTTCTGATCTTGGGCTTTGTTTTGTATGGGTCTATATATTTTCTATCAATTCATCTGCCATGTGTAATTCTCGCTGTGGGTATATCTTTTCTATTTTCAACTGGTCACGCCTGCCTGCCCTTCTTAGACTCTTAGTCCACTCCTCCTCTTCTTCTTCTTCCGCTACCTCACCTTTTGATTTATGCCTGTGCACATGCTTTGTTCTGCTTTTAAATCGGAGCATTGCTTCCTTTCTCCAGTCTTTAATAGTCTCAAATGCTGCAGGACGCGCTTTCTTTCTTATCAACACCCTTTCCAAGCTATCTATCCTCGCCATCTCAAAACTACCATTAATCGGCCACTGATGGTCTTGTTGCTTTCTGGTTTGCCTATGCCAAGTCTCACAGAATATTATCGCACCCACTCCATACTTCACATACATCTCATACGCCGGCGTTCCCCCAGGTGGTACAATTTGGCCATTTTCCAAAGATTGTCTATCACAGCAGAAAAACCCCGGTATGGTGGACAATACCCCAGGCATGTTTCAACCTTCCCCCTGGTTAATCAACCTTACCTAGGACGTTTGATTTTGCAAAGTCAACTGTCAACCAATATCAGGATGCTTTCAATCGGGGAATGACTCACCTGATAAATCAAGTTGTCTGTATACTGACGCACCAAAGGACGTCGTGTCTGCGTTTCTTGGCTTCCGCCTCGTTTCGGGACCCTCGCCTCCTTGTTCTCTAGCCAGGCACGTCGATCAGGGATCAGATGTGTGCAGATCTGCAAAGGAGTCTCTCATCGCTTCTACAGGGCACCCCGAACACCTCTTGATCCCGGCTCGATCGTCCCGTCTCTGCCTTTCTCAATTACAACGTTACGCGAAGGAACAAGTGGGGGAGGGTCTCTATTCGGGCGCCCTCTTGAAAGGGGCCCCTAGGGGACCCTGACATCTATGGAAACAAGGCAGGTCACCACACAAGCTAGAGACGCCAGACACAAGGTTGTATTCCCAAAGCTAGGGTTTTATTGCAAAGCAAAAGTCTCAGTTGGCCAACTGGGTCTCACGCCCCGCGATGTGTATCTCTAGACCTCGAGGGACGCAAGAGAGTGAATTACGTACATCAGTTACATATATACAAAATGCATATCAAACAATCAGCTATGACATGTTTAACACCCCCCCTTTATTGGGTTTCTTTGAACTTGGTGTGATGATGGACATCTCCGACCACTATGACACCTTTAAACATCTATTCTAGTAACAATTTGCAATTTGGGAGTGCGTAGGCATCTTTCGGTTACAGAATAGAACACATAGCTTCTGTTCTTGGAAGGAAAAAGTTCCTCAAGGAAAAAATAAGTAAAATAATAAAAATTAAACTAGGAAAGGGCAACTCAAAATAACCATGGACTGGGGGTGGGGGGCCACCAAGGAGGGGGGAGGGACAGGGTAAATGTCAACTTTCACATGGGTGGATGTAAAAAAATGAAAAAAACAAAAAACCCTCCATGGGCTTATGGACCGCACGGCTATGGTGGACCGGGAGGCCTGTCTCTGCTGGCACCACCATCCTGGGTTGAATGAGAAGGTGGTAGTGGTGCTTGAGGCTGACCATGCAGTGCCCTGGCCTGGTCCTCAGTGGCAGCGGCCATGCGTGACACTGATGAATGCACCAGCACACTGAGGGCTTGGAGGTCACCATGCACAACCTCACGGTATGCACAGAGTTCCTCCAAGATAGTCTGCCTCAATGTTAACATCTCCTGTTGGAACAGTCTCCTGGTGGCTGCCTCTTCCTCATGGATTGCAGCTCTGTGGTCGAACAACTCTTGCCTAAGGACTTCCCTGTGTGCCAGGGATGCTTGCAGAGACCTCAGATCTGCCTGTCGGCTCCAGATGTTGGCCTCCATGCGCAGCCTGTGGGAGCAGCATGTGGACCTCATGACCTGCAGCTGTTGCTCCACCTGTGCTGCTGCTAGGATCATGGAACTGGCCACCCTATCCATGCCCTCAGCCAAACTCTCATAGGAAGCACCTGTCGGTGTGCGGAACACAACATCTGCTGCTCCCACTCGGTCTGCCCAGGCTGCACATGTCCCCCACGTGTGTGGGGCCCACACCTGCCTGACCCAAGGGACCAGGGCCCTTGCTGTGATGCTACTGTCTGTGTGCAGGACTCCAACCTTCCCTTAGACATCTGCCCCAGGACCAGAAACCAAAGCATGAGAGCGTGGCCTTGCATTCGTAACCACTTCAGATGGCCCTGATACCACTACCCGGCCTTGTGAAGGCACCGGACTCCCTGCAGATTCACAAGCCCCAACTGCTCCACAAATTGGTGCACTCACATCCGCCAGCATTGAGGGCTGCACATCCGATTCAGCATCAGAGCTACTGGAGCCGGAGGAGTCAAAATTGTATGCAGCAAGGCCCAGGATGGTCTGTAGCACCAGTGTATTCTCATGGCCTGCCACGCCACATCCTCCACTGGTGGTCTGAACCACCACAGACTCTTCATCCTCCTCCTCCTCTGCATCTGGTGCCTCCTCACCTGCACATGGACAGAAAAAGTGTCTACAGTAAACAGGTGTATCACATTGCAGTCATGCAACAAAATGCAGGGCATGTCACCATGAGAGAAACAGCATCCACACACTTATCTGATCATGGCATAAGCAGAATGGCAACATCATTCCCTGCTCAGGACCATGCTGCCAGTGGACAAATTGCCAACATACAGGGTCATTAGCAAGCACACTATGGCACAGCGAACTGTTGACTAATACCAATGAAATGGGCATGGTCATGTGGTTCAGTGATGTGCATTTACATGACATGTCAACAGTCAGACACACATATTCACATCCAAGTCTGCATCCATCACATGCCACACCAGTGTTGACCTTGCACAGGGACTGTACACAATGGGAACATGCCGTAAGTGTGGAAAAAAGGTAACAGTCCCAGTTGATGCATGACTGTAAGAGTTACACCTAGACAAGGTCTGTGAAGTGGAGAGAGTAAGTAAATGTACTTGGAAATAAGCACAAGGTACAGTGACCCACGGAAGGGACTGGGCTGTGGACCCATGGAGTGTGTGCTGAGTGTGGGAGGGTAACAGGGATCAGGCCTCAAAACGATTTGACTCAGGAGCCATTGCCATAGTGGCTGCGGGGATGTGCACAGTCTAGACATATGCACACTCACTCAGGGCATGCCGGAACACATGTTGGTTGTAATCTTGGATGTTCTATGTAGCATGGAAGCACCCATGTACATGTGTGAATAGAGAACCTATACCCTGCAGTGCATGAAGTGTAACTTGTTTTTCAGACACAAACACATGTCTAGCAGAGCAGAGTCACTGTAATCAAGGATTCAACTAACAAGAGGGCAAGTTGTGGTATCATGTTGCAGATGTTGGGTGGGTATGCTAGTGGGGGATGAGTACTGCAACACGGCCATGTTCAACTGATGTACAACACATGGGTTGCATCTACTTTTGAGTACACTGGACAGGGGTCAGTAAACCACGACATGGTTCACACAGGGCAGTCATTCAAATGCAGCCAGATGCGCACCACAATCATACATATTGGTGATGCTTCACTACACATACTCGGGATGCACAATCTTGGTCACTGACTGGACGTGCCCTCGTAATTTGGCAGGCCTCCCATGCCTTGCTGCTCCATTAGAATCAATTGGCTCATAGTCTCTTCATGCTGGGTGAGCTCGATCTCCTCTGGTGACCCCCCTCCAGTTGCCATAGCAGAGGCGAGGTTGGCACCCAGCTTGGACTTGGTGCGATGGGTGAGGTCATTCCAGCGTTTCACTACCTTTGCAGCAGTGCGCTTCTCAAATCCTAAGGCATTGATCTCATCCATGACATGCTGCCAATGCACCATATGATGAGCAGGCGGGTGTGTGCTCTCCAGGTGCAGGCATGTGTAACGGTGGTGCTCGGTCACCTAGTCCATGAGGATCGGGAGTTCATCATCATGGAAGTTCCTCTTCCTCAACATGCCACTGTCCTGTGCCGTGCCATGGGGTTGAGCCTGTTCCTTCTTTGCAGGCTTTGCCTTCTTGCCACGTGGTGTTGGTGTTCACCCTGTGTGGCTGGGACCACTGTGGGCTCCAGATGCCAGACCACTAGTGGCCTGCAGCATGGCATTACACCCTGGGACTGGGACAGCTGCTTCAGCTGCACGTCACTTACCCTCTGGGGCTGGGACAGCTGCCTCTGCAGGAGGTCCCGGACCCCTGCCACCTCTGCCCCCTTTCCCTCTTGGGGCCTTTCCACTCATGTTCCAGGTGTAAGTGAACAATGGATGGCACACCAAGCAATTTTCCTGGGCAATTACAGTGAGGGTGACAGTGTACATGATGGAAGACATACTTCTGTGGTCCACCAAGGCTCAAAAGTACCCCAGGTGACAAAAATACAGGATGCGTAATGCACAGGCACCCCAAAAAATGAACAAATGTGTACGTGAGACCAGGATAGCTTCCGTAAAAAGAAAAAGCGTTACGCGATACGCAATGGCACCCAGCAACACAAAATGCATACGCGAACCCCGGAAAGTTACACTAAAGGTAAGAATAGAGGTACGAGATACACAGGGGCACCCAAAGTAGGACAAATGCATACGTGACTCACCGTTAGCCTCGGAAAATACAAAAGTTGACACGCGTATGCACAGAGGCAAATCCTCCACCAAAATAAGAAGTCAGTACGGTCCCTGAAGTGAATGGATTGCGTGGCACCACAAAATTCGCAGTACTCCACTCGTTCATCTCCTCCCCTTTGCACGCACAGTCAGAGTTGTTTCTACGTGTACTTATGTATCCCCGATTCTGGTATGCTCAACGTCAGTGTGCAGCGTGTGTCACGTAAGTTACATGCCAAGGGCCTTTCCTTGGATTTCACGTGTCCACGCTAATTTATTTTGCGCAAAGTCCCATCACTCTGTTTCCAGCTGCCATCCGAATAATACACGGAAGACCCACGCTCCTACCTCTGTGCCTTTTTACCTGCCTCGTACTACCCTGTAATGCTGCCTACTTAGCCTTTTGCTGCTGACTGTCCAGTGGGTGTGCCTGCTGCCCACTTGCACTGTGTTTGGAGTGCCTGCTGTCCAGCCATTGCCAGTGCTCCTGTCTTTGGCCTTGTGACCACCTCAGCTGCTTCATCGGACTCCTACCATGCCATACAACCACCAACGCTCCACAGCCTAGCTCCAGGACCAACTTGCCCACTCACACCTGCCTCGGGGCCTGCCATATCTGCCCCATCATCTTCAGACCAGAGCGGCAACCCCATGACAGTGAGGCAGAGGGCTGTGAACTTCACCGCCAGGGAAGTTGACATCCTTGTGGAGAAGGTACTGGAGCATTATGATGCCCTCTTCAACCCAGTGATGCAACGCGGCAAGGAAAGACATCAGCAGAATTGGGACAGGATAGCAGATGTCATCAGCACAGAGGGGGTGGCATCCTGCACCTTCAAGACCGTGCACAAGTGCTGGGAGGATCTGAAATCCAGGACCCCCAACAAGGTCCTGCGCAACATTCATGCTGGTGCCACCGCAGAGGTTCACAGTTCGTGCAGGTGCCGGATGTCTAATACCAACATGCGGGTCCTGGAGAAGTTTTACCCGGCACTGCACACCCAGGTCTGCGAGTTACGTGAACGTCTGGAGTCGACTGGTGAGTATCCAGTTTGGGTATGTTTGACCGAAGTCAAACTGACCGTGGCAAACGGACCATAAAGCAATTCAGATGGTGCCTTTTTTGTCCCCACCTCCAATTTTAAGGAAGCGAGGGACACCCCTGCACCCCCAATATTGCTAAATGCCAAACCTGAATATCAGGGTACTCCCCTGCAACCCCCACTCTTCAGGGATGGCATGTAGCAATATATGCGGTCAAATTGGCCAGAAGGGCAAATAACCCATATAATATTCAGTCAAATTGGTCATTCTGTCAATTTGCCACGGTCAGATAGGCTAACACCGAGTATCCATGTAGTGCAATGCCGTACGGCGCATGTGCATGTTGCTGCATGGTGGCAGTGAGCCCCTTAGGCTTGCAGCAAGTATGCATCTGAGACGGATGTCTGCGTGCATGCCCCAGACATTGCTCTACATGTGTGCATTCAGACGATATGTATTTTGAATGAGAGATCACTTGCATTGTGTGTTGTAGTGCTGCCTTTCAGACCGTGCACATGTTTTGTTTCTTGTGTCTGAGAAGTGCCAGTGTGACAAGTGCGACACTTAAGGTAGTGTGCATGCATGATGTTCATGTGTATGTGCCAAAGATGTGAATGTGTGACTGGCCATCACTTATGCCTGGATGCAACATTTGCATTTGGACATGTGACATAGTCATGTAGAGGGATTACAGTTCACAGGACTCTGATGTGATTGGTCATCACACTGCTTGGGAGCTCTCAGTTGATGTGTGTGCATGACATGTGTATGTACTTGTTGCTGTGGCATGCTGACATGTGCAAATGATGCATGTGTGTTGAGCATACACAATAGATTGGTTGTGACAGTGGCAAGTACCCTGATGTGAATGTCTGGAGTGATGGGCAGGCATGCATCTGCATGGATGTGGATTGCATGTGTATGTGTGTGGGTGTGGAGGCTGATGGTTGTTCCCTTCACTAGTCATTTTCATGTGTATGTTGGTATTGCCATGCCCGAATTGGAGCAGTACACTGATGTTTCTGTTCTGTGTCTGCTTTTCCACAGTTGCATCTGATGAAGAGGGCGGAACCAGTGCTGTGGAGCATGGCACCCGGGATGCTTCCCCCAGGCAGAGGCACAGGGCCCAGCCACACCCCTATGAAAGCACATCTTTGGGGAGCGATGTGGCTGTGGCAGCGCTGGTAACATCAGGCATGGCTGCTGGGGTTAGGTTCAAGAAGGTGAAGGTGGGAGTGGACTCCTCAGCAGCAGTGGGGACAGGTGATGCCACACAGGGGCCATCCATGGCAGAAGACGCCCCAGAGTCATCCAGGTTGGCGGAGGGGGGAGGAGGTGGCCGTTGCAGCCCAGCCCATGGGGTCAGGTGGGGGTGGTGAGGTGGGCCTGCCTACTGCAGTCCTGTCCCAGAGGCTTGAGGCTGTGCAGGCCACCCTGGAGTTGCCTGTGCAAAATGGAGTCCCTGGGCCATCGGATGCAGCTGTATGAGCCTGCTGAGATGCCTCCACCCAGTCCCACCACCCAGTGTCAGCTGATATGTCCACCCTGACAGACACCATCTTGTGTTGCCATCCGGGACTATGTGCTACCCCTAAAGGCCGGGGTGGTGCGGCTTACAGCTGATATTTGTGAAGATCGGCAGACGATAGGTAGTCTGCTTGCACATCATCACAGTGAGGTATGCCACCTCATCACCTGGCTTGCAACATGCCTGTTCCTTGTGTTCCATGGACTGTTCACAGATGCACCCCCCTCCTTGTCTTCCTCCTCTGTGCATCGGTCACCCCCCAGGGTGCCTTCCGGCCCAAATACCACCAGGGCCCCCTGTGCACCAGTCCCACCCACATTGCCCAGTCTGGTGGAGCCAGCATCCCTGCCCGAATTGGGAGTCCAAGGTCAATCAGCTGAGGTGGTCACTGTGCCTACCCAGGTACCGACAGGCTCACTGGCAATGGAGGGACAGCAGGCACCCAGAAGCAGTGCACAGGCCGTACGCCCCTGGGTAGCATCATCAGCTCGGAGAGCATACACACATAGCAGGCAAGCAGTGGCACTGAGGCAGCAGGTGGCAACAAGGAGGAGACAGCATTTCTCATAGCAGAACATCCAAAGGGGGCGGTTGCGCGGTGTGAGGTCCACGTGGACCTGAGGGACAGGATGTCTTCCGTGTTCTGGAGTTATGGGCAGCAGATCAGAGCAGAGAGGCAGCAGGCTCGGGAAGCGAGGATTGTGTTGGCCAGGACTGGGATTACACTACGTTGGGTGAGGAGGTGGGCTGCCATCCTTTAGGCCACTTGCAGGGAGGCTGAGGTGATAGAGACACAGATGCTGGAGATGCTGCAAGCCCTCCAGGCAAGAACAGAGGTCTGCATGAGTGAGGACGTGGCACTGGACTCAGCCCTGGAGGAAAGGCTAAGTGAGATTGGCAAGGAGGAGTTGGACTAGCCCACTGCCTGTGTACATACTTCTTTAGGTGTAGGTTTCCTTTCTTTCTTTATTATTTTTCCCAAGACTTTCCAGACATTCCTTCCCCGTTTTCTTTATGGTATATAGTTGTTTAGGCATAAGTTAATGATTTTTGTACATATTCAGCATGTGCTATTTTTAGGTCCATTTGAAGTTTATTTTTGTACATATTTCTTTAATATACATTGTTATGTTTGTTACATTCCACGCTTCGTGCAGTTCATTTGTGTGTCGGCCTCTTTACTAGCTAGTTCTATTTTCAGCGAGTGCATCTCTCCATTGCAAGTCATGTGTCTTGTGGCGTGCAGGCTTGTGTACTGTTGTTGCTTGTGTATTTTTAGGTTAGCATTTACCTGTGCTGCATTACTGTGTTTTTGCCATTAGTGTAGTTGGGGTGGAGGGAGGTGAGCTCACTGTGGGAGTGTTCCAAGGTCACGTTCATGGCACATTAGTTTGCCACATTTGTTTGCCATTGCTGTGTAAAACACATGCTGTGCAGACACCTTCACCAGCATGTGCAGTCACACAATACCTTCTCTCATGTGCTGCTCAAACTCTACCATTGGAATGCAGTAGCGGGCCATATTTGCTCTTCCAGAGTGGCTGCACAATTCCCCTCTGTCATGCTCTCTCTTACTGCCCTACCATCGCCCATGCATGGCCCTGTCATGTGATTGTTCCCTGACAGGTGTTTTGCCACCCAGCTCACTCATGCTCAGGCTGTGACCCGTGTGGCCATTGTTTGTGGATCTTGCAACAGTATTTGGTATGTTTGATTCTGTCATGAGCACACATTCTGTCACTGTGCTTTGATGCCTTGGCAATGTGCCATGTGCAGCATGCACATGTTTTTGCATTCACCTGTCATATGTGTATGATGGGGGATGATTAAGGCCTGGAAGGGTGTGTGAGCAGATGCTCCACTCATGGATGGACCTCAGGTGATTCCAGTTGGTCGGATTTGCAGACTACATGGTTGGTGTTTCAATTCATGATGCTGTCAGACCACAGAGGTTCAGGTGAGCAGCAGACATGCATTGCACTGGTAATGTGTCAGACTGTCAGGGTTCTGCCTGGGGGGGTGTTACAGGTGAGGGTGGATGGGGGTGGTGTCCAGTCTGGAGGGGGCAGCCTGTGGGGGGTGTCCGGGTGTCACAGGTGTGGGGGCTGGGGCGTGGTGTCCGGTCTGGAGGGGGCTGCCTGTGGGTGGTGTCACAGGTGAGGTGGCCTGGGGGTGGTGTCTAGTCTGGAGGGGGTGCCTGTGAGGGGTGTCACAGGTGAGGGGGATTGGGGGGGGATGTCCAGTCTGGAGGGGGTTGCCTGTGGGGGGTGTCCAGTCTGTAGGGGACTGCCTGTGGGTGAGGGGGCTGGGAGTGGTGTCCACTCTGGAGGGGACTGCCTGTGGGGGGTGTCCAGTCTGGAGGGGGCTGCCTGTGGGTGGTGTAACAGGTCAGGGGGTTTTGGGGGTGGTGTCCAGTCTGGAGGGGGCTGCCTGTGGGTGGTGTCCATTCTGGAAGTCTAAAGGATGCTGCCTGTGGGGGGTGTCCAGTATGGTGGTGGCTGCCTGTGAGGGGTGTCCAGTCTGGCAGGTGCTGCCTGTGGGTGGTGTCCAGTCTGGAAGGGGCTGACTGTGGGGGGTGTCCAGTCTAGAGGGGGCTGCCTGTGGGTGGTATCCCAGGGGTGGGGGACTGGGGGACTGGGGTGTAGTGTCTAGTCTGGAGGGGGCTGCCTGTGGGTGGTATCACAGGTGAGGGGGCTGGAGGTGGTGTCCAGTCTGGAGAAGGCTGCCTGTGGGGGGTATCCGGTCTGGAGGAGGCTGCCTGTGGGTGGTGTCACAGGTGAGGGGCTCTGGGGGTGGTGTCCAGTCTGGAGGGAGCTGCCTGTGGAGTATGTCCAGTCTGGAGGGGGCTGCCTGTGGGAGGTCTCCAGTCTGGAGGGGGCTGCCTGTCGGTGGTGCCACAGGTGAGGGGGGCTAGGGGGTGGTGTCCTGTCTGGAGGGGGCTGCCCAGTCTGAAGGGGGCTGCCTGTGGGTAGTGTTACAGTTGAGGGGGACTGGGGGTGGTGTCCAGTCTGGAGGGGCTGCCTGTGGGTGGCGTCACGGGTGAGGGGGTTTGGGGGTGGTCCTGTCCAGAGGGGGTTGCTTGAGGGGCGTGTCCAGTCTGGAGGGGGCTCCCGGTGGGGGGTGTCCAGTCTGGAGGGGGCTGCCTATGGGTGGTGTCACAGGTGAGGGGGTTTAGGAGTGGTGTCTAGTCTGGAGGGGGCTGCTTGTGGGTGGTGTCCAGTCTGGTGGGGGCTGCCTGTGGGGGTGTCCAGTCTGGAGAGGACTGCCTGTGGTGGGTGTCCATTCTGGAGGGGGCTGCCTTTGGGTGGTGTCACAGGTGTGGGGGGCTGGGGAATGGTGTCCAATCTTGAGGGGGCTGCCTGGGATCTGGAGGGGGGCTTATTGCTGGGGTGCAGCCTGGGCTTACAAGGGAGGGCACTGGTTTTCTCTGCAGTGTGGCCTGGGCTTGTGAGGTAGGGCACACGTTTTCTTTGAGGTGCGGCATGGGATTGCGAGGTGAGTTGTGTGATTTCACTGGGTTGCGGCCTGAGCTTACGAGGGAGGGCGTGCATTTTCTGTGGGATGCGGCCTGGGATTGCGAGGTGAGGTGCACGATTTTGCGGGGGCATGGGCTGGGCTTGCGAGGGGAGGCGCACAATTTTGACTGGGCTACTGTATGCTGGGCTAGGGGTGGCGTGGAGGCTTGCGCCGTGTTGGTCCTTTGGCTTGCTTTTTGTTGTGCGTGGGAGCGTGTTCTGGGCGATCCTCGCGCAGCTTGTTGTGATTTGCACGACAGCAAGTAATGCATCTTGAAATCCATCAATACACGTGCCATGACATTTTTTTCTGGCGCCACAGCTAGTGCAAGGTCCTTCTCGTCGTGTGGCCCTTGCGCCATTTCTGCACCAGATTCCATGAATCGGGCCATTAGTCTGCGTTCCCCACACTGTACACACAACTGAGAGCCTGCACAATGACGTGGTGGGGCACGCGCTGCACCAATGATCTGGGCAATTCCAATAAATAACACCACATCTGTGTCAACGTGTCATTTTTTAGTAGAATAGTCAGTCCTGGTTGTATTCCTTGTATTCTGGGACTTTCTGTACCCCTTAGCCGTTTGAACGGAATTATCGCGGGTCACAGAATGCAAGAAAAAACACAGGACTGGACGGCCCACTGAAGCATGGCAGAAGGGACCCGAGAGCCAGGCATGGGGCACTCTTGACAAACTACCAATCATGTCGTCTTGAAGCCCTGTTGTGCATGCCCCTCATTGGCTATCATTGCGCCCCAAACTACGAGTATGCATGTTTTTGTGGGCTTCAGATGAACGGTTGGTCCGCCTCCGTGAGACATGCATGAGTCTCCACTATCCTTCATGCACAGCAGAAAAGCATATCGCTAAGAGCCGAACATTCACACTGGACCTTGCAAATCAAATAAACCAAATAAATGTGCACATTCAGGTTTCAAGGTCACAATCACTGAAATGCATATCACATAAAAATGTCTGCATAAGGAGGCTTCAGCCATAACACTCTTTCACGTACAGGAAGGTTTTATTTTATTTCTATTTTTATGACAATTACATCCCTCTTCCCTCCTCCACAAGCGTCTCTTGGCTCATCGCACCTCTATAGTGAACCCTGCTACAGTGATAGACATACCTGGACTTGCAATCCCATTAAATGGGCATTTGTTATTCTAAAGAACTGCTTCTAGTGTCTTTACAAGAGCGGTGGTGCACCAAACGGAGCAGCACTGCCTCCTTCTAGGTAGCCATGTGTTGCATGTTGCCAAACATTGCCATCAGACTCAGTGTGCCCATGCCCAAGAGGCCAGTGATGACGAGAACTCGGTTGATGGTGGCCATGGCGAGCAGGCATCAGGGCCTTGGCAGCAAGCAATCCATGCAGAATGGACTGGCTCTGCGAGAAGGAATGATCAACAATTTCTTGACATAAAGGTGAGTGCATGACTAAAATATAGAACATGCCCTCCACTCAACTGCTTCTCAATGGAAAAGTTAAAACAACTCAACAAACAGAATTTTATACAATGGAGAAAGGTGGACATATCACTGCTGAGGGGCATGTCTTGGCGGTGCTGGCAGATATTCATATGGTTGTATACTAATTGACCTTTTCACAATTGACCTTGGGAGAATTGACCTCGGGAGAATTGACCTAATTTAGAAGGTCAATTAGGACATATATGTGGGGCACCCCATGCAACCTCTCACCCAATCCAAAACCCCCTGCAAACCCCCACCCAATCCCCTTATATTATTTATAATCCAAAAACAGCCCAATACATGTATAAAATAATATAAAGGTCAATTGTGCAGAAGGTCAATTAGGACCACTATAATTAGGTCAATTGTGCAAAAGGTCAACTGTAAAAGGTCAATTTGGGTAATACCATTGATGTCACTTGGAACATGCATGTTTTTTTGTGTGTTTGGGGTGGTGCTCACTGTCGTGCATATGCACATTTGTGTCACAGGTGGTCTTGTCCACTCACACATGGCACATCCCATCATAGAGTTTTTCCATACACTTGGGCAGTGTACTCTCCTTCCACCCCAGTATCCACTCCTCCCATCGGCTGACATAGTTGACAGTCAGCCCATGCTGCTCCACCAGATGCAGCTTCAGAGGTGTCAGCAGCGAGACACCTCTTCTGTCTAAGTTCTCCCTGCAATTGTTGGCGACTAGATACTGGGCATGCATCCTTAGGTACTGATAGTGTTTGCCCAGCTGGCCTTCCATGGTATGGCACACCGGCAGAGTGGGTTCTCATGGTATTCCGGTCCTATCAGCCACATTGCCTCCTCCACAACACTATCCACCAGTGCCTCTAGCCCAGCACCCAAGAACTTCGGGCATCTTCCTCTTGACATGTTCCAGGAAGCTGATCGGTTGTGTAGGGAAAATAAGGAGGCAAGCTGGTCAGACAGGAAGAGGGCAACAGAATCTGCGTCAGGGACAGGGAATTGGCAGACAGGCAGTGGTTTCTGTTGGGGTAACTGAGAATGGAGAGGAGAGGACCCAGCGGCAAGCCAAAGACATTGTATGGAACGAGGGCAGATGGTGGTGTCAGAAGTGTGGGAGACACAGACGTTAGAGGGGAGCAGGATGTTGGGGGGTGAGCAAAGCAGGGAGGCAGAGCATGCATGGAGGGTGCTGTGTACTCATAAATGGCTTTGCAGCAGTCAAGGAGGGTCCAACTGCAGTTAGGGAGTGGGCAAAGAGAACAGCAGCATTGAGGGAGAAGGCACAGGGAGCAGCAAGGGAGCAGCAGCAGTCAGGGGACTTTGGACAGGGAACAAAAGCAGCAGTCAGGGCAGCACATCTGCCGGTACTGGGAGAACATATTAATTTGACGTTGGGCCAAAGCTATGAATACACTTTGTTGAAGGAAGGCTGGTGCAGGGGCTTGTACTGGTGGGTGTGTTTGAAACAAGTATTTTTTTCCAGTCTCGGGCCCAGTTTACAGCTTCAAGAAGCCAGTCGCAGTAAAGTGTCTTGCTGCTCCCTGGCTTTAGTTTCGCTTTGCATGGCCACAGTGACTAAGTGACACTATCATTCCATGTGGATTTTATGCACCAAATGACTGCGTTGTTTATAAACACAATGGGCCTCATTATGAGTTTGGAGGTAGCTATGCCGTATTTAGCAGCAGGGCTACCCCCAAACTTGGGTCCGGGTCCCGCAAAAGGGGCTTTACCGGGCCATTCCGACCTTGGAGGGCCCGGTAATTCCCTTTCGCGGGACCTGGACCTAGTACGTCCCCATTCCCATTTGAGCCCCCATAGGGCTCAATGGTAATGGGAAGGATGCTAACAATGGGCCCGTTAATGACGGGCCTATTCCTAACATCCTGGTCTGCTAGCGGGTCCCGCTCTGCACTTCTGGTCTGGCCAGGCGTCCAGAGCGGGACCCGCTGCAGAACTCGTAATGTGGCTGCCCGGAATGAACGGTGCCGGTCCTTTACCGGCCACCGTTCATTCCGTAGCCGCCAGCCTCGTAATGAGGCCCAATGTTAATTATTTGTTCTTCATATAAAGACTGCTGCATCATCCAGGAGCTGTACTGGCTACCCCTGCACACATGCATCATTATCAATTCTGCCTGTGTCACCCACAAAGCAGACACAAGCAAAACACCACTCTACTTGGCTGAGAATCTCTCCATCTCCAGAGACCCGTGTGCTAGCAACAGCCACATCACCAGGCTGGAAACAAAGAGATGCAAGAGGGAAAACAATGAAACAGGTGGTCTTTTTCTGCTATGCACCCAGTCTCTGGAATAAGTAATCAATGCAGATATGACTGCCCCCTCCATCCCACATTTCAGGTAGGACTTGAAGTCCCTACCCTTCAAAGTACATATTGTCAATCATTGATCGCTCCGCTCAACCTTTTCTGCCCTGTTGAGTTACCTTCCTCCCCTATGACCAATACCAATTCAGCTTCTCTGCTACTCCTGAAACCTACCTGGTATCCCTGGGTATCTCCCCTTTGTACAGTTTCTCCATTGCTTCCAAGAAAACCTACTTTTCGATTAGAAAGTACATTTGGAACGAGGACTGTGAGAACCTTGCCGGGGAATAAGCAATCCAGGGACTGTGAGTGCTAGGGCATTGTTTGTGTTGACCAAGTGATCCTCATAGGAATACGAATGTGGAGAAATGCAGGCGAGTTATGAAATGAACTCTTAGAAAATCGTCTATAAAGTCAAGTATGATATAAGCTGCAAGTAATAAAATGTAGCTCACGTTGCAATCAATTTGGAGAGTAAAGTTGTTAGGATTCATTGTAGTTGTTCAGGTGACCACTGAGGGGCTCCTTTGTATAATATGTTAAATAGCTAATGGTGCCCATTCACTAAAGAAAACAAATCTTCCTGCTGCCCATGTTTGGTTATAAAAGCAAAATCGATTGGTTTTGGTGGATCGCGCTCTGCCTCCTTGGAGTTAGTTGTACATAGTCCAAGCAAAGACAAGTCAATTCTGTCAAAATATCTTCTGATGGCGTTTTTCTTACCAAAAAATCAACCGACGCGTGTTTCGACCTGAGTCGTCTTCAAGACCTTAGTTTCCAATATTTCGTGTAATAACCAGTTTTATGCGTTGTGGATGTGTGGAGTGATTCCTTATGTAGAGTCTCATAGTTCACATTGACGAAGGATTGTATCCTCAAAAGCACTGTCGGTGATGGGCGCGCCGATTAAGTAAAACCTCCTTGGGTTGATCTGTAGCAGGTATTTTATATGCTGGGGACCGGGGAGTCAGCCCATGGACTAGGAAGTTTTCATTCAAGGCACCATTGATGGTAAAGAATTCTGATATTGGGACTTACCTCAGCATATGTAATACCCCCTACAGATCAACCCAAGGAGGCTAATTTTTGCAGAATAAAAACACTATTAGAAGATATTTTGACATAATTGACTTGTCTTTGCTCGGACTATGTACAACTAACTCCAAGGAGGCGGAGCGCAATCCGCCAAAACCAATGCATTTAGCTGTTACATACATTTAAGGTCTTTGTGGGTAGACCTTCTGGTATTGGCGACACAGCTCGCTGCTGTAATAATTTTTAGTGGTCATAGCGCACTCTAAAGGGTTTGGACCCATACACATCTTCACCATGTTTGGTTACAGTCTCCCTCCGTTGGCTTTGTAACAGTTATCTGTTCCAATTAGAAAAAATACTTTTGCATCCAAAAATAACTGTTCATTTTCCTCGAACCCCCAGATGGCAGGATTCAGTGCTTGTAAAGACTCTGCAGAATAGAGGGAAGGGTCTGAAAAAGGAAGCAAAGAACTTAAAAGATGATAAAAAGCCAACGTGAAAAACCCACAGGTTGTGCAGACAAAATCCCTCCATGCATAGTTGTGACCAAAGGGGCTCTTCAAGTATAATGAGCATGAAGGAGTTGACTCCTGGAAAGATCCCTCCCGCTCCCTTTCAGCTAGACTGTTCTGCGCTGTAGGGCTGAAAACGGAGAAGAAGGAATACAAGCCCCAGTCACTGTGCCATATGGCCCACAACCAGAAACCGTGCCCTGCTTTCACTCTGCCATGCTATATCGGGTATGGTAGGATGGCGAACCGGCCAGTATTTTGCAGGACTCTCCTACAGTTGGGGCCTCTGTCCCGCAGTCCGCAGAGTGTCTGTGCAGAACCCGGGATGTCACAACTTTCTTTCTTCACTCATCAGAGTTGCCCCCCTACAACTCACGAAACTCTCTTGCCCCTGCTCTCAAAGCCAGGAGACTCAATTAGTGCATTCAGGCGATCCTAGCAGTGCTCAGGCCCCAAGTGGAGCTGGTCCTAACACATCCTCTGGGTGGCCCTTTGCCATTCTCGGGCTAACCAAACCGGTGAATCCTCACTTCCCGTTAAGTCCTTCGGGGTCAAACCCAACTCTGGTAGCCTTCCTACAAGGAACAGTCTCATAACTCCCATAACCATGAATGGAGCGAAAAACCCCAGGCCACTGCAGTTGTTGAGGAGTCCAACTGTCCGTAAGGGTGAAAGTGCCTGTCATACCCTCCCTGGCTCCTGCAGCCAGCAGGTAATGCCTGCGTATAGCATCGGCAGAGGAATTCCTCCTCAGCTAAGATCAACTTGCAACTCCGCCAGGCTTTAGGGGTGGCCACCTGGGACCCCCAATTCCCCTGCACCTCTAGTTTTCATATTCACCTTATTTCCTACTCGCATCATGCCCTCTGAAGGGCACCACAAACATCCAGTAGAAAATCTCCATGCCCTCTGTCCAATAGGTGTACCTCATCCTGCGAGAAAGTGGTTGGGGCTATTTCTCACTGCAGAACCCTACTGTGCTCCTCGTACTTCCTGCCTGGCAATTATTTCAGACCAGATTCTCAGTGCCCCTCAACAGTTGTGCCAGGGGCCTTCTGACCTCCCGCATCTGGTGTAGCAGCCCTCCTTTGCCTAGCAGTGCAATGCCATTACCCTCAGGTGGATTGCCAAACCACAAGAGCTGCGGTCCATCTAAAACACCATCTCGACTTTTACCAACATAGACCTGTCGTTAAACTGGGCAGTCTATTCTAATAGTCAACCAATGGGCGATCCCAGCATCACCTGTTCCCCATGAACCATACTGAAATTCCTTCCTTCCGGTGGCCTTTTGCCATTCCCAGTCCTCCACCGCCGTGACATCTGTCTCTTTCGGTTTTACTTAACTCTGGGTGGCCGTTTGTCATTCCTGGGAATTTACTCCCATACCCTTTATGGAGTGCAGCCCCGGGCCACTCTGCAGTTGTTGTGGAGTCCAACTGCCCCTATGGTTAAGAGTGTCTGTCGTATGATCCCGTACTCACTTCCGTGTGGCCCTTTGCATTCTCGGGAATTACGGGTGGCCCTTTGCCATTAACGCTCATCCACATCCGGGGACGTTGTCACTTCCGATCTTACTTAAACCCGGGTTACCCTTTGCCATTCGCCGGTAATTCACTCCCATACTCTGTATGGAGAGTAGCCCTGGGCCACTCTGTAGTTGATGCAGACTCAGTCCAACTGCCCCCATGGTTGGGAGTGCCCTTTGCACAACCCCAGCCTCTATCGCTCAATGGTAGTCATTGCAGTTGCCAGCCGCGTAATCGTTCTTCATCAGCTGGGATCACGCTGTAATTCCGCCACGCCTTGTGTGTGGTCCAAACGCAAACATCGCTCTAAGTGTATATGCGAACCAACCTTTTTTTCAGTAATTTCCTTTCTCTATTCCCCAATGGTCAACAAACGGCATTCATTTTCCTTCCGAACGATACCATATCCGGTATCACTGAACTGTATACCAGGTGGTGCTAGCCCACCTCTGGGGCCCATTTCCCTCCCCCTTGGGGTTAATCCACTGGTGTCACTGTTGCTCAACACGTTGTTTCCTAACACCGTAATCCAAGAAGAGGAAACCTACTAATACACTTTTCTGCAAGGAAAGAAACATCACAAATACCTTTCCCAAAAGGAAGCAATATCCTAAATACGGCTGCCGCTGCCCTTCTGTTGGCATCCCCTGCCCTCCTGCCAGGTGTGTTATTTCTATTTTCTAAGGCTGCTGCTTCCCTTCCTAATTAATTACTTGGTAACCGCAGGAGTAAACCCCTCCATGGCCCTGCGATCGCATCACCCTCGGGTGGACCTAAAACATCTTGGACACATGGCCATTACTGGATGTGTTTTACCAGCGTGCAACAGGGCGCCTCACTCCATCCCTGAGACCCCGAGCCAAACCCCTTAATTCACTTTCAACCAACTGCCACCTCTGCCCATGCAGGGCACTCCTCCTTGCATGTGCCAAACCAATGGCCGATGGCCCACCTTTGCATCGGCTGTAAATAATAAAAAAAGTTATTCCAATCGTTACCCATCTTATCAGCAAAGATGCCATGCGTTATTTACACTGCAAGCAAAGAAAGAAAACCTGCTAATACACTTATTTGGCAAAAAGGAAACATCACACATCAATGTTCTCGTAGGAAGCAATGTCCAATTTGCAGCTGTGCAACACCTATTGGCATCCACTGCCCTGTGTACATTTCCAACACGGTTCCCTTTAATCCTCGTATAAATGTGGGCATCTTTTGATATTACTACATCCATAAGCACATCTGCTTCTGTGCCTTACTGTTATAGCAAGCATAAGGTCCCTCAGACCACGGGGCACTATTCAGGTTGCGAGCTACTAACCAGCCACGACAAATGACCTGCCACATCAGTTGTCTACATCCACCTGGCACACCACTCTTACTTCTTCAATATGAAAACTCTGCCTTAGAAGGCAGTGTACCCCATGTTTACTCGCCAAAATCAAGATTATTTTAAATGTATCTTTTTATAAACATTCTGCCTTAGACGCCATTACCTGGACAACCTGTCCTCCACATCCTTCTCGTAACTACTCTCTTGCCCTGTCCACTATAACATCCCATACGCACGGGGAAAATTGGGAAGCCGTCTAGCCCCATGCATGTATCCTTGGTTAACAGAATCTGATAATCTGCCCCAAGAGCGAATAGTTCTGCTGCCAAGCTAGCATGTTCAATGAACTGCCGCTTCTCCCCAGAGAACCACTGAGATGCCCCTTAGTTTTTAATCTAGTTGCCCTCGCCCTACGTGGCGTCCAAACCCGCGACCCTGAGCTTATGAGTCTCATGCTCTACCGGCAGAGCTGGCCGGGTGGCAAATGAACTTGGACCACTCAGTGTAAATTCAAGCATTATGGCCAAACCAACCTATTGTAGCATTAGCAGACAATTTTCCACTTGCCAATGGTTTTAAGTTAAATGTTTCATTGAGCGGACATGGTCTATTGCCCTTGCAATATACTCAGCAGTGTCCAGGATGTCAAGCTACAATCAACACCACTTTAAAGGCATGGTCTAGTAAAAATGTTTATTTTCCCTACGGGTCGGCCATGTTTTTTTAAGCCTAAGTGGCTCGATTTTAGAAAACTTTCCTATGGACCTTACCCGAGTTTTCATCCATTTAACGCACGTGAAAACAAGCACCAGGGACCTGCCATTTTCTGATAATCCTATCTTTTCCCCCATCGCCCTGGCTGACCTGCTTTTGCGGCACTAAATCAATTCCCCCGCCCCTGAGCCTGTCATCACCAGACTCGTACCGCCCATTTCCCAACGCCAAAGCACGTCTCGTGTCAACATTCGCTGCGCTTCAGCTAATGACGTGTCGCCATGGAAATGGCAGGACGCCTCTTTCCTCAATAAGTATAAACAGACCGTTTCACAACACACAGCAGCAGATTTTCGATTCCATTCCTCTCTCTGTGTTACTTTGAGTATTCTGTGACTCGTTTCAGTGCTCTGGTCAGTTACCTTCGCCGCTTGTAGCCCGTGTGAACAGATACCAGTACCACCGCTATAAATTATTTTAGTTTGTTTAACACACAATGGCTACAATAATGCCCTACATGTACGAGCCCGAGTATACCGAGGAGGAATTACTGGAAAGGGAAGCACGCAAAAACGATGGGGATTCGGACAGCAGTTGGCAGGACGAATCAACAGATGAAGAGCCTGGGCCTAGTCGAATGGACGGCGTCTCCACCTGGTGCACATGCAATCGGTGCGAGCTAATGCCAACTGAGGACGAGAACTGCTGCTGCCGAGAAAACTCAGGATGCCTGGCCTACATTTCGGAAGGCGAGCCACGACCGCAATGCATCACCGGGCTGCCAGACTTCAGGGCAGCCTGCCTCACACGGGCCGTGTTGAGAATAATGATGGTGCTTATGCACGAACTTCGCGCAACTGTTCGTCCTAGTAATCCGAGTAACGAGTAAGTATACTCTGCTTGTCATGCCACTCCTATTTCATGTTCTTCTACTATATCCAGAATTACATCTACATATCATTGTAACGCATGTAAGTCGTTCAATAGTGTGCATTGTCTAGATAGCATTTGTCCGTGCAGAATGCCATTAGTTACAAGAATTGTCATTGACAACAAACGTTTATTAAACTTATCTTGGTAATTTAAAAACAGTTTGTTTCATTCCTTTTCACAGGTGTTACAGGCTGGTGGCCTATCGTTCCTTTACATGGTGGCTCCACGGGAGGCTTGGACACCGCGTTCGAAGAGTGATACCCACCTGTGCCGTTCGTGCCATTAGAGAAACGTTCCCGAGTGACAGCGGTCAGTACATGGGATTTTCTCTCGCTGTGCTGCAACCTGACCTGTATAATCTTTAAAGTCTTGTATTTTTGTGTCATGAAAATAAGATACAAAATAAAACAGCACATATATTTTAACAACGTTTGTTTCGATTTTTTAAATGAATCAAGTGTGTCTCCATTCAAGGATGGACGTCAGACATCTGTGCTCCGAATGGGTGAAGGTCTGGTCGCTGTGAAGCAGGGTGGTCACTATCTATCTAAGCTAACATAACATATTCTCGATAATGCATGCACTAAATAACACTTGTTGAAAGTCTTTCAGTAGGTTATGTCTCTATAAAAGTCACACATATATCTATACTAACAATTACCATTGGATTATACAGGCCTTAGGGTCTTGACCACTATAATACACCGGTTGAAGTGTGGGTCTGTGCTCACAAGAATCTCCGGTATGTGGCATTTGTTATTGATAAGCAACAATATACTATCATTGATATAAAGGCAATATACTATATATTGATATAAAGGCGGTTCGCGCCAGTGGATGAGCGCTGGCATGGGGGGCTGTCAGGGGCGCGAAAGTCCAAGGTGCCAAACTACATGTACACTTCAAAAGGTGTCCCACGCCAAGGGGCCATCGGTCACATGGCCTCCTCAGACCCCGTGTCTCCAGCCAGGCCCCCCCTTGAAGCAGGCCGCCCCCCTGCAATCCACATAAGTGTGTCTCCATTCAGCAGTCTTCCTGTGCCTTATCTGCACGCCCCAGGCCCATCCATCCCACCCCCCTGTATCAAAGGCGGTTCGCGCCGTTGGATGCGCGCTGGCATTGGGGGCTGTCAGGGGCGCGAAAGGCCAAGGTGCCAAACTACATGTACACTTCAAAAAATGTCCCACGCCAAGGGGCCATCGGTCACATGGCCTCCTCAGACCCCGTGTCTCCAGCCAGGCCTCCCCTTGAAGCAGGCCGCCCCCCTGCAATCCACATAAGTGTGTCTCCATTCAGCAGTCTTCCTGTGCCTTATCTGCACGCCCCAGGCCCATCCATCCCACCCCCTGTATCAAAGGCGGTTCGCGCCGGTGGATGCGCGCTGGCATGGGGGGATGTCAGGGGCGCGAAAGGCCAAGGTGCCAAACTACATGAACACTTCAAAAGGTATCCCACGCCAAGGGGCCATCGGTCACATGGCCTCCTCAGACCCCGTGTCTCCAGCCAGGCCTCCCCTTGAAGCAGGCCGCCCCCCTAAGACCACGACATACATACGTCATTCATTCACAAACACACCCCTGTTTCTAATACTTTATAACCCACTTGATATGTCTCATGAGAACATCTTTGTGCTTTGCAAGTCAACTCCTGAACGTGTTACCTGGCAACCACTGAGAACTACGCTAATCTGCTCGTCGTCGTGCTATCCGTGAACTTCTGTGACCGCTTAGAGCAAACCCATCAGTGTGCTACCTGTGACCACCCACCTATTCTCCTGCAACATATTGCTCTGCTTGCTGAATCCAACTGTTTGTTGGTCAAGGTAAGGCCATGTATCCTAGTCATATTTCGCAGATTTTTAAATTTCTATCTATTTGCGAGTTGAGTACACAATAGTGCTAGGTTCATTGGTCTCATTGCTATTGACTTGAGTTGAAGAAAAAAGAATGGGCGGACCCTCTTTTTTAGGGGGCCTGACTCGAGAGGGTAGAGAAGTACAGAGATACGAGGGGGTTGAGTCAAAGGTTTCCCAAGCCAATAGCTTGATAGGAGGTCGCTGCAGCCTTGCAGGAAGAGCTAGATTATTACTAGCTCAGAACAAAAAATCACCGTGGAGGAACAATACAATATAAATTTATTTAACAGGAAGACATTTTTGAGTTTTTTTGTGCCATTATATGGCATATATGCATACAATAGATCTGCATTATAGTGGACAATGTACAATAGTGACAGTCTATTTTCTGTGTTGTTTACTTTCACAACACATTGACATTGTCGACACTTGAGTATGTGTTTCTGGTTCGGTAAATAGATGAGATGAGGCAGTGGCTGATAGAATTGGAGCAGCGCTGCACAGAGGATACCGAACTGTCTTCATGACTTGGAGGTCGATTTCAGACTGGGTGAATGAGTGGGGCGTCATCCTATAGTAAAAGAGGCTATGTTAAAAACGGTGAGTGTAGATTATGTACACTAATGGTGAGAAAAGCAAGGCAAGGGACCTACCATATGAATGTTGATTAGCGCCATGGCTGTGGTCTGAGTAAATAGCAGCTGCTGGAAATGCGGCTGCAGGGGTCGATCTGCAGATGTCAGAGGCCCCGATCTAAGTCAAAAGGGAGTCAAAAATGACTGGTAAGAATTAATCTGTGCAAGGGCCGTGACTGTGCGAAAGTCTTCATCGAGCTTGTGTACAGTGGGCGGCCAAGACTAGGTGTTTGAGGTGAAGAACACTCATAACTGATCTCCAAAATTAAGAGAGAGTTAAGGTGAGGCAAGCGTTGGATTGATACAAAAAACGCAATAATTGCAAGTCCGTTATTTAGTGTTGTTTTAATTATGCTAGGAGACCGATAATGTGCAGACTGTTTAATTATCAGTGTAGGGCGCGAGTAATCCAGGGATCTGGACAACAAGGGTGAATTGTAGGAGTGGAATTTAGGCGAAGCCCTCTGTGATGCGAAGGTTGGTGCACTCAATATGAGGGGAGAGCTGTGCCGTGAGACTTACCAGTGTCCGAGTCGAGAAAAGAGCTGTGTCACTGTCGTCGGTTGCGCTTGACTGACTGCGCATGTCAGTAGTTAAAACGAGGCCGTAGTGCTCGCAGGCACTGCGCATGCGTCTGGGGATAGTGTAAGTGGTGGACGCGGTCGTACTCAGTGCGTAGGTTCGCGCATGCTTGTTGGTCATGTGTGGTAGTGGACATAATTGAAACCTGGAAATGCGTAGGCCTTTTCACTCCTTGAAACATCAATTAGGAGATACAGTTACCGGCATGCAAGCAGAATTATTTATAACAATAAAGTCAATAGGTACTTATACTGTTATGATGCCAACAGTGTAGGGTTTCATTTCTAGTCATGTGTTTCAGTATAATACAGAGAAACATTGCGGCACTCCATAACATAGTGCCTCCGGAAACATTACAAATATAAACAGTATGCAATTGCTGTATCTTTTCTGTACAGACAGATGACCTTAATAGAATGCTCTGTTTTACTAAACTGAGTAAACTCTAAATTATGGGCAGCTGAAGGCTGAAGGGAGCGTACTCCAATTGTTAGAGGAGACACATGGGTGCATGGGTAAACATGGCAGGGTCAAGGCTCAATGAAGGGAGCAATTGGATATGGCTTCACTTATTGAAGAACAGGTTCCATTCGATGGAAATATTAAGACCCTGTCTCACAGAATCCAGGCGATAAATCCATTTTTGCTCAAGTTTACGAAGGGCAAGGTCCCTGTTGCCTCCGCGGGAAGGGTTGCCTACTGTTTGCAATATTGCCCAGAAGATGTCGTTATGGGTGTGATTCATCATCTTGAAGTGTGCCACTAGTGGTTTGTCTTCTATTTGGTTTCGCACGCAGGAACGGTGTTCGCAAATCCGTTGTCGAATTTCTCTCTTTGATTTGCCTATGTAGATGAGGTCACAGGGGCATTTGATGATGTATACGGACCATTTTGTTTTACAGTTGGTGAACGAGTTGAAGGTCCACTGGTTTCCTTTCAGATCAATGGTCTTGAGGTTGGCCGTGAGGTTACAGACGGAGCAATTGCCGCATTTGAAATGGCCTATCACAGGCGGGAGGTTCCACAGTGTGGTTTGAGTACTGTTAGGAGCATCCACTTCTGTGTACGTGTGTACAAGTCGGTCTTTCAGGTTACGACTTCGTTTAAAGGCGAATCTTGGTTTTTCTGGTTTAAAAGATTCTGTCTGTAGTATGTCCCAGTTTTTTAGGACTGCCTTTTTGATTGAGTTACTCAAGGGAGTAAAAGTGGTGACGCAGGTCATTTTAGAGTTGGATTGATCTCTGGTGGTGGGAGTGAGGCAAGTCTCCCGATTGGTGTGTTTGACTCTTTTTCTGGCCTGACGGATAATATGGCTAGGATATCCCCGTTCTTTTAGACGGGTTGCAAGTTCTTTGCTCTTGGATTCGTATTCCGTTAGTGTGGAGCAATTACGTCTGATACGTAAGAATTGGCCGTAGGGTAGGTTGGTTTTTAACCCTAGAGGGTGGAAGCTGGAATACTCTAGTAGAGTATTTTTGGATGTGGGTTTGCGATATAGAGAGGTGCTGAGGGAGTTGTTTAGGTTCTTGGATATTGCTAGGTCCAGAAAAGGAATTTGATTTGGACTGTACTTCATGGTGAATTTGATGCATTCATGTTGTGAGTTTAACCAATGCAGGAACACGTGGAGATTATCTTCGGTCCCTTTCCAAATCATGAACACGTCATCAATATATCTTAGCCAGCATCCAATTGATTCTTTAAAGGTGTTGTGTTTATTGTAGATGGAGTTTTTTTCAAAAGTGTCCATGAACAAATTTGCCACATCTGGGGCAAAAGTGGCTCCCATGCTGGTCCCGTGGCATTGTTGGTAAAAAGATTGTTTAAAAATGAAGTAGTTTTCCGTTAGAGCTAGTCGGGTACACTCAAGGAGAAAAGCGGTGGAGGGTTCTCTTGTTCGCCTGTCGTCTAAGTAGGTTTTAAGGACTTGCAGGCATTCAATTTGAGGGATGCTCGTGTAAAGTGATTCTACGTCCAGGGTAACTAGTAGGTCCACTTGTTCGGCTTGTATTGTGTCCAGTTTTTTTATCATAGACGTAGTGTCTTGGACGTAGGAGGGCATCTTGCTGATGAAGGGCCTTAGGAAGTGATCCACATAGATTGATAGGGGCTCTAGGACTGATCCGATGCCGGCCACGATAGGTCTCCCAGGTGGATTGGTTATGTTTTTGTGGATTTTTGGGAGCAGATAGAATGCTGGAATAATCGGATGGTTGTTGACCAGGAAAGCTTTCTCGTCCTCGTCGATCCAACCTTCGTCATATGCGTGACACATCAGGCTGGTGACTTCGGACAGGATCTTAGACGTGGGGTTCAACGGTATTGGTCTGTAGAACTTGGTATTCGATAGTTGTCTTATTACTTCAGTGTCGTATAGGGTGTTGCTCCAGAGAACGATACCATCGCCTTTGCATACTGTTTATATTTGTAATGTTTCCGGAGGCACTATGTTATGGAGTGCCACAATGTTTCTCTGTATTATACTGTAACACATGACTAGAAATGAAACCCTACACTGTTGGCATCATAACAGTATAAGTACCTATTGACTTTATTGTTATAAATAATTCTGCTTGCATGCCGGTAACTGTATCTCCTAATTGATGTTTCAAGGAGTAAAAAGGCCTACGCATTTCCAGGTTTCAATTATGTCCACTACCACACATGACCAACAAGCATGCGCGAACCTACGCACTGAGTACGACCGCGTCCACCACTTACACTATCCCCAGACGCATGCGCAGTGCCTGCGAGCACTACGGCCTCGTTTTAACTACTGACATGCGCAGTCAGTCAAGCGCAACCGACGACAGTGACACAGCTCTTTTCCCGACTCAGACACTGGTAAGTCTCACGGCACAGCTCTCCCCTCGTATTGCGTGCACCAACCTTTGCATCACAGAGGGCTTTGCCTAAATTCCACTCCTACAATTCACCCTTGTTGTCCAGATCCCTGGATTACTCGCGCCCTACACTGATAATTAAACAGTCTGCACATTATCGGTCTCCTAGCATAATTAAAACAACACTAAATAACGGACTTGCAATTATTGCGTTTTTTGTATCAATCCAACGCTTGCCTCACCTTAACTCTCTCTTAATTTTGGAGATCAGTCATGAGTGTTCTTCACCTCAAACACCTAGTCTTGGCCGCCCACTGCACACAAGCTCGATGAAGCCTTTCGCACAGTCACGGCCCTTGCACAGATTAATTCTTACCAGTCATTTTTAACTCCCTTTTGACTTAGATCGGGGCCTCTGACATCTGCAGATCGACCCCTGCAGCCGCATTTCCAGCAGCTGCTATTTACTCAGACCACAGCCATGGCGCTAATCAACATTCATATGGTAGGTCCCTTGCCTTGCTTTTCTCACCATTAGTGTACATAATCTACACTCACCGTTTTTAACATAGCCTCTTTTACTATAGGATGACGCCCCACTCATTCACCCAGTCTGAAATCGACCTCCAAGTCCTGAAGACAGTTCGGTATCCTCTGTGCAGCGCTGCTCCAATTCTATCAGCCACTGCCTCATCTCATCTATTTACCGAACCAGAAACACATACTCAAGTGTCGACAATGTCAATGTGTTGTGAAAGTAAACAACACAGAAAATAGACTGTCACTATTGTATACAAATCCACTATAATGCAGATCTATTGTATGCATATATGCCATATAATGGCACAAGAAAACTCAAAAATGTCTTCCTGTTAAATAAATTTATATTGTATTGTTCCTCCACGGTGATTTTTTGTTCTGAGCTAGTAATAATCTAGCTCTTCCTGCAAGGCTGCAGCGACCTCCTATCAAGCTATTGGCTTGGGAAGCCTTTGACTCAACCCCCTCGTATCTCTATTGACTTGAGTTTCCATTGCTATGCTATCAATAGATCTATTTTCATCTGTGTGTATTGTCATCGAATTGCACCCTTCGGGGGTCCAGTCTATAATGTAAGCATGTTTCCTTCTCGTGCAATACAGAACATCCAAGGGATGAGTCACATGTTCAGTTTTTAGTCACATAATTTATACATTTCTGCAACTTATGCAAATACTAAACCACACTTAATGAACTGGTATAGTTCCTGCGACCAAAACAAACCTTGCATTGATCATTGTATGATTCATTTACTTTTGTATCAAATCTTTATTCTTGAAGATTGTATAATAATGTCGATATTTACTTTTCAGATTTATCAACAATGCCTGCCTGTTCGATTAGCGGTTGCCCTTCGAAGACCCCTGCTAAATCTGAAGGCACTACAATGCATGTATTCCCGAAAACTGTTGATCGAATAAGAGAATGGGTCAGACATTGCGGATATCCACTGGATGAGCTGGAAAGTAGAGTCCAACAAGTCTTACAGGACAAGAGCGGTGATCGATACAGCATCTGCAGCCGGCACTTTTCCTTGGACATGTACACAACATCTTGGGTAACAAAGAAGAATAAACGGCGAAAGACGTGGAAATTGCTCAAACGCTATTCCCACTCTATTCGTCCACATTCCGCCACCGGTGAGTCAAGTGTCCGGATTTAGCTTTAGGCCTTGCGGTAGTGTGTAGGTATCCAAACTGATTAATTGATATTGTAGGTGTTCTATCCCTTGTAATAATTTCGATATTGATATGAGTGTATAGTTTTTTGAATAATGACATTTACCAATATATTCTTTTTCGATTTCATAACCCACAAACGCAATGTATATATATGGGAACAGGGAACTGTGCTGTATTGAGCATTTTACAAGTATTCCGTCGCCTTACATGGCTATTTTTAATATTGGCATTTCATTATCAATCATTAATTTACCTTTACAACTTCTTGACTATCCCTTGAATCTGAAGCAAGAACATTCTACATCCTTGACGTGGTCGCAGTTATCAACCACTTCTAGCGCGTATCAGGTAATCTTACTAGGCTAATCCGCTACAGACTTGTTTTATGCATGTCAAGTAATATTTTTATTTTATCGTGTAATCATTTTACCGAATGTTTGGTTAGTGCTTTCCAATTGATATACACCTTAGTTATCGTCCACTGGTGTTTGTTTTCAGTTATAATTAGTGTTATCCATACTAATGCAAGTACTGTCTTTCAGGGAGATGCTGAAGTGTCCGCCACATCTACAACATTTCTAGATGTTCTTCAACAGCAGGAGGTATGGATACTGACAGCTCCATCGAGCGTCATTATCAGAGCTGGAATTCTTGTCGTTTGATTGTTCTACACAATGTTTCATTCGTGGTTAGCCGTTGATATGTACCTGTGCTATCGACCCCAGGTGTGTGTTATGTTTTCAATATTGTAATCCTCACTAATGCAAGTACTATGTTTCAGGCAGTTGATGGAGCGTCAACCCCTGCACTTGATGCAGAGCCTGACATTCAAGTAAATCCAGGGGAAGTGGAAGCGGGACCATGCGTATACGAATCGGCGCAACAGCTTTCGGAAGTGCGCACTACATTTGCAACATCCATAGATATTCTTCAGCAGCACGAGGTATGGATAATGACAGCTCCATCATGCGTGATCATATAAGGTGATTCCATTTGCTATACTTTCTTCCCTATTAACGCAAGTGCTGTGTTTCAGGGAGACGACGAAGCTTCCACTACAATCACAACATCCAATTTAGATGATGCAGATGTAAATAAATCGGAGAAATAAGTCGATGAAATGTGCTCATATTTAGATTTTCCTTGATTCTTTTGGACAATGCATCATTTGCGGTTATCTCTTTATATGTACCTGTGCGTTCGACCCCAAGTGTGTGTTATGTTTCCAATATTGAAAACCATACTAATCCAAGTACTGTGTTTCAGGGAGACGACGGAGCTTCCAGCACAATCACAACATCTCATTTAGATGATGCATATGTAAAGGAATCATTGAAATAAGTCGATGAAATGTGATCATATTTGGATTTTCCTTGATTCTTTTGGACAATGCATCATTTGTGGTTATCTCTGTATATGTACCTGTGCCATCGACCCCAAGTGTGTGTTGTGTTTCCAATATTGAAAAGCATACTAATGCAAGTACTGCGTTTCAGGGAGATGCGGATGCCTCCTCTCCAATACAACCATTCATGGCAGTCCATGCAGAGCCAGAGGTATGGATACTGACAGTTCCATCGAAATAGATCATCACTGGTCGAATACTTGTCGTTTGATTGTTGCACACAATGTTTAAATCGTGTTTGGCTATTGAGATGTACCTGTGTGTTCGTCCTCACGTGTGTTTTATGCTAACAATATTTTGATGCATAGTAATGAAAGTACTATGTTTCAGGGAGACGATGGAGCCTCATTCCGTGCTGTCTATGCGGATACAGAAAATATAGTCGTTGCAGCGCAAGAGGAAGGGAGGACATGCGGAAACGAATCGGAGCTACAGCGTGCAGATGTTGAAGGTCGAGTCAAAAAAGTTGCAAAGAAAAAAAAACAAAAAAAGGTTAGTTACAAACAGTTCATAACTTGAAAAATTTTTTTGTGCTGGGGACTATTTTATGTTTTTTCCAGTCAATTCTACTACACTCAATCTTGTGTTTAAACTGAACATCCCTTTTCCAATCTCTCCTCCAGTTACCCGTGGGTGTCAGAACTATACACACACAGACAGTGAAGCGAATGAGAGATGTGGCTTGCCAGACCGTGTACACTATGGAGGAACTATTAATTGAGGCGAGGTGTGTTCAGGCTCGAGATGCTCATGTCCAATGGCCAGAACATGAATTAACTGTGTTTGGAGACTACAGCAAAGTTGCATTGGACCATAGCTACAGTGCGACCGCACCACCACAAGAAGATGTTATTGAATGTATTGAAGATAGCTCTGAAGTAGTTGCAGATCAATTTACACAATCTACACCCGCCAAAATTTTGCCGCCAAAAAACCTGTCGACATTGTTGTGTTCTCCCATCAATGTTGAAGTAATAGATGTTTAAATGACAGAGAATGAACCAGCCGCAGCATCCATAGACTCATCAGAACTTGATATCAGCGATATTACTTTTCAATGTGTTGAAATCTCCACAACGTCACAGGCCGAAACAACGTTGACGTAGGATGACAGTCTAATGAAAGAGAGCAAATACATTGTATTCGACAGTTGTTTGATGGAAATTATAAGTATGCTGAAATGTGTGCATTCCATTAGAGGGAAAGTATGTGGGAAGCCATTGATTAATGTGACTCGTCAAATAAAAGGCAGTAACGTCAAAATAAATGCCGCCTGTAGATTAAATCATAGGTTCTCATGGTCTGCACAACCGATGCTGGGGAAACTGCCAGCAGGCAATCTACTGTGTGCAGCTGCATCACTTTTTAGTGGTTCCAGTTTTAGAAAGTTAGAGGCTTTCTTTCAGTTTGTGGGACTCCATTTCATTTCTAAAGCGCTGTACTATAAATACCAACGTGATTATCTGTTTCCGGCCATTAGTGATGCTTGGAAAATTGAACAATTGTCTCTAGCAAGTACATTCGAAGGCAAATGATTCAGGCTAGCCGGCGATGGACAGTGCGACAGCCCTGGATTTTCTGCCAAGTACTGCACCTACCACTTTCAGGACATGGATAGTAAGAAAATTGTGAGTTCGGTGGTCGTGCAGGTAACACAATGTACATCGTCAGTGGCCATTGAGAAACTAGGATTTATAAAATCAGTGGAATATCTACAATCAAGGGGAATGCACATCGACCTCATAGCCACGGATAGACACGTTTCAATTGCCAAGACAATGAGAGAGCAGTTCCCACATATTAAACATCAATTTGACGTATGGCATCTTGCTAAATCAATCAATTAGAAAATCTCGGCTGCAGGGAAAAAAAAGGTTTTGAAAGTATTTTGCAGTGGTCACATTCAATCACCAACCATCTTTGGTGGAGCTCAAAAACTTGTGAGGGGTCAGTGGAAATACTACTTGAAAAATGGCGGTCACTGATGCACCACTGTACCAACGTTCACCGCTGGACAGCAAATGAACATTTCCACCAATGTGAACATGGCCCTTTGTCCCCAGAGGAGGCACGGAAGAAGAAGTGGTTGATTCCATCTTCACCGACACACAAAGCCATTGAGAAGATTGTTTTCGACAAAACTCTATCAAGAGATTTGAGAGGACTGACGGAATTCTGTCACACAGGAGATTTGGAGGTGTTCCACAATATGTGCCTAAAGTACAGGCCAAAGAGCTTGCATTTTAGCTTTCAGGGCATGAAACATCGCACTCTACTAGCGGTCTTGGCCCATAACAGCAATGTCGGACGTGAACAATCTAGGACTAGGGGTAAAGTAAGGATGCCTCGCTACACTAAGGTGTTTTCAAAACGAAGTAAGCAATGGGTGATCAAACCAGTCTATGATGATGCAGTTTGACTTTGTGAAAGGCCTTATTGTTGCTGTGTTAGAGAAGCACAGATATGGAATTTTGGCCGTTTCTGTGCTGAGCAGTGATCCATTGCCACCGAACATTGCGACTGTGCCATGCCCACCCGACGCACAGCTGATTGTGAAGTACAAATCCTGGTTTAAATAATTGCAATACGATTGTTTTTTTGTAAATAAATGTTATTGTACAGTGTACCTGTAAACCTAACCCCTACCTTCACCATCATGGGTGGCGAACAAGCTGGGTGTCATCTTTGAATTCTCTCCATTCACCTCACATATGTGTATGGATATATTTTTCTCATGTCTCATCTCATGTAAATGTAAATGCTGCGCACTGTTAACGGAGGGGAGGCTTGCGCATTGCAAATAATAAAACAAACAAACAAACAATAAATCTCACTTTTAACTCAACTCCTGTGGTACTTCATACTTTCCCTGACCTTCCGCCAAAAATTAAATGTCTCAATTTGGGCTGCAAAGCTCGCAGACAACGGGGACAAAATTGGGGCACTTAGAACGCGCCAGCCAAGCGGGCCGTGGCATTTGGGAGAGAAGCCAGTTTGCATTTGCACATTGAGGCTCACTACATCGACGGATTCTAAACTTCAAGTTCTCACAGATGCCTATACTACGTGATGTTGCAAATTAAAGAATGAGAAGGACAGTGCCCAGATGAGGCCGACAAGTCGCACTGGAAGTATAAGGGTCTATTGTTTTTTGACCTTGAGACAGGGACCATGCCGAAAGAACTACATTTGAAGGGAGTGCGCAATAACGTAAGAGACGATAAGGCAGAAAATTCAGAAACTAGACCGAGTTTCATTTTAGTTCAGTATACGAAAAATCGTTGTCAAGCGCACGGTCCGGTTTACAGACTGCATTACGAAGAGACACAATGGAAATTTCAAATATAATGTAAGTAAATCTTTACACGCTTTTATACCGGAATGAAGATTTAATGAATGGATGCATGAATAAATGAATGAATGAAGAGCTAGGAAAAGCAAGTAAAACGTGTTCGTAGTGGGCACATAGGCATGCAGGTCCACTGGTCTCACCGATCTCGGTGCTTGGCCCAGCCGCTTTTCCCTGCACTGCCTACCTGCACTACAGGACTGTCTCTGTATCATTCAGCCCCTTCTCCCGGCATTTACCTTGCACTTGCCACCAGCTGGCCCTATTATTTAATTTGTATTCAACTAACCATGTTCAGCCCTTCCCCATGCGTGGTCTGAATGACACCTGGCCTAGTAGGATCGTTGTCTGTCTGCCGTTGTTCCCCACCTGCCTCGTTACGCCTAGAAACACTTGAGTATAGGCGCGTTACAAATGCCATATCATATATCATGTCATTCCTCACGCATGCAGACTAACTGTCATTTATCATTGTGTGTTGGCCTCGATTTATCTCGTTACTTTTCGCATTGATTTTAGAGACGAACATACTCCATTGAACTATCCTTGCAAGCAAATAGTTTCTGATCGGCCGTAATAAATAAAATGAGTAATATTAATGAAGTTCGGCTAGCGAAACTAATTATAATTTTTTTGTTTTCATAACAGGTATCTGATCCCATTCTGCCACTGCGATCTGTTTGAGACACCGGCGGATGGATTCTTCAGCAGACACCTGCAGCTTCGTGTCAACAACTGGAGCACGATCACCATATTATGGGACGATCGCCAAGGGCCCACATGCCCTTACGCTGTACTAGTGGCTAGAAGCAACATATCAACCTTTACGCTGGACTAGTGCCTAGTTGATGGAACAGCCTTGCGGTTCACCGTGCTTCCAAAGTGATTCTTTTCACGAAAATGAACACCCTGTGTACCATAAAGGAACAGCGCGTGACTCAAGATGAAACGGAACAGTTATTGCGGATACAGATAAAAGAAAATAAATGGCTTTCGGAGTTCATATGGCAATTGCTGAATATTCTCTAAACATTTAATGTCAAATAAATGTACTTTACCAAACGTACTGTGTTGCTGTTTCATTTTAAAGTACAGTTTTATATTCCGAATTGTGGCGCGCTGTGTTGTGAGTTGATCTGTGTTGGTTTCCGGGTTCTGTGTGGAGTCGCGCAGAAGACGACTGGGCGCGTTTGCCTACGCAGCACAGTAACGTCACGGAGAGAGGCGGGGAATATGAATGTTTTGATAATGTCAGGCTCAGGGGCGGGGGAATTGATTTAGTGCCGCAAAAGCAGGTCAGCCAGGGCAATCGGGGAAAAGATAGGATTATCAGAAAATGGCGGCTCCCTGGTGATTGTTTTCGCGTGCGTTTAATGGACGAAAACTCGGGTACGGTCCATAGGAAAGTTTTCTAAAATCGAGCCACTTGGGCTTAAAAAAACATGGCCGACCCGTAGGGACAATAACATTTTTTACTAGACCATGCCTTTAACCCATCATCAAAGTCTTAAAAACACCAAAAGGCATGACATATGTGCTCGGACACAACTATTTGGCAGGAGGTGTGATGCACAGCGCTTGATCTCAGCCTATCCCACTTTTAGACTATTGACCAGTCCTGCTCGTCGGCTACAACAAGATCATTGGGCATCTATGCTGTTTTTCTTTGTGTTTGATTTTCCCGTTTTATAGGGGTGCACTTGTAGTATGCCCCTGGCTTCAGATCATAATATATACAGTAATTCACAAAAGGGATAACACACCAATTTTTGGAAGTAAACAGGCTGCGTTTTATTATAGAATTTTTCACAGCACTTATGACGGGGACCCAATAGTTCTAATCTGCCCTAGGGTTACCTATATAAAATCCAATGTCCAGCGGGAAAGTCCAAACGCCCAAGCCTGGACTAAAAATCCAACCAATGGACAATCAGAGGGGCCACCCACGCTGTCCTTGTCTGCTTGGGCCATTGGACACGAGTGGACCCCTCAACCCACAACCCGGGTAGCAAATTCATGGTTCTTGTTAATGCAACCTTTTGGTCATGGTCCGAACATGTTATATAATCTGTTGTGTAGGTCCCCGTCCACAGCGCCACAAGGCTGATCGGGCTACTGTCCGACAGCCCTCCCACAACTGCTCGGGCACAGACATTGCTGTGTACCCCCTAGTAAATCGTGAATGAAAACATCCACACCCTCATGGGAGAGATGAACACCATCTCCATGAAAGAATACTGGAGAGGAAAGCCTTAATAGCCCATGCCTAAAACTGTGGAGCCGGGGCGTGCACATGAACTTTGCCAACTCCATGTTCAATGTTCTTACTGACGAGTTCATGGCTGCGGGGCTCACCCACTTTCCCCAATCACCCCCCTCGATCATTTCTGACCATATTACTACCATACCCCTAAAATGATGCGCTGGAAAAGCCAGTTCATTAATGATAAATTCCCTCACCCGCTGCCTACCCTCCCTTGGCATGTCATTCCCCCAACATGAAGCACCAACACCTCGGGGTGAGGCAACCGTCCCTGTTCTAAAGCCTCCAACAAAAATTCCTGGAGCTGTTTCAGTCGCAAACCCCCAGCTCCCAACTAGTAACACGCAAATCCCTTACACATTTGTTTGTCATCCCACATCGGGTCTTTCAGCCTCGCAACCGATCTCAATACAAATGAATGGCAGCATATCCAAGCCACCTTAGGCACGGGCCTCACTTCTGTAAGAAAAATTTTACAGTTTTAGCAGGGCTCTTTTAATGCAGCTTTAATGCTATACAATAGTCGGCCGCACATAGCATTTAAAACATTCCGACTTCTACCTCCCAATAGGCTGTAATGATTGCATAGGCAGACCCACACCCGCCGCTTCGGTTGCCGCCCATATGCAGAAGGAGTGGGAAGTGAAACCCACGGTAGGTAAACCTAATGCCTGGCATGCTTTCTGCATCACCTTAGTAAATTGGAATTGTGTCAAAGGACCCATCTCCCCCACCCCCCAGCGTGGAACAATAAGCTCTGATGACCCCCTACCGGCCCCACCTTCAAGTAGCATTCCAAAAGGAATTTAAGGCACCACTCCTGGTTGGGCAGCAAACAATGTGACCCAGGCCCTCCAGCCTAACTTGTCCGCTTTAGACTTGGAAAAGTACAACCTTACTTGATCTCGGAAAAGCTGCGTTTAAACCCATTTCATCCCTCCCACCTGGTCTGCTCTGGATGATGCCACTAGCTCACTCACCTTAAATGCACCAAAAATTCCAAACTATATGCAACTGAAAACAGTACACCCTCATATGTAGACTCGCACACTGCTGGTAGAACCCCCAAAATACTCTGCAGGAGGGCCAATGTAATCAGCCTGCGTGAATCGGGGGGAACTGGAGCCGTCCTAGCACAACCCTGGAATGCCTTTTTATCACGAAATGAGTATCAAATCATCATCACCCAGCAACTTTGAGAAAAAGATAATAGCTGAAACCTGTTTCTTTGCGAAAGTCAGCAACCGTCTCTGGTTCCTCAAACACTGCATGTAGACAGCTACATTATACCAGTTACCCATCTCAATCAACTTGTTGTCAATGCAAAATCTGGAATCAGCCCACACCGCCACCTCATATGCCTTATTTGTCTTCAGGTGCACAGCAGAGGCTATTAATGCACCGAGTACTGGGCTCCAATGCCCCATAAATCCACCGGAAACTGCGCCATCTGCTCGTCCGCCATCGGACACCACTTCCGAAACTCCACCATCTTTTCTTTTTTTTCAATATCTTCTTTTTAATTTTCATTTATGGCATGTCAAGTACAAAACAACAAGAACAGAAACAATAAGAACAGAGAGAGCTAGTATATGGCAGTATATGGTAAGGTGCAGTCGCAGTTGTAAATAAAAGTTAGGCGCAAACCCTGGAGTATTTTTGTCCAAAGGGTCAGTTCTCTGGTGGCTTTGCTGCCCCACTCCCACCTGCCTGCCAGTTGAGTCAATATTTTGAGCACCATCGGAGGGCTGGGGGGTTTACGCACGGTCCCCGGGAACTGTTCTGCATAGTCGAAAAAGGGTGACCAGGTGTGGGGAAATTTCCCCATGTTGTTCATGGGGGCCAATGTGATTTCTTCCACCACAGCTGTATCCCAGCACTTGGCCCACCACATTGAGATTGCTGGACCTTCTGGGGATTTTCAATGGCGGGCAATGGTGATCATTGCCACCGTGAGGAGGTGGGTAATCAGCTGAGACATGAATCCAGATAGCGGGAACGCCCCATCCCCTGTCTCACCTGAACCCATAGACCTAGGATCCTTTAATTACAATTGTAATTGGTTATTTATGACGGTTTCTAAGTGCGAACCTGGGGATCGAACCTGGGTTGCTCAGCGTCGTCTTGCTTCCAAGACAAGCCCATTGCGCCTGAGCTATCCTCCTGAGAGGAGTACAAGGTAGCGATACTTTGAGATGGATGGGGATGTAGAAGTCACTCAAACATCAATAATCAAAGTGACTCAGAAAGTTGGCAAAATTTGGTGCCGTTTTATTTGCAATTGTATAAAAGAGGGAGTTACAACAGACATCAACGGATGTTCGCGCGATTTCTCTCAGCAAACATTTCATAAGTGACGTCATACTACGTGGCAAACTACAAAAACCTACTTGGGGATGTGATATGATTACAGGGAACATCTAAGTATACGTTCCATACTGAAGAGGGTTGTGATTGGGTTTCTACTGTCAGGTGGGCAACTAAGCCCATCCCAAGTGCACGTCATCTTTTTTTTTTTTTTTTTTTTTTTTTATTTGCATTTGGTTCATAATACACAACAATTCATGCAGAACCTTTACAAAATTTAAAAATATTACAAATGATCGTTTTACAATTACAAAAATAGCTCTAATTCATTCTCGATGTATTTACAAAAACTTGCCAATTCATATATTAAGGGTTTGTGACATCCCTGCATCATTCTGGTCCATAAAACTTCAAGACAGTCCTCAAATTCATTTTCCGCAAATTTCCTCAATTTGAGTGTCCTTATATTCTTAAAATGCGGACAGTACAGTATAAGATGTTTCAATGTTTCGTACGATTCATTACATTCAACAAATCGACATCCCACGCGATCATTTAATTTATTCATATCCCAGTTTTTAGTCCGTTCCCGTGTATGGAATAGATTCAATCTAAAGCGAATATATACTTTTCGGATATTTTCGCAAGGGAATAACGAAACATGGTCATAACGTGGAATGCGCTGTTTTACATGCATACTGTATTCCTTATATAACACATAGTTTTTAATTAAATCAATAGTAATACACCAATCCATTTCAAAAAGTTTTTTCTTAACATAACCGGGACGATATTGCATGTCCTCCACGGTTGTGTTTATATTACCTAAAATTTGTTGCATTTTCAATTGATAATTAAAAAGGGATTTTGGATTTTGCATACCCAACATTTTATTTAAATCGGTATACAGTGAGTTAATGGGAGGATAATGAATTTTAACGTAATTGGACAATTGTCTCCATTTCCAGCGAGTTGATAATGAAACCAGACCCAGTTCGTGTCGAATAATAGCATTAGGAGTTGACATCGGGAGAAACATTGCAGATTTTAAAAGAGAACCCTGTATACTGTCAAGCACGCTAGTCATGTCACACAGACAGATATCTAATGTGTACAATATGACACTTTCGACTTTCAATATCATAAAGTCTATTAGCGGGATTAAAGAGAATTTGCAGTATTGGCTATAAATCCTTTTCATTTGAGACAACAGTGGTCGAGTTTTGTTCCTAATAATATTTGACCATGCGTTAATCGAGTTAAATGCTGATATGTAATACCCTAGATAGATAGCATTGTTCACTTGGCAAATTTGTGTATTCAATATTTGCCATCTGAAATTCGCGTTTTTTGATTTCACGCCAAAGGTCATAATGGCAGTTTTTACAGGGTTAGGTGTCAAATTATGTGCTTTTGCAAAATTCTCAAATAATGAGAGTTTGGTTTGGAGCCCTACTGGAGTAGGGTCAAACAAAATAATATCATCAGCAAATGCAATCCATTTCAAATGAATACTCCCCACTTTAACAGAAAATAAGTCTCCCTTTTCCCAATTTTCACCGAGATCGGATAGGTATAAATTAAATAAGGTAGCCGCGAGATTACAGCCCTGTTTTACACCTATTGTTGTACGTATCGGGGCTGTGGTCCCACCTTCTGGGGAAATTCTTATTCTATACGAAGTGTTAGTGTGCAACTTAATAGTCCAATACATCAAAACAGCTGGGATCCCTAACTTCAACATTTTCTTCCACAATAAGTTACGGACCACCGTGTCAAAAGCAGAACTCATGTCAATCATTGCTATATATACAGGATTAGAGTTCCTTTCTTTTACTCCAGCGATAACATGCGACATGATAAAAGCATTTAGGGTTGTACTCATAGACTTCCTGAATCCAGTTTGATATTTCGAATACATATCATTCGCCGTGATAACTTTCTCCAATTCATTTAATAGAAGGATAGAAAAGATCTTAGCCTCAGAATCAATTAACGATATCGGACGATAATTTTCTGGGAGAGATGGATCACCCTTTTTAAAAATTGGTACTATATTGGCAGTAAGCCAAGAGGGTGGAACTTCCCCAGATTTAATAATAGAGTCAAACTTAAGTTTTATGATGTCAGCCCACAACACGGGATCTGCCTTATAAAGACAGGGGGGAAGGCCATCAGGACCTGCAGCTTTTGAATAGGTCAATCTGGAAATCGCCCATATAATATCGTTACAATCCCAGTTCAACCTTGGGATATTAGAATATTCGAGAGAGACATCAGGGACAAAGCGAAATTTGCAAGGTAGTTGGTATTTTGCCTTTATGAAGGCTTGCCAAGTGTGCTCAGGAATACAATTTAACGAAAACGTTGCCACGCGTCTATTATCAGCTTTCAGTGTGCGCCAAATTACTCGTGTGTCATGAGCTAAGATGGCACGAATTAATGTACAATTAGCATTGTTATAATTTGATATACGAGCAGATCTCAATTTATGTTTGTAGGCTAATAGTATACCATTCCTCCTTGTCTTACTAACTTCGCTGCCCAAGTTGCCTCTCTTTAAATGTCTCAATGCCCTGTTCTTCTCCCTTTTCAATAGTGTACATGTATGATCATATGGATGTGGATGTTGCACATTACTTTGTGTATTGCGGAATCGTTCAAGAGCTGTTGCAACTATGTCTGAATACTGCATATACAATGTATGATCGTAATTTCCCCCTGCACTTCTAATCCTCTCAATCTCTGAGGAGATTTGTGTAACAACAAAGTTGCATATTCCTTGATTCCATCTAATGGAATGGAAAGGACGATCTATTTCAACCATTGCCAGAGTAATGTTAGGTGTAAGCGAGTTAAATTTTAGTTGAAAGAAGGTAGAAAGTTGTGCATGATCACCTATCGCGATCCGACCTATTTCTAGGGGTGCCATATGCATAAACAGATTATGAGATACAAATATATAATCTATCATTGATTGCATAGATCCTCTTGACCATGTATTACCAAGACTCATGTCGTTTCTGACCATCAAGTCCATATCCCACTCCGTGAGGAGTTCTCTAAGTTTGCCTCCTCTGCTGCGTGAAAGAGTGGATGATTTAAATTTATTGATTATAGTCAAATCTCTACAATCGGAATTAAAATCACCGCCTATAATGATTTCACAAGTGCGGTATCTGATAGATATATCCAATAAACATGCATCTAATTCATCTAACATTTCATCAATTGAGATGGCAGCTGGATTCCAATATAAGGAAATTATCATAAGAGATGAGTACCTAAATGAGGGTATTACAAGATGAATCGCCAATATACTGACAGATTCCCAAGCTAATTCTGATTGAGCCTGCAAAGAGATCTTGACTCCAACCAACAAACCCCCAGATGGACGACCTAACAAAGATCTCCTTGCAGGAGATGTAAAAGTTAAATATCCAGGAATCACAAATGGGTCAGTTTTCATCGTTTCTTGTATCATTATTATAGTAGGTTGTTCTGAGTAGGTTAGGGCAGAATGCCATTTCATCAGGTTTGCAAACCCACAAGAATTCCATGATAAGAATTGCATGCGTGTATCAATGCATAGCTATTTCGCCGGGATCGGAGGATTCGGACATAAGATTGCCGAGAGCATAGGTTCCAACCATGGTAGGCCTTTTGTATTAGCTGCAAGTTTCAAAATTTCCATCATTCCTCCCTCCAACCCTGATTCAAGTTGCACGCACGGGCCACCTGCAGTTTGAATTTTATCAGTACCCTTGCCCGGAGTTTCTAGAAATATTAAGGCCTCCGATTCACAATCAAAAGCGAACAGCGTCAAACCCTCCTTTTCTATTTCCTCACGATTAAACCATATAAATTTCATTATAGCTTCAGAGGCGAGATAGCAGATAGCCCTATGATTATTTGTACTTGCCAGAGAAACCCTTGTAATATCTTCAGATTTGATTATTCTCAATTGAGGAATTTTTGAAAATACAGAGAATGTATAGGATCGATTAATACGATTACCCGCCAATATCTTTGCATCTCCCTCAAATCCGATGATGCATTGAGTTGCCAATTCACTTCGATGATGCCTAATAGCAGGTGTACTTTTTTCTATGTTCGTTAGAGATACAACCTGTGTAGTTGTCGTAGAAACCGCACAGGGATTCGGCTCAAGTGAAAATGTACTCCTACTAGCAGGTAAAACGTAATCCCTATTTGAGTTAATAGTGTTAATTTGATTCTCAAGTAGGGACTTACTCATTGCAGGACCATTGATGGAGATGTGGCTCGGGGTGAAAGGGGTACTCACGTTGTTTAGATCAATTGTTGATAAATTCCCCAAATGCGTCGTGGAAGGTACTTCAGATAGCTCCACTTTTTTCCCCCGTCCATTTATCATCACTACATTTTCCTTTTTATCAGGTAAGCAATTATCCGAAATTATTGCATCTGCGCAACTTACGTTCGTTTTGTTACTATTTCCAATTCCTACTCCTGATTCCATTACATTGGTCATTCTATGTGCCTTATTTACATGTGTTTGGATATTCGAGGCACTAATACATATCTCACTATATGATTTCCTCAGAGGTATTTTTAGGGGGACACTAATTCCTCCATCCTGATGCTTAATCTGATTTTTTGACGTGCAGCATCTACCTACTGAGGGGAAATATTCATTTAAGGTGATTTTAGGTGAGTTTTGAATAATGCAATCCGAGTTAGGCTTTACATTTCGATTTCCCTGTATTAAGTGGGCCTTTGGAATAGTTGTAACTGCATCTTGATGTATTACAGCTTTAGAAATTAGGGTTTCCTGAGTGTTCGATTTTTCCAATTGTGTAGTATAAGTTTTGCTCTTTCCCATATTCTTATGCACATCTACCTTCAATAATGCAGATGTGCCAAGGCTCCCACCCTTTGTTTCTACACTTGGTTCAGTTGCAGGTGTAAGGGCATCCTGACTCACTTTAATGAACTGATCGAAGTGTGTAGTAGAAGTTTTGTTCTTTCCCATATTCTTATGCACATCTACCTTCAATAATGCAGATGTGCCAAGGCTCCCACCCTTTGTTTCTACACTTGGTTCAGTTGCAGGTGTAAGGGCATCCTGACTCTCTTTGGACAACTGATCCAAGTCAATGATCTCCTCATCTGCAATTTCAAGGATAGAAGTAGATTTTATACACTTCTCCTCCCTCCTTTTTTTCGCAAGTCTTTTCACAGCACGCATATGCATCCTTCTAACCCGACGGGACATAAAAGTTGAAGTTTCCTCAGTGTGCAAGTTTTTGATTTCGGTCTCTTTTTGCTTCTCAATTTCATCTAACAAAGCTGAAGGACTATCAGGCTGATCCAATGTCAACACTTGGGAAGTAGGACTATGCAGCATATCGCAAGGCTGTGGTTTACTAAGTAGTTGTGAAGCTATTGTGTTATTTAATGCAATTATTGAAGCCTTAATCTCACTCAAATCGTTCTCACAAGAGCACTTCAAAATCTCTGATGGCACCCCATACATTTGCCCAGAGTTGTTACATTCTGGGTGATCAGAGAGCGAACATTGCGTGCTTTTCTCATGACAATCATTTGTAACTACTCTGGGTCTTTGTCCACCTATTTCATATTGCAAATATCTCATAGTATCGATTGCAGTTATAAAGCCCTCAATTTTATCCATCTTGGAGCAAAGAAAGTGCATAGTTGCCTTTAATTCCTTTAGTTCCAAGTGGGTAAGTTCATGGCCCTTATCCAGAAGATCTAATATTTTTGTGATCACAGGGAGGGGACTAGGAGATTGAAATTCAGCAATTCCCTTGTCGATTGTACTGCCCTCAGGGTCGTCATTTATAGACCTACTATGGGATTTGAGTTGCGTCATCTTTCGTGTCACACTAATACTCGACACTCTATTGGTTATACAAACTATAGAGCTCTTTGATACATGGCCCTCTATCATTGGTTTGGCATCCTTGTAGCCTTCTGGAATATTCCACACATTAACAGCAGGCAGGGTACCATACCAGGTGCAGGGAGAGTCGGCGTGACCATGCCCCCCCACCAATTAGCCCAAAATCTATCATCACTCTTGCAGTCTGCCAGTCAATTAAGGCTTTAAACGTGGCCTTGTAGAAGCTCTCTGTGCCCGAGAAATAAGGGGAGTATCTTCTTGGTTTCGGTGTAGCTCATCCCAATGTCTATTTTGATCTTACCATGTGACTTGGAGACCGCATTTTCAAGCTCTTTGCAGCATTTAATTCTATTAAATGATAAACCTTTGACGCCTTCAGTCTTTTTCCATTCCACCTCAAACAGGAGTTTGTTTCTTTCTCACGTTCATGTAACTACTGGATGGACAACCAGGCTCACGGTGGCCTCAACTTCTTGGTGCTGGGCCAGCCAATCCTTTTTTGTATTTCTCCATCGCCATCAGTTATTTTCCAACTGCACCACACTGGAAAACCCTTTCCAATCATGGGGTTTCAAGCCTTGCTTAAAGTGCACTTTGGAATATCTAGGTCCTATACATTCCTATGTATTATACATTGGCGCATCACTGCAACTATTCACTACATAGCCAGCCTTAAGATGACTTTGTCTACCTGCGTTACTGCGTCTGTACAAGTGTAAACGGATTTGTATTTTCTTCAGCGTTTCTGTAGCATGAGCATCTTCATTTCGAGCCTGAAATGTTGCTCATCTTTACCATCTCCTTTTCAGAGCTTATAGATTGTCTATGATTTTTTTACCTCCTGCACCTTTTCAAGTTGCATCTGCTCCATTCCGCATGACGTCACCAGTCTTCTCTTTCACTCATTTCCACACTTCCTCCGGGACTTTGTCCAGAAGGCCGTTATTTCTTCGTGAATGCATATATGTTTTTCTCAATGGATACCTTGTTTCCAAGATTTTCTGCGGCAGAGGCATCCTCACTGGAACTGCACGTTTTGCAATTTATGGTTCCCAACATATAGGCAGCATGTGGGCGGAGCTTTTGGTGGGGGTACTTGACTCTACCTCTACACTCCCCCTTCTGGACAATTCATCGACCACTCTCTCATCAGACTTCACATCATGACATCCTCGACTGAAGAAATGCTTCTTTGGGACCCATATCTTTATGACTCCTTTCAGGCATCCTGCTGATTTCACATGCTCATCAACACTCCAGGTCATAAGCATACATTGTCCATCTGGACTGCAGTAAATCCATCTTCCCACATACTTCTTGTGGTTCCTGGGTTACAGGAACTTCATTCCCTCAGGTGCATGGATAATGGCCTTAATGTACTCTCTGATTTCTTCATCTGTCAGCTCCTTTGGTTCAAATCCTGATTCAACATCAATCCCAATCTTCATTCCTACTGCTTTCTTTGCAGTTTTCTTGCATTGTGCGATTATTAGCCTGATCACACAGATCATCACCAACAGGGCTCCAAGTAACTTGAAAATGTTCACCATCCATTGTGGAACCCATGAGAATATTGACCCAAACCAGCTGTTATCACCAATGTCTTCCACTTCATCTTCCATCTTGACATGTAGGTTTGTCAGCAATGTTATGGCCTCTGTCAAGGTGCCATTCTCGTTATCGTGAGAAGGTATGAATGTGCAACATGATTCTCCGATTTTGGCACAAACACCTCCATCCATAGCTGTTATCATGTCCAGAACATATCTATTTTGAAGAGTCATCAGTCCTATGGCTCTCAGCTCCTCCTTGATAGCATTGAATCCGTCTACAGTGGTGTTGATAGTCTGCAGAAGCTCCCATCTGGTTATCTGTAACCATTTAGTATTTGCTGCCATCTGGATCCTGGGCATAAAGATTGTCGTGAATATTGATTAAGTCTGATTGAACAATCTGTGTTCATACGGGATGGCGTCAAAAGCTTCTATTGACTTGGCTGAGAAATAATTCTCCCTCTTCATTCGATTCAGGAGCTCAGTAGGTCTCTTCTTCCTCAGGCAGGTGAGCATCTGCTAATGGAATTCACCAATGTTCAGGTCGCTCTTCGGCATTACCAATGCTGGAACATGGACAATCACTATAGACCATAGTCCTCCCCAATCTCTCGGCAGCTTCATGTAAGCTCTGTATCCACAGGCCCAGTAGGGATCCATTATCACTGCTGTTCCATCCTTCATTCCTGGCATATCAAAGATTCGTCCACATTGCTGATTCTCTCCAACTTTTCTCATGCCATTGTTTCTGCAGCACAGTTCTGCACTAGCCAAAGGCACTTACTGCAATGGACCTCCTTTGTGTTTGTCAATAACTTTGCAAGCCTCGGCCAGAGAGGTTTGCATCCATTTTCCACTCATTCGATAACTGGTTTGTGATGACCAGTTACTGCTATAGCTCTGCATATAACTACACATTCTTCCCATCCGTCTAGAGAAACCACTGTTCCCCAGATCTGCATCTGGCCTCTTTCCTTGCAGCTTCGAACCTCTTCATCGGTTTTCTCTTTACAATTGAGTCTTCTGTTGATTTCCCATCTGATTCCTCCTCCCTTCATACCAGGCCGTTTGTATCTTATCACATGTTTCTTGGTGTGTGATCTCGCTCTTGTTTTCAAATCTTGGACATAATTATCTTCATCTGGCACTGACCATTCTGTTACCCATACAAAAGATGCTGTTCGGCCCTGGAATTGACCCTTTGTTAGGCAGAGTCCAATGTGATTAAGGCAATGAGCCGTTTGAACATCTATTTCAATAGCTATGAATATCTTAGACTTTCCCATAGCATAAGGCAGGAGTGCACATACATAGCAATCCTCCTCAGAAGTTCACTTTCCCACCTCTTTCTTGTGCTGATGCCACATATTGTTCCCCAAGTGCGCTGTACTGTCCAAATAATTGTTCAGTTCATAATCATCCTCCCTTGCACTTCTCTTAGGTCTCTGTTTCATTCTTGCCAAATGATTCTCCCTATGATGACCATAAAGTAAGTCAAAAACGGATCTCCGTCCAAAAGGAAGGTTTGGATTTTTTGTCACATAGGTACCTCTACATGAGCTACTGGAGTAGGGATAATCACATAAAGCCTTGACTGTCTCAAAATGTCTAGTTCTGCCAAGGTAACTGGAGTGGGAAGAATCAAAGGGACCATTGCTTTCTTGGGACCAACGAAATACACATTGTGAATTAGAGGAATCAGAAAAACAATGATAAAAGTAGAACAAGCATATATTATGCACCAATACATGAGGGTCCACCATCGACGCCTCTCCACTCGTCGTTAACTCTGCTCGCTTTCTGGATCTGCAATATGCTCTATGGACCACATGTTTATTTGCTTGTGATTACTTTTAAGGAAGGAAAAACTTTTTATTCAGGCAAGCTCATCAGATGCTCCGGTAGTTGCTGAATCTGTTCAATAATTTCTACAAGTAACTGGCTGATTGCTGGACAGTTTATGGAATCTCGCATGAACATAAAAGTGTTGGCGTCTCACCAAACAAGGTAGGGATGAACTTGAAGCAAATAGTAAAAGATCATAACAAGTAGCTTGTGGGCATCGTCATTAGACAGGACCATCTGTACCTCCAGTAAGATGCTCAGGTAATAGTCTGATCTGCTCCATTATTGCTGCCAATAGGTGTCTAATAGTCGGGCCATTCTTAGGATCCTGATAGAAAAGTATGGATGTCGGTGCTCCTCCCAACAAGAGCAGGGTAAGCTCGGAGTATAAATATGAAGACAGCAAAAAGTAGTCTGTGTACATCCGCATCGGACAGAACCATAGGCCCCTCCAAAAAGAAATTTACTAAGAAAGGAATCAGGGAACTGCTCCCTCTTCCAATCGTCAAACACAAAGTCCAGATCTGGCATGTTATATTTTACTTTTGCACTCCACAGTCCAATGTCAGCAAAGCTCCTGTGGCTCAAGAACAATATTTTTTTCATTTCTTGCTTAGCAGCTGTAAAGAGTGTCTCAGAGGAGCCACAGTCCAAATGTGCACGTTTATCTGTCTACTCGACAGTCTCTGCGTCCTTCTTCCTCGTCATCGATTAAGTCTGCACGTGCTGAACTTCTTCTTCTTGACTTGCTTCTGAATGGGTTGGGGGTGATGTGGCCTCTCCAGCGCAGACTCTCACATCTCCTTGGTGAATCTAAGCTTGCCTTCCTAGGACTTTAACTGCTGATTGAGTGATGTCCTCCACTAGGAAAGGGCAGCTGAAACGGGGCTTGTGCTACCTTCGTGTAAAGTTTCTAATTAAAACCTGATCCCCAGCAAAGATTTTTGGTACACATAGTTCTTTAGCTGTGGTTGCTGTATGGTCTTCATCTGGGTTCTGAGACCGACACCCCGCCCGCTTGACTTGATATGAAATGACAGAAATACTAGCCGTCATAGATGTTAAGTAAGCACGTAGCTCATCACCTAACAATTCTGCAGTTGTCTGGGCATCACTTCTAGTCCTCGATGGAGGAGTCAGAGGCGTTCTCATTTGCCTGCCTGTAACTAGCTCGTGGAGTGTGAGGTAGTGGTCAGAGCCGGGCTGATTTCTTAATGCATATAATGCCAGGGGCAGGGAGTGCAGCTACCCCTTTTGTCAGTTTCAACTTAGTCTTGAAAACAGTTGAGTCTCTCACATACCCTGTTCGCTTGCGGGTGATAAGCAGAAGAAAACTTGTGTTTTATACCAAGCAATAAGCTAATTTGCTAAAATACCTCATTCACAAAATGGGGGCCATTATCTGATCTCAACACCTCACATACTCCCCATCTGGGAAATACTTCTCAGACTAAAAACCTTGCAGCGCAAGGGGCGTCAGGGTGTGTGCATGAACCGGTCTCGATCAACCTAGAGAAGGGGCACACCACCACTATCATGTATCTGTATCCATTACAGAGCTGCAGCATATCAACATAATCAATATGTAAATGCTGAAAAGGACCATTTGGTTGAGGAATGACTCCTCTGAATGTTCGCAGCATATGCCCAGCAGTGAACTTTTGACATACGATGCAATTTACTACATAAAAAGCAACATGTTCTAGCAGGTTCGGTACAAACCAGTCCTCCGCAATGGTTGCTGCGAAGCTCTCCCTAGTGACATGCGCAGGGTAGTGTAGCGGTTCTAATTCCACCTTTAATAAGGCTACAGGCATCACCGCTTTACCAGTGCTGTCCTGTCGCCACAGTGCCGCAGAAGGGGATAAAGAACACCCCCTCCATGACCACAGGTTTTTCTCTTCCTGTTGGGATTCACCATGAATCTCCATCAATTGCATTTACGATAAGTGATTAAAACTTTCATTCACAATCATCATCACAACAATTTTTTCTTTCACATCAGGCGTATCAAAACTCATTATGTCAGATGAATATGCAACCCTTTTTGCCTCCTCATCCGCAGCTTTGTTTCCACGTGAAATAAAGTCTATTCTCTTAGTGTGCGCTGCGCACTTGACTATTGCAATGGCTACTGGGAGCTGTAGTGCTTTGATAAGCCTATCCAATAAAGCAGAGTGTTGCACCAGAGTGCTGTCTGCGCTGATGTAGCCCCTCCTTTTCCAACATGCTAACCCTGCATGCACGGTTGATGTCATGTAGGCAGAGTCACTGTACACTGTTACTTCCTGTTCTGCGTGTTTCTCAAGCACGACAATCAACGGCCCTAATTCTGCAGCCTGTGCTGAAAAATGAGACGGTAGTATTTCACTCGTTATTACTTCAAATTGCCATCAGCCTTGTGCTTCACTAAAGAGGCACCTGAATGCCTTACTCCATCAGATTGATCCTTGAAGAACCGTCAATAAAGAGAATCTCCCCTGCTGCCAGAGCATTTTCCTTCACTCGGGATCTCGTCATACAACTCCTCATAATTTGAGCAATCCTGCACTTGTTCATCCTCTGCCATTGGGTCAGCTACAAATGTTGCAGGGTTCACCCTTTTACACCTCACCATTGTAATCGCTGGATTCGATATGACTACCTGATAAGCAGAAACTCTTTGAGATGTCAGTGTACCCTTGGGTTTCTCCAAAAGAGCAAACAAGCATGCTCAACAAAGAAAGTCATGGAACACACCATTACTATCCTGGCAGATTTCTCAATAGCGAATGTGGCTGCAGCCAAAAATTGTTTGCAAGGGAAGGGAGCTCTCATTACTGGGTCTACAATCCCACTGTAATATGCTAGAGGTTTGTACCCCAACATAGTTCTCTTTGTGAGCACTGCTGTCATGACTGTTCCATTTGTATGCGAGAATAAAAGAACTCCTCAGAATAATTGGGAATTCCTAAAACTTGCCTTTTTTAATTAATCAAACCCCTCCTCCATCTCCTCAGTCCAATCAATTGGTTCCTGATTCGCCTGTGCCTTTTTTAGTGCCTAAAATAAGGGCCTTGTTTATGAACTATAATCAAATACCCATGCCCTAACATAATTACACAATCCTAAAAATGGTTGCATTTGCTTTATAGTGTGCGGTTTTGATATTTTCCAAATTGCCTCAGCTCCTTCAGGCATAACCTTCTTTCCTTCATGTGAGATTAACTGACCTATGTACAACACCTCTTCTTGTCAATACTGCAATTTCTCTTTGTCCACTTTATACCCTTTCTCAGCTAATAGCTAAATCAAGTCTCATCTACACTCTTCTTGAGGTGCTGCAGACCAAAATATCATCTACGTATTGCAGCACAACACTTGGCAAATCAATATTGCTTAGGTCCCTCTGCAGGACCCTATTGAAGATCGATGGAGACTCACAGTACCCCTGGGGGAAACGTGTACTTTTCAGCTTGGTCTGACGAAACGTAAATGACATAAAATCTTGGGAGTCCTTATGCAATGGGATTGAGAAAACGCATTTTTCAAGTCAATCACTGTGAAATATCACACCTCAACTGGGGTACTACATCGTTGCCGGATTTGGAAGTAGGGGAAACTCTAAAATTTCTTTCATCGGCCTCATGTCCTGAATTAAACACCACAACCCCCCTTTTTGATTTTTTGATAGGGTACACTGCGGTATTGCATGGTGACTCTGACATCATTAAGACGCCTCAATCCATCATGGGTGATATACTCTTAAATTCTCTCATCTGCCTCTCGAGACATTGGATAATGCCTTGCTTGAGGTAAAATTCCTCCTGGTTTCAGCTTAATCTTAACTTCTCCCACACCCTTCAACATGGCTACGTCATAAGGGCCCGTAGTCCATAAAGAAATTGGCATCTTCGCCATGTCTTCATCAAAAAATGTGAGACGCTGCCGCACTATCAACATTTTCTGTGGGACTTCTCGCCTTTCTGTCCTGTTCCAATAAGTAATGCTCATCTCGAACACTACTTCGTCATCTGACGGGTCATCTCTAAACATATCCTAGTCAGTAACATCAGTCAATCTACATCCTTCCTCAATAGCAATCACTGTTCTCCATGGCCTACCTCCATCCCAACCTTCAAGCATGGCTAGTTCTCCTCGCACTATGGCTGCCTTCAATTCCAAGGGAAAAACCTGTCCCCCCTCTTCGTCCATGGGTATCTGTGGCCTGAACAGAAACTCATCAGGTATTCTCATAATCTTGCCCACTATACCGGGTAGCCACGTTAACAAAATGCGTACCCCATGGTGAAAAACATCTGCCTCTAAAAGCGCTCCCAGCAAAGCTATTTGTCCTGTAAATGCCATGATAAATTCACCTACATTTATATGGTGTATTCCTGGTGTTGCACATACTATGCCTTCATCAGTGAAGGAGATCATATTTAGCTTCGTCATTAAATCTCGGCCCAGTATGTTAACTGGTGTCTGACTTGAATACAACAATAGAACGGACATGTCACATTCTCCTATAGCGACTGGCAATTTCTCAGTAAAAGGAACTCTACTTGTAGCTCCAGAGAACCCTTGAGCATTCATGGCATTATCTGATTAGGAAAATTGTCCCCTGAGCGAGTCGACCCTGTGTCTACTAAAAAAGAAAAGGATTTGCCTCCTATGGGAACGTCAACCCTCAGTTCCTCTTGAGGATTGGGTGTCACCGATAGTATGGTCAATTGACAACGTTAATGTATTGCCATTTCAAGCAATACATGAAATATCTTTGTCACTCTGCCTACTAACCCACAATTATGCAGACCATAATGTACTCTATCATGCATTTCTTCAGCGCCACGGCGCAGTTTGTAAACATGTCTTGTTCTTTGTTAGTCTAAATTAAAGCTTTGTATTGTTTCGATATTTCTGTACCTTAAGGTGTCTTCCTCTCGAGCTAGTAGCTGCCTAGCTCCGCTGCAATTCTGTGACCCTATGTCATGCCTTTGGTTAGGGCAGCTTTGACTCACTCCAGCTCTGTATGGTGTTCATAGTGATGGTTAGAGGGCCCCCGTCGGGCCTGCTTAAGATTATGAAGTGCGGATGGTGGGATCGGGCTTCATTACTCCTCTATTCGTTTCCAGCTTGGAGGATTCACTGTTTCCTGCAATGTGAAGGCATGAGACAGCTGGGCCACCAGGCAGCATCTAGTAATGTCTGGGACCCCTAAGCCACCTGTGGGTGTTTCACAGAGCATGACCCTTTTGGCCACACTTGGCTTTTCCCCTGATCAGATATATTTTAGGATCTCCTTTGCAGGGCCTCGAGTTCCTTCCTGGGGACTGTCACAGACAATGAGAGACAGTGGTATAGGAGCCTGGGGACTAAGTTCATTTTAAGGTCTGTGATCCTCCCAACCTAGGAAACCTCTTGTTTGTGCCAGCGCTTGAGGTCCGACTGTAGTTCCCTGAACAGATTCCGGAGGTTGACTTGGTATACCTTGTCAATTCTATTTGGGATTTGGACGCTTCCAGGTATGTAATATCGCTCCGCACCCATGGAATCGGTCCGCTGCTTGCAAGTGTTTCCCTCCACCTGCAGGAGATGTTTACCCGAGGGTGCTGGACTTTGAAAGGTTTACCTTGAAGCCAGACGCCTCACCAAACCGCTGTATCTCGCCCCACAGTTCCCCTAGGGAGGAGTCCAAGTTTGTGATGGAGAGCAGCACATCGCTTGCGTACAAAGATATTTTATAATTATCACCCCCAACCTGCAGCCCCTAAATAGTTGGGTTAGATTGAATTCTAGCGGCGAACAGCTCCATTGATAGGACGAATATGAGTGGGGATAAGGGGCACCCCTGGCGGGTGCCTTGGGTGCTCAGCAGCTTCTGTGAGTGAAAACCAATCACTCTTAGGGTCTGGCTCGGGGAATGCTAGTTAGCCAAGACCCATTTTGTAGATTTAGGGCCGAAGCGTGTCTGGGTTTTACCCACATAGCCCCAGTCGAGTAAATCAAATGCTTTATGTGCGCCCAGTGAGATAACGACTAATTCTGTTTCATCTCTGCTGGCGCATTCAATTAGATTGAGGATGTGTCTGATATTGTCAGTGTTGTGCCGCCTGATTCCGGGAAGGAGTTAAACAGGGTAACCAGGTGTTGGGTGAGAGTGTGGGAGTATGTTTTATAGAATCATGTGGTAAACCCATCTGGGCCTCGGGCTGCGTTCTTTTAGAGAGGTAATCGCTTCCGATATTTCCTCAAGTGAGATCGGGGCTTCAAGGGGGTCAGTTAATTCCTGCCGGGTTTCTCCCTGGGGAGCCGCTGCCAAGTATTGCAGTGCCTATTATAGGGTCCCCGGATATTGCTGTCTTATTGTGTTCTTTCATCGCTGCTAACTTATCCCCTTCTGTCACCCAGATGCTCGATTCGGTCCCCTTAGCAAGTGAATATTGTTCCAGGAGTGTATTCTTTTCAGTTTATATACTAAGAGCCGATTTGCTTTATTGCTGTTCATGTAGTAAAACAGTTTTGTGTATGCCAGGGCTCTGGCAGATATATCCGCTAGGTGCATTTCTAGTTTAGATTTAGCCTTTTCAGGTCTGCCTGTGATTTGTTGGATTGGGTGCTTTTATGTGTTTTTTTCAGCTCAATTACCCTCTTTTCAAGCTGTAATTGCTGCATTCTCCCTACTCTATTGCGAGCGCTGCTTTTGCTATTAGTTCCCCTCTTATAACTGCTTTCATGGCATCCCAAACCACCGGGAGGGGGCGCCCTTCTAATAGATTTTCGTTGAAATAGTTGCGTAAAGTGCTAGCAACGACGTCCTCCCTAACAACTGAGTCCTGCAGCAGGGAATCTTGTAGCTTTCATGGTTTCGGAGCATGAGCGGGGAGGCCCTTTCGCGCGAATACCTGCAAGCCGAGTGCATGATCTGAGATGATCCTAGGTAAAATATTAGTTCGCCCCAGTCATGGAAAAGGTGTGCTAGACATGAGAATCAGGTCGATTCTGGATAAACCCTTGTGAACATGTGAATAAAACGTGTACTCGTGCCTTATCGTTAAATAATCTCCAGATGTCTACAACCTCCACCTCCCTGATGAAGTCAGCAAATCCCACTGCTTTTGCATAATCCTCATGTGTGGGCTTCAGTGTTTTATCATTATCTGGATTCGGAAGTAGGTTGAAGTCCCCTCCTATCCTGAGACGGCCCTCGGCAAACGCCACTATGACAGGGCTGATAGCATTTAGAAAATAGGTTTACACGCTGTTCAGGTGATAAATCGATGCAAATGTAAGGAGCTGCTCGTGTAAGTACCCTTTGACCAGGATGTACCTTCCCATGGGATCCCTCTGCACCATAACCCTTGTGAGCGGCATATTCTCGCTAAATAGAATCGCAACCCCTCTTTTCTTTTCCCCAGCCGTGGCAAGGAAGCTTTTAGGAAACCTGTTAGATTTAACTCGCTTTTCATCTAGGGCCAGGAGGTGGGTCTCTTGGAGACAATGTCCGCTTCCAGTTCCACCAACCTATGCGTTACTGTTTTGTGCTTCCCCTGGAAATTGAGGCCCTGGACATTCTATGTCACCATAAGATCTTTGTCAGGGTCGCCAGCCATAGGTGTGTGATAGTAGGCTAAGTGTATACCCGCTGGACGTTATCCTCCCCTGCGGGCACCAGGTGGGCTGATACAAAATGCTATGCAAGTAATGTCCCACAACCTGCATTGTTAACTGATTTCCAGCTCTCTCGAACTCCCCCCACTTTATACCTCCCCTCCCTCCGAACCAAAAATATAATAACAAGCACCTCAGCATAGCTCGTATGCACTGGGGCTACTAGAACCAGCCCCGGCAACCAAACATACCATGCTAGGAACACATTCTTTAGGCTGCGTCCCTTTGTCCTGGGCTCCACATCTCTCTCGCACAGCACCATGAGACTGCTGGTTGCATATTTAAAATAAAGCTCCCCCGAGGCCTCATTATGTTTCTCATTTAGTGTCCTACTTGCTGCTGCCAGAGAGTTAGGTAATGCAGCTCAGTCCCACCCCATCATGGGAACATATCGGTGCCAACCCCAAGCATGGATAGTGAATTCAAGACTCTCAGGCTATTTTGTCTCTGCAAGGTGGGCCCTTCAGCTTTCGTCTTCTGTTTACCCTTGTCCTAAGGAGGAGCTATGGGCTTCTCCTTCGAATTCCGGCTCGCTGCTGGCTCTTCGTCCCTTCCCTCATTAGCGTCTGCTGGGTTCAACAGCTTCTCCGCCTTTTTCATAGTTCGTATTCGCCAATGTCTGTCCTCGGCCATGAAAAGTAGCGCTGTAGGGAAGCCCCATCTGTATGTTATATTCCTCTCCCTCAGCCAGTCGGTTGCTGGTTTTAGGCCTTTTCTTTTCATCAGTGTTGTAGAGGCAAGGTCATGGTGCAGGGCTACCGACATGTCCCTTAACTGGAACCGGGGAGAGTCTCTGGCCTTTCTCATTAGTTCCTCCTTCATTTTATAGAAATGCACCCTTGGTAGGACGTCTGGCGGAGAAGGTAGAAATTGCCTCGTTTGCGTGTGGTGCACCTGGTCTAGCTCCATTGGGGCCTCATCAGGGAGAGACAGCAGCTTTCGAAAGAGGTCCTGGACGAAACCGTGAAGGTCAGACTCGGGAACTGAAGATGGTATGCCCCTTATGTTACGAAGGGATTGGTTTTTTATTGTCCTCTAGCTTTATTTCCAGTGCCTCACATCTGGCTTCAAGTGCTGCGATCTTATCAGCGCCTTCACCGATCTGATAACTCTGTCCGCACAGTGCTGATTCCACCTCAGCCATTCTGCCTTTGACCTCCTCTAGTCTTCTATCAAGGCCTGTCATCTTATTCAAGAGCTCCTCCATGCCTTTTTGATATTATCTGGTCATGGCTGCTAAGAGGTCCTGTAAGTCGTTATTTGGTAACAGACTGCATTTGTTGCTCAGCGGGTGTTGCGACTGCACCTGCGTGTATCAGAGCCTCCACTCGCTCCCCGCTCTTGGTTTTCTCCACTGCGCCCGCCGTCAGTAAAGTGGAGATGTCTGTGTGTTTGGTGGCCTTAGAGGATTTAGCCATGTCGATTTATGTTGGGAGGAGTGGTATCCCCTGCCGAATAGCGAGTCCAAGAGGTTACGGTTGACCCCAGGATCCACCACCCCACGCTTGTGTGATTGGGTTTGCAAGACCCTAATCAGCTCGGTTGCCCATGGAGAGCGTTGTTGCTGGTTGATAGGTTAGTGGGGCGCAGTTTTGATTGCCTTAAAGCGGTGGCGTGAGAGTGAGGGTACTCCGCTGCTGTAGTGCTTTGTGAGGCCGCAGAGTATGGGGCTTTCCCACACCGCCCGGGTTTGCCATCTGCTGGGCAGACCTTTGCGCTATGTCCAGTGTGAAGATTCAGAGTGTGTGGCAACAGGGGTTATCATCCGCAGCAGCCCAAGGAGGCTAGAAATCCACAGGCTGGTTGGGGGACTTCTGGATGAGCTAAAGGCTCATTCCGTACCTCATATCCTGCTTCATGAGACACCTGCCTGGACTTAGAGGCCGTGCCTCCCCAGCTGAGTGGATACACCCGGGTCGAGCTTCCCTCCCTCAATGCCGGGACCTGGAGATATCATGGAGATATCAAAGCTCTTCCTGCGAGGGTGAGCGCTAATGCGAAACACCACCATCTTAAAACGAGGCAAAACATCTGCTGCATTATTAAGGTCACCCGGGACATGGCACACCCTAAACACGATCCCATATTGCAAACAGTACAGTATCAGCTTCTTCAGTAAGCGCAGGACCAGCTCACATTTTGCTGTTTGCCCGTTAATCAAGTCAACCACTGACATGCTGTCTGACCAGAAAACAATACTTTTTGCTACCAGCTTGTCCCCCCACACCCGGACCGCCACCAGTATTGGGAACAGCTCCAAAAATGTAACATTCCTGGTTAGACCAGACTCTGACCATCCTGCCGGCCTGAACTGCATGCACCACCATGAACCAAACACTGCCCCAAAACCCATGGAGCCAGCTGCATCCATGAACAGGGCCAGCTCGCTACTTGTGGCAGGCGGGGCAGGCCACATCACTCTCATTAAAGTTTTCCAAAAAAGTCAACCACAACCTTATGCCTTCCTTCACTCCTTTAGTCAGTCTAGTATCGTGGTGTTGTTCTTGTAAACCAGACATGGCCCTAACGATGTTGCGAGAAAAAGGCCTGCCCATTGGAATCACTCGTAATGCAAAATTGAGCTGGCCTACCAGCACCTGCAACTACTTAAGGGTCACTTTCTTTGCTTATATGTACCTCTCCAAAGAACCCCAGAACTCTGCAACCTTTTCCTTGGGTAGCTAGATTCCCTGGCAACCGAATCCAATTCTATACCTAGAAAGGTCAAACATGTAGCTGGCCCCGGTGTCTTTTCCGTTGCCAGTGGTACACCCAAAGATGTTGCGATTTCAATGACTGTTCTTAGAGCCTCCTCGCAAGACACCTTCCCTGGCCCACCCAAAAACAAGAAATCGTCCAAATAGTGAATTACTCTTTCATGAGCTGCGCTATCAACAAAGTACCATTCCAGAAAACTGCTAAACTTCTCAAAATAGGCGCATGACACTGAACACCCCATCGGCATACAAACTGGAAACCCAGGAGCTAAAAATCTGCCCGGTGCAATGGCAATAACCTAAAAGTCTATTGAATATCGGCCTTAGCCATCAGGGCCCCTTTCCCCAGGGCCACCAGCTTGCTTATTGCCAATTCGAGTGATGCATAACGCACATCACACAATTTCTAATCAATTCCATCATTGACTGATTCGACCCCTCGGGTATGACAGGTTGTGAATCAGCCTGAATTCCCCCACCTCTTTTCTGGGTACCAAACCTAAAGGGGAACAGATAAAACCCACGAACGGGCAGCATTGAGTTGCCCCGCAACCCTACCCAGAGTAAGTTATTTCCCGATTTTTTTCCTGGCTGTCTCTTAATCTAGCTGCAAAGACTCCTGATTCCTCGGGATAGACCCATTAATGGTGGCAGAGGAAGGAATCCTAAAACTCTTGCGAAAACCATGATACAAAAAAATGTGCATCTGCTGCACAGGGGTAAGTACTCAACCGGAATGCCAATGCCTGAAAATTGATAGGGGATTTGGCCACGGAAAACTCAGCTACATTTGCTGTCCCTGATTTCCCCCGCCTCAGCCCGACCATCACTTCTGTTCCCTATCCTTTTGCTTCTTGAAGCACTTTCTTTCAGTGTGGGAGGACCCTCCGCAAAAGGAGCATATGTGCTTAAATCTACAGGCAGCCCCTTTTATACACAACTTCATGTTGAACTGCCAGCATGCAGATTTTGGGTCGAAAGCCCTATTTGTTGGGCGAAAAGCATTGGATTACGCTGAATTGAAGGAATTTGGGGCCCTGTTATGCACTCCTGTAGGGGTCATCTCATCTAAACAACTGTTCACATCCCTTTAATCCCATCTCATATCCGGCTGATTGGCCTTCATCTGACAAAATTGGGTGTCATACTTCAGCTAGCTGCCTGATCGTACTTTCGCTGAGCGCACACAATGGTGTTAAGGTAATAAAATAGCCCACCGCCCAGTTCCGGCTTCTTTTCTGTCAGGACACTGGAATATATGGCGAAACTTGTGATCCAATCGGACCTTACTCTTATATACCCATATCTTCTTAGGCTTGAAAGATTCATCATTACCCTCCTGCCTCTTCTCGGAATTGGCCCCCCAATGGATCAAATCTAACACATCCAGATATTCGGCTCTCCATATTTTTTCCTTCATCTCATTAGTTAAATGCCAGAATAAACTACCCCCAGGGACAAACAGCGTGCAATACTCCCAGATGCGGTAATCAGTATAGAAAACTTTCCCTTGACCTCCCGACTAACACTGAGTAACTGCTTGTTCCCCTGCTTTGCCGGCCCAAACCTCGATGGGCGAAACCATGGGCCCCACCTCCCCCAGCCGGCATTGACAACAGAGGAGCGACTGTAGGCAAAATGTGGGGGGAAGGGACAGAGCCCCGCACCCCTGCAGAAACTAGCCCCTACAGCACACCAGGTGACCGCTGGATACTGGACCCTGCTACTGGCTGCATGGCCCCCAGTTCCACATAGGCTGCCCCGATGACTGGCTTGGGGTACTCCCCAGTCCTGCAAACATTCTGCCCCAATTGAAGGTGGGCAAAAACATTGAACTCTGGTTTGGGGGTGTTAAAGGGACCCCGTGGAGACCCCCAAAAGTATTTGTCCCATTCCGCCCAAACATTGTGTGTGGAAATTGTACACCCGGCCAACCCGGGACCTGTGGCCCACCTAGCGCCACACTGGGGGTTACCGCTTCTATCACATCGGGACCTGGCGCCTCACCAACAATCTGTCACATTCCTGGCCCTTGTGCAGGTTGTCCCAGCTCGTTAACTAGCGGGAGCACAGGTTAGCTCGCTGCCGGGGCTTCCCTAGCTGTTGCAGCCGTTAATGACCCCCTTGATGGACCGGCTAATGGAACTTCTGGGGCTGCAGCCCCAGCCTTTTCCTCTTCTTTGTTGGTGGCTCACTGCTGGTGCCTCCTGGGGCACCTTAGTCTTTCTCATTCTCGCACCAGGTGCCCTTGTGGATGGCCCCTGCTCGGGTGCCACTTCCACATCGGTGGCCCCATCAAGCATGTCATGTGCATGCCCTTCTCCTTGGAGATATCAAGAAACCTAGCCATCACAGCTAATTGTTCCTACGCCGCGCTTTTCCTGCGCACCGGTGCTCCTGCTTTGCTTTTTCTTGGGGCCATACCCTCTGGGTTGTCGCTGCCCAAATGCACTGTGCCGTAAAACCAAAAAGAGCAATGGCGAGGATACTATTATGACTCCCGCTCTCCACAAATACATACACCTTCATGACTGCACTGCACCTACCCCCTACAAGTGGCAGCAATGCAACCCATAGATCAACCAATGTAACCCGGCATTCTAATCGATTTTTAAAAAATGTTTCTACCATCCACCCGCTCCGTTGAAAATGTGTTGCTCTGCGCCGTCCTGCTTCCAAAACAAGCAAGTTGTCACCACTACACAATCCAAGATCAATTCTAGATCCCCCCATGCGGCACTCAAAACTCCCCCTCACTCCTTTCCCATCACTGCTTTCACATAAATCCCACAATTAAACAACTGAAAATGATATAATGTGGCTCATGCAAAATGATGCCTTCCTGTGAACAGAACAAATGAAGGCGCATCAATACACTGACTCCTGGACAGGAAGTCGCAGGAGAACAACTGCGGAAAAGCAAGAGGAGGATTCCGAGGGCAGACCCACTTATATACCTGGATCCCCCTGTCTCTACCAGACTGGACTGGGAGCCCCCGTTGCTAAGCCCACCCCACGCCCCCAGGAAGTCCCACTGAATGCAGGAGGCGCTGCCATGGGCCACGAGGCAGTCCCTAATGCTGCTGCTCCTGCAGGGTCATGGCGGCGCCTCCAAATTCCAGACTCGAGTCCCACTACACACCACCCCACCCCCAAGACAGCAAAGTCAACACATAGCCCTTTAACTTGGCAGGAACACTCTGCAACCGTGAACTCTTCCTAGTTCCTTCTGCTTGTTGAACTGTCCCACGTGATTCAGACAATCCAGCGCTGTTACCGTCACTAGCACATGGCATGACATCATCGTTCACCGCCCCTTCTGTCACTACTACAGGTTCTACGACTGTCTCTGGACAGCGGTTTCAGATGACTCAGGTAACAACCCTTGCCTTCCATCTCCAACACTTCCAGACCATCCTCTCACAGACCTCTCAGTTCCTAAACTAACCACCTCTGCACTGTTCTCTCCAATCTCACCACCCAGCGATCCTTCTATACCCTTGCTCTCCATACAAACGTTCCACCCGCTTTGTGGCACTTGACAAGTTGTCTCATGTTTCATTTTGTAGCAGCATCTAGCACTACAACAGTACCCAGCACTTGTCCAATTCTCTTGGGGCTCAACAAGTACGGAGTACACGTCCCTCTCACCCTGGCATTCCTCACATGCACTTTATCAAATACACGAAACGGCTCCACATAAACCTATTTCCTTCCATCAAACCATCTCTTGTACCTCTCCTGGCGCATCTCCGCTCTCTGAATAAATGCTGCTCTCTTCATCTTCCAACTACTCCGCTGCTAATTCGCTGACTGGTGTCCTGCCCCTCTAGGAAACAAACGGGGACACCCCAGTGGTGGAGTGTGTTGTGTGGTCCTGTAGTCCCACACCATGTCTCTCACAGTTGCTACCACATCCAATTTTGACATAAGAGCCCACTGCAATGTCACCTTCAGCACTTGATTAAATCTCCCCACAATTCTGTTCTGTCTGGGACAACACAGGACCTTAGTCTCCCGTTTCACCCCTGCGCTTCTTAGATGATCATCAAACACTATAGACTGAAACGATCCCGTGTCAGTCAGTATAACTGACAGAAACCCTTCCTTTCAAACCCTACAGTCTACGAATTCCACCACAGATTTGTCCGCCACATTATCCGCCCAACCTAAATATGGCCATTCACTGTGATGATCTATCAGGACTAGCATACATCTCTTACTCTGATAATGGCCAGGCAGTGGGCCTATAGTGCCCAGTGCCACTTTCTCCTATTCTCCTAGGGCTGCATCAGATTCTTGACGGGACTAAGGGGCCGCTCTCATGTTTACAGTTAAAAAACGTGACCATCACTTCCCAAGGACAAACCATTAGCACTGGAATTCAGTCGAATGGTAGTGCATTTATTTATTTATTTATTGTGTATTTGTAAGGCGCTTATACAAGTAAATTGTGTTTCAAAGTGCCCGCAGGGCAACAGGGAGGGAACATGGGAGTAAAATTAGATATACCACTGTAAGATAGAGGCGGACCTCCTAGGCCTTGTGGGCATTCAGAATATGCAAGTGCAGAGAGAGAGAGAGAAGGGGTGGGGGAGTAAGGGGCAAGTGCTGGGCTTATCAAGTGGGAAGTGCTAGGTAGTGAGCAGCTGTAAGTGCCTAGGTGGTGTATACCACCAATAAATAGGTAAGTGTAAGCCTGTGGTGGCACAGGCCATTGGATGCCAAGGCAAAGTGCCGGGGGGTTTGGGAGCAGAGACTGTAGGCGATTGGGTGTGGGAGGCCATGACCCAGGGGGTCACATAAGGACCCTGGTCAACCAATCTTAGAAGCTGCAAGATTTAGCAGAGGAAGGAAGAAGGGAAGGAGGAGATGAAAAGGAAAGTCTTGTGTAGCTTTCAGAATTTAAGGAGATCTGGCTCAAGACAAAGAGTAAGGGGGAGGCTGTTCCATAGGAGGGAGCCTGCTAAGCAAAGCGATCGGCCAACAGCTCACTGTTTAGCGAAGCATTTAACACACAGAGAGTTGGTGCCAGAGGAACGTGAAGATCTGGAGGGAGAGTATTTAGAGAGAACTTTAGTAAGTTGTAGATGGTGTGGTCCCCAGCCTCAGACAGCCTTGTGGAGGATGCAGAGGGATTTCAATTTGATCCTTGCAGCAACCGGGCACAGTGGAGAGATTTTAGCGCTGGAGAGATGACTGCATTAACAGTCATACACCAGTTGTTTAGCTAACAATTCGGGGAAGGCTGTAGGTGAATGATGCCATGGCGTCATCACCATGTCCCGCAAAATAATATTAGAAAGTGGGCCACCTTAGTAGCGTGGCCAGCTGTCCCGTACTTTGACTCTCCTGAATTTGGGGCCTCTGTCTTGCATCCACAGAGTATCTGTGCAGGACGCTGGATGTCCCAACTTTCTTTCTTCCCTCACCAGAGTTGTCCCCCCACACCTCACCAGGCTCGCTTACCCTTTCCCTTAAAGCCAGAAGACCGAAGTAGTGCATTTTAGGCAGCCAGCACACATTCGACAAACTAAGTATTTACCTCAGTTTGTGAATAGGTGTGCTGCCTGCCTAGAGCGCCCCTCCCTCCTGCACAGAATGAGAAGAGCCCTCAGACCAACTCTGCCTGCTTTGCTTCCCTGGGACTCTGCTGACTGCTTCCCGAACGCTGGACGACGACCTTTTCCCAGCCCTCACTGCCTCGAAACCACTGTTAACACCGTGGCACACGGGAAACCGTGCTGGACTGGCCAACAGGAAGCTCTGGAGATTTCCCAGTAGACCTCTATGTCATTGGTCTCTTTTGTATGGATACCCTAGTTTTCTGCTCCTCTTACCCTCACTCCCATACATCCAGCCCACTTTCTACCATCTCGTCTCATTCTCCACTTCCCTTTGAGGTTTATTATAAAGCTTAACATGTAACAAATGTTATGTTACATTTTTGTTATGGTTAATTATATTTTAATCCCTTTATTTTGAAAAATGTGCTTCATAATTCACTATTTTAGGCCATTTGTTTCCAAATATTCTTGTGGGGAGACCCCCCAAACCGTTCGTACAGTGCAAAATAGGGCCACTTTGAAAATAATTTCTAGGGCCACTTTTGGTTCCCAGTCCAGCACTGCTTAGTTTCCAATGTTAAGGATTTGGTTGTGATGGTCATGTTCACAGTTTTTAAAAAACATGACCATCACCTCCCAAGGACAAACCATTAGCATTGGAATTTAACCGGTTGTTAGTGCACATTTATTCACCAATTGTTTACATAACAATTTGGGGCAGGCCAAAGGTGAATGATGTCTTGATGCCATTGCCACGTCCCTCAAAATTATGTTAGAAAATAGGCCACCCTACGGTGTGGTACTCCCTGGTTGTCTGTATAATCCGGCATAGAGGTAGGGGATTAAATAAGAGGAAAGCTGTTGTCAATTATTCAACAGAAATCAGTCCAGTGACTGCTTCCGCCCGCTTACTGTATTCTTTCTGTGTATTGTCCACCAAGTGGTTGTCTGGATTCAGATCAAACCTAAGTGTGTGGTGTCTGGGTCTCTTTGAAATTGATTTAGTTTCACCATTCCATGGGTTTCAACTACACCTCATCATGTCCAAGACATCATGATGTTTACCACTAGCGTGAAAACTTGAAAACCAAACTGCCACATTGATAATGGAAGCTGATTAGGGGATGAATATTTATGTCTCCAGAACTCTTGTTAGACAGTACTCACAACCTGGCACCATTCATGTTATGAATTCTTCCTGGTCATTGGGAATGTTGTTTATGATGTCCACAAGACTTATATATTTGAGTTATTTTTGCCTGAGTGCCTCCATGTCACCTGTGATGAATCGAGGGATGTGGTCACTTCCCCCAAGGGGGGCGCCCCTTCCTGTGAGGCTAGGGAGGTGAGCCCACTACGCTACTTTCCCCTAAGGGTAGTGGTAAGCGGGACATCACAGGGAGAGACTACCCTCTTGGGGATTAGGACTCTCTTCCGAATAAGGAACTCTCTTCTTATTATCCCCCAAAACCAAGTACAGCTTCATTAACTCACAGACAACTTAAACTCCTCTTACATGTATTATTGTAATAATAACAGAAGAACAATGTCAATCTGATACTGTGAAGAGTAAGAACATGAGCGTAATGAGGAATGCTTGTCTGTCAAATACTGACACGAAGACGTCAGCAGGAGGCATAATGACTTTGATTCCAACACAAAGGAAGGACTTTCCTTGGAAGGTGGGGAAGCCCCACCTGTGCATCATAAAAGGAAGGGGGTCAAAAGAACAAGGAAGTGAGAAACAGGAGTATCAAACTGGCCGGATCGAGGAGGCTGGGAAACCGAGGGAGACACTGCCTTGCGTGTCCAAAAGCAGCTACAGAGAAGAAGGGACAGCAGCACGCTGTCTGATCAGCAGAGTGTAAGAAATCTATAAAAGTCCCTGGAGGGACGATCGAGAAGGGCCAGTGAAAAGCTGTATCCTTGGCGTGCCGAGTAGGTGATACACCAAACACAGACCTGAGCAGGTCTGTTCATGGGTGGAGAACACAACCAACATACCAAAGGAAGAAGGTGGTGGTATGGAACAGAGTCAAAGGAAAAACCCTTTCCTCACCAAAACCGGCAAAGAACAACAAAGTGTGTTGGAAGAGCGACACTGGAGGAATCAGAGAATCATTCTGACCGACCACAAAGAAGAGAAAGAGAATGCCAACCCGGAGGCGCAGAACCCCTTCAGTACAGGTACAGGGGAGAGTGGGAGAACTGGGGAGTAAGGTGTAAAGAGTAAAAACGACTCAGCGCCCCTGCATCCTTGCCCCAGAGATTGGCAAAAGTATATAAAGGGTGAAGATCACTCAGGGACCCTGCATCCGCGTCCCAGTGATTGGCCAAAGTATATAAAGAGTGAAGATCCCTCAGGGACCCTGCATCCTCGTCTCAGTGATTGGCAAAAGTATATAAAGAGTGAGGCTCACTCGGGCAGCCCACATCCTGGTCCCAGTGATTGGCCAAAGCATGTAAAGAGTGAAGATCAGTCAGGGACCCTGCCTCCTCAACCCAATAATTGGCAAAAAATATATAAAGAGTGAAGATCACTCTGGGAACCTGTATCCTTGTCCCAGTGATTGGCAAAAGTATAAGAAATAGGTAAGAGTATATGAAACCTGTTTGAAGTAAGGAAGAATTTCAAAGCTGCGGTATGTATTATATTGTTCTTTTATTATAATATGTGTGAGATACAAGACCCCAAGGGCATAGCTGCAAGGCAACCCCTGAATGGCAGTTGGAGAAAGGCACTGCTTACGTCATAGCTTTGGTGTGCAAGGTGAAACCAGCGAGGTGATCCATCGCGAGCACCGAGGACATATACAACATACCCCCTATAAAGGTAGCATAATGAAATACAATGGTGATTTACAAGAAAAATGTGCAAACAGGTAACCAGAAGGATGAAGCTACAAAAGAACGCTCAGTTATACAGTTCAAAATTCAAAATTTGGCTGGTCTTTTCCTCATATGGCTTGTGATCCTCACACTTTCTGTAATTTCCAGCCTGTTACTTCCTTCCTCTTCCAATTCCATAGGTTGAAACCCACCACCCATATATTCATTTAAAATGGTTTCCAGTTCACCAGAGTTCAGGTTTCCCTCTACTTCCTTACTGTATTGAAAACTATCCGATAATGATCCCTCTTTGAACCACTCATCCTCCTTGTTGCTGTGACACATACTTTCCTTAACACTTTCCCTCACATCAGTATTTTTCATCACTGCAACGAGGTTCAAGCTCCAACATTTACCATCACTGGTTATCACATGTTTCTCACTTACTTTTATAACTTTTATTGTGTCATAGAATTGTAAACACCCTTTTGATATTCAGAAAGGTTTTTTGATTCTCACCATATCACCCACCATTATACCATGCTGCCTTTCAAATGATCGTGATTCATCTCCCCATATTGAGCCATCACCCAATCAGGATAAGAATCAGAACTCATAGGCCTTCTTCTCATTACTTGAAATGGAGATATTTCCATCAACACATGTGGGGTTAAACAATGAGCCATCATCACATCACACAAACAATTTTTCCAATCCATCCCACTCGCTTTAGACAACTGCATAGAATCCTTGATTATGCGATAAGTGCGTTCGGCCAACCCATTTGCTCTCGGGTTGTATAATGCTGTGTGATGATTCTCCATACCGTGTTGTTCTAAAAACTTCCTCATTTCGTTTGATGCTAATTGTACACCATTCTCTGATACAATAGTTTTTGGATAGAGCCTTCCCTTCCAAACAGTTTTTCCAAATAGTCAATTACAACGCCTGTTGATATAGAATCTACAAATTCCACTTCAAACCACCTCAAGGTATAGTCAGCAACCACCATTTCAAACCTGTTCTCACAACCAAGAGTTGATATAGGTCCCATGAAATCCATGGCAATCTTCTCCCATGCTCTATCAGGAATATCCACACTACCTGTTTCCACCTTCAATGTTTTAACTAATTTGTCGCCAACAGAACAGGGAATGCATTGCCCCACCTCAACATCGACCATTGCGTGCATGCCAGACCACCAAAATCTAGACCTAAGTCTCTTTTTTGTTAAACTTTTCCCCAAATGACCTTTGTGGGCCCGCCTGATCAACTCGCCCGATAGAGCAAACAGAGGTACCATTCTCTCCCGACGGGCTAAACCCCATTCAGAGCTACTCAATTCATCCTTGATTTTGTGGAAGATTTCCTGGTCTCCTCCGACTTCGAAACTTGCTCCATGTGTACTATAGCCTCTCTTATTTCGTGGTCCTCAATCACTGCATTCACTCATACTTTTTTTGAAAAAACATTGTCCACATGCTCAATCTGAGCAATCCACTCCTCCAATATATCTTTGGCTGAAACCCCACCCTCCAAAGGAGCTCTGGATGGACAATCAGCTACTGTATTGTATGCACCAGGAACATATTAATTAAATTGTAGCTTTGTAAAGCAGGCACCCACCTGGCAATCCTGGGGGTCGCTAAACCCGAACCCTTTGTGGTGAACAAATGAGCCAAAGGCTTATGATCACTTCTAACTTTGTAAGGTATTCCCCAAATGTATGTCTAGAAATACAAAGACACCCAGTAACATGCAAGGCTTTCATGTTTTATTGTGGAATACCTGGATTCAGTGTCTGAAAAGGTTCTGGATGCAAATGCCACTGGCACTTCTTTGCCATTCCTGATCTGACTTAAAACAGCTACGAGACCATACACACATGCATCTATTGATACAATTGTTTCAGCTAGGGGATCAAATCTGTACAATGTGGGAGCATTCGCTATTTCTTCCTTAAGTCTCCTAAATGCCCCCTCCTCTGCCTGGCTCCAACAAAACTGCTTCATTTCCTTCAACAAGGAACATAAAGACTGTTTTTTTTATGGCACGATTCTCCACAAACTTAGAATAAAATTCTATAAGTCCTAAGAATGATTTTAACTCATCTTTGTTAGATGGCGCATTCACTTCCACAATGGCATCCACCTTTTCCGGTCACGGTATCATTCACTCCTTTGTGAGCCTATGTTCCAAATAGGATACCTGATGCTCTTTGAACTGGCATTTGGCTATTTTAACAGTTAATCCCACCTTTTCCAAACTCCGTAACACTTCCTACACTCTGGCATCAAGTTCACACTCATTTTTGGCCCCAGTAAGAATGTCATCCTGGAAACATTTCACACCAGGAACGTCCCCCAACATATCTTCCATTACTTTTTGGAAAACGGCAGATGCCGATGACAACCCAAATGGCATTCTTATAAACTGGTAAGCACCTATCGTAATGGAGTAATGAAAGCTTTTAAGGTGCGTGATAAGGGGTGCAAATCTACCTTGTAATATGCCGATGATAGATAAAGGGTACTAGACCATTCAGCATCTTCCATGGTCATGAGCATCTCACTAATCTTGGGCAAGGGGTGTCTGTTTACCCAAATCGACCTATTGAGATCCCTTAGGCCGACACATAATCTAATCCGCCCATCAAGGCTTTGTGTGACAACAATGGGGGACAACCACTCACTGCTCTCTTTGGGTTCAATTATACCCTGTTCACATAAACCCTGCAATTCTTCTCTCACATTCTCTCTCTCTCAAGGGAAGATTTCTCACTTTGTGCACACATGGTTTTGCTTTCGAAGACAATTGAATCTTATGGCAGTATCCCTTTAGTTTACCAATGCCTTGCCTAAAAACATTCTTAAATTTAGTTCCCGGTTCCTTAACACATTTTTCTGACCTGTCCATCCCCACCGATCTAACTTGTAGTTCTTTACCTGGGTTTAATTCAAGGCCTAATTTACTTTGCTGGCACCAACCCAAGAGACAATCCCCTTTGACAGCCACATACATGTTATGTCTTATGATTCTGTTGAGGGATGCTATGTCAACTCACACAAAATCCACAATTTCCATTTTACCACCACAATATGCTCTTAGCCTTATGTACATATAGTGTAACACATGTTTCTTTTCCCCAAAAATGTCTTTGTATTTGTCTTCAGAGGTGATGGTATATGGGCACCCGGAGTGAGTTAATGCTTTTAAAGAACACCCTGCTACCACAATCTCAACTTCTCAAGGAATGTATTGCTCTTCCTTATCCTCCCCTATTTCACCAGCAATGTGCACAACTTTGTTGCCCCACTCTGCTTTCTCCTCCCCCACAAACTGTACACTTCTATCTCCATCCTGAATCGTTATTGAATTTGCACAACCCTGAAAAATGGCCCATCTTGCCACACCTCCTACATTTAACTCTCATTGCGGGGGATTCTTTGGGATTCATTATGTGTTTTTCGAACCCACACCTGGAACATTGCCCCTTCCGATTGTCATGTGCTGAGGTATTGTTCCCTTTTGTTGTTGAAGACCACCCATCACCATTACTAGCCCTGCCAGGTTTGAAGTTCTTTTACACAGCACAAACTGTTGTTTCTTCACCCCCACTTACATTTTCACCCGCCGTATCTACTATGGCATGTACCAACTCTTTATTCACTTTAGATGTAACCCCCTTAAGGCACTACTTGACAATTCAATACCCTTGGCTATAGTCAAGGCTTCTAGTAGGGGAGGATTCTTCGCTTGCCCCAAATGTTCCTGGATTTTTGGATTTGATGTGTGCATCATTAGCTGGTCTCTAATATTTTCTTCCTCATTTGCTGTGAACTGGCATGATGCCAATAATACCCTTAGGTCTGCCACAAATGAATCTACCACTACCCCCACACCTTGTTTTCTAGAGAAAAACGTGTACCTTTCCAACACAATATTGATCTGTTTCCCAAAATGCAACTGTAACTTTTTCATAGCCATACCATATAAACCCTCTCCATCCCCCCTAGGCCCCTCTTCTGCCCCCTCATCCACCAATCAGGAGGTTTTTTAATTATTCTCACAGCTTCTGCTTCCAAGCAACACACTAAAGTAGAACATTTCCTCTCATCAGAATACCTTTCCCCACCAGACGCCACAAAGTAAAATTTAAATAAGTCTCTCCAATCCTCCCAAGGAATTAATGGTTCCCCACGTGTGGCCAAAAACTTGGGTGGAGTCTCCAAATTCTGCAAGCTTCAGACAGGAGTATCTCCCACTGTCACTTCCAGATGGAGCTGGCACAGTTCCTGAGATTGTGCCACTGTTGTATATTACACTCCTCACTGCTGATGGATGAAATGGTTCCAAAAAGGAAAGTCTTGCCAAAATGTGCACAACAACGTGTGTGCTGTATGCAGCAAATAATATGCCTGAGGACAGTAACTTCCCACACTATATGGGATCAGCTGCAGCCTTTCCGAATGCCAAGAATTCAGTATGTTGTATCATGCTAGGCCACCACAGGGAGGTGCAAACGTGCAAAAACCTTATGATGAGTTGTATCACCCTAGGCCGCCAAATGGGGGAGCCAACGTGCAGAATCTTATGATGAGGGCCTCCCTGCAACCTTCTGTCTCGTTGACACACAAGAAATATGCTATGACGTCCAACGAAGCACACAGAAAGTTCTCCACACAATATCAGCTTGAATGGAAGAGGCGACCTGGCTCAGCTCCCACTAGCCTCTCAACACACAGGCAATAGGGGTGTAGCCTCTGTCAACCACGCTTTCACAGTGACAGAGGAATGCTGGAATTCAGCAACGCCAGACACCTTGCATGTACCTTCCACCACACAACGTGCGCCGGCTTCCCCGCTTGGTGCCGCAACATAGCAAACACTGCCCACAGGTAATGGTGCCTCCACTTTCGGTGCTTCGATGACTGGCCACCCGCTCTCCCCTCACCCACTGATAAGTCATAATAGTGTGGGCACTTTCACCATAGAGCTGCCTCCAGAGAGCTGTCTAATTTCTCCGATGGGACACCCTCAACTGAGCGGTGTGACAGATCTCCGTCACAGTGGCACCAACACACCTCACCACCGTTAGATGTCCGGTGAGGCTCATATGTACCAAACTCGATCCTCGCCACTGCAGTCTACCTCCTCCGCTGGTCTCCTTTGCTGGTTCCGCTTGTCGCCAATGAAGTAAGGAAGAATATCAAAGCTGCGGTATGTATCATATTGTTCTTTTATTATAATATGCAGGAGATAAAAGACCCCAAGGGCATAGCTGCTAGGCAAGCCAGAATGGCAGTTAGAGAAAGGCACTGCTTACATCATAGCCTCAGTGCGCGAAGTGAGACCATGGAGATGATCCATCTCGCGCACCGAGGACAGATACAACATTGTTCCTGCGAGTGGCAAGACTGTGAGAGGAATAAGAGTAAGACAGAGACTTTGTCTACACATTTCAAGAAGAAGAAAAGTGTTTGGAGAAACCCGGTGAAGGAATAGTAGGAGCTATTACAAGGAATAGATAGAGACTATTTTAGGATTTCATATTGAAGAGGCTTGTGTTGTGTGAGGGAAGCATGGTATCACAAGTAGACACCGACACAAATGCTGCAAGTTTCAAAACTGTTATTGATGGTTTAAGAGGAGTTGCAATACTCCTATCTTGCCCTATAATTAAAATGGGAGTATTCTCGACCACCAAACAAAAAGGAAATACAGTCCTAGTCAGTCCTTAGTCAACATAAAATGGCCTATACTAATAAACCTACTGCTGGCCCTCTTTCTAATACAATATATGTGTAGAGTGAATGTGTAATGCAAAAAGGAAAATCAGTGTTCAAAAGAAATGTCAGTATGGCTGAGTAAACTCGTTTTATAGCACATGGTAAGGTGGCACACTTGGACTTTGCGTCACACTCTTACTTCAGACTCAAGGATGCAGTTTGTTTCGTGGACCAGGGCCCACTTGGCATTTCACGAAAAGTCACTAGTTTATCTGCTGGACCTCTCAGCTTTCTCTCACTCCAGCTGAGGTCACCTTTTAGCTTGTATTACAATTTAACAAACGTTTGTTTCTTTCTGGTTACCACAATTCAGTACAGGTTTCCTTCTGTAGGCCTCAAGCCTCCTTTTACTTTCCTTCTGCTGTCGAAGACTTTCAATACTGCAAGGCTTTTGCTCTTACCTTGGCATGACCACTTCAACCTTCTTTCCTCATACGTCACTTTTTCTCTCCTACACCAAAGCCTCTGGGTAAATGTAGTTTCACATTCAGGTTTAACTCTGCCGCGATCAAACCTCACAACAGTTCAAATCTTGCATCTCTGTCTCTTTCTCTTCCAGTCGCTTCTACAGCATCAGACAGAGAGCTAATAGGTACCAGGTGTATGTAATTAACATCAAGTGACTGACCCTGCCTGATCTCATTAGTGGGACATGTCCAATGCATTGCATGGGTGGTACTCCTTTTAGCCTCAGACTTCCTCTTCCTCAGCTCAGTGTTTGTGTGGGAAAAGGGGGGGGTCTGGGAAGTTGGAATATCCTAAAAAATAGGATGGGACAGGGGTATCTGGAAAGGGCGGATACTATGTCTGGCCATCAGGCATTCCTCCTCCACTCCCTGACTACCCCTCACCAAGGTGATCTCCCGCGCTTGTCCACCCCCAGGGTCTGGATCCAAAGGCAATGGCCATGCCCTGGTCACCTAAGTAAGGGATCCCTGGGGTCTAGGCAGTGAATCACCCTCTGGTTTTTCACAGCTGAGAAGCATTTCCAGGAGAAGGGAGTCATTCTGCTGGTCTTCTGTTATGTATTAATAGTGGTAGGGTTTGTAGAAAATGGGTACTCCCTGTTTTTGGTATCGAGATCAACTCTATCGATGGGAGGGTTATATGTCACCAAAAACAGTGATAGGTCAACTACCCCTTCCTTTAATCCCTGAGTAACACCAGGCTGAGTACAAGGTAATCTAGTTAGCCCTAAGATTAATCATCCCACAACTTCTTGACTTTGAAATAATGTAGTCATTTATTTTGATGCATTTTATGCAAAATTTAAAAAGGACTATAAATAAGTCCTGATCACAAAAAAACTAAAACAACCAAATCTGTGCTATCCACGTACAATCTAAATGGTGTGGTTGCACCATACCTTCCATAGTGAATAGGAACAAATGCAAGTAAACAAGGAATAATTCTTAAAAACGGGAAAAGCAGTATAAAATACTGTTGACAAAATTAGTTTCTTCACCAATTCTGGGATCAATGACCTTGATCCCTCCTGCATTCATGCATGCAACAGAGGTCTATAGAAGCAGTTGTTAATTTGCTAATTTAATATAACTCTTTTACAACCACTCTGTGTTGTTCTACAATGTGGATATAGGGTATAAAGTTGTACATTCAACAAAACTACCCTTTTTAAGTTCTTTGTGTGAATTGAGAGATAGGAAAAAGGTTGATAAAGATTTCCTAGTATAAAGTCGACATATGTTTCGGCCCTACTAATTCATGCGGTTCACTCTCACAGAGCCGTTGGTTTTGTTGGTGATGGCCGTCTTCAGTACAGAATAACAAGTTTGTTCAAAATGGTGGTTTATACTTTCCCAAGTGCTTCTATTGCAATCTAGAAAAATGTAAAAGAAAAGTTTTAAAAAAGGCTCTTTGTTAGAGCTTAGCTTAAAAGTTGTGGTAGTGGACTGTTTTTACTCTGCCACTTCATGGACTAACCTGTATATGTCTCAGATTCCTTTGGGAGGTATTAGGAGGAATCTTAATAGGATGGTTCTTAGCAACACCTGGCTCCTTAACGGATGCTTGATTCACAAGGTGTGTTCATTCATCATACCTATGGATATACATGGCTTTATCAGTGTCATTCTCATTAAGAATAAAGTGGTACATCGTCTGGTGTACAATGCAGCAGTTAATTGATAATATGGAAAAGTACTTTAGATATCTGTTATAGGGCAATCATTATTGTGCTGTCTTCACGACGTAACACTGATAGGCTAGCTTAATTTTATCAGTATGTTGTTAATTCCGTCTTTTCATGTGAAAGTGCACCAGCAAATATGAAAGATAAACAACAGGACATAGATTCCTATCTTCATCTAGTGTGCCTTCGTACATATATTATACTCCGAAAGCCTTTTGCATAGGGTGGCAGTTTAACTGTCATATAAGAGCCATTCAAAATATTGGCCCCATCTATTTCAAGACTGTATTTACTCGTCTGGGCTTATTAACTGCCGGGGAGCATGTAATTGCAAATAAAGAATATATATATATATGCCTGCTAAAGTTGGGAAACCACATACAAAGATTTGCAACAAAAATAGACGGTGGTGTGTAAAAAGGAAATCTCACTGCAAACGCCCTGTCACCAACGTACGACAGAACGTGCCGATGTCCTAATTATGGCGCACATCTTTCGTTTGAAATGTTTTCTAAAATGAAGACAACGTGGTAGCGCTTACCTCAAAGTGCCATACCCCCAGTTCCTAGTTGTGGTACGAGTCTGCTACGCAAGCGGTTTGGTCAGATCCATTCATTCCCTTCCTTATTTGCCGGAAGTGAAAGGAGCGATCACGTGATTCTACGTCACGTGGGCGTATTGATATGCAAGGAATACATATCTAATGGGATATGTAATTCAGTGCTGTAGTTCGGAACGATACATACTAGATATTAAACTTTCTAAATATATACGGTTAGTGAAAGTGTGGTATTAGGACCGTACTGCACTGTCAAACCACTGCAACATGACAACAAGAAAAATCTTTGTTAAATAATATCGGCACATGGACATATTGATGCGAAAGGACTACATGTCTGATGGGATATGTAGTTCAGTAGTGTGTCGACAGGATGCCTAGTAAATATTTAACTTTCTATCTAAAGGTGGTGTAAATATGATATTGGAGCAACACTTCACTTTCGGACGGCAGCATCATGACGCAGGGAGAACCTTTGCTGAAAAAAAAAAATCGTTATCATTTTTTGGGCAAGACATTGTCCCTGTGTTTTATTTATTATTATGCAAAAACATGAACACTCAATGGAGAGTTAGAATCTTGTACTTGTGCTTGTGTCAGATGTGGTCCAACTATGTTGTTACAGTTAGCTATTGGTCATATGGGCTGTACTAATGCCCGTACTTCTATGGAGGTTTAATTCGACAACGTACAGCCCGCATACACTTAGTATTCGAGATTAGTCTCATTACAGTCTATATTTATCATATAGCCTTTTGTAAGAGCCTGCAAGAGCATATATGAAGAGACAAGTGCTAATAGTGAGAGGTTTCACTGCATCCTGCAAGGATGTGTACATGCTGAAACTATTTGGATCGGTTCCCGAACAAACTGCTGCATTACAAAGGCGATAAAGGCAGTATTTGTAAGGCATTTTCGTGAAAAAGAGGAAAATTGGTCATAGCGGTACATTGGCATTGTTGAAAATGTCCAGCACAAGAAGGTGTACTTTATAAAAAATATGTTCCAATCGACCGCCACATTGAGGCCTTGCTTGACCGAGTTAGTATCGTAAATCCATCTTTGTTCACATTGTGTCAGGGCCAGATCGCGGTTACCTCCTATAGGTGCCTGTTTGACAACTTGTAGGACACACCAGAGCATATCTGTGAATTTATGCTGTTTTTTCACATAATGGGCTACCAAGGGTTTGTTATCTGTTTGATTTTTAATGCACAATTTCTGCTCACAGATTCGCTGTGTCACCTGTCGCTTTGTTTTCCCGATGTAGACTAAGTTACACGGGCAAATAATGGCATAAACTGCCCAGGTGGTTGTGCAATTAGTAAACTCCCGCAGTTGGACAACTCGTGTGCCTAAAGTGATGTTTTTCATGTCCCTGGTTTGCGGGAAAACTGAATATTTGCCACATTTGTGGTGGCCTGTCACAGGAAGTAAGCCCATAGCTTATTTTGTGTGTGTTTTGGTGTGGATGGTAGAGGATAGATGTGAACCAAGTTGTGTTTTAGATTTTCTTGCCTTTTAAAGACGAACCGTGGTTTTGAAGGGTTAAAGTCTTCTGTTTTCATCATATCCCAAAATTTGAGAATAGTTTTTCGAAGGGGAGCACTGATTGGACTAAATGTACGTACACATGTGATCTTATCCAAGAGAGTTTTCTGTGTGGTGTGTAGACATGTCTCTCTGGTCATGTGCTGAGCTCTCCTATAGGCTCTTTGTATTGTGGGTTTAGGGTAGCCTCAGTCTTTCAGTCTGGTCTTCAAAGCTAGACTGTGAGTTTTATAGTCAGTGATCTGAGAGTAATTTCTACGGATATGTAAAAATTGACCAAAAGGAAGTCCTTCTTTTAGACTTTTGGGATGAAAACTGGAGTAGTTTAACAACATATTCCTATCGGTGGGCTTCTTGTAAAGCACTGTTTCAAGTTGTGTCATGGTCTGTTTTAATGATTTCCAGGTCTAGAAAAGAAACCCTGGTGTTGTTTTGTTCAATGGTGAATTGAATACACAGGTTTTGAGTATTTAGCCATTTATAGAATTCCATGAGTTGAATAATGGAGCCTCTTCAGATCATAAAAACATCATTGATGTATCTCTACCAGGGTTGGATGTTAGATTTAAATGGATTGTTACAATGATAAATTGACTTGGTCTCAAAATCGTCCATATAGAGATTGGCCAGATCGGGGGCAAATGTAGCCCCCATACTGGTCCCTTTGTAGTTGGTTGAAAAATGTTGTACCGTATAGAAAGAGGTTTTCCCTTAGTGGTAAGTGGATGCATTCTAAAATGAATGCCCTAGGCACTTTCATTAAAGTAGTGATGCGTGAGTCCAGATATTTGGCCATCACAGTGAGGCAATCCTGTTGGGGTGTACTTGTGTAAAGAGCTACTACATCAAGAATGACAAGTATGTCTTCTGATGTTGTATGGATGTCTGTGATAGTATTGATCATACTTGTGGTGTCTTTTATGTACAATTGCTTCTTACCAACGAAGGGCCTCAGGAACCAGTCAGCGTACATCAACAAAGGTTCAAGAATAGAGTTTATGGCCGCTACAATAGGTCGTCCAGGAGGAGGTATGTTGAATGAACACACCTTGTGAATCAAGCATCCGTTAAGGAGCCAGATGTTGCTAAGAACCATCCTATTAAGATTCCTCCTAATACGTCCCGAAGAAATCTGAGTCATATATAGTTTAGTCCATGAAGTGGCAGGGTAAATACAGTCCACTATCACAACTTTTAAGCTAAGCTCTGAAAAAGAGCCTTTTTTAAAACTTTTCTTTTACATTTTTTCTAGATTGCAATAGAAGCACTTGGGAAAGTATAAACCACCTTTTTGAACAAGCTTGTTATTCTGTCCTGAAGACGGCCATCACCAACAAAACCAACGGCACTGTGAGAGTGAACCGTATGAGTTAGTAGGGCCAAAACATGTGTCGACTTTATACTAGGAAATCTTTATTTTTTTTTTTGTTGCAATTACATGCTCCCCGGCAGTTGATAAGCCCAGACGAGTAAATACAATCTTGAGATAGATGGGGCCAATATTTTGAATGGCTCTTATATGACAGTTAAACTGCCTCCCCATGCAAAAGGCTTTTGGCGTATAATATATGTACGAAGGCACACTAGATGAAGATAGTAATGTATGTCCTGTTGTTTATCTTTCATATTAGCTGGTGCACTTTCATTTTAAAAGACGGAATTAACAACGTACTGATAAAATTGAGCTAGCCTATCAGTGTTAAGTTGCGAAGACAGCACAATAATGACTGCCCTATAACAGATACCTAAGGTACTTTTCCATATTATCAATTAACTGCTGCATTGTACACCAGACGATGTACCACTTTATTCTTAATGAGAATGACACTGATAAAGCCATGTATATCCATAGGTATGATTGTAAAGACGCCGGAGGGGGGTGTCTGCACTTCCGCTCTCTATATGGTAGAGGAGAGGCACAGAGGATCCCAGCCCAGATTCTCTATTATTGGTGCGTGGTCGAGCAATCAAGGCCTAGCTTCTCAGGAGGTGATGCGGGCTGGTTCTTAAGTACAGTGTAGTCCCCAAGTACCCACAAAGGAATGTCTGCACACTGTATAGATTAAAACACAGTCTTTATATAATTAATATGCAAAGGTATATACAATATCACGATAACGCACTGTGTGCTCGGAAAATCAACAATGGCAAATATATACAGTTCTAAAGTGGTACCACAACGATTATTAGATCTCATTAAAGTGCATCAATTATACTGTCAAAATGTCACACAGATCAATAAAGAGGGAACCAGCAGTAGAGAGAGGAAGGAAAGCAAGATCGTTGAACAATTGGCAGAATGCTGGCCCCTTACCACTAAACACAGTTCTGTGTCGAGATCCCACCACCTGGGCAACCTGTAGGATAAAGATACAAGCCCAGTCCATATATTGTTCACACTAGACTTCCCAATAGTTCTGCAACCCCAAAGTACCTTGCGTTGTAGCGTTCCTCGCCGGGGAATCGACGGCCCTTCTTGAGTGCCCTCCCTTTAAGGCAGGAGTCACGGGTCGTCGAACGTCAAACGGAGAACAGGTTGAGCTACGACGGTGAAGTGGCCGCGTCGTTCCTAGCGGTGCCCGTTGACGGGGAAGCGTAAATGTCCTGCAAGGAAGAGGCGTGCGGGGCACCTCAGTGTCAATAGTTCTGGACCACAAAGAGTTTGAAGAACTGTGGCCCAGCAAGGGCGTCGAGTTGTCGGCATCTCTGTGGTCTTTGGGTGGTGGGAAAACCCACCGGTTGGATGCTCCTTGGCGCGTTGATGGTCAGGCATTCTCCAGCAGGATACAGCGGAGACGATGCGGACGAGAGCGTCCTTAGATCAATGAAGTTCTTAGGTAAACGGGAGCACGGCAGCTCCAGTCGGCGATGGCAGTCGTCCACAGTGGCGGACAACAGTCCAGGTGCTTCTCCTTGTGATTCCGCGGCGGTCCCCGTCTTGGGTCAGCAGCCTGTCGAAGGTCTGTCTACCAGGGAGCTTTGGCAAAGTACTGCTGGTGCACGATGGTCCCTTGTAGCTCAGGAAGAGGGCACCTTACCAGGTCCTCTCTGGGTCAGTCCTTGGAGGCACAGCAGCTTTCGTATTGTGAAGGAGAGCAACAGCAATTCTTCTCGTCCAGCAGGGCTTCAAGGTCCAGCAGGGCTTCAAGGTCAAGCTTCAGTTACTCCAGTTACTCGTCGTAGGGGACTTCAGCTTCTGAACACGCTTCCTAGTAGTGAGAGGTCCCCAGATATACTGTTGATCTCCCATTCATTCCGCTGGGTCCCACTCAAGCAGGCAACCAATCAGGTGCATAGTGCATTCAGGCCATTCACTCCTCTACAGACCCTGACAACAAGTTATGTGTATTGGGACAAGTACCGAGCCATTCAACACTCCGCACTGCATTCATACCGGTTTTGGGAAGAGCAGTCTCAGTCATTGTGTCAACCACCAGATACTAGACACCCACAATATAGAATGCGTATTCGTCACACACTCCATTCACCCAGGTCCCACCCACAGGCATACCCACAACATACGGTTGTTGAGAAAGCTCCAGCCAGTCTTGTCGGCACTTCCATACACTACCACATATGGAACTTCCACCCAACAGCCAGTCAGTGGGAAGGGACAGAGGTAGGGCTTCTCAGGACTTCCGGAAGATCAAGGTAACAGGTGATGGAAGGCAAGAGGCCATGGGGGCCATTTTGTCTCCATCAGGAATCTACCGATTCCAATGACAGGGCATGGGCATCCCAAAATGGAGGACGCTCAGGGCACCAGTCATTTCAGCACGGAGCTGCCACCAGCCCATACCCTGCTCTGTGGGTCACACACAGGTGCCCAGAAACATACACTAGGGGCACATGGCTGCACCCCTACCCATGAGTGCCATAAGGGTATCCCATGGGTCGGTTCACCAAACCAAGAGAGTGAGCTGCACCGCAAGGAGTCCCACATGAACTCCTGCGTGGAAAACACAACAGAACACATGATAAAAAGCAGTAAATGACAAGGATACGGAGGCCCTGTCCCTCCGATGCATTTCCAGCATCACAGTCGCCCACCCCCAGACTGAGGTTAGGGTGCCTAATCTCCCACGAGATGGACACCCTCATCCAGACGGTCAACATACCTTCTTGAAAGGCCATCTGCATTATCGTGACTCTTCCCTGTTTTGTGCTCTATGGTGAAGTCTAGCCCTTGCAGGCTAATGGACCACCTGAGCAGTTTTGGGTTTTCACCCTTCATCTGCATAAGCCACTTTAGAGGCTTATGATCTGTTTGGACCTTGAAGGTAGACCCGGTAAGGTAGGGTCTAAAATGCCTAAGGCTCCAAACTATACTAAAACATTCCTTTTCAACAGTAGCCCACCTAAGTTCCCTACCCTTAAGTTGTCTACTGATGAATATGATTGGATTTTCTCTTCCTTTGTCATCTGACTGGGACAAGACAGCGGCAATTCCAGTGTCGCAGGCGTCAGTTTGAACGACAAAGGGCTTGCTGTGAACAGGCGCACACAACACAGGTGCCCTACACAGACTTCCTTTCAAGCCATCAACGGCCCTCTGACAGTCTTCAGTCCAATTAACCTTCCTAGGCTGTTTGGGCGAAGTCAGAGCTGTCAGGGGTGCAGCTATGGTTCCATAGTCTGCCATGAAATTGCGATAATACCCAGTGAGGCCCAAAAAGGCTCTCACCTGGGTTTGAGTAGTGGGAGTCTCCCAGTCCTGTGCATCCTGTACCTTACTGGGGAGAGGTTGGATTTGACCCCCTCCTACCTCATGACCAAGATACATGACTTTCCCCTGAGCTATCTGGCCCTTGGTGGCCTTGATAGTGAGGTTAGCCCTTTTTAAGGCCTGCAACACTTTACTCATATGCGTCAAATGCTCTTCCCAACTGTAGACAGGAATGTCGTCTAAGTAAGCCACACAAAAGGCTTCCAGCCCACTGAGCGCATGGTTGACCAATCTCTGGAAAGTGACAGGGGCATTCTTCAACCCAAAAGGCATGACCTTAAACTGGTAGAGTCCCTCTGGTGTTGAGAACGCCGTCTTTTCCTTGGCATGGTCCATCAGAGCTATTTGCCAATAGCCTGAGGTAAGGTCGAAGGTGCTCACAAATTTGGCAGCACCTATGGTGTCCACAAGCTCATCAGCCCTGGGAAATGGGTGCGCGTCAGTTTTGGTGACGGCATTGACTCCTCAGTAGTCCACACAGAACCTCTAATCCTTGGTACCTGACTGGGAACTTGCCTTGGGGACAAGGACCACGGGACTGGACCAGGGATTGGTTGAGGGTTCAATAACACCCAGATCCAACATCTTGGCGACCTCAGCCTGGATGTGGTTCTTTACAGTATATGACATACTGTAGCACCTGCTTTTGACAGGCACTCTGTCACCAGTGTCAATCTCGTGCCTACACCACGGTGTAAGTCCTGGTGTCAGTGAGAACAGAGAGGCGTACTGCCAGAGCAAAGTCCTGCAGGCCTTCTGCTGCTCGACCGTCAGGTCGGGAGAGAGATGTACTCCCTCCACTGAGCCATCCTGAGGGTTGCTATGCAGCAAATCAGGAAGGGGCTCACTCTCATCCTCTTGTTGCTCTGAAACTAGTAAGAGACATGAGACTTCGGCTCGCCTGTGGAAAGGCTTGAGCCTATTAACATGGAATACCTGAGGGACTACCCCCGAGGCTCCCAGCTCAACCAGATAATTGACCTCGCCCATCTTGGAGATTATCCTGAAGGGTCCAGTCCACTTATCCGCCAAAGCCTGAGGCTTGGTAGGCTCTATCACGAGGAACTCCTGTCCTGGAGTCCAATCCACTTGCAATGTTTTAAGGTCATGCCAGTACTTGTTCAATTCCTGGCTGGCCTTGAGATTCGCTGTTGCCTGACCCATCATCTGTGTTAGCCTCCATCTGAGGCCTAACACATAGTCCCCCACTTGCTTGGCGGGACCTGGAGGGGTGGTCTTCCAACCTTCTCTGATTAAGGCAAGGGGCCCCCTCATGGGATGCCCAAAGAGTAACTCAAAGGGGCTGAAACCAACACCCTCTTGAGGTACCTCTCGGTAAGCAAACAGCAGGCATGGCAGGAGAAGATCCCACTTCTTCCTTAGGGGCTCTTCCAAAGCGCCTAGCATGCCCTTGAGAGTTTTGTTAAATCTCTCACCCAGACCATTGGTCTGGGGTGGTAAGAGGTGGAGAATTTATAGGTTACCCCACACTCTTTCCACATGGTTTTCATGTAACTCAACATGAAGTTGTATCCTCTGTCAGAGACAACCTCCTTAGGGAATCCAACACGGGTGAAAATGCCCAGGAGAGCCCTGGCTACCACCTTGGCAGTAATAGTTCAAAGGGGTATAGCCTCAGGGTACCTGGTGGCATAATCTACCAAGACCAGGATGAACCGATGTTCACCTGACGTGGGAGGGTCAAGGGGACCAACAATGTTGATGCCCACCCTCTCAAATGGTGTGCCAATCACTGGCTATGGTTGCAGTGGGGCAATGCAACGGCCTCCAGTCTTGCCAGACAACTGACAAGTTGGGCAGGTCCTGCAGTCGGACTCCACTTTACTCCCATGCGGGGCCAGTAGAAATGGGCAGAGAGCCTCTGCTTAGTCTTCTTGGTACCAAGATGACAGCCAAGGGCACCTCATACGCCAACTGCAGCAGGAAGGGCCTGTAAACCTGGGGTACCACCAACCTCTTGAGGGCACCAGGTTCAGGTTTAGTGGGCTCACTAACAAGGAGCTCACCCTCCCAATAAATCTGAAATGTCCTAGGCACTTCTCCTTGTGCCTGGGACAGGGCCTGTTTCCTCAGACCCTCGAGAGAGTGGCACTCTCTCTGTCCCTTACAGAAGTCCGCCCGGGAGGGTCCCCCTTCAGATAACAAGCATTGAAGGTTGGGATGATCCTCCGGGTTGAGAGCCTCTCCCACAGGAAAGTCTTCTGGCTCTTCTCTCACAGGAGTTGAGACGGGATTCACCACTGGACCCAGACCATCCGGAGCATGGATCCCAATGGGTGCTGTCGGAACAGCAGGAAGAGCAGGGGCTCCCTCCACAAAGGTGGCCTTCGTACTCTTCCATTTCTTTCGCGCCTTTGGTTTCCCCGTCACAAGGGTACCGGGCTCGCAGCCGGACCCTGTGTGACCTGCGATCAGGTGACTGCCACAGCAGTCATGGGTAGACCATCCGTGATCATCCCCAACTCGACCAAATCGTTTCCCAACAAAATGTTTGCAGGCATGTTGTCCTGAACCTGGACCCGAAGCTTCACTGCCTTGTCTCCAATCGTAATGTTGACTAAGGCTACAGGCGATAATTTGGGAGGCCCACCAGCTAACCTGGTGGTTCTCGGAGGAGCACCTACATAGTCCTCTGGCTTCAGCAGGGTCTTGTCCACCACTGTCACTGTCACCCCTGTGTCTCTCAAACCAGTAGAAGGCTGGCCATCCAAGAGGATACTTCTCAAAAACCTACAAGTGTTCTGTGGGATAGTCGCCAGTACTTCTGCGTACTGGTCCCAGGCCCCAAGGGACACTAAGGAAATCTCTACGGGAGCACCGAAGGTGATCCCAGTAGAGGAGGGGAGGACAGTGGCCTCTGCCTCAGGTACAGAGTAGGGATATAGGGATAAGTCAGGCTGACAGCCTGGACTCCAAGTACCTTACCCTTACACTTGGGGTCACCCCTTCGGTGATCCAGAGCCTCACAATCCCAACAAGTGCCAGGAGTGCGGGGTATGGTACTGGAACCATTGGGACCCTGCTTTGCAGCAGGCGGACCACTACTCTTACTCCCACCCACAACAGACTTATCCCCACTAGGTTTTTGGGTCTTCGGAGAGGAAGGTTTTGATTTACCCGACTGTGACTCCTTTTGGGGCTCCTCAGATTTCTGAAAGGCCCCCTTTTCTTTGTCCTTGTCCTTCCCACTGGAGTCCTTAGGGAAAACCCGGTGGGAGACCCACTTGTCAGCCAACCCAGCCAGCTTAAAGGGGTCCAAAATATTCTGGTCAGCAACATACTGACGCAGCTCTGGTGAACAGGCTTCCGAATAATTTTCAAAAAACAAGAGGTGGGACCATTCAACAAAAGTTTTCACTTTGTAACCATCAATCCACCCCATCATTTTCATGTGTGCAGCACTCCCCAGTCAATCCGAGACACATTCTCTCGTTTCTTAAAATCCCTGAACCGTTTAAGGTATTGGGTCAGTGTCTTGCCAAACTTGGCAATTAAAGCAGACTTCATGCCTTCATACTGACCCCTTTCTTCTGCACTCAGTTTCAGAATACAGTCATATCCAGTTTAAGGCACTTTGCTTAACAAACACTTAGCCCAATCTCTTTTATGAACATTGTGAATTGAACAAGCCATTTCGAACGCTTCAATCCATTGGAGGATACCAGAACCCTCTGCATACACACCAACCAAATCCTTCAAAAACTTGGTTGCTGGGGACCTGACACACTCAACTGGTTTAGCTGAAGTCTCCACTCGAGCTTTCTCTAACTGGATTCGCCGACATTCAGTGTCCTTGTCTTTGAGTTCAAGAACCCTATTCTTGAGTGCCACTTGCTGTGCCAACTCCTCTTTCTTAAGCTCAGCATCGATTTCCAACTTGCGATATTCAAAGTAACTCAAGCTCCAAGGAAGTGCTGGGGTTTGGAACAGAGGCAGCAGGAATGGTGGCATTCCCAGAATCAGATTCGGCGACAACCCTCGGGGTAGATTCCTCATTGGTTGCATCCCCCCCTTCAAGAGCTTCACAATCAGTCTGGTACTCCACCAGGGCCGCTATCAGCTCAGCCCTAGACTTATCCACAAAGTCTAACTCCCTGGCTTCACAAGCACTCTGTAGAGCCTCTAAGCTCATCCGAGTCAATTTACCATTCGCAATAGATTCCAGTGCTTGTAATGCAGTTATCTTGTACAAAACTAAACCTTAATTTAACAAAGTGCAGATATCCTTCGTAAGTGGCACGGTTATACACTGATTCTTAAAACCATAAGCATCCCACCGCTGCCACCAGTGTAAAGACGCCGAAGGTGGGTGTCTGTACTTCCGCTCTATATATGGTAGAGGAGAGGCACAGAGGGCCCCAGCCAAGATTCTCTATTACTGGTGCGTTGTCGAGCAATCAAGGCCTAGCTTCTCAGGAGGTGATGCGGGCTGGTTCTTAAGTACAGTGTAGTCCCCAAGCACCCACAAAGTAATGTCCGCACATTGTATCGGTTAAAACACAGTCTTTATATAATTAATATTCAAAGTTATATACAATATCACGATAACGCACTGTGTGCTCGGAAAATCAACAATGGCAAATGTATACAGTTCTAAAGTGGTACCACAACGATTATTAGATCTCATTAAAGTGCATCAACTATACTGTCAAATTGTCACACAGATCAATAAAAAGGAAACCAGCAGTAGAGAGAGGAAGGAAAGCAAGAGGGTTGAACAATTGGCAGAATGCTGGCCCGTACCACTAAACACAGTTCTGTGTGGAGATCCCCCCCACCTGGGCAACCTGTAGGATAAAGATACAAGCCCAGTCCATATATTGTTCACACTAGACTTTCCAATAGTTCTGCAACCCCAAAGTACCTGGCGTTGTAGCGTTCCTCGTCGGGGAATCGACGGCCCTTCTTGAGTGTCCTCCCTTTAAGGCAGGAGTCACGGGTCGTCGAACGTCTGACAGAGAACAGGTTGAGCTACGACGGTGAAGTGGCCGCGTCGTTCCTAGCGGTGTTCATTGGCGGGGAAGCGTAAACATCCTGCAAGGAAGAGGCGTGCGGGGCACCTCGGTGTCGATAGTTCTGGACCGCAAAGAGTTTGAAGAACTGTGGCCCAGCAAGGGCGTTGAGTCATCAGCGTCTCTGTGGTCTTTGGGTGGCGGGAAAACCCACCGTGTGGATGCTCCTCGGCGCGCCGATGGTCAGGCCTTCTCCAGCAGGAGAACAGCACAGCAGCTTTCAGATTGTGAAGGAGAGCAACAGCAATTCTTCTCATCCAGCAGTGCTTCAAGGTCAAGCTTCAGTTACTCCAGTTACTCGTCGTAGGGGACTTCAGCTTCTGAACACGATTTCTAGCAGTGAGAGGTCCCCAGATATACTGTTGATCTCGCATTCATTCCGCTGGGTCACACTCAAGCATCCAATCATGACTAAGGGCATTCATGCAGGCAGGCAACCAATCAGGTGCATAGTGCATTCAGGCCATTCACTTCTCTCCAGACACTCACAACAAGTTATGTGTATTGGGACAAGTACAGAGCCATTCAGCACTCCACACTGCATTCATACCGGTTTCGGGCAGGGCTGTCTCAGTCATTGTGTCAACCACCAGATACTAGACACCCACAATATAGAATGCGTATTCATCACACACTCCATTCACCCAGGTCCCACCCACAGGCGTACCCGCGTTTAGAAGGCTCCAGCCAGTCTGGTCGGCACTTCCCTACACTACCATATATGGAACTTCCACCCAACAGCGAGTCAGGGGGAAGGGACAGAAGCAGGGCTTCCCGGGATTTCGGGAAGATCAAGGTAACAGGTGATGGAAGGCAAGAGGCCATGGGGGCCATTTTGTCTCCATCAGGAATCTACCGATTCCAATGACAGGGCATGGGCATCCCAAAATGGAGGACGCTCAGGGCACCAGTCATTTCAGCACGGAGCTGCCACCAGCCCATACCCTGCTCTGTGGGTCACACACAGGTGCCCAGAAACATACACTAGGGGCACATGGCTGCACCCCTACCCATGAGTGCCATAAGGGTATCCCATGGGTCGGTTCACCAAACCAAGAGAGTGAGCTGCACCGCCAGGACTCCCACATGAACTCGCGGAAAACATGACAGAACACACGATAAAAAGCAGTAAAGGAAAGGATACGGAGGCCCTGTCCCTCTGATGCATTTCCAGCATCACAATGATGAATTAACACACCTTGTGAATCAAGCATCCGTTATGGAGCCAGATGTTGCCAAGAACCATCCTATTAAGATTCCTCCTAATATGTCTCGAAGAAATCTGAGTCATATACAGGTTAGTCCATGAAGTGGTAGAGTAAATACACTCCACTACCACAACTTTTAAGCTAAGCTCTGAAAAAGAGCCTTTTTAAAACTTTTCTTTTGAATGTTTTCTAGATTGCAATAGAAGCACTTGGGAAAGCATAAACCACCTTTTTGAACAAACTTGTTATTCTGTCCTGAAGACGGCCATCACCAACAAAACCAACGGCACTGTGAGAGTGAACCGTATGAGTTAGTAGGGCTGAAACGTATGTAGACTTCATACTAGGAAATCTTTATCACCCTTTTTCCTATCTCTCAATTCACACCAAGAACTTAAAAAGGGTAGTTTTGTTGAATGTACAACTTTATACCCTATATCAACATTGTAGAACAACACAGAGTGGTTGTAAAAGAGTTATATTAAATTAACAAATTAACAACTGCTTCTATAAACCTCTGTTGCATGCATGAATGCAGGAGGGATCGAGGTCATTGATCCCAGAATTGGTGAAGAAACTAATTTTTTCAACAGTATTTTATACTGCTTTTCCCGTTTTTAAGAATTATTCCTTGTTTACTTGCATTTGTTACTATTCAATTTGGAAGGTATGGTGCTACCACACCATTTAGATTGTAGGTGGATAGCACAGATTTGGTTGTTTTAGTTTTTTTGTGTACAGGACTTATTTATAGTCCTTTTTTAAGTTTTGCATAAAATGCATCAAAATAAATGAATACGTTATTTCAAAGTCAAGAAGTTGTGGGATGATTAATCTTAGAGAGAACTAGATTACCTTGTACTCAGCCTGGTGTTACTCAGGGATTAAAGGAAAGGGTAGTTGATCTATCACTGATTTTTTGTGACTTAATAGTGGTAGTGCCAGTTTAGGCTAGTTTTGACAGAGGATAGACAATTAAGTTTGGACTACATACCTGACAATGAGCAACCTAGTTTATTTTTGGTATGTAAGGGCATCCGTATACTAGGGTTAGTGAGGCATTTTCTTAATTATTTAAATAAAAGCAAGTTGAACATGACAATTTATCGTCCGTCTCCTCCTTCTGACCTACCACACACCCCATGCCTTGAATGTTTTATACCTTTTCAGTTGCTGTCCGTCGCAATTTGGTGACATTGTGTTTCACCTGGGTAAAGTGCTACACTTGTTCAGTGGATATTTGGTGAATGCAAATTCCGCATGTCCAATGTTTGTTCATACGGATGGACACTTTTCCTTTGGTTAAGCATCCATATTTGTGCATGTAATACTGAAAATCTTGTTAACAGGATTATAGTTTAAAAATACTTGTGTCCTCACCACAAACTGCCTGCCAAATAATACTGAAGACAAGCGGCCTCATTACAAGTGAGGTGGTAAGGGGTTAACGGCGCTGGTAAAGGTGCCGGTGCCGTGAACCCTGTACCGCCTCATTACGAGGTCCCCTCGCGGGACCCGCTCTGGACGTCTGGTCAGACCAGACGTCCTTTGTGGGTCTCGTGAGGGGACCAGCACACTAACAACGGGCCCGTCATTAACGGGCCCATTGTTAGCATGCTCCCCATTCCCATTAAGACCTATGGGGTCTCAAATGGGAATGGGGATGGTCCGGGGGCCCTCCAAAGTCGGAATGGCCCGGTATTTCCCCATTCAGGGACCACGGACCCAGACCCGAGTTTGGAGGCAGCCATGCCTTATTAAGGGCATGGCTACCTCCAAACTCGTAATGAGGCCCAATATGATTGTCTGAATTAAAGTACAATGTATACACGACATTTGTTTCCAAATTCCACATACTTTCCATCTTATTCACTGGTTCCCAATAAGTATTCAAAACAAGATTCTTATGTAAGTTTTGATTCTTCTCAAAAGTGAAAAACTGAGTGCTTCTGATCTGGCCATGAGCATGTATTAGGAGCCAGTTACTTTTGACTAGTTGGGCAATAGGTGGTCCTGCAGGCATTTGTCTCTATGTTACTGTAATAAAGCTGTCTCACACAACTGAATTATGATATGTCTGTTTATTGAATGATGTTACATCTATGCAGCCCCCAGCCATCCAGCCTCCTTCATTTAATCTCACCAACAGTTTCTCTCAGAACCAGGGGAGTTGCTAGGTCTGGAAAAGACCCGGGGCTAAGCTGATGTCATTACTGTTGGGACTGGGGGCTAGCTAGTCTTTTGGCTGTAGCTCCTGAGATTCTATCCGGGGCTACAACCAAAAGATCAGGGGCTATAGCCCCCTTAGCCCCCCCCTAGCAACGCCCCTGCTCAGAACCTATCTACCTCAAAGGGGCTCTGTAACACGCCGCATTCCAAATTCCCTGAAGATCTTCTCATGGTCACCAAACCCAGATACTACACACCTCCCTTCCTTCCTCACTCTCCCCCATTCAACCCTCTGCAACTCCTCACTTTCACCACCCTTCCCAAATTCCAAACTTGCACACCCCTGATCCTCAGAGCACCCCTCATCACTTTTCTGACTTGCAGCAGCTCACTATGCAACAGATACCCCTTCCTTATCCTCACCCAATCACCAGCGCATATTTCACTTACGCTCTCCTTTCATTTACGCACCTCAACTGCTCCTCCTTCTCCTCACATCTTCAACGCTAATCTCTTATACTCTCTCCCTTCCTAGCCGAGAGGGACATTTCCTAGTATTTCCCTTTCTCCCTCATCATCTTGAATGGACTCACCCCCGTCCATACATGTGGTGACAATCCTTAGAATATATATTCGCTATCTCATACACTCCTTCCTACTTTTGACACATGCGCCCGCTAATAGTATTGCATCCATAATGCTCCTGTTTACCCTTTCAACTGCACCATTACTCTCTGGATGATACAAAGTCATCCTCTTGTGCACAATTCCACACTTATTCAGATACTCACCCACAGCCCTTCAAACAAATTGTGTTCCAGTATCAGTATGACCACCTCACATGACAGAGGATTTTGAGGTCCAGTACGTGTGATCTCTAGCAGTGTGTAATGCAGGGTATGTCAGGTGCACTTCTTCAAGCTTTCCTGATTCTCTTTCCTGTCTCATAGACTTCCAAACATCATGACCCCAACACTAGAATACTATGGGCCTGATTCACAGAGCGTTTTCCTATCGGCTTGTGCCATTAGAAAACGCTTATGTGAATCAGGTCCTATGTCCCTTCCCCCAATTCAAGCTCCGGTTATTGTATGTAGGCTGCCCTAACTGGAAGCAAGTAATGTGCCCAAGGAGAAGCCAGTAAGGTGTTCTTACACACTTTTGAAAACAGGTATATTGTTGTCATCATCCATAGTGAAATCCTGAAAGGCTCATACACCAAACAATGAATGGAAACGATTTTATTAAATCACAGTTCTTTGCACAAGTTAAAGGAACATCAGTGGGTGCTACTTTTGTACTCTGTGTGGCCAATTTGTACATTGATATATATAAAACAATGTCATGTGCTGTATGATGGTAATACCGTTTTTGAACACATGGAAATGATACATAGATGATATGACATGCTTTGATGATGGCAATAATTGCAGTTTTCCAGAAACAGTTAAACCCCCTGAGTTGGGTGTTAGCTTATGACCAATGTCTCAGAATTCTGAGGAATTGTCAGGGAATGGGTGATTGTGAAACTAGTGTAGAGCAGCTCAAGACCAACCTGACACAACAAGGGTATCCCCATAAAGTAAAACATAAGCAAACCTGAAATATATGCAAAACATGCAGACTAGAGTGCTCTTTTGACTAAAACACAGGTCCAGACTAACTGTTATATCTGGGGTTGGTGACCACGAGAAGTGCAATGAGGAATGTGAGAGAGCCCCTATGAGGCTCATGGGGTTCTAAGAGAAACTGTTGGTGAGGTGAGATGAAGGAGGCTGCATGGCTGAGGCCTGCATAGATGTAACTTCATTCAATAAACAAATGTGTCACAATTTGATGGTTATTACATTGGTGATGAGGATGGGATTGGGAGAGTGATGGTGCCTAAATCATTGAGGGAAGAATTGATTGACATTGCCCATGTGGAGAACATTGGGATTTCGAGGACAAATGCTGTGTTAAGAGAGGATTATTGGTTCACAAGTTTTGATAGGGCAATAAAGAAGAGGCTGGAACTTTGTATTGAGTGTGAGAAGACAGGAAAAGTGGTGAAGGCGATGTCCCAGCCATTGATTAAAGCAGATGTGCCAAAAAGGCGATCCTGGCAAAGTCTATTGTTGCATTACATTGCATTGATTTATTTTCTGTCCTTCACTTTTAGATGTATATTGTTTGCCCTAGGGCCAGATCTTTTATGGTGCTCAACCGCATGTTTTGAGAAGCCATGAAAGCATATTTGCTAGGTCTATGTATGTCGTTTTGGGCGTGGAAACTCTAAAAGCTCAGAAAGATGAAACTACTTCTGATAGCAGAAGTGGTGGGATTGGTAAAGCCAATCACAATAAGAAGGTGGTCTCACCCCAAAAATGGATTGTACTGAATAAAACCATACACACATTTAGATTTTGTGTCTCAAAAACAATTTTTCAATGAAGAAAGATATCTGCCAACTAGTTAGATAGTCTACTCCGTGAAAAAACCACAACATGTCAATACAATAAAATGCATTCAATTTGATAAGGGGGAACTGGTATATTGCAACAAAAAAATGTATCTCCTTTTAATTACACTTTTCTGAACACAATAGACAATGGAAGCAGACTGCGGTCGTTTGAATGACCCTTTCTCTAAAGAAGAAATAATGGCAGCCATATCTACTTAAAACAAAGGAAAGGCATGTGGGCGAAAGGGTTCCTGATAGATTTTCATTCAATGTATCCCAGATGAGGTGGCCCCTAAACTGGAACCAGTACTTCAAGACATTCTGAAAAAGGAATCCCCGCCGATATCATGAAAGAGGCCACAATCATTTTGTTCCTAATACCTGATAAGAATACACCGAATGTGGATCACATCGATCTATATCTCTGCTAAATTTTGAGTATATATGAATTCGATACTATGATATTTGGACTTGAGTTCTTGCTGTTCATTCTATTTGTATTTTATTGCATGATTACTTGATTTTGTTTTAATAACAATGTCTATTTTATACTATGTAATTAACAAATGAAATGTATTTCTTTGTATGGTTTGTTAAAGGTTATTTTAACCAAATAACAATAACAAAAAAATATATATCTCTGCAAATACAAACTGAATAGTCTAGCGAAATGCCTGATATCAAGATTGGAACGCAACATACTACAACAGGTTCATCAAGGCAATGGGGGTTTTCTAAAAGGGAGGTGTTTGGTGGAGAATATGTAAAGGCTGCTAAATATTATTCAAGGTTTTAAGACTGAAGGTCGATTGTCGCTTTTGCTCGACCTAGAAAAGTCATTCGACAACGTCCACGGGGATGCCCGAAGGTTTCACATTTTTGGCCCCTTAAAGTTGTCGATCACTGTACTATATAATTGCCTAATAACCACTGTCCTGACTAACCGCAGGGCTCCATACTCATTTGTTGTTCAAGGAGCCAATGATTTCTCACTCAAAATGCGTGGGCTAGACTAAATTAAATCTCTTAGAATTGTGTCAGTACATGCAAAACCATGCAAAACCACTGGCAAACATCAATAAGAACAAAACGGGATTGTTTGCTCTATTTCTTCAATTATCTGCTCTGCTCTTTACAATCCTCATCCTGGTGCTGGCCCTTGATTTCCTACTGCTTGCCCTATGTGACGAATATGGACAAACGTCCCTTCTTCCCTGGGGGGAGCCACCCCCATTGAGGCTAGGGAAGTGAACCTTTTAAGCAAGACCCTCTCTAAGGGTCATAGAAAGCAGAACCTCACTGGGAGTGACTCCCCTCTAGGGGACAAGGACTTCCATTCCTACAAGGACCTCCTTATGAAGAATACTCTGTGCGCATATACGGGAATAGAGGACACTGATGTTACTTCTGGAATTGATTTTACATCATTGGCTCAAGGTAATTCTGGCATTCCCTTGAACTCAGCAACTGACAAAAAGCAACATACCTCTTTGAAGTACGGAAGCAAGAATAAAGGGACGAGGAACCTTCAATGGAAGATGAACAATACTATGCAGAGGCGAGCCTCTGTCGTACAGACGGCCTGGAGGGGCTACACCACAGAGCCAGCATTAGCATGGAGAGAAATGCAAAGAGAAGGCAGAACAGTTGGAAGGCTGGCATTGAGAAAAGCGATACAACCAGATAGGAGATGGTGACAAATGTACCTTATTATCAGGTGGCGTGACCACGCTGCAGCTGTAGTGGGTATGGGACCCAGGAAACCTCACTGAGGCGAAGACAAAACAGAGGAACAAATCATCCCCTTGCAATGCGAGTGGCACAGAGACTGCCAAATTGGGTAGAAGCAGGGAAGTAAGAGATGGGGACGGAAGGACCGCCTTACCTCGTGGCATGACCACACTTCAGCCGTGGTGGCTCTGTGACCTGGGAAACTATGCTGAGGCCAGGACAGAATGGAGGGACGAATCATACACTTGGAATAAGACGACCGTGGAGACAGCTGAATCAGGCAGAAGAAGAGAAGCAGATGCTTAAGTGTCGGTGACGCCGTGGACAAAAGTGAACGGCCACATCCCCACATGGTCGCCATCCCGCTGGTGCACACCCGAAGGCAAAGAAGGTACCAGGGCTACCCAGGGTAGAAGAAGGTGAGCAGGACCAAACAGAGAGAAAGAAACTGACAAGGAGGGTTATGGGAACCCTAAAAACCTGAGTATTGAATTCTAGCAAGAAGCACATAATAGACTGTGTGAAAGTTGTTCCTGTTGGATAATATCCTTAATGCTTTTGAATTAATGCGGTGTATCACAATAAATTAGCACAATTCATAAAAAACATTTTTTGCCACATCAATATATATTCAAAAAGTGTTTTGTCCACGTCAATTTTATAAAGGGATATATTCCATCAATCAATTATAAAAAGCAACATTTTTAAACAATTATGAAGCAAGTATTCAAACAAGGTGTGCATGCTAAAAGTGAATATTGATATTAATAAATTAGCACAATTCATAAAAAACATTTTGTGCCACATCAATATATATTCAAAAAGTGTTTTGTCCACATCAATTTTATAAAGGGATATATTCCATCAATCAATTATAAAAAGCAACATTTTTAAACAATTATGAAGCAAGTATTCAAACAAGGTGTGCATGCTAAAAGTGAATATTGATATTAGTGAAATTATATTTTATGGACATTCAATATAAGGTAAGTTTACATGTTTACATATTTACTGAAGGCATTGGGAGAAACAGTGTACCTTCGCACCAACAGGTAAAAACAAAGAAAGGTAACATATGTACTGATTACATATACAAGAGATGAAAAAGTCCTACAAAGAGTCTCAAAAATACAGTGGTAGATCCCAGTGCTCAACTGTGGCTGGCACCAAAGACAACACTCTCCTCTGAAATCAATTTGAGTGGAGATAGGCAAATTAAATTCTGACAAAGTAGATAGAGAGCAGGGTCGAAGTCTAGGACGTTTCGGCACCAATCTATTATGCGCCTTCCTAAGGACCAGGTCTCTAATGATGAGGACCATGTGTAGGTAAAGAGTAGAACAAATTCAGATGTGGGCGAGTAGCAAAAGAGTTTGCAGCTGGGAGATGTAAGTGTAAAAATAAGTGTGAGAACTAGTGTGAAAACGGAGGACTCACCTACAAGGGGTTTGTGGGCGCAGTGGGAGTAAGAAGAGCAAAGACTTGTTCGGGGGTTCAGAGGAATCCTGGGAGAGGAAAGGATGAATGACAAAGTCACTTCTGGTCTCCCTCAGTCGGGCTGAGACCATTTTCTTGATGTCGAAGACTTTCAAATGTATGTGGCATTTTCAACAGACCGCTGCAGAACCATTTTCACTTTCTCTTTCAGGTCACACTCTTGTGCTATTCGCCCCAGTGCTTCTTTGTCTGGGTAGTCCAATATCGTAAGCCTCAAAGTTCAATGTTCATCTTTTACTCTCCCCTTTCTCTGAGTTAATTTTGATCACTTTGCTTTTACAGTTCATTCACTTTATCACTACAAACATTTGACCTTTCATAGAGTCTTTTGGGTGGGCTACTTCCTTTCGCCAGACCACTGTGTTACTCAGTATTGCTGGTTTCACAGTTATCATTACTTCAAAGTTAATTCACAGGTCTGCCTTTTTTCACGTCTCATCCACATGCGTGCAGCATTCAATTGTGCGATATCTTGCACTTCAATCTTTCCTTAACACTCACCGGCTGTGTGTGTTTCTTTCTTGTCTTTACAGTTTTTCAATTCACAAGTCAAGATTAGCACCACAGGCTTGGCCTCGCCTCCCCAACTCTGCCGTTCACCCAGGAGAGTTGTTGGCGTCCTTCAAACACAATGCAGCCTTCTTGTTTGGGATTTGGCCTTCTCCATGTGTCGTTCGTGGCCTTTTGGAGGCAACAACCTCTTGCAGGGAACTCCTGGGTTCTTTACCCTTTTCTCCCATCCCTCGATCTGTTGCTCTGCTCCAGTAGGTTTGCTTGACCCCGGAGGTTCTGCTCTTACTCGTGTTCCACCTTGCTCAGAGTGTGACTATATGTTCTGCATTTTATCTATGTGAGGAGAGCTAATTGGTATCAGATGTATGCACTTAAAGTCAAGTGCCTGCCTTTGCCTGACCCAATTAACGGGACATGTGCAATACGATACATAAGGGATAGCCTCTTTACTCTCAGTCACCCTCTTCCTCGACTCACTGTTTGTGTTTAAAAGGGGGAAGTTGGGACATCAGAGAATCCTATGAAATAGGATTGGTCATGGGTATGGGAAAGGGGGGAATACCACATTTGACCATTGGTTGCCTCATCCCCACTCATCGAAGAGCCCTTACCCAGGTTATCCTCTCCCACAGGTCCACCCCCAGGGTCTGGATCCAAAGGCGATGGCCATGCCCTGGCCACATGAGAGAGAGATCCCCAGGGACTGGTAGGTAAGACACCCTTTGGTTTCTCACACTCTCCAGTAGCAAAATCACACATAAAACATCTCCTGAATGTATAGTTGAGCTTATGATTATTGTCCTTGAGAACAACTATTATAACATTTGATTGGACTTTCTGCAAATCTGTGGCACCACTATGGTTGCTACCTTTGCACCCGCTTGGCCATTCTATATATGGCACAATTTGAGAGAGATTTCATTTTTTCTGCCCCAATCCCTTTGTGACCAACATAAGGTTGTGGAGGAGTTACATTGATGATATTTTGTTTTAGTGTGACATGGTAATATGAACGCTATGGAGCCCTTCAATAACTAGCTCAATGTATGTAACACCAACATCAAGTTTTACCTTGAGTTCAGGAACAACACTTTACATTTTCTTGAATTGAGAATCAAACATAGTGATGGCAAACTAGACTGTGCCTTATTGAGAAAACCCATGGATTAGAACACGCTGCAGCACTACAAGAGCTACCATCCAGGCAGCACAAGGGACAATCTCCCACTAGGCCAATACTTGCGAATTCGCAGGAACTGCACCTCCTTGGATGATTTCAAATCCAATGCACAAATACTAGACACCCGTCTGTTGGCCAATGGTTACCCCAAGATGTCAGTCAACCACTTACTAAAAAGGGCCAGACATAGCCCTAGGGAATCCCTAACCACACCCATAACCTGATCATAGGACATGAACAGAACGACATGTGTGACTACATTTCGTCCTAACACCTTGGACTTAAAGAAGATCAACCGTAAACATTGGCACCTAGTCAAACGAAGTCTTCCACATGTTGAAGCGCCCCTCTTTTCCCTGAAAAGGTTGAGAAATCTTGGGGATAGTTTGGTCTACTCCCAATATAGAAAGAACAACAATTCTCTGACCCTTTGGAATCCGGGACCCTGTGTAGGCCATCATCAATGTGAGAATTACTCAGTGTGCAGATTCACAAAAAAAGTTAAATACTTTACCATCAGAGACAGAGAACGGACTCTTAATGAAATGATGAACTGCAAGAGCAAGCAAGTTTTGATTGATTGATTGTTTATTTATATAGTGCCTATACATAATGTGTTTCAAAGCGCTTCAAGGAGGGAGGGAGGGAACATGGGAAAATACAGTTACTTTCTTAAAGTCCTTGAAACAATACAGAATGAGAAAAATAACTATTGTAATAGGCCTGGCGACATTTCAGATGCAAGTGCATGTAACAGATAAGGCAAAGAGGGAAGGGAAAAGAATGAGAACAAAACAAGCAGTAACATTACTATGCCTGACGAGAATTGATGTAGTGCATTAGGTATACAAGAGGAAGGGGAAGGGGGGATTGGAGAGAGGGAGAAGGAGAGGAACAAAACAAGCTACTGTCCAAATAGGTCAGAGACAAATTGTATAGAGCGGGGGGGAGCGGCCGGAGAAGACAAGGAGGGAAGGAGGGGAGACAGACAATGCTATCAAAAGTCACGGGACAAATGATAAGAGTAAGTGCATAGGACAGTAAAAATATGGGGGTGGAGGAGGAGGGGAGGGAAGGGAGGCTGCAAAGCCAGGCAGCTACGATTACTATGCCTGATGGCAATTGGGATAGTGCCAGGCTTAACAGGAGAAGGAAAAGGAAAAGGAAAAGGGGGATAGGGGTTGAAGGTGGCTGCAACAGACAGGCAGCTATGGATTTTCTGTACCTTACGGCAGTTGAGGTAGTGCCAGAAGTTAACAAGGAGGCGGGGAGGAGGGAAGAGTAGGAGAGGAGGAGGAAAAGAGTGGGGTGAAGAGTAGGAAGGAGGCAAAAAAGGGGGATTCATGGAGGAGGGAGGGGGCAGACAAGCAGTTCAACAAGGGGCATGGGGGGCACAAAGACACTCACGTGAGGCATGGGGGCACACAGACACTCACAGGGGCAAGGGGGTACACAGACACTCATGGGGCATGGGGGGCATACAGACACTCACAGCGGCATAGGGTGCACACAGACACTCATGGGGGGCACACAGACACTCATGGGGGATATGGGGGGCACACAGACACTCACAGGGGCATGGGGGCACAAAGACAATCACGGGGGCATGAGGGCACAGACACTCACGGGCGGCAAGGGGGGCACATAGACACTCACGGGCGGCAGGGGGGCACACACTCACGGGGGCATAGGGAGCACACAGACACTCATGGAGGCACACAGACACTCATGGGGGTATGGGGGCACACAAGACACTCATGGGGGCACACAGAATCACGGGGGGCATGGGGGCACACAGACACTAACAGGCAGCAAAGGGGGCACACAGACACTCACGGGCAGCAGGGGGACACACACACCAGGGGGCATAGGGAGGACACAGACACTCATGGGGGCACACAGACACTCATGGGGGTATGGGGGCACACAGATACTCACAGGAGGCTTGGGGGGCACACAGACAATCACAGGAGGTATGGGGGGCAAACAGACACTCACGGGTGGCAAGGGGGGCACACAGACACTCATGGGCGGCAAGGGGGGCACAGAGACACTCACAGGGACACGCAATCTGGCAGTAACGTGGTGGACAGGGGTAGACAGGGCCCCCGTTGTGGGCCTTAGGTGGTGAGACTGCCTCCCGCCTCCCGGCTGCAGCTATTGGCTAAAGGGGCCATGGCAGCCAATGGGAGGGGGCAGGGGCTGGACCACAACAGGACAACATAATGCATACACTACATGCAAAACAACGCCCATCTTAGAAAGCCTCAAAGCATGGAGGCAGCATACGGCAAGAAATTGAATGTTAAGGAACCCAAGTGGGTTCTGCACAAAGTGCGCCATGATGGCCACGTGGGACCAACGAAAGTCAAGCACACTCAAAAGGTGCAATTTAGAGGCATTTTGAAGAATCACTCGCCGTGATTCAAGTAAAGTCGGCAATAAGTCAATCCTTACCCCCAGCAATACGCGGATTGGTGGGGAATTCTGCGTGATGATGTCCGGTGCTGGGGGGCAGAGGGAAGGGGCTCCATCAGGGTTCAGAGAGGCAGAGAACAGAAAAAGTTGTGTCCTGCATTGAATGTCCATTCAAACAGAGCTACGTGGGCCAAACCATACCAGCTGTTAACACACGCATCTCTGAACATAGGTCTCGCATCAGATGCAGAACCCCCAATGCACTTCTTGTTCACCATTATACATCAATTAACTATTAACCTGAGGGCATGGTCTGGTGGGGTCTTGAAAAAGCTTCTAGGACTGAATTCTGAATTAGCACTCCTTTACAAGGAAGCCCGTTGGATTAACCGGGTCCATCTCACATCTCAGGCCTAAATGAGGACCTTCAGCTACCCTACCAATGAATATTAGGGGTGAAAATATCCATTTTGCCTCTGTAAGGGATCAAGAGTAAGACTTAGACATAGTAATGGGTTTCACTATCCAACAGAACCATTTATTGTGCAAATAATAAGATGGTTAGGGAAAGCCTTACCTGTCCCTATGACTATGAGGGTTTTGCCCTACCTCAGCAAAACTAAAGAATGCCTGTGTCAGGACGTAGATTCAAAGAGTGTCCTGTGTCCTGTATCCAAACCCTAAACTGTGCCCTACATGCTAAACTCAGAATAATGTGTACAAGTGGAATCTGCAAGCTATATGGATGTAGCTTTGTCGCAATGGTTCAAAGTAAAACGTTCTTAAGTACCCAAAACAGAAGAAATACAACATTCTACTAGAACACAAATGGGGAAGGACCACCCTTACCCTATGTCTCTTTTATTCTTCTATTAGCTTTCCAATACTTCAAAAGAAAGTTTATTAATGTTCCATGATTCTCAAAAAGGGTTTCCACCCCTATATTCCTTTCTTGATTCAGTAATTTTCTGCATAGTTCATAAAAGGGACATCTTATCCTGTGAGCTTCTCCAGTACATTATACCTTTGTAGTCTTAGGAGAAGTACTACTTTCCCTTTTGCTCCATTCCTTCTCACAGTTCAATCCTTTAAAAGTATTACTTTTACTCCACTCAGGGAGTGGTGGGAAAAAGGTGAATCTTTTCTTGAATTTCCTTGTATCTATTCAACCCCATTTAATATTTCAGTTCTCTTACTTTATATCGCAATCGTCCTTAAACGAGTATGACTCTTCCCTTCTCTTTTAACAGCTCCTTCCTTTTACCCTGGTGTACTACATTGCCAGGGTGCTTGCCACGCTCTCACCAATTTCCAAACAGGGTATGGCTCTTCCCATTTATAATTAGTTACCACAATTCCACAATATTGTTCTCTTCCTTCCTTGTGTGCCCTTATACCAGGATGTCACACTCTTGTCTCTAAAATATAGTGTCACGTTCTTTCTTTACGTCTGGTTTACTCTACTGCTAGGCTGATTCACTCTTGATTCACAAATATACCTTCACTTTCTTTCCTTATTCCTGGTTCACTCTCCTGCCAGAATGTTTCACGCTTACTCCACTATTTCACTTTCTTTCCTTACTCCTGGTTTACTCTGCTGTCAGGAAGTTTCACTCTTGCTTCACACGTACAATTTCACTTTCTTTCCTTGCTACCGGTTTACTCTCCTGCCAAGCTATTTTAATCTTGATTCATAAATATAGCTTCAATTTCTTTCCTTACTCTTGGTTTACTCTCCTGCCAGAATGTTTCACTGTTATATAACGTGTGAGTCCCTGCCTCACTATTTGCTTGGTTCACTAGTCTACCAGGACTTTTCCAAACTTCAATCTCTTTCCTTTTCCTCCACAAAATAGCATTGCTCCAATATTGGGTCACTGACCCTTTCTTAGAAAGGTTTGTAATGAAATTAATTACCCCTTTCAATCATTGGGTTCTGGACACTTTTCCCACAGTGTTCGGGTTAGTATCAGCCTCTCTTCCCCAGTACCAGATCATTGATCCTTTCATGACATTGGGCCTCATTATAGGTTTGCTGGTCTGGAAACAAGGGTGCCGGTAGGCTCACCGGCACCCTTTTTTCCAGACCGGCAAACTACGTGTCTGCCTGCCATGGCTGCTGTGCCCGACAGGTCTGATCCTGCCGGGCGCAGCAACCACGGTAGGCAGACTCCTCACAGAAGCACTGGCACCATTTACAACACGCTTCTGACTCTACGGGAATGGGGACTTACAGTTTACCAGCGCCTGACTTCCCGGGCCACCAGAGTTGTAATCTCCCGATGGCACCAGGAAGTCAGGCACCGGTAAAATATTACGAGTCCAGGGGCACTCACCGGTAGCACCGGCAAGGTTACTGCTGGACTCGTAATGAGGCCAATTGTCTGTAAATGTTTTAGACTTTTTCCCCCCAGACACCGGGTTACAGCCCCTTTCTCATATCCATTTGCATCCGTCTCTCCACTGGTTTCAATCACTCTGTTGCGTGCTGGCAAGGTGGCAAGGAGACCCAAGCCTTGCTGTTAAGCGCTCCGGTGACCCATTCTCTTTCTTTGGGCTTACACGCACCCTTCAGCATTACTTGCGTTCTTCTGTTCTTCTGGTCTTCTCCACACTGGCTGGGAGTGCGACCCATTAGTCGCTCGGCTCCCGCTTTCCTATCTGCCGCTTCAGACAGCTCTGACTGCTTCTCACACTGTGCAGCAAACTTCTCCTTGTCTTGTATGTTACCACTCTCTTCAGCCTCTGTAATAATGTTCACAGAGGGCTTGCGCTTCTGGTTCCGACAAGTGCCAGCCCAAGCTGCGTCCTCCTCCAGATTCTGTCTCTCTTCCAGTGTCTGATCAGCTGCATTGGTTTTAAACTTCCCGGTCCTTATGATTACTTTCTAAAGACTAGAGTGCAGTATTTGTGTCCCGCCTCTAGTGGTCCTCATTGTTCTATCCCTCTTCCTCATCTCAGTACTAAAAACGGGGGGTCTGGTCTGATCTTCTCCTCTTCTTCCATACTCTCCCTTACCTTGCCTCCTCCTTCGCTCTCTCTATTACCTGCTCCTACTACTCCTACCTCCTTTCTGTCACCACCTCCGGTCTCACTCTATCTTTCTCAGCACACTTCCTCCTTCATACACACCGCTAACGTCTCCCCTCCTTCTCCTCTCATGCTCTCTTTCCTATATCTCTCTCTGTCACACACACTCCCCCAGCCACACTCTCCCACCCTCACTAAACTAATTGGTACCACTCTCTCTCACACAAATAATCTTACCTGCACACTCTCTCATACCACCGCAAAAAATCTTCGCAACACTTCTCTCTACTCTCCCCTCTACACTGCCTGCTCTATTGGTCCACCAACTCTGCCCTTGACCTTGCCAGAACACCTTTCCACCTTGTTGTTTTTTTATTTTTTTATTTTATTGTTTAAAGTGCACACCTAGCTCGTGAGCAGCGGGCCGCTGTACAGAGTGTGGGCAGCCAGCATTTGGGCTGGCATCTTTTAACAGTAGTGGAGTACTGTGAGTTGTGGTCATTGCATCAGTATGATATGATATATGATATCATATAACATTTATTACGTGCTTATACACGAGTGTTTCAAAGAGCGACGAGGCAAAGGGGTAACAAAGGGAGGACAAGACAGCGATCTTACTTGGCCAAGTGACATTGAGATCGCGCAAGTGCAGAGGAGAGGGAAGGGGAAAAAGTGCCTGGCGAAAGGGAGGAGGAGCACGTGCAAGACATAGGATCAAAGTGTTGAAAAAATAAGTGCAGCCAGCAGGTGGCAGTGCATGGGTTAAGTGCAGACAACAAGTGTTACATAACTGCAGGTAGGGGGACTGTAGGATTTCAGAAACAGCCCTAAGTGCAGGGTTACCAGCAGGCAGTGCAGGTGTGCAATTTGGAGGGCAGAGACCTAGGCCCGTGGTTCAGAGAGTAGCCAGGTATCCAGTGCAGTATTGGACAGGAGATCAGCAGGAAAGAGGAAGAGAGAAGGAAGAAGCAAAGAGGAAAGTCTTGAGCTGCTTCCGGAACCGGTGATGGCTCTGCTCAAGTTTCAGAGAGTCAGGGAGGCTGTTACAGGGGGAGGCGCCAGCCAAAGGGAGATATCTGCCCCTAACTCGTTGCTTAGAAAACCGACTTACCCTCAAGGAGTTGGAGGTGGAGGAGCGAAGAGTTTGAGTAGGAAAGATACTTCCGAAGAGAAAGCTGGGGCTATTGTGGCCCCAGGCCCAAGAAGGCCTTGTGGACAATGCAAAGGGTCTTGAACTTGATCCTTGCAGCCACTGGGAGCCAATGGAGAGATTTCAGGGCTGGAGAAATAAGATCCCTAGGCTTGAAGCCAAGGACAAGTCTCGCAGTGCTGATCTGGATGAGTTGCAGAGGACGGAGAGTAGAGGCGGGCAGATTTAAAAAGAGGCTGTCAGAGTAGTCAAGCCTAGAGAGAACCAGAGCTCTGGAGACAGTGAGCTTCTGGGGGAAGGAGAGGAGGTGAAGAATACCTCTGAGGAGGTGCAGTTGGTAATTTGACTACTTAGATATGTCAAAAATGTGAGGAAATAAGGAGAGTGTGGAGTCAAAGATAACCTTGAGGTTATTAGCCACACAGGTGGGAGCAGGAAGAGGGCCAAGGGAGGCCGGCTAGAGAGTGGTGGGAAAAAGGGGTGCAGGTTGGCCGATGAGGAGGATCTCTGTCTTACTTGCATTCAGGTGGAGATCCTTGATGGCACACCACTCCTGGATTGCAGACAGATAATCTGGGGTGAGAGAAGGACAAGATGCGGCAGAGGGGAGCCTGAAAGCGAGCTGACTGTCATCCGCATAGCTCTGGAAGTTGGAGCACAGAGTGGCAATGTGGTGGGCGGAAGGTGCAAGGTATTGGTTGAACAACCAGGGAGAAAGGTTAGACCCCTGGGCATTACCAAAGGTGAAGAGAGAGAAAGAGGAGAGTAAGGACCCAAGTTGGACCTGAGAGGGTTGGTCCGAGAGGAAAGAAGTCAGCCAGGCCATAGCCTTGCTCAGTGATACCCAGGTTTTCACGGAGCCAGTTGAGCAGATTGGCATGGTTGGCCGTGTCAAAGGCAGAAGACAGATCAACTAGAATGAGGACAGAGTGGAGATTAGAATCAAGGCTAGAGAGCAGGTCTTCATGGATGTTCAGGAGAGAAGTTTCCGTGCTTCTGGCTGCTCTGAAGCCAGATTGATGGTCATGGAGACAACCAACATATTCAGTGTGTGTATTAAGCTGGGAGATGGCCAGCTTTTACAAGAGTTTGCCCAGGAAGGGAGTGATAGAGATCGGGCGATAATCAGCCTGAAGGGAGGGGACGGCTGAGGGTTTCTTGAGAAGAGGGTGCACAAGAGAATGCTTCAGGGGGGAGGGAAAGGTTCAAGAGGCAAAACAATGTTTGCGGAAGTCAGCCAAGGCTCGAGTGAGGGTGTCAATGTGGTCCTTGATGGCTTTGGAAGAACCTGTTTTGACAAGTTTATTTTTTAGATTTGACTAGTCTAGAAACCTCGTCAGGGGAAAAGAGAGGAAAGGCAGAGAATGGAGGGGGGGAGACCCTAGGGGGACCAGACAAGGAGAGAGTGGAGGGAGAAGCAGGAGAAGCCGAGAGTTTGGGCAGGATGTCCTGGGTTTTAGAGATGAAATGAGAAGCCAGGGCCATACAGAGGAGAGGTAGAGACTGTGGCAAGATTGGCCAGCTCCACACAGATTTTAATGAGTTCAGCCAAGTTGCTAGATGCCGCAGAGACACAGGCTTGGTTGTGAGCTCTCTTTTTAGTGAGGACAGAGAGTCAGTATTGCCTTGGGAGCAGGTGGCATGCCAGTTTGTCAGAGGGTGTACAAGAAGCCAACCATTTCCTCTCAGCCACCCTACACTTGTGTTTAAGGGTGATGAGGTCTGAGTCATACGAGGAATTGCACTTGATTTTATGCTTCATGCAGATCCTCATGACAGGGGTAAGTGCATCAAGAGTAGCAGAGATAGCAGAGTGGAGCATGTAAAGGGCTGTGTCAGGGTGTGAGTCAGACAGAGGTGCAGGAGGGGGAGAGAAAGATGCAGTGAAAGGCTCAACTGACATACACTTCATGGGTCGAATGACTGAAACTGTGGGTGGCAGTGTGGGGGTGGGCTTGGCCTGAGGGGTAGAGAGAGAGAGATGGGAGGAGAGGAGAAAGTGGTCACTCCAGGAGAGAGGGGTGGTACGAGGGTTAGAGAGGGGGAGGTCTGAGGAGAGCAGAACATTAAGAGTGTGCCCTGCAGAGTGAGTCGGGCCAGAGGGAAGAATGGTGAGAGAAAGATTTGCAAAGGTTCCAAAGAGTCCTGTGGTGGGACAGGAAGCAGGTGGATGTTGAAGTCACCAAGGAGGAGGAGTTGAGTGGTTGAGGCCAGGAGGGAGGAAGAGAGGTCCGCCCACTCGGAGAGGAAGGAGGTGATCTGACCAGGAGGCCAGTAGATAGTAGACACTGTGAGACAGTGGCAAGAGAGAGAGGAAGCCTACAGACCAGGCATTTGAAGGAGGGATAGGCCTGCATAGGAATGATAGGGCCTCTTCCTTAATCTGCCTCTTTCCTCCCTCCGCCCTCTTCAATTAATCCAGAACATGACTGCGAGACTTATCCTTGGCCTAAAGTCCAGGGACCGCATCTCTCTAGCCCTAATAACTCTCCACTGGCTCCCAGTGGATGCACGGATCAAATTCAAGACCCTCTGCATCATCCACAAGGCTTTCTAGGTCCTGGGATCATTCTACATCCAACTTTCTCTCTCTAAATACCTGCATGCTAGAGTCCTTTGGTCCTCTAGCTCAAACTCTCTGGAGATCAGACGTTTCTCTAAGCAGAGAGTGGGAGGCAGATCTCTTTTATCGGCCGGAGTCTCCCTGTGAAACGCCCTCCCAACCCCTCTCCAACTTGGGACGGATCTCCTTGAGTTTCCGGAAGCTTCTCAGGACCTACCTTTTCTCCTCTTCCTTCCCTCTTCCCCTCCCTTGCTGATCTCCACCTGCCATTGCGACTGGTTGCCTGTGTCCCATATGAGTCTTACTGCATCCAGGCCCTCCCTTAACCAGTCCTCCCCTTCACCCCTTACCAACACTTGCCCCGTGCACCCTTCCCTGCCGAGCCTACTGATTCTGGTCCACACCCACCCTTGCACTTACCGTACCCCTACCCCTGGTCCAGCTGCTCCCTCACACTTAGCTTACCCCTAGTTTTACCCAGCACTTGCCCTCCTGGGCTCCCCCTAGCCCTTGACCAGCCCATGGGACCCCCTACTATGGCACTTCCTCCTCCTCTCCCTATCCCATCCTTTCCCCCTACCCCCCTCCTACCGCCACGCACTTCTTGTTATTGTACTTGCACAATCTGAATATCACAAGGTCTAGTAGGACCGTTATTGTTTTTTTCTCCTCTGCCCCCACACCACCTTTTGTCTTGTGGCACCTGGAAACACTTTATGCTGTATAGGCGCCATACAAATGTTCACTAAATAAATGAAGATGTGCTGCCATTATTCCAATTAAAGAACTCCTTCCTTGTCATTCCCAGGTGATGAGGCCTTCCCTTCTCTTTGTACAGGGCTTTGTGTATCAGCTTGTGTCTGGCTATGTGTTAGGGAGTTTTGCAGGTGTCAGATCCGTGCTCGTCTCACAATGAATGACCAGTGTTCTAGGTGCCTTGAGCACGTGTTAGAGGCCTGTGTTGAAGAATGAATGTCTTCCTATTTATTGGACCTTTCAGCTAATTCTAGCATATGTTGCATTTAGTTTACTCTCTATATCATCTTTTGGCATACTCTTCTCATGCATCTGGACATCAATGGCTGGCTGTGTTCCTATTAATCTAATTACTTGGGAGGCTGCTGTTTTGCATTCTGGGAACTGTTATCTTCCTTCTAGGTTCTGTTCATCCACTACTCCCTTCCTGGAGTTCTGACCTTGGTGCTCACTGTGCACTGCTATCTGTGTAACTTCAAAAGCTTCTAAAATAGATGTCTTTTTGAGAGTTTTACATGTCTGATTGTAATACTTTATCTAATTATTGGGCCTTCTACAGCCTCCAAGTTAAGAAAAAAAATTCTGCACTTATTGCCTCCAGATTGGCGACCTATATTCGTCTCTGGTCATGTTACATTCACCTTGTGAATCTGCCATACGTTGGGCTCCCTGCCCATTTATGCTGCATGTTACCTGCCTATGATTTCAACTGACCTATCCGTGTAGTGAGTCCCTCTCTTGGTATTCCGGAATCCTACACCCTTCTTTGCTATATACAGCACACTACTTGTGATTTCTGCTATCTAACTATGATTCCCTACTAGTGTCGCACAACCTAACTAATTCTCTATGGCAGAAGCGTATACATTGATTGTTTAAAACATTTTACTGGCGCCCGGGAATGGGCAATTACCGGGTCTGGCGGGCCGTAATGCCCGGTAATTGCCCATTCCTGGGTGCCGGGAAAAAAATGATTCCGGCGTTAGCCTTGCCAGTTCTACCGGCACGGCTGCCGCTGGTCTCATAATGAGGCCCATTGTTTCTTTGAATCTTAGTTTGTCTCATCTTTCACCCCAAGACTCATGTGGGGGTAGGGCTCTGCCTCAGCTGGTATCGTTTCTCACCTGTACAGTAATTTTGAGGCGTAGGGGCAGGAATTGGTACTTGCATATTCATCCAGTAGGGGCAGTAAGTGATACCTGCATATTCATCTCCCCCATTACAGGGGCGTTTAGCCTGACCTTTGTGAGCCGTAGTTGAGTGGTCACTGATAGTGGGATGGCAGTGTGGTCAGACCAGTCGAGTGGGATTGGGTCTGCGCAGGTGATGAGTGGGGGGGTGATGTGAAGGCTAAGTCCTGGGTGTTGCCTTTGTTGTGCGTGGGGGAGAGCAAAATGTGCTTAATGTCCATGGTCCTGGTCAGTATAAAATGCAAGATTCGAGTGTGGTTGTCGGCCTGTGACTCTGGTACATTGAAATCTCAGAGAAAGACATTATTCGATTGTGCTAATTTGCTAAAGCAGAGTTGGAGATGTCGGCAATGTCAGAGTCACCTCTGTGAGGTGGTGTGTAGATAAGTTAGAAGGTCATAGATTCCTTGTGCGATGGAGGGACTTGGCAGGCTAGTGATTCAAAAGAGCTTATCTGGGAAAGGAGATGATGAAGCATGGACAATCGCTGCTGTGAATGATTGTCACTCCACCTCCTGCCATCCCTGGCCGGTTGCCATGTTGGGTACAGTAGCCTTAGGGTAGGGGGACGATGAAAACATGTGGGGGGGGGGGGAGTTTTGGCTGGCTGGCCTTTTATAGCCCAGCCAGTCATTTGTGTCAGTGCTCCCCAGGGTTGCTACTGGATGTTGTGGTTACGTGTCTTCTGGGGCCAATAAAATCCTTTCTTTTCCCATCCTCTATTTTGTCTATATGGCGTTCTGCAAGCTGGCAGGGAAGAGTCTGCTTTCGCTGTGCGTGTTTGCCCCAGTGTGTACGTTTGTCACATTTCTTTTCTCATTTTCCGTTGGCATAGCAATGGATAGAAGCCACTGTGTGACTAGGCAAGCGCTGTTTGATATTCTGTTTTCTCATGGGGTTCTTGTTCGGATTCTCTCTGGATCCACCCAGAGTTTTCTGGTATGGGTAGCTCTGAAATAGAAAGAGAAGCGATGTGGGCAGAAGGGAGGCTACAAGTCATTTTGTTGAAGACAATGGTACCAATGATGTTACACCAAATCAAACTCTCAGGGGACTCAGGTACTTGGCCCTCCGCCCCAGCTCCCTCACCCAGCCTCTGGGGTAGGATTGGCTTTGGCAACTGCCCTGGTGGGCCCGCTACCCCACGCTAGGAGAGAGTCTATGCTCCCCTTTGACGGGGTCAAGAGCCAGACCCTGTCACAGCAGTCATGAATCCACACTAGTGCTATTTGTGCCCTGTCCCTTTTTTCATTGGTGATTTACAATGGGGTGATTTGCTCGCAGGAACTCCTTTCAAAAGCTGCTGTGTGGTAAAATAAGTATGAAAATTAAGCAGAAAAGGCTTACACCTGTCTTTATACTTGCTTACTTGCTCCAGAGCACTTTAAAATCTATTGTAGGCGGAGTGGGAGACTGGAAGAGGAATACTTTTTCTCTGTCTTATTCCTACTCTGCCTGCAAAACCACCTAGTTTTAACCTGCATGATATTTTTATGCTGATGTAAAACAATTGTTTCCTGTGCATTCAGCACCTGCTAAAAGCAGGCAAATTCAATAGGAATCCATTGTAATTGTTGCCTGCAAAGCATAAGCTGCAGACGACATTCACTTTCTTTAACAAAATGGATAGTAAAATGAAAGTGTACAGGAAAGTTTGCCTATATTTACTCTATACTTTTGCACTTGATTTAGTGGAAGATGTTAATGCTCCTCCACTAAAAATATTCACCTGCCGCCACTGACCTCAAATTTCAATGGCAGTGCCCCCTCAGGAGCAGCTATCACCCCTGGCACCAAAAGCTTCCTCCACCATAGCAGCCACTTGATATTACTGGCTGCACACAGTGGTGGCTTGTACGTTTCAGTGCCAGAGGCCAGCTCCCCCCCTCTTTGTTTCTAGACCAGGTGACAGATGTAAGGTTTGATTCAAAGGGCCTGATTCATGGAATTATTTGCGCCGTAAATAGGGATTTTACGTGCCAAACTGCGTGCAAAATCCCATTTGTCGATTCATGGAATCAAATGCGCAGCACTTTTTCATAATTTGCTGGGACTTCGCGCTGGCTCGGCACGTCTCTGCGAGTTGACGAATGCTTTTTAGAAAATGAGGATGAACAAGGGAAAATGTGGGCATTACGAGGGACAGCCTGCAAGCAGTCCATCGCACGCCCACTATTGCACAGAATGATACGTATTCATGGATCTGATCGTGCAACCTCTCGGCAGGGAAATGGTCACGCAAAGCCTGCATACTATCTGCCACTGGAAGGCAAGTTGAAGGGGGGAGGTCGAATTATGTCCCCCGTCCTGGAAGACACCCCAACTGGAAGAAGGACCAAAAACAATATGGCCGTCGATCGTACAAGCTAGCACCAACCCCCACTGCGCACACGATGGACAAGTGTCATGAAGGAGAAATACCCTCTCAGTCGACCCTACAAACCAGGACCAGTGAGAACATTACCGGGAGTGGATAAAGACACACAAGACGGAACCAGAGACAGCTATAAGGATAGAATCAACTAAAGCACTGAGAAGCCATGCCTCAAGTTGTTAGAGACCACATGCCATAGCAGTGTCAGACATGAAGCACACGTGCCATCTGCACATTCAGGACACCCACGCACCTAAATACACGAAGAACACATGCGTACAGTTTTATGAGATAGAGGACAGTGACATGCACATACTGTCTGCACGTTTATTTTGCCACTAGCTTATTGCAGCAACGCAGAAACCGCCAGAAGCAAGAAGATCATGTGTACATGCTTACAGATGCTTACATGCAAATAATCCCATGGAATGGCAGAAGCAGTCAAGGAACCTGACAGAGCCATAACGCACTAACCCATGGATGCAATACAGAAGACACATACGGGAGAACCCAGGCTATGGTTTAGGGAATAATAGTAGGCCACAATCGTCTCAGAAAACCTGAAGCCACGCTGAGTGCTGTGCAAGCAGAACTACCGCGTGGGGAACAAGGCCGCTGCCAAGGTTGGGATGTTGCAAGGCGACATTCTTTAGCCTGAACTGAAGTAATACCAGCAGTAGAGAAGCATAATCCCTCTTAAATGCAGAATAATTCAGAACTCCAGAGCTCACAAACACAGTCTATCGGCACGTGACCCAGCCAAGCTGACAGTGGGCCAAGAATTGGCAGCTGGGAAGAAGCAACCATCTCACAGACCAGACAATGGTCGCAACAAAGTTGTTACTCTTGAGATACACTTGTGCACTGGGAAAGGCGCACTCTCAAAGCAATGATGGTCTACACACGGTTACATCGCAGACACATAGTTGCACATAGCACCATGAACAGGTGCAGTCCAAGCTGGGAATTGATTTTGTCCCAGGCCTGGGGGCTGAAACTTATGGCCCTAGGGGTGGGTAGCTGGGGCCACCGTCCAATCATCAAGTCCACATACTGTAACAATTAGTAACGGTTTTCGGCCATGGTCCAGGCCTGACACCTGACATAGTAACATCCAATCCACTAATCTCTATAGGGGTTAGTATAGGGGGACTACCACTCAATAGCCAATCAGGGCTGGTGATAGGTTTCTGGAGAAGGGGCCAGGGTGTGACGTACTTGTGATGTAATATTCTATCAAAACTGGCCTGCGAGCCAGAGTTCTTCGAGCTGTGCCTGAATTTGCCTCTGTGCATTTGATCCCTGTTGGTTTGTTGGCTGTAATAAACCTCAGTTGAACTTGCTACTTGTCTGGACTTGCATTCTTTTTGGGAATGGGAAGGAGTTAGGCCTTCCATGAGTTCGATGTCCGCAAACTACTATCGACCCCACAGCTTGCCCGGGAGTTCTCCCTAACAAGTTGGTAGCAGAAGCAATGGTTTGGGGCGTCAGCCTGGCCAGAAGCTGCCCCCTTCGCTGCCGGACCTGAAAGGCTTTGGGACCTTCACGGGAATTGTGAGAAAGTCGGAAAAGCGCTGAACCGGGGAAAGGCCGTCGGGAGCAGTTTGGACATTATCCCGCCCACGATCGGTGAAGAGTCCAAGGCAGACCAGAAGAGCGAGGCGAACGGTTGATGGGGGGGCCAGTGGCCGAGCATCCCCAACAAGCATAGAACGTAAGTATTGGTCCAGGCAATTAGCAACGGAAGGTGTGAGGTAGTGTTGTAATGTATAGTACTGTGTAGTATGTAAAGAGTATTGGTAGCAGGTGCGCATGGAGTAGGGACTGGAGCGGAGGTAGAAGTCCCTTTTCTATGTCTAGGGTACGTTCAGTCTTCAAGGTAAAAGGTTCCGGTGGTAAACCGGGACTATAGACTTGACAGACTTGGACTATAGAAGTAAGTAAAGAAAGTATTCCTATGAATTGGGCATTTTAGTTCGGACCATAGATGACGGTATCCCTGTAAGGGTTAGCTGGAGCTATCCTAGATTACGGAAGGTGAACTAGCTGGTTACGTCTCCTGCAGAGAGACATTTCACGCGTTAGGCGATGCAGCGGGTGCAGTTAGTCACAAGAAATAAAAGTACACTCTGTCCTGGAGAGGCGGGAAGACAGCTGTGGTTTTTTTCTAAGGGATTTGTGGGGTTTTGTGGGGCCTTGTGTGGGATTGGAGCAACGGGTCGTTGTTCTATGTGTGCACAACTTGTCTACCTACCTGTTTGAACTTTAGCTTGGCGATGTCACCCATAGGTCGGTGCATAGGACAGAGTGTTGTGACGGTGAGGAGCTAGCATTGTTGACTTGAGATTGGTATAGAGGTGAACGAGTGGCGGTGCGCAGAAGGCACATACGCAGGATGGAGGTGGTGTGCCAGAGAACAGCAGAGCTGGGGAAGGAGGGGCTGTACATGTAGTACACAGTCTAAAGTGCAGAGCCGCTGGGCTCGTAGCAATTGAAGGCGACAACCACTGCATTGTAACTTTCTCCATCTGACAGCGTATTATCAAAACCCTCATTTAGAGGTCCGGTAAAACATCATAATGTACCCGATGAACCAAAGGATGGTGGGGGAGTAACGCCAATACAACATCTGTGCAAAACCACCTTATAAGAATAACATTGTTAAGTATAGTATACAGTGGTCAAAGGACACTGAGGGGAAAAGCATGAACCCATGGCCACCTAACGGCAGTTTCTCCAAGGACTTGCTGCAATCACTAATGACCCACTTACAGAGCACATACAAGGGGAAGAAGTTAGCAAACCAAATGGCCATATTCGAGGTCTGGCGCATGTTGCAGGAGGGGGTGGCAGAGAGGGTATGGATGATGAACCAGCAGGAGGTGAAAGCGGATGGCTCTGACCATTCCACACCTCCTGCAGCCCTCCCTGGTGTAATATCAAATGACATGGATGATGAACCAGGAATATATCCACTGAGAGAACTAAGGGCAGAGGAGGGGTATTCAAACCCAATGTTTAAACCAACACCATTTACCAAAGACGAACAAGAGTGAGGTACAGGGCAAGCCGCCAGCAGCACTGACCAAAATGAGGAGGGGCTGCAGTGTGCAAAAACAGAATTTGTGGGAATGGGGGCAGAGGAATGGATAGCCATGTAGATACTCCTGAGATTAAAGGGAAAAAAACAGAGGTAGCCGAAGGGGCAACTGAAGCAATAGAGGGATTGTTATTGGAACAGGGAAGGCGTGACTGGGTAGCGCAGGTGGAGGAGGAGGAACAGCAACGAAGTGACAAGTAAGCAAGGCTAGAACATGAGGACAGGGAACGGAGGAGGGAAGAGACATTGGAAAACGAGGAGCAAGAGAGAAGAAGGGAAAAGGAGCTGGAGATAGTGGAAAGGGAGCAAAAGGAGAAGACAGAAAGGGAACAGAAGGAGAGGGAAGAGTGGGAGAAGAAGGGGAAAGATGAGAAGGAGGCAGAGATGGCAGAATGGAGGAGGAAAATATTAGTGCAGGAAACACGTAAGTATGAGGAGAGAAGGCTGAGGAAGTTACAATTGGAGAGACTGGCAAGGGAATGGGCACGGGAAGCGGAGGATGCACGGGCAATAAGGGCGGTAAGTGAACAGATTGCACTAGAGTTGGACAGGAAAAGACGGGAATGAGGAGAGGCGAAGAGAAACAGGCAGCGCAGATATACATAGGGAGTGTTCAGCAGAAAGGGGCACCGCCCATCTGGGGACACGAGAGGGGGCGAACAAATGTAATTTTACAGACATCGATCTCAATGCAGAGCATGGCCCCAACCCAATCACGCCGAAATTTTATTTTTTTTGAAGGATTACTGTAGCAACATGGATGAAGGGTCTGACAATGACGTCGAACACAGTGACGACGAGAGAGGGGGCACAGAAAACTCTATCTCACAATGACAGGAGAAGAGACATCATAGGAGAGTAGGTCCCAAGGTCAGAAGGCAGGAGGATCAGATCGTGGAGAACACACACACCAGGCAACTGATGGGTGCTCTACACAGAACTCATACATCAACAGATTACGGGATCTCACAGGGCGCAGGATGGAGGAGACTGCACTGGCCCACTCCAAAGGTGGACTGTCTAGAGCACATGACAACACAAAATGAATACCAAGGATAGAACACACGGAAATATGTACAGACATGGAGGACGAACGGGACCCTTTCAAATTAGACAATACAGAAGAACGCCAGAAGAGAGGGAATCATATTCACAGATGCCCCTATTGGAGAGGGGCAGGACACGACCTCAGAATGTACCATGGAAGCACACAGACAAGGAAAATGCAAATGCAGACTACCCTCATTAAGTGCAGGAACGGGGAAATGGATATACGAGATGGAGAAGTGAACAGCAGGGCACAGGCTAGCAGTGCGAGACGTCAAGGGACTCCTGGTATCCATATTGGGTGACGCAGCTGATGACATTTGGAAAAGGGTGGGATCCCCAGGGGTGACTATCCAAAATACTGCCCATGATGGGTCACCATTTGCAAAGCAGCAGTATAGCAAGCATTGTAGACCCAATACACAGACACGTCAGACATAGGGGCTATTATGACATGCAAAATGCGTGACGATGAAGATCCCGTTAGTTATATTCAAGAGATTCAAGAGCTTTGGCGCCTTGAAACTCGAGAGCCAATGGACAAGACAATAGCAACCTTTTATCACATCTTGGTGCAGGGGTTACCAGTACCTGTAAAGAAAAGTTTGAAGAAACTGGTGGGGATGGAAGCATAGGGCTGGCCAGAGATAGGGCTCACCATAGTGCATCATTGTAGGTTATGTCAGGAGAAAGCTAAACAAAAAGCAGAAGAGAGGAAGGCAGATGAGGTGAAGTTAGTTCAAAGGAAATTGCCAAAATATGCACTGGAAGGGGTGGTAATAACAAGTCCCACACATCAGACACAAGCAGCGGCACCACAGCCACAATACCAACCACAACTGCCGTACCAGCCTGTGCAACTATATCCCCCGCCCCTGGGAGGAGGGTACAAGCGTAGGGGTGGATACAAACAGGGTTATTGCGGGGGGGATTCCAACGAGGGCGTGGCTTCAGGCCCCAGTCCCATTAACACTCAGGAGGATTTCAGGGATACAACCAACTGATGCCACAGGAACCAGGACTCTTTACAGGAGGGTTCCCAGGGCAGGGGAGGGAACCACTCCAGTGCAGGACCTGTGGGCAGCTAGGACATATTTCCAGAGCATGCAGAACCGAGGTAGGGGTGCAACAAGGGTGGAGAGATCAGGGGCAGCAGGTCTACTAAGGAGAACAGGACGATTATTATGCCCAAGACGCACAGCAACAAGGACAGGTGCAGAACACCCAACAACAGGTACCACATCCAATACAGACCTAGCCTCAGGCTGCACCCATGGCAGCCACCAAATGACAGCACCACAAAGGACAGCACCACTACCCCAATATTTTCAAGCAGAACAACAGTTAGCACAAATACAGGACCGCCACTCCCCAGAACCCATGGACACCGTGGCAACTGTACCAGTCAGAAGGTCGGGAGGAGTCACCATGGTTGGGAACAACCCTTTCACAGGAAACAGGTTATCTATGTTTCCCCTATAGGACAGCCCACAGACAAACTTGTGTTCCATCCTGTCCGTCACACCCAATCCTGCAGAGGAACCTCCCATAAGGGTGGCGATATGTGACAAAACTTTTTCCTTTATTGGTGACACTGGGGCGACTAGGTCATGTATTCGGGAAGGAAAATATGCGATGTCCGGCAATGCCATGAACACTCAAGGATTCTCTGGGCTCGAGAAGTGGTTCCTTTTACTGATAACATCGCCTTCTCTATAGGAGATCATGACTTATCTTTACCCTTGCTCTATTCCCGATAAGGACCTGTAAACATCCTGGGACGTGACATAAGGAGCAGACTGAACATGAGCATCTCATTCACAGACATGGGCATAATAAGTTCTACACCAGGAATACACATGCTAACTGCAAGACAGATTGTCCAAGCATATTGCGGGAACACGGTACAGAGGGGGGTTCCATCAGATCCCAAGATATTTCAGTACGGGACAGATGTGGCCTTGCATGGATGCCAGGTATAGCAGGGAAAGTATGGAGGATACCAGGTGATTACCTGTTCAGACCAAAGACACCACTAGACGAGAAGGAGGGAACAATTGTGCCTATAGACATCGAGGCAGTTGTGGCAAGAGAGGATTGGGTTGCAGCACACGCAACAGATGAACAAGGGTGTGCATGGAGGGCAATAATTGCAGTGAAAGAAGAATGCCGGCTGACCACAGTAACAGATGAGGAGTTGTTTTCGGAAGAAAGAGGAGACAGAGATGATGTTGGAAATGAGCGTGAGGTTCTGGTTACAGATTACCTACAGAGAGGTTGCACAGAAGATGGCAATGGCTTTGGAAGGGCTGCCGCCATTCTGGGAGGAGGATTTGGCAAAATTACCCGACAGTTTATGGACCACGAGTCCCTATGACGTAGGGTGCATAAAAAGCATAGGGCGAGTGAACATTAAATCAAAACCTGGAGCGATACTGCCACGAGTGAAACAATACCCCCTGACCAAAGAAGCAGATGAGGGCATTTATGAAACAATCAATGCCCTAATTGAAAGAGGCATCCTGGTACCATCAGAATCTCCATGCAACACTGCGGTGTACCCTGTACGCAATGCATGCAGATTGAGGGTCATGGCATTTTATACAAGATTTACACCCTCTTAACCACAGTGTAGAGGAAGAGTACCCTGTAGCAGCAAACCCAGCTACAATGCTGTGCGTCATTCTGGCAGAAACCACCTGCTTCACCTTGATTGATCTCAAGAATGCCTTTTTCTCAGTACCACTGAACCCAGACTCACAAGATTTGACTAGCTTTATGTACCGCAACCAGAGGTAGAAACATACTAGGCTGCCCCAGGGGTACTGCGAGTCACCCTCTATATTCAACAGGGTGATTCAGATGGATTTAGGCAACATTACCATAGAAAGCACAGTACTACAGTATGTAGATGACCTCCTTAATTGTAGCAAGACAGAAGAGGAGTGCAGGGCAGACTCAGTACACATACTCACAGTACTAGCAGAGAAGGGGTACAAGGAAGACAAGGCCAAACTCCAGTACTGCCGAAAGGAAGTACTGCACATTGGACAGCTGATATTTAAGGACGGCAGGCACATTGCCCCAAAAAGAGCACAGGCAATACACAACACACCACAACCTAAAACAGTTAGGGAGATGGAGCAATTCCTCGGGTTGTGTAACTATTGCAGAGTATGGGTTTTTGATTACAGCACCTACACCAGGTCACTACTAATTGCATTGAAAGAGGCTCAGAGAGGAGCTAAAACACTGTCTGGACACAAGAGATTACTGAAGCATTCAATGAGCTGAAGGAAGCAATATGCAAGACTCCAGTATTAGGGACTCCAGACTACAAAAGGGAGTTCTTCCTGTTTTCACACACCAACGGTGTGGTTATGACAGCAGTACTGACACAAAACCCCAGCATGGGCCATAAGCCAATTGCTTACCACAGTGGACAGCTTGACCCAGTAATGAAAGGACGCTATCTGTGCAAACAATCATTGCCTGCTGCAGCTTTTCGCACTAGAGTGGGCATCAACAATAACAATGGGGTGTACAACCACCCTTTACTTGGAACACACCCTGTTTACTGCACAAACCAAAGAGCACATTGACAACACAAAGAGCATCAGGTTACAATATAATACTATCAAAAGTAGAGCTAAGGATAGTAAGATGCAAGACTGTAAACCCAGCATTATTCATGGCAGACATCTATCAACCAGGAGATTGGGCTCATGGCTGTACCAAGAACAAAGAGCAATTCACTGAAACACACAAGGTAGAGGAGGATGCACTTGAGGGGGAGAGGTGCTCTAATTAATGGGTCTTCAACTATCTATCAAAGTGATGGGATCAGGAGAACGGGGGCTGCTGTAGTGAGACTGATGGAGGATTGGACAAGTGAGGTAGTGGTGAGTTCCTGACTACCACCTCATTATTCAGCGCAAGTAGCAGAACTAGTGGCCCTCATATTGGCTCTACAAAACAGTGTAAATAAGAGAGTGACAATATACTCGGACAGTTCATATGTCACGTCCACAGTACATTCTGGTTTGGCACGGTGGCTCAGGAGAGGGTACAGAAGGGCGGATGGGACTCCAGTACAGCATGCACTATTGTTGGGTGAACTGATTGAAGTGATAACATGCACACAAGAGTTAGCATTGGGAAAGTGCCAGGCACACACCAAAGGGGAAGATGCAATATCAAGAGGGAACAAAGCAGAAGACTATGAGGTCAAATGTGCGTCATATTTTGGAGAATTGTGGGAATTGAAGGAGAGGACACTGGCCACGGGAGGAGTAAGGCAAATGGTATTGAAGGAAGGGTGCAATTACCTACCAGAAACACGAATCATGGAACTGCAAGTAGCTGCACCCAAGGATGAAAAGGAACTCTAGGTAAAGAGAGGGTGTTCAATGTCCCCCACAGAATCCCTACGGCGACAAAACACTGGGAAGCTGGTCATGCCACTTGCGTTACTGAAAACAGCATTGATGCAGTTGTATCATCCAACGCACACAGGGAAAAAGGTAATTGTAGCACGTATTGGAGAATCATGGTTCTGTCCTAACTTAAATGCGCATGTGGCAAATTTTATCCGTAACTGTTTAACATGCCAGCAGCTCACTGCTGGGCACACACTGAGAGTTGTGAGAGGAGCCATACCTAGACACAAAGGCCCATTCCTGCATCTCCATGTCGACTACATGGACATGATCCAAGTATGTCAAGGATACTGCTACATGATAGTGGTTGTCTGCCCATTTTCAAGATGGATATAGGCTGGACCCTGTTCCCATGCCAACACTCTGCGAGCTGCTAAATTTCTGGTCCGGGAAGTATTCCCAAGATGGGGTGTTTGTGAGGCACTGAGGTCTGACAATGGCCTTCACTTCGCCAGTGAAATGTTCCAACATATCACTACCCTACTAGGAATAAAACACAAATTTGCATGTGCATACCACTCACAAGCGAATGCGTGTGTGAACGCCTCAATGGCCTCCTAAAGGAGCGCATTGCCAAAACTCAGCAGAGCACCAAGCTGAACTGGCTCCACTGTTTTGCCAATGGCACTATTCAAACTGTGCAACAAACCAGAGTCCGATCACCACTTAATGCCCCACAAGGTGGTGACGGGATGGCTTCTCCCACTGGGCACTAAAGGATTGTGAAAATGTTGCTGAAACTTTGGGTCAAGAAATGTTTGATTATGTCACTTCACTGGTTTCTAGCACTTCTTTTAACTCTCGCCAGATACAGCAGACTCAGGGATCATGCAGGAGAATACTGGAAACACAGATCAGGACACCCCTAAAGTGGAAATAGGTGATCTAGTGTTGTTAAGTAACTTTAGCAGGCTCTGGAACGCGCCCTGGTTTACAGGGTCTCATGTTGTTGAGGCAGTAACAGACAGAGCAGCACTCCTAGAAGGAAAGACTGTTTAGAACTACCTACAGGACATCAAGCCCTACAAAGCATCGGCCTTGCCCAGAAGCACAACTGCAGAGATCAACAGGGCCAACGTTACAATTACCAACAATCCACAAACGCAAATACCCCTGAACTAGAGATTACTGGCCACCCTATGGTCAGGCGTTCCCAAACCACTCAAATACCCACAGCACTGTTGGTGCAAATTGACCAATAAGAAACACTTCTCTGCTCCCTGCCCAAAACATATGCCATCGTCAAAACTACAACTTGGCTGCCTATATACATTTGACAGCAGTAACACGATTTAACCTTCTCTTCTCTCGCACATGCAGGTTATGCACATTTGACAGCAGTAACATGATTTTACCTTCTCTTTTCCTCGCACACGCAGGTTGATGCGACTATTGATAACATAGTTAGGAAAGTAGTTTGATGTTGCCTCCCATTTATCACTCCAAAGCATTTTCCAACCAATTAATTCACGCTATAAGAAGACCCAGACGCTTTAGAGCACGGTCCCCTATACTTTCTGGTATTTCTGGTATTCATAGAATATTTGACCCAAACATACCCCCAACTCTAACACAGCGTATACACCGTCCTGCCCACATTACGCAACCCATCCATACAGAAAATCTGGAAGGAAATCTTTGCATGCGAACTTAGTGATTACCTAGTTGGCGGAGCTTGAATGTTAGTCACAATTACTAAACAAATAACGCTTTTTATTACGAATTTCAGGCGGGCAACTTTATCATCTCTTCAACTGCTCACAAAAGCAGCATAAGTGGTTATGATGAATAAAATAAATATTGTAATGACTGTTGTGTGGTTCGTATTAGCCACTGGGCTTTTGGGTACTGTTTTCTGGCAGCTGTATTTTGCTTTGCTTGCCACCACTCTGTCCCTTACTAACACTCCCTCGGCCCAAGCAGCAACGACAACCATGTCAGGTGGAAGAGAAGACACTGCTGATAAGGTAAGGAGAGGTAAGCGCAGTGTTAGCACAGACATGAAGGGAGTTAACATGTATCTCACAATCACAGCACATGTAACAAATAACATGTGGTACAAGCACATATCCAAAATTGGAAAAGATACGATCAGGGAGAGCTGTTATGTCTGCTCTTTAATCCCCTATGCCACGAGTGCATCCAGAAGCTTTATGGGGGCTCAAATGGGAATGGGTAAATTGAATGAGGAATTACCGGGTCCTCCAAGATTGGAATGGCCCGGTAATTCCTCATTCAAGGAACCCGGACCCAGACCCGAGTTTGGAGGCAGCAAATAGCGGCATGGCTACCTCCAAACTCCTAATGAGGCACGTAGTAGTGGGAAGCAAGGCAATATGCCTCATTACAACTTTGGTGGTAGCCCTGCCGGTAAAACCGGCAGGCTGCCACCAAACATCCGAAAATTTCCGCGCCTGCGAATGGGCAATTACTTGGGCATTCCGGCCCTGCTGGACCCAGTATTTGCCCTTTCGCGGGCACTGGAAAAAAGATGCTCCCCATTCCCATTCAGCCCAATATGGCCGAATGGGAATGGGGAAGTTGGATGCACCGGCACCGTTAGTAATGGTGCCGGTGCAGCCAACATGCTGTGCTCACGGGTGTCACTCTGCCCGCCAGGTCCGACTTGCCGGGCAGAAAGGCACCCGCGAGTACAACTCATAGTTTTCCGGTCTGGGAACTACAGTACCAGCAAGCTTACCGGTACCGTAGTTCCCGGACTCACAAACTTATAATGAGGCCCAATGACTCTAGCAAAATCTGCAGTAAATAAGGTACAAGAAGAAAATGATAAATGCCTCAAGGAATGGGGCAGAAGCGCTAGCTTAGTGACATGGGTGGATAATGAAGCTGGATCACTGCCTATAATCCCCTGAAGACACTAGCTCTCTATTATCAACACAACGGCGATGAAGAAGTAGGAGAAAATGTAGGGTGCAGAAGGATACAGAAAATACCGGAAATGGGAGCAGGAACAGCAGTACTGGTGGACCACTATTGGGCTTGTGGATGCAAAGCATATAACAAGCTGCTGCCAAACTGGGGAGGAGTATGCTCCCTAAAATCTCTGGAGTACAGACATATGCAAAGGCCAAGTGGTTACAGATCACTCATTGGGAGTTGATGGTAACTATAAACTCAAAGGTGAATGGGTTCAACCCCATAAAAGAAGAGATCGGAGCGATAATGTTGGTGGTGCTCCAGAATAGTTTCTTTCTGGATCTCCTGACAGGTATGGAAGGAGGAGTTTGCGCAAAGATAGGGAGTTCCCGTTGCACATTGATACCTGCCAACAATGAAGATAACGGAATTCTCTCAGACGCAGTTACACAATTGGCCCTGATGCACACAAAGATGGAAGACGAGGCAAGAGGAATAGGGAAATACAACAGCTGGCTGGCATATCTCTGGTAATGGATGCCGTCCTGGCTGGCTTATGGATTGAAAGTGATAGTTGGAGCTCTAGCACTGGGAGCAGCATCATTGTGTGGAATCAAGATATGTACTGCTAGGTGTAAGAAGATGGCAGAAGAAGTCATAGGGATGCAAGTTCTAATGGAGATGGAGACTGGGGGAGCAATAGACGATATTGTGAAGGGAAGCGAGAGACTAAGAGAAAAAATTGCAGAATTTGAACTATTTCCGCCTGGAATGAAGGTAGACAACCGACGCAACCGAAAGAAATACATAGGGAAATGGGTTTGGTGGAGAACTGGAGGTGGGTGCATTTACATGTACTGGTCATTTGATGATCATGTAAACTACTATGGACATCTTGCAGGGATAACGAAGGTGTGCGGTTGGTGGACGATGGAGGAGATTGTGGTAGTTTGGTCGACAAGTCGACCAGAGAGGGGACTGTAGAGGGGAGGTCAAACTATGACCCCCATCCTGGGAGACACCCCAAATGGAAGAAGAACCAAAAACAATATGGCCACCGATCGTACGAGCTTGCACCAACCCCCACTGCGCACACGATGGACAAGTGTCATGAATGAGAAATACCCTTAGTCGACCCTACAACCGAGGACCAGTGTAAACATTACCGAGAGTGGATAAAGACACACAAGACGGAACCAGTTACAGCTATATGGACAGAATCAACTAAAGCGCTGAGAAGCCATGCCTCAAGTTGTTAGAGACCACATGACATAGCAGTCTCAGACATGAAGCACATGTGCCATCTGCACATTCAGGACACCCACACACCTAAATACACAAAGAACACATGCGTACAGTTTTATGAGATAGAGGACCGTGACATGCACATACTGTCTGAACATTTATTATTTTGCCACTAGCTTATCACAGCAACGCAGAAACCACCAAAAGCAAGAAGATCACGTTTGCATGCTTGCAGATGCTAACATGCAAATAATCCTAGGGAAAGGCAAGAGCACTCAAGGGATCTGACAGAGCCATAACACACTAGCCCATGGATGCTATACAGACGACACATACAGGATAACCCAGACTATGGTTTAGGAAATCATAGTAGGCCACAACCGTCTCAGAAAACCTGAAGCCACGATGAGTGCTGTGCAAGCAGAACTACCGCGTGGGAAACAAGGACACTGACAAGGTTGCGATGTTGCAATGCAACAATCTTTACCCTGAACCAAAGTAACACTTGCAGCAGAGAAGCATAATCCCTCTTAAATGCAGAATAATTCAGAACTCCAGAGCTCACTGTTAGGCAAGGTTTGTATGCACTACCCTTAGGGACCACTACACATAACTAGGACTACAGGTGTAAGCAAACCAACCTTTGGTATAAGTCTGTACTACACAGTTTTGGTAGCATTGCTGAGCGGCCAGGCTTATCTCAAGAGGGGAATGTGAGCTGTAATGATGTTACACAGAGGTCTACAATCACAAGTATAGACTCTTACACTCAAGGTTTCTTGGTAAAACACTTATTAATTTATTTCACAGTCAGTTATAAAACATTCACTAGAAGGAGGCAATATATCACACAAATATACTACAGTACTTTACACTGTGTGTTTCTGAGGCATTTAAACTACTTCGAATGGGGAGCAAAATGGCATTCAGAGTACTTTGAAGTAGGAGCAAAAAGGCATAGGTTATCGGAACATCACAAAGAAAGATCACAATTATTCTTAGACAGTGCAGTTACTTTCAGTTCACCAGAAGAGTCAATAAAATTAATAGGTTAGGCCAAATTCAATGGGCTAAAGTCTTGGATAGGATAAAACAGTTCTGGTAAGTAATACTGTAAAGTCTCTGTAAAAGTTCTCAGAAGTAGTTTGCGAAAAGAAGAATCATATGTTGGGTCACAAGTTGCAAATGTTTCAAGCACTTACGCAGTGAGAGGTAAGTTCTCTCGGTCGGGTTTTCACAGTACCTTACAATGAAGAAAAGATGCAGTTGAAGACTTCTGTTCCTGGCAGTTGCTACAGATCTCGCTGTTCCTGAGCCTCAGTCGTGGGGACAAGAGGGAGACCGTCGGGTGTGTAGAGGAGGCGCCAAGCACGATTTGCAATCCAACTGCCCATTTTAAAGTACCAGGAACATTCACACCGAAATATGTGATGTATGATGAACAAATAAACCAGCAGAGAGACGCAGCTGGGCTCTGTCCAGTACCTATCAGAAGAACAACACCTGTTGAAGTACCGACACCTAAGAAAACCTGGACAGCAGTAAGGTACCCATTGAGAAAACCATATCGACAACTGGGACAGAATGACGATTGTCAGAATGTAATACCTGAAAGAGCTAAAAAGATGCTGAAGGAAGACGAATGATGACGTCGTAAGAGCCCGGACTGACTCACATATAGAAGATATGATGACCTATGAATGATGAAAAGAGACGAAACACCATGAATAAGTGACATCCTGAACCTAAAGTGAAATAAGTGATGTCAAGATGTCAGAAATGATGCCACATGCACAATGAAGATATTCAGTTAGTTTAAACATGTACATATGCAAAGTAACCACAAGAAGAACAGAAATCGTGTGGCTTGCTTATGCTTAGTAGTAAGATAGATTGTGGCAAGCGCCACCTATACATATATCTACCTCAAGGAACACTTTATATAAGTATACTTCCACTATGCCCAAGAGCAGAATCAACCAAAGGTTACTAAAGGTCTCAAGAGGAAGTTTTGCAGCAAACAAATCGAGAATTAAAGACGCAGAGAAACTCAGACGAAGACAATCATGCGAAGAAGTCAAGGTCGTATCGGCTGAAATAGCCCAACAGTGAATACAATTAATGAGAAGAAGAACAGAGCATCCTGTTCCGAAAGGTCAAGATAAGACAGAGATGGCAGCTGACTGGCAGAATTAAATCAAATACATGAAATTGCATGAAGAATAAGACAATTTCATGGTGTTGGAATCATGTGCCCAGGCAAGCAGAGGGGATGAAACTTTCACACCTACGCATGGCCCTTGGCTATGCACGGACACCTTAACTTTCCCAGACAAAGAAGCGGACTCGAGGCCAACCACAAAGAAATAATTGACACATGACCACTGAAGTTATGATTGATATTAGCAATAATTGGAGGTAAAGTGGGGGTGCAGACAAACCCCCTGCACCTTGTCGGCTATTCTGCATGCTGCTAAGCAAGTGGAAAAGTATGAGTGGGGTTGATGCCAACCCAATCATAATGGACCCTGTAATCTAGGGTCCTATAGTTAATAGAACCAATGATATGTCATACTTTTAGTGACGTTTACAGTAGCCATTTTGAAGGAAGGGTTTAGTTGCCCCACCTGACATTATTTATCCAATTTCTTCTCTCCGTTACCATATACAGATATAGTGCATATATTAAAGTTACCTTCCTAGAACCAATAGAGTTGCATGTTAACGTTTTAAGAGTTACACGTCAGTGATGACGAGTTCTGGGTATAAATACTATGTTTTTTCTGAAATTAATTGGAGTTGAAGCGAGAAGGAAGATCGAGCGATTGCTCATATTCATGAACTCCCCGCTTTTTGTAATTGTCATTAAACGTGCTCTCTTTGCCAAACTATTGAGTTGTCATTATTGATTTGATGCAAGAGTATTAATCTGCATCCCCATCCATGTCAAGGGTGCTGCTACTCATCTTAAAGTGCTGTTTGGGAAACCCCCAGTCCCATGGGCCGGCTGGGGTCCTTACTGCACACTTGGTAGCAGAGATTGATGGTTCGATTAGAATCGATTATATAAGACACCCATTGGCTGTCAATATAAGTATCTCCGGGTCCTCGGCAATATCACGAGTCCTTTGCCATCCGGCTAAGTAGACCGAGAGGCTCCCCGTGGATAGTCTAAGTAAAAACCCTGCAGGTTGAGGTCTGAAGGAACCTGAGCTTTCCCCCACAAACCCCTTCCCACTTCTGTGAGCAGCTGATAGGACGAACAGCAAGGAGAGGTGGTAACGAAGGCGGTGATCCCGAGCATCCAGAGAGGAAAAAAATGTGGACAGTGTGTGAAAAAGACTAAACGCTTTGGCAAAAAGTTGCATGTCTTAGAACAAGTAAGGGAAGGTAACGGAGGGAGGTGGGACAAAAATAGCGACAGAATAAGAGTATAATATATATATAAAGGGAAAATATTGACTCGAGGGTAGCCGAGCAATAGAGAGATACCGGGAGGATACCCGAGCTAGAGAGAGATACCAGGAGGATACCCGAGCTAGAAGATAGGCCCAGATACCTACGTTTTAATATAGCACTAGAAGAAGCCTGCATTTAAAGTCCTGAAAAAAATAGGATGCTATAAGAGACCAAAACGATTAAAGACGTTTTTGAAAGAAATGGGCTTACATTCCCTGTCAGAATAATGATAGGGGCAAGAGATTTATGTAGCCGGCTGGATTCTGTCTAGTCTGTCGTGTCTGTCTTGTGTTGTTTTTTTCTCTGACGTCATGAGGTAAGAAAATGTTTTGGGGAAATAGCATGAAAAGTGTGCGATTACATAGATAAAATGTTGTATGACATGAATTGATGCTTGTTGTCTGAAAAAACCAAAGTACAATTTTTTGTGAAAAAATGGGATTGGAGCATGCGACGATTGGTGCTCGCTCATATTGTTGATTTTGTTTGAGAAACGTAAAGCATAACAAAGTGTTATATGAGGAAAAGATAAACAGATTTAAGCATGGAAGACATTACACCGTTAGTACACTTGTGCAAACAGTTGCCAAAATATGCACCTAGGCTTAAAAAGTACAGTGCAGAATGGGTTAAAGGAACCACCCACAAAATGTTTATGCCATGGCCCCAAGGCAGATCTTTATCTAAAACGGTCCTGCAACACATGACATATTTGCACGCCACGTATAATGGCAAAAAGTTAGATAAACGCCTAGCTAGTTTAGAGCTTTGGAAGATGTACCAAGAGGAAAAGGAGGAGGAGCCACCGTTAGATTGGATACTTAATATATGCACAGAGGGTGATGAAATGCCTTCCGCGTCACCCACCCCATCTGAAACGAAAAGCGAAGCCAGTAAAGACGAAGGATTATACCCGTTGAGGAAACTTAAAGCAGCCACGGGATATAGCAACCCGGCATATGAGTAACCTATGCACAGTGGTTCCTAGTGATAGCCTCGACATCCAAAGCATTGAATGCAAAAGCCTCGAAAAAAAAATGTATCGAAAATATTATTTTTTTTTCATTTTTTTTAATGGGGGGGTTCCCCCAACCACTGTTTTTTTACCCCTATTAAAACCCATTTTAATAAAATAAAAAAATATTATCTACAAAAGAAATGCATTTTTTCAATGCATTTTTTTCAAGGCTTTTGCATTCAATGCTTTATATTCGAGGGAATCACTGGATACCACGCATAGTAGTGACGAAAGCCCAGAGAAAAATAGAGATATCACCTCCAAAGTCCTGAGGGACAAGAAGAGACGCAAAAAGGAAAAAGAAGATCACACACAAGCAAGTACATCTCTAGATACGAGTAAAGAGGGAAAGAGATGGAAAGGAGATGAGGATAGAACTGATGAGATGGCATTCACACAGAACGGATGGATGGGAGGAGAGATTTTATTGAAACTCAATGTTAAAGGCATTGAGGATGTGAGACAAAAGGGAGAGTCAGACAATTCAAAAAGGAAAGAGAAGGAAAAGGAAAAAGTATTGAGGGGTGAAAGAATCAGGAAAAAAGATAGACAGAGAAGAGAGCAGTTGTATCACAAAGACCAAGAAAGGAAACGCAATCATAAACCAAGAGCAGCTAATGATCAGGACAGGCAAGAACAAAAGAGAATAGAAGAACAACAAAAGATACAGGAAAACAGAATAATGAGACGAAGGGATGAGGAAATACAAAGGGCAAATGAACATAGAGATGCGAGGAAACAGGAAGAAGATAGGGTCAGAGAGGAAGCTAGGAAGCACAGAGAGTTCGATGACAACATAGAACGTAAGCGAAGACAGAGGGCACGAGATCTTGAATATCTGGAAAGGGAGGTTAAAAAACCCGATCCAGTAGTAGACTGGGAAAATACAGAAGAATTCTTTCCTGAGTTCGATTCAGTACCAGGCACGTCTAGGGCAAATATGAAAGATGACTTCGACACCAGAAGCATCGGAGAGACGATTGATAGAATATATGATGAAATGGGGCTAGAACAGGTACCCCAAAGGAAAGGAGAGGACGAGCGTCTGGAGAGCACTTAGTTGTACGACACTGAGGATGCCTCCCGAAGTTGCAGAAATAGAGAACTGTCCCTAGATAGGTTGACACTAAACAGAAACAAGGAAGATGAAAGTAGTTGCACGAGTTGTGCACAGACAATGTCAGATGCAGAAAGAGAGGAATATGAGGAAAAAGATGAGAGAAGATGTGAAAGACGCTTCTCTAGGGGAAAGGGAATAAGATGGTCAGATTCTAGTGAGTCTGCACCTAAGGCATTAGAGTCAGCCACACAATCAGACCGACACAAAGGAGTATCTTACGGTCAGAGGAAGGTGTCTCCAACACCCTATGTGAGCAGACTAAGGACATTGCCAGGTAGACAGCGATGCAGGAACATTACCCCTGCAGTGCATAGGAAAATGATGAGGGAAGAAAAGGAGTGCCATGTGTTACAATTCCCGTTACTTGAAAAAAGGAGGAACGAGGCCACAGTATATACCCTGGCCACACATGGATCAAGAAAATCTGAAAAATAAGCTTCCAATGTTGACATCGGGAGCCGGAAAATGGATACATGAGTTAGAAAAGATGAAGGGAGGGAGCACGTTAGCTATTGGGGACATTAAGGGTCTTTTAATTGCCATACTTGGTGATCGAGCTGACGATGTGTGGACACGTGCAGGTTACCCTGGCGTAACTAGAGTTAATACTGCGCATGATGGAGCTCCATTTAACAATTGCAGAGCCGCGGTATGGAAAGCATTACGATTGCTATACCCAGATACTTCTGACATGGGAGCTATAATGACACGTAAAATGAAGGAGTCAGAGGATCCTTTGCTTTACATACAGAATTTCCAAGACGCATGGCTGTTGGAAACTTGCGAATCTTGGGGGGAAGTCCATACCCGTGTTTTACCATATTATGCCAAGGGTTGCCAGATCAAGTACAGAAGCAGCTCAAGAAATTGGTAGGGATTGAGGCCAAACCGTGGTCTGAAATACAGTTGACCATAGATCACTATTGCAGGCTGTTGCAAGAGACAAAATTGCAAAAAGAGGCTGCACTAAAAGCTGAAGAGGCAAAATGAGTGCAGAAGAAATTGTCAAAATATGCCATTGAAGGGGCAATGATAAGAGACGGATAGAACATACAGCAGGTCAATAATCATAGACAGGTTGATCAAGGCAACAATGGGTTTTACCCCAGAGGGAGAGGCTTTTGAGGAAGAGGTTTCCAGACTAATCAGGGAGGTTTCCAGAGCAATCAGGGAGGTTTCCAGAGCAATCAGGGAGGTTTTCAAAACATGCAAAACGGCAATCAGGATATGTCAAATGGGCAAATAATCAGACCACCGCCAATATGTTGGATGTTTGGGATGACAGGGCATTTAGCACACACATGCAGAAGCCAAGGCATGGGGCAAAATGACCAAGGAACAAGAGTAGGGATGGTGAATACACATGTGTTTTTACAGCAGGGTGGACATGGAGTTGCACAAAATCACACGTTGCAACAGCAAGCGCCGGGAGCACAGCAAAGCTTGCAACCACAGACTATGACACATTTTCCACAAGGACAGTCTCAACAGTCACAGATGCAACTGGTACAGACAACAAGTACACGGCAGGTACTGAATTCTGGAATGAGAAATAACAATGGTGTTGGAGGAAGTCCATTTACTCAACATGGGACAAAGTTATATACTGACTAGGACAGCTCACTGGAAAACCTGATGTGTTCTATCCTATCAGTGACACCAAACCCTCACGAGGAACCCAGGGTAGAGGTCTTATAGGGGATAAAGAATATTCCTTCTTAGTTGACACTGGTGCAACACACTCGTGTATACGTGAAGGCAAGTTTTCCTTGTCCAGCGATGCCATAAATACTCAGGGCTTCACTGCAGCAAAACATTGTGTTCCTTTTACAAAAGAACTTCCAGTTTCCATAGGAGAATTTGACTGATGAATGTGCCACTGCTATATTCGAGGCAAACCCCAGTGAATATATTGGGAGGAGACCTAATGACGAAGTTAAACATGACAATCTCGTTCACGGAGAAGGTCATAGTATGTTCAACTCCAGGAATGCATTATTTGAACGTATGCGAAATGATTAGAGCATACGCAGGACAAACAGCTATGAGAGCTGTTCCATTGGAACCAGATATATTCGCGTATGGAGTGCGTATATTAATGGCAGGGCTACCAGGCCTTGCAGGCAAAACCATGAGAACCCCTGATGAGTTTTTATTTAGGTCAAGAATACCTATGCACGAGGAAAAGGGACAAGTGTTTCCCTTGGCAATACACACAGCCATCGTGCAAGGAAAGATGGCACTGATCGATGGTTGTGATGACGAAGGCAGACAATGGTGCACAGTAATCGCCATTGAGGAAGGATACAGATTGACTGACGTCACTGATGCCGATCTGTTTGAAGAACAAACAAGTGCAGATGAAACAACAGTTGAGGTTAATCTCATTTATTGGGTGAAAATGATCAAAAGTGCCCCAGAAAATGATGCTGGCACAAAAACGTCCTGAATATTTTGATGACCACATGGCAAAAGTGCCTGCCTCAGTGAGGACTACAGGCCCTTATGATGTAGGCTTGTTGAAAGGAGTGGGAGAAGTAGATATTAAAATGAAACCAGGAGCAATTTTACCAAAAGCACGACAATATCCCATGTCTAGGGAAGCAGATGAACGGATTTTTAAAACAATGTCTGCTATGATGGAGCAAGGCCTCTTAGTGACGTCAGAGTCGTCATGCAACACCGCGGTTTATCCAATAAAAAAATCAAAGTGAGGGTCTCAGCGTTTAATCCAAGATCTAAGGTTGATAAATGATATTGTAGAGGCCGAGTTCCCTCTAGTCCCTAACCCGTCCACAATCCTATGTATATACCCGTTGAGGCAAAATATTTCAGGGTGATTGACTTGAAAAATGCATTTTTCTCAATCCCATTGTACAAAGACTCACAAGATTTGACATCATTCATGTTCAGACAAATGCATCTGAAAAGTACCAGGTTACCTCAGGGGTACTGCGAGTCTCGGTCAATTTTCAACAGAGTCCTGCAGATGGACTTAAGCAATATTGCATTAGAGAGCGTTGTCTTGCAATATGTGGACGAGATCTTAATTTGCAGCATGACAGAGGAGACGTGCATACACGATTCTATTCAGCTATTGACTGTATTGGCTGAGAAAGGATATAAAGTTGAGAAAGAGAAGTTACAATACTGTCAACAAGAAATGCTGTACATAGGCCAACTCATCTCACATGAGGGGAAAAGGGATTCCCCTGAAAGGGCTGAAGCAATATTGAACACAGCTAAGCCACACACGATAAAACAAATGCAGAGTTTTCTAGGATTATGCAATTATGTCAGGGCATGGGTCTTTGACTACAGCTCATATACCAACCCCTTGTTACAAGCCCTAAAGAAAGCACAGGGGACGAAAGATAAAATTGAATGGACTGAAACCATGGAAGAAGGGTTTAACAAACTGAAAAAGGCCATTTGCATGGCACCAGTTTTAGGGATTTCCAATTATGCAGAGGAATTCTACCTGTTTTCACACACAAATGGCAGTGTTATGACAGCAGTACTCACACAGAGAACCACATTGGGGTACAAGCCCCGGGCATACTACAGTGGGAATATGGACCCAGTGATGAGAGGTCACTTCCCGTGTGAACAAAGTTTGGCTGCCGCAGCGTTCGCCATAGAGAAGGCTACAACCATTGTGATGGGATGCTCAATGACGTTATTCATCGAGCACGTACTATTTGCCATTCTAGAGGAACAGAAAGGCCCATTGACATCTCAGAGAGCTTCTGCTTATGAAGTTATCATATCAAATCCATTGATTAAGATAATTCGATGTAAAATAGTGAACCCAGCTATGTTTATAGCAGAGCCAGTCACAGAAGGAGAGCCAATCCATGACTGCGTGAACTATGATGAATTGTATGATGAGATTCCCAAAGTGAAAGAAAATGCATTGGCAGAAGGAGAACTCGTCTTCGTTGACGATTCTTCGAGAATCGATCAAAATGATGGGCAAAGGTATACAGGCACCGCTGTGATGAAGCACACAGCAAATGGAGAATCACGCAGACCAGGAAGTGATGGTGTACAGTGACTCCGCCTATGTGACCTCAACAGTGCACGCAGGCCTAGCGCACTGGAAAAGGAGGGGCTCCCTCTGAGCAGATGGCACGCCAGTGCAGCACGCAGCCTTATTGGATAGGCTCATTAAGGCACTACAACTTCCAGTGGGCATAGCGGTTGTGAAATGCGCCGCCCACACGAAAGGGACAGATTTTATCTGACGAGGAAATCAAGAAGCAGACACGGAAGCCAATAGTGTGTCGACCAAAGACGAAATAATAATGAATGTGGAAATAACTAATCTGCATGAGAGAATGATTGTTGCACAAAGTGAACCTGAAGGTTATAATCATATGGAGAAAACCCCAAATAATGGAGCTCAAAGGGGAGGCACCACAGGAGGAGAAAACCCTTTGGAAGCGGCAAGGGTGTTCTTTAAAGCCCTCCGAGAGCTTGTGGCGACAAGACAGCACTGGTAAACCGGTGATGCCTATAGCTCTATTGAAAATAGCACTGGGACAGTTACACTATCCAGCCCACATGACAAAAGAGAATCTAGCAGCGACAATTGCTGAAGACTGGTTTATACTGAACTTGGCAGAGCACGTTGCATTTTTTATGGTGAACTGTATAATCTGCCAACAGTTCATGCCTGGGCATACACTAGGTGTAATTAGAGGAGTCATCCCAAGGCCCAATGGACATGTTCAACACTTGCATGTCCATTATGTCGATATGATTCAAGTATGTAACGGGTACAGGTACCTAATTGTTGTGGGGTGTCCATTCTCTAGATGGATAGAAGCAGGTTCATGTACACACCCAGACTCTACCTGTGCGGCCAAATTTCTAGTGAGGGGGTATTTCCCAGATGGGGAATATGTGAAGTCATGAGATCATATAATTTCTTCAGCGTATCATCCCCAAGGAAATGGGATATGTGAGAAGCTCAATGGCTTGTTGAAGGAAAGGATAGCCAAGTTGAAGCTTACTATAAAGAAGGGATGGTTGCACCGCCTTCCACTGGTACTTTATGCGCTCAGACACCAGCCTGGTTCTAGCCGCCATCTCACGCCGCATGAAATTGTAACAGGCAGAAGGATGTACACGCTACTGACACCTCGAGATAGAGATAGAGCTAGATGTGATGCTCAGCCAACAGGGGAAGTGTTAGGATCAGAAATGCAAAATTACTTGAATTGCATGACATTTTGTCTTACTGTTAATTTCAGGACAGCTGCAGTGATGACAAAAAGGGTGCAGGGTAGCACAGAACACAGAAGGAGATACTACAACAGACCAAATTCAGGATTTACGTGTTCCCTGGGGACACGGTCCTGGTGAGAAACCCACGAGAAAAACGTGGCACAAGCCAAGGTTCAACGGTCCTTTCAGAGTGGAGGACGTTACTCCCTCTGCAGTCAAGTTACAGGGAAGAAGAGCTTGGATCTTCTTGGGTGACATGAAGCCATACATCGGAGAAGACCCTCTGTCCTCACCCTGACACGTAGAGACTACAGACGACAGGGAAGAACCACAGCACATGCAGGCGAGATCCATGACGAGAAAGAAGGACGCATGACCAGCAAAACCAAGGCAAAAAACTTTTGTGCAAAGTTGGGGTTTAATTTTGGACATTTCCTCTGAGAAAAATAAGGGGATAGGGAAATATACACGGACACTCTGTGCATCCTTGTTGCAGGGTGAAGAAGAGAAATTGCACGCATAAGCCACAACATAGTCTGTTGACTTTGAACTTTGGACTGAGGCACACTGAAGCCTTGATAAGAAAAGGATTTGCCAAATTTTGATCGAGGACATATAAATTGGAAGAAAATACAGTATCCAGACTCTTTCAACACAGAGACTTTATTCGGACTCGCCTAAGGTGTCGCACAGTAGTGACGTCACTAAAGACGTTTTGATCTACTTCGAGTTAGTATTGAGATCGTACCCATCATTAGTGGGAAGGCTCACTAACATCACTGAATTTCTTCAAGATCCTGAAAACGAAAAGGCAATAAGGAGGCTGCTCACTGTGATTGCCGAGCAGTTCCTTTTGCTTCCGGAATACAGGGAGGACAAGACAAATGTCCCTGTCACCACAAGATAGCAGACTAGCAAGTAAAGTCTTCTTTCGCCTAATTGAGGACTTTCCAGAGCCTGTGGGGAGACCTGTCAGTGTTGACGTTCTCACTTTCATCAGAGACCCAGCGAACTCTACACAGATCAGCATGCTCCTGCATGGTATTGTATTGTGATGCAGGTCGAACTTTCTAATCATCATCAGAATTTCAGGAGAAGATTGTAAACTTTCCGACGAGGGACAGATCGAGAAAGTGTTGCCAGAGACTTCACTCTTGTTTATACTGACAAGGACATGACATGTCTTCTGGAGTGAAACAGATAAGAGGCATTGACTGGGAGCTTGTTTATTTTGAACACGCACAGTAAAGACTTGCTAAACCTATTACATTATTTGACATTTTCGTATACAAAAAAGAGAACTGTTTCCAGAGACAAGAGACAATCTATTATTCCGGCAAAGAAGGACAATCGTTCCAGTATCTGCAACCTACAAGCAGAAACAACAGAATCCAGAGCTAACGATATTACCTAGAATGTATTAAAGAGTTATTTTTATTTCCTTAGATGATTGAGATGGGCAACCAAAACAGCAATCTTGTCATCCCTCAGGAGGAGAGGTGCTCGTATTGTCCCGGAACTATGTGTTGTAGGTTAACCTATAGAGGAATCATGTACCTATGCATTGTATTCATTATTGTTTTACTGTCAATGACGATTCAAACTGCATTTTTTATTGGTGCACAAAGTGTTCCAATCCCAGTGCACCCACCTAATGATAAAAACATGAAACCCACAAAGGCACCCAGACCTTACATAGTCATTCCAGTCCCTGGAAGGTCTAATAGCAGAATGAGTAAACTTGAGATGGATGTGATTAGCAATGACACACACACACTTTTGGTAACAAGCAAGTTGAAAAGCCGAAGACAGGGTCGGCAGAGCAAACATGAGAAAAGGTTAATGAAAGACACACATATGCAAGCGATGAGTGCACATACACCAGGTCTAGTGTCAATAACTGCAGAACCACAGTCCAAAGAATGGGAGAAGTTTGAACAAATTACAATAAGAAGTTTCAAGTGAAGCCAAAGGACAAATGGAGAAAACGGAACCTTTAAAGAGACAAGAGGAGTTGGAGAATAAACAGAGACAGCATTGACAAGCACCCCCAATCCAGCAATGAAAGGGACAAGTGCAAGTCCTGCAAAACTGACACGTGTAGAGATGATAGCAGAATCAATATGGCAGTTCATAGCCCGAGCCAGGAAAACACAAGAGGACAAGGAAAGAATTACCAGACTGTCTCCTACTCAAATGGTACAGATGAAAATGCCTAGAACATGGATGGAAATGCCCGAGAATCCTCCAGCGAGAAGAAGCTATATGGATGCTATTAAGGATGTGATGTAGCAAACTACATGAAAACCTTGAGAATCAGCAGAAGCACACAAGAAGACAACAACAAACTAAATGACTACCTGGACAGCACAGCACACTTGGGAAATAACATCTGGTACCAACACATGAAAGAAGTTGGACAACTAAATTCAAAGGAAGAATGCTTTGTTTGTGCACTCCTACCTTACAGCATGGGGAAGTCGAAGATCTTCGTAGCTGTTGAAATAGATGTACAAACATCACACTGTCTATCACATATGGTAATGTGCAAGACCAGAGACCAGTTCATGGGAAGTGATGCTTCACTCAAATGGGCAACTGAAGCAACTAATCCAAATGAAGATGTTTAAGTCCAAGACATAAAGACAAGAAACAATGGAAAAACAAAGAACATTGTGATCAGATATGAGAAGTCTGGAGTTAAAGTAGGAGAGATCATAAGAGAGGCAAACCAAAGACTGAACGTTCAAGGGAAAACTCCAGAAGAAGCTTGGAGTTGGAAGAACAGAGGCCAAATGCAAATTTGGGGAACAGTGCTTTCACCAGACAGATGAGAGAAAGGAGTAGTGATCTGCAGAGCATGGATGGTCATCGGTCGTTACAAGGGTACCATTGACATAGTACAGAATGGATGTAAGCCATTATGGCCGAGACTTGCTAAACTATTGACATGGGTCGAGGACAGAGGAGGACCCTTGCAGATAGTACCATTGGAGAGCCCAAAATTCTGCTTCAGAAATAATGGTACAAGAAAAATGGGAGAGAATCATAATTGTGGCCGAGTTTTTGACGCTCCAGGAATGGTACATGATACTGCAGTGATCATGGATTATTATTGGGCATGTGGATCCAAAGCATACATCAGATTGCTAAAAATTGGGGATGTATATGCACACTGGTGAATGTCCATGTTCCAGCGTTGGTGATTCCAAAAAGTGATTTGAATATTGACAGCTTTCCGAAATGCAGATGCTCAGTGGAGAAAGAAGAGATCTGTGGAACTGATGAGCCGAATGAAGAGAGAGAATTACTTTTCTGCTAAATCAGAAGAAGCCTTTTATGTGATCCCGTATGAACACAGATTGTTCAGCCTAACCTCATCAGTGTTCACAACAATTCTGATCCCAAGAGTTCAGTTTGGAGCAAATACTAAATGGTTGCAGATAACCAGATGGGAGTTACTGCAGATCATCAACACAACCATAACATAATTCAATGCAATCAAGGAAGAGTTAAGGGTGATTCTGTGTTATCAAGATAATAATATCTCAGTGCCAGAAAACTGCAAAACAAATTGCAGGGATGAAGATCATGATTGATGTTGAGTCAGGATGGAAGCCTAAGGACCTAACTGATGAAGAAATAAGAGACTTTGTGAACGCCAGAAGGAACAAAGTTTCGATATCCAATGAAACATAGAAATTATGAGGGAAGATGGATCTATTGTAGTCCAAGTGGACAATGCCAACTAATGACTTGGAACAAAGATGAGCATGTAAGAACAGGAGGAAGCTTGAAAGGAGTAATAAAGATATGGACCACAAAGAGATATTTCTTCAGACCTCTATGTGTGGACCCAGAGGATGAAGTAAAAGTGGATCCAGAGGATGAAGTAAAGGTGGATACAAAGGAAAAGGTGAAAGTGGTCGATGAATCGTCCATAGGGGGGAGTGTAGAGGAGGCACCAAGCATGATTCACACTTCAACCGCCCATTTTGAAGTACCAGGAACATTCATGCCAAACTATGTGATGTATGATGAACAAATAAACCAGCAGAGAGCCGCAGTTGGGCTCTGTCCAGTACCTATCAGAAGAACAGCACCTGTTGAAGTACCGATACCTACGAAAACCTGAACAGTAAGGTACCCATTAAGAAAACCATATCGATAAATGAGACAGAATGACGATTGTCAGAATGTAATACCCGAAGAAGCTAAAAAGATGCTGAAGGAAGACGAATGATGACATCATAAGAGCCCGGACTGACTCACATATAGAAGATATGATGACCTATGAATGATGAAAAGAGACGAAACACCATGAATAAGTGACATCCTGAGCCTAAAGTGAAATAAGTGATGTCAAGATGTCAGAAATTATGCCACATGCACGATGAAGATATTCAGTTAGTTTAAATGTGTACATATGCAACGTAACCACAAGAAGCACAGAAATCGTGAGGCTTGCTTATGCTTAGTAGTAAGATAGATTGCGGCAGGCGTCACCTATACATATATCTACCTCAAGGAGCAATTTATATAAGTATACTTCCACTATGCACAAGAGCAGAGTCAACCAAAGGTTACTAAAGATCTCAAGAGGAGAGTTTTGCAGCAAACAAACCGAGAATTAAAGACAGAGAGAAACTCAGACGAAGACAATCATGCCAAGAAGCCAAGGTCGTATCGGCTGAAATAGCCCAACAGTGAATACAATTAATGAGAAGAAGAACAGAGCATCCTGTTCCGAAAGGTCAAGATAAGACAGAGATGGCAGCTGACTGGCAGAATTAAATCAAATACATGAAATTGCATGAAGAATAAGACAATTTCATGGTGTTGGAATCATGTGCCCAGGCAAGCTTAGGGTATGAAACTTTCACACCTACGCATGAACCTGGGCCTTGCAAGGACGCCTTAACTTTCCCAGACCAAGAAGCAGACTCGAGGCCAACCACAAAGAAATAGTTGACACATGACCACTGAAGAGTTGATTGTCTACACCCCCAGCTTCCCTCCAATTATTTCTACAAACTCCCTGCACCTGGCCGGGTATTCTGCACCCTGCTAAGCAAGTGGAAAAGTATGCGTGGGGTTGATGTCAACCCAATCATAGTGGACCATGTAATCTAGGGTCCTATAGTTAGTAGAACCAATGAGACGTCGTACTTTTAGTGATGTTTACAGTAGCCATTTTGAAAGAAGGGCTTAGTTGCCCCACCTGACATTGTTTATCCAATTCCCTCTCCCTGTTACCATATACAGATATAGTGCCTGTATTAAAGTTACCTTCCTAGAACCAATAGAGTTGCATGCTAAAGTTTTACGAGTTACACGTCAGTGATGACGAGTTTTGGGTATAAATACTATGTTTTTTCTGAAATTAATTCACGTTGAATCGAGAAGGAAGATCGAGCGATTGCTGATATTCATGAACTCCCCGTGTTTTGTACTTGTCATTAAACGGACTCCCTTTGCCAAACTATTGAGTTGTCATTATTGATTTGATGCGAGAGTATTAACCTGCATCCCCATCCATCTCAAGGGTGCTGCTACTCATGTTAAAGTGCTGTTTGGGAAACCCCCAGTCCTATGGACCCACTAGGGTCCCTGCTGCACAGGGGAATCCTGCCCTGCACTAGGACTGGTCAAAAAGCTGGCAAATCTTCAATTCCGGTAGCTGTAGTCAAGCACATAAACTGGCGTCCCTCTCCCTGGTTATTCGGCTTCCTGCAGCACTCTGAGGAAAATACAACCAGCTCCGAGAATGGTATCCTGGTGGCTTAGTGTCGAATTGATTGGTCCCACCAACTCAAAGGGAGAAGTCGTCCTTGCAGGGGCTCCTCTGTCGAGGTGAACTTGGCGATTCAAATCTGCCCCAGGGCTTCACTGGGCAAACCAACGGCCCAACAGTTACAGTAGCCGTCCCCTTCAAGCTTATCTTCGGTTCTTTCTTTCCAGTGGTTGACTCTGCCTTCCAAGCTGAGAGACTCGCCTTTTATTCAGTTCTCTCCCAATTCATTCCCGCCTAGATGTCACTCACCAAGGAGGGTGGCTGTCCTTGCTGGGCAGTCAGCCAGCCAATCATGTCAGAGTGCTTTTCGGTCTCCTAGGAGACTAAGCACAGGGAGTTTCGGGCGCCTCCCTCACTTCCTGCCCACCACAGACACTCAGGCACCAAAGGGGGTCTTCAGTCGTGAAGCCCGCCAAAGGCGAAGGAACAAAAGGTACCAAACCTGGTTTGGTGCACAGAGACAAACTCTAGAAGGACCTTTCCAAAAAGAAATGGCAAAAAAGAAGATTGTGACCTGTTTAAACAAAGGGGGCTCAGACGCCATCTTGAAAAGCATGGCTCCTGCGATTTAACGCTACCGGTCTCCGCGGTCGGGAAAGATCATGGTAGTTCTTTGTAAAACCACTGCCACCAGCCATTTCGAGAGAAAAGGGTAGCTTTTGACTGCTACATGAGTTTTTAGACACAGGGGATACTAAGTAACCCCTCCAGCACTCTATTGTAAGATAGGGTGTGCTAGGTCTATGAATTTGAAAAGACTATTAAAGTCAATTTCACTTTACTTTCTCTGGGAAACAGTAGTTTATCCCAGAGAAGGTATTTAAACCTTGGGACAGCCTAAAAGGCTTCCCTGTGTCACTGCAGTGAGGATGCTGTGTGACACAAATGAAAAGATGCCGCCTATGGAGTTGTTTTGACTCCATAACCAAATGAAACAAAAGAATAAAACACATCAAAATACATGAGAGTGGGGAAAAAAGGCTCACACTCTCTCCAGGTAAAAAAAATCAAGTCCTCAAAATCCAGCAAAGTTGCTGGGGGTCTCTAGGGTGAAGGGAATTGGCAAATGTCTTAAAATTCTCCTTAACACTCACAAACACGTTCTCTGGGCACGTGACCCAGCCAAGCTGAAAGTGGGCCAAGAATTGGGGAGCTGGGAAGAAGCAACCGCCTCATGAACTTGACAATGGTCGCAGCAAAGTTGTTACACTCGAGCTACAGATGTGCTCTGGGAAAGGAGCACTCTCACAGCAAAGAAGGTCTACACACAGTTACATCGTAGACACATAGTTGCACATAGCACCACGAACAGGTGCAGTTTGAGCTGGGAATTGAGTTTGTCCCAGGCCTGGAAGCTCAAAGCTCAGCCAATCACCACTTATGGTCCTAGGGGTTGGTAGCTGGATCACCGACCAATCATCAGGTCCACATACTGTAACAATTAGTAAATAACGGTTTTCGGGGATAGTCCAAGCCTGACACCTCACATAGTAACATCCAATTCTCTAACCTCTATAGAAGCAACTATAGGTGTGGAGATAGGTTTCTGGAGAAGGTCCCAGGGTAAGTTAGGCCTTCCATGAGGTTGATGTCCACAAACTCCTGGCAAACCGCCCTGCTTGCCTGGGAGTTCTCCCTAACAAGGTGTACAGACACTTGCGCAAACGATTCACAGCGCAGAGGTAAGATCGAGTGTCGGATTTAGGGGTGCGTGTACACATCCAGGGTTCCGATCTAAGTTAGGGGTGCACGTACGCAGTGTAGCGGGATACAGACACAGTTTATGGGTGTTTGCATGCAGATTTTCGGAGTTTTACCCGAGATACGATAAATATTATGCATGTTGTCGGGTGCCGGTATCAGTTACGGAGCCCCACCGCAGGGTCACGAAGTACAGGCCTGCTTGAAGGAGACATCATGCACTGTTTAAAGTGTGCATGTACTCGTGCCTGGGGGAGCACGCAAAGGTAGCTTTTTCTGGCTGTTTCTACTTTGCGTGGGGGCGTTCCGGCCGCAACTTGCGTACACAGTTACTTTGCGCGAACAATTCCATGAATATGCGTTCTCAGCACGCAGGCTTTGCAGGATCTTTGCGCACTATTCCATGAATCAGGCCCAAAATCTTGCCTGCATCTTTCACCTTGTGCAGCACTCAGCTGGCCCCAGCAGCAGCATGATGATCATGTGCATTGCGCACCTGCAACCGTCCAGGCCGGTTCAGGAGTCTGTGGCGCGGTATCCACTTCTTCGAGGAGCTTAGGGGTACCCCTTTAGCAGGGCTCATGCGAGGGGGCTTCATTTTATGTTACGTCACTGCAGACGGTTTTCTTTTCACTTTAATTATGCATAGGCATTGGGACAGGCCACCAGTGAACATTGTTTGACGAGACCAGCTGTGCATTGTGACCAGATGAACCATGATGAATTATGTCACAGTTCACATTTATTAATGTTCAGCATTTTATGAAGGATGTGAGCTTCTGAGCACTGATAGCGCAGCCATTGCTCAGTCTAGTTTGGCTTCCTCTATACCCACTGCAAGGCTGGAGGTGGTGTAAATGCACCCCATGCCACGGCTAATGAGTGCTCCTTTCTTAGAATTCATAGGTCAGTTAGTACTTCCTGTTTTTAACAGCCAAAGCCCATAGGGGCATGCCAGCATGAAAGGTGTGAAGGCAAGCTCATCAGACCTGAGTGACGTGGGCAGGCCTGCTTGTGAAGCAGAGAAAGTCCAGCATTCTGCGTGTCAATCGCACTCTGCACACCGGCCCCCTATGAAGATGATGATTGTGTCAGTGGTTCTGGCGGTGGTTGGGTTGCCCAGCAATTTCATAATCATGTTTGTGACCTGCCAGAATTCAAGGAAGCTGCCCGCGGCGGACCTGCTGGTCATGCACATCTCGTCCGGCAACATCCTCCAGCTCATCGGCAGGGTCTTGACCTCCTGCTTGCCACTGACATTTTCCGTCTGCTACCCCATGCACGAATTGTGCAAATTTGCAACCATGCTGCTCAACACAAACCAGAAGGAGAGCGTGTGGTGCACTCTTTTTCTCCGTGCATTTTGCTTGTCTAGGTTGCATGAGATGAAGAAACTGCACGTCACCAGAGCTGAGCCCTGCACCCATCTCCAGATCGTTTTACTTTTGCACTGGGTGTTTTGGGGACTCCTGTATTTACTGTTTGCAGTGCTCATCTCCGGGGACAGCCTAGGCCCCAACGGGTCCTCCTGTGCCTGCTCCCTTACTGAAGCTGTCAGTCAGGGTGATGTCTTGATGAACAACTTTGTGGTCGTTTATGGGTTGGTGACTCAGTACATTGTTGACGTCCTCCTGTCCATGGTGAACCTGAAGACCATGTGGATCCTGCTGAAGCACCGGAAGACCGTCTTCACAGTTGCAGAGGACAGCCGACCAGCGCACCGCGCACAGCAGGAGCTGCGCGCCGCACGCGTGATCGCGGTGCTCGTCATCCTCTTCGTGTCCTGCACCCTGATGAGCGCTGTGCTCCGGCATTTCTCAGGCACGCTTAGCGCACTTGTTGCCAGCAGGATCTTGGTGGACATGTTTGCTTTTGCGTGTCCATACATCATTGGGGTCGGATACAAGAACTTCAAGTCAATACTGCAATCCATGGGTACCAGCTGGTGCCCCCGCAGGGCAAACAGGGATTTGCTACCTGGCCTCACTCTCATCGAACGGATGTAAATTCGACAAACCTAGGCACCGATTGGATTTACTCATGCCCTCCAGTATGAACAATTATTGGGACCAGAAATGGTTATGTAGTTTGAAAGACACCCGTTAAAGTAGCTCAGCGGGTTGAGAGTGTCCTGCCCGTGATTTGCTACCGGCAGGTTCGAATTCCGGCAAGGGCAACTCAGCCTTTCATCTTTTTGAGGTTGCACTGGTGATCAAATGTCCTAGCACAGTAAACCGGTCATCATTTAGTGCTGGCTGGCAAATCGGAAAAATGTCTGCCCCAAACATATCCCTTTAACCATTTATGTGATGTTATGTATACATGTATTTATGGTGATTTGCACACTGCCACATTCTGCCAGGAGGACGTTTCTGTATTCGGTACACTGCGTAGAATCAGTCGATTAAAAACCAACATATTAAATAAGTGGCCCTGCTCTTCTTTACCAGCGTGGGTGCATGTGCCTTCAGATCGCGCTGTATTCCTGTTCACTGGGGTCAGAATGCAGTCAGTGTGATGATATGCCACTTTAGCTCAAAAAAGCTTTTATAATTATGCATTGGAAAAGCTCAGACTACCTTTCAAATGTCAAGATTTGCTAAACAATGCATTATCTTAAAAGTAATTTGTGTTTTCAGGGGTGTTGCTAGGTTTGGAAAAGATCCAAGGCTACGCTAATGTCGGGACTTTGAAAACCATGGCTCCCACGATTTAACGCTACCGGTGTCCGCGGTCGGGAAAGATCATGATAGATTGTTGTAAAACCACTGCCACCAGCCATTTCGAGAGGAAGGGGTAGCTTTTGACTGCTACATGAGTTTCTAGACACAGGGGATACTAAGTAATCCCTCCAGCACTCCATTATAAGATAGGGTGTGCTGGGTCTAGGAATTTGAAAGACTATTAAAGTCAATTTAACTTTACTTTCTCTGGGAAACAGTAGTTTATCCCAGAGAAGGTATTTAAACCTTGGTACCGCCTAAAAGGCTTCCCTGTGTCACTGCACTGAGGGTGCTGTGTGACACAAATGAAAAGCTGATGCCAATGGAGTTGTTTTGACTCCATAACCAAATGAAACACAAGAGTAAAAGACATTACAATACACGAGAGACTGGGAAAAAGGGCTCACACTCTCCCCAGGGAAGAAAAATCCAGCAAAGTTGCTTGGGGTCTCTAAGGTGAAGAGAATTGGCACATTTATGAGAATTCTCCCTAACATCCCCCCCCTACCCCAGACCAAGGGACAGGATGATTTAATACACCCCTGGATGAATCTCCTTGCTCCAGTCAGTCATACATTCTGGAGAGTCCATCAGCATTTTGGTGATCACACCCTGGCCTGTGTTCAATGGTAAAATTAAATCCCTGTAGGCTGATTGACCATCTTAACAATTTAGGATTTTCCCCCTTCCTCTGCGTTAATCATCTCAAGGTTTGGTGGTCTGTCTGAATCACAAAGGAAGATCCATACAAGTATGGTCTAAACTTCTTCAGAGACCACACAATGGCAAAACACTCACGTTCTATGGTTGCCCACCTTGTCTCAGGTTCCTTCAGTTTCCTACTGATGAAGCGGATAAGGTGTTCCCTGCCTTTCTCATCCAGCTGACTCAGAACTGCACATATACCTGTATTGGAAGCATCTGTTTGCACAATGAAGGTTTGGCTGTAGTGGGGAGCTCTTAAGACTGGAGCTTGACAATGGGCTTTCTTAAGTCCTTCAAATGCCTTAGTGCACTCCTCATTCCACCTGGATTTTTTGGGGGAATTTGGGTGAGGAGACCACATTCAAGGCAGAGGCTATGGACCCATAGTTCTCTATGAAGTTCCTATAATAACCAGTGATACCTAAAAAAAGGCTGTTACTTGGGTTACTTGGGTTTGAGTAGTAGCGGGGGCCCATACTTGTACAGCTTGTACTTTGCTAGGCAATGACCTGATTTCCCCTCCTCCTACCTCATGTCCAAGGTAGACCACTTTGATCTGACCAATGTGACATTTACTTGCTTTTATGGTCAGATAGACTTGCTCAAGAGCCTGCAATACATATCCTAAGTGGTCAACATGTTCTTTCCACGTAGGGCTGAACACTGCAATGTCATCCAAGTATGCCACGCAGAAGTACTCTATCCCATTCATAATTTGTTTAACCATCCTTTGGAATGTAGCAGATGCATTTTTTAATCCAAAAGGCATTACCTTAAACTGGTAGAGTTCTGCTAGGGTCGAAAATGCAGTTTTCTCCTTTGCATTGTTTGTCAGAGCTATTTGCCAATAGCCTAAGGTTAGGTAAAATGCACTGAGGTACTTGGCTGAACCAAGTTTGTCCACCAGCTCATCTGCCCTAGGTAAAGGATGGCCATCAGTCTTTGTGGCTGCATTTAGAGTTCTATAGTCCACACAGAATCTCAACTCCTTGGATCCTGCCTTTGACACTAATACAACTGGACTAGACCATGGACTTGTCGATGGATCTATTACCACGAGATCAAGCGTCTTGTTGACCACTTCCTTTATGTGGGTTCTTACATTATCTGACATCCTGTAACCTCTGCTTTTAACAGGTAGAGAGTGACCAGTGACAATATTGGGCTGGCCCCAAGGGGCTAAGCCTGGTGATAGTGAACACAGAGGGGCAAACTGATTTAACAGAGATTTGCACTCCTCCTGTTGTTCCAGTGTCAGAATAGAAGGGACGTGAACTTCTTCTATCATCCTATCAGAGACGTAGCCAGGATTGTCTAACAAATGGCGCCTGATGATAATGTAGTTGGGCCCACTGCACTGACACAAATATCTGTAAATGCCCACACAGCGCTGCTGAGTGGGCATTTACAGATTTTCGGTGGGCCTTGCCCCTCAGGCCCTACCCTGCCTACGCCTCTGCATCCCATCTAAAGGTTGTCCCCTGAGGAGGTCAGGTAGAGGTTCACTCTCCTCCTCCTCCTGAGCAGAAGCTAGAAGCATAGCTCCCACTTCTGGTCTAGAGACATAGGCTTTGAGACGGTTGGTGTGAAAGATCCTGGGGGCCTCTTTGGGATTGCCTAAGTCCACCAAATAATTAAGCTCTCCAAGTTTTCCCACAACCTTGAAGGGTCCAATCCATCTGTCCTGTAAGGCCCTCTGTCTTGTAGGTACCATAACTAGAACTTGCAGGTCTTGATAAAACTCAACAATATTGGCCTTCTGCTCATGCCAATGCTTCACCAGAGCCTGCCCTGCTTTCAAGTTATCAGATGCTTCTGTCATCATGTGTGTCATTCTCCTCCGGAGACCTAACACATAGTCAGTGACTCTCACTGGCTTGGGGGAAGGAGCACTCTCCAACCCCTCCTTAATTAGGACCAACTGACCTCTAACTGGATGAACATAGAGGAGCTCAAAGGGACTAAATCCAACTCCCTCCTGAGGGACTTCTCTATAAGCAAAGAGAAGGCATGGCAATAGAAGGTCCCACTTACTTCTAAGGGGTTCCTCTAAAGCACCTATCATGCTCTTCATAGTTCTATTAAACCTCTCTACCAACCCATTTGTCTGTGGGTGTTCGGCAGTTGAGAACTTGTAAGTCACTCCACAGTTGTTCCACATGGCCTGCATGTAGTGGGACATAAAGTTTGATCCCCTGTTAGAGATGACTTCCTTAGGAAAACCTACCCTGGTAAAAAAAATACCAAGTAGGGCCATAGAAGCTGTCTGAGTAGGAACATTCCTCATAGGTATAGCTTCAGGATACCTAGTAGCATGGTCTACTACAATCAATATAAATCGATTGCCTGAAGAGGTTGGAGGGTGTAAGGGACCAACAATGTCGATTTCTACCCTCTCAACGGGGGCGCCCGCCACTGGGAGAGGCACCAAAGGTGCCACATTCTTGGCTCCACTCCTGCCAGATGTCTGACAAGTGTGACAGCTCCTACAGAACTTTTCTACATCAGACTCACTCCAACTTAGGCCAGTAGAAATACAGAGAAAGCCTTTCCTTGGTCTTCTTAAAGCTTAAGTGAGCAGCTAAAGGAATCTTGTGGGCTAACTGTAGGAACTTATGTCTTATCTCTAGAGGCAACACCAAGTCTTCTGTAGTCCCCTGGGATAGACTAGGTAGGTTCACTGTAGAAGAGGCCATCTTCCCAGTACAACCTGTGCTTCCCTGGCTCTTGCCCGTCCAGCTGGGATGCTGCCTTTTGTCGAAGTCCTTCAAGAGTAGGACACTCTCTTTGACCTCTGCTGAAGTCTGCCCTACAGGGGCCACCTTCTGCCAGTAAAGACTGCAGCTCGGGGTGGTCTTTAGGATCCAGATCTCCAACAGGGGGAAGGTCCTCTTCCAGCTCTGAATCCTCAGCAGATGATTCAACTTCCCCTGGTTGTTTCTGGAGCAGTCACAGGTGTGGCTTTGGACAGTCCTCTTTGGGATGTCCTTGTTGGATGCACAGGAGTGCTATCTTGCTTTTTTCCTTGAGACCTTGCGTTTCCCATTTGTCTCCTTCTCCTTGGAAATAGAAGTTGCCATTTCCTGTGGGCTGGGTGTTATAGGTTCTCCTGTAACAACCTCTTGAGAGTCTTTTAAGGTACTCTCTCTGGCCTTCTTTGTCTGTTCCTGTTTCCTTTTACTGGGAGGCCAAGGAGTGCTTGATACAACTCCAAGAGTTTTTAAGTCATTCCGCAGCAGGACTCTCCCAGGAGCCTCACTTTGTACACTAACGTCTATTCTGACAGTCATGTTGTTGTACTGGATGAGAGCTGGCAGTCTTCTTGGAAGCAGTTGGACAGGGCCTCCAGCAAGCTTAGTGAGACCTGTAGGTGCCTTAGCAACATCATCAGGTTTGAAAAAAGTTTAATCCACCACTGTAATGCTGGCCCCAGTGTCTCTAATGGCAGGGGTCTCCTGACATTTACGACCATTTACAAGTACATAGACATCTAAATGCTGCTGTCCCCACAGACCCAGGGACACGAAAGAAACACTGGCAGAGACTCCAATGGGGTCTTCAGCGAGTAGTTGAAAGTGTCCACTTGCCATATGTACGTCTCCCTCTGGGGAAAAGGCTAAGGAGGCAGTTTGGACCCCTGAAGGTTTACCCTTGCATCTGCGATCCCCTTTCACATGGTCAGTTGGCCCACAAGCATAACATTTTCCAAATGTTTTGACAAATGGGGGGTTCTGCTGACCTCTCTCTGGTTTGGCACCAGAGATTTCACTAGTCTGATTCGGTTTCCGTTGTGGCTTACCCTTTTTCTGTTTGGGGCCCTCTTTTGGATTGGAGTTATTAGAATTTTCTTTGCTATCTTTCTTTTGCTGCTTCCTTTCCTCCTTTTTCTGAGTGGCTTCAGAATCCTTGTGAGTAGCCCTGTTGGCAACCCACAAGTCAGCAGCTTTTGCTAGTTTCTTGGGATCAATCTCTTTAGAGTCAGCCAATTCTGTCTCAGCTCAGGAGAGCAGGCATCAAAAATAGATTCTAACAAAAATAGATTTCTCATTCCTTCAAAAGTGTTAACTCTGTAACCCTTTTCCCAACCATCTAAATTCTTCAAACATTCACACACCCAGGTAGCCCAAGGGGTACCAACATGCTATTTGAGGGTCCTAAACCTCTTAAGGTACTGAGAAGGAGTTTTCCCGAATCTAGCTATCAAAGCTAGCTTCCCATTTTCATACTCCAATCTTTCAAGTTCCCCCACCTCCCTTACAGCATCAGTTGCAACCTGGGGGAGCCTAGACAAAAGCCAAGGAATCGACTGATTCCCTGTGAAACCCTGAATCCCATAGGTATACTCAAAATCAGCCAACCAATCCAAAATATCAAGCTTCACCATATATATATTCACACCTTCCTTGGGCATGCAAGGCCACTTAGGACTGGACGACCTAGAAGACCCTGGTTTAGAAACATTTTCAAGAGACAATTTCTTCATTTCAAGAGCATGTTGCATTTCCATTTCCCTTAGTTTGAGTTCATGATGCTGGTTTTTAGCTTGGATCTGTAATCTTTTGAATTCTAACTCGTCTCATTTTCTCAAGAGAGACAAATTATGATTAGGCCTGCAAGTTGCATAAGTTTCAAGCACTTTTGCAGTGACAGGTAAGTTCTCTCGATTGGGTTTTCACAGTACCTTACAATGAAGAATAGATGCAGCTGAAGACTTCTGTTCCTGGCAGTTCCTGCAGATCTCGCTGTTCCTGAGCCTCAGTCGTGGAGACAAGGGGGAGGAGGTCCGGGAAATCCTGCACTGCAGTGGGATAGGTCAAAAAGCTGGAAACTGGCAAATCTTCAATTCCGGTAGCTGTAGTCAAGCACAAAAACTGGTGTACCTCTCCCTGGTTATTCGGTTTCCTGCAGCACTCTGAGGAAAATACAACCAGCTCCGAGAATGGTATCCAGGTGGCTTAATGTCGAGTTGATTGGTCCCACCAACTCAAAGGGAGAAGTCGTCCTTGCAGGGGCTTCTCTGTCAAGGTGAACTTGGCGATTCGGCCCTGCAGCAGGGCTTCACCGGGCAAACCAATGGTCCAGGAGTTGCAGCAGCCATCCTTTTCATGCTCGTCTTTGGTTCTTTCATTCCAGTGGTCGACTGCCTTCCAAGCTAAGAGACTCACCTTTTATTCAGTTCTCTCCCAATTCATTCCAGCCTAGTTGTCACTCACCCAGCAGGGTGCCTGTCCTTGCCAGTCAGCCAGCCAATCACGCCAGAGTGCATTTGGGTCTCCTAGGAGACTAAGCACAGGGAGTTTCGGGCACCTCCCTAACTTCCTGCCCACCCCAGACACTCAGGCGCCAGAGGGGGTCTTCAGTCCTGAAGCCTGCCAAAGGCATAGGAACAAAGAGGCCAAACCTGGTTTGGCGCGCCGAGACATACTCTAGAAGGACCTTTCAAAAATGAAATGGTGAAAAAAGAAGACCGGGACCTGTTTAAACAAAGGAGGCTCAGACGCCATCTCGAAAAACATGGCTCCCGCGATTTAACGCTACCGGTATTCGCGGTCGGGAAAAATCATGGTAGTTCGTTGTAAAATCACTGCCACCAGCCATTTCGAGAGGAAAGGGTAGCTTTTCACTGCTACATGAGTTTCTAGACACAGGGGATACTAAGTAACCCCTCCAGCACACTATTGTAAGATAGGGTGTGCTGGGTCTAGGAATGTGAAAAGACTAGTAAAGTCAGTTTCACTTTACTTTTTCTGGGAAACAGTAGTTTATTCCAGAGAAGGTATTTAAACCTTGGGACAGCCTAAAAGGCTTCTCTGTGTCACTGCACTGAGGGTGCTGTGTGACACAAATGAAAAGATGATGCCTATGGAGTTGTTTTGACTCCATAACTAAATGAAACACAAGAGTAAAACACATCAAAATACATGAGAGAGTGGGGAAAAAAGGCTCACACTCTCTCCAGGTAAAAATCAAGTCCTCAAAATTCAGTAAAGTTGCTGGGGATCTCTAGGGTGAAGGGAATTAGCACATTTATGAAAATTCTCCCTAACACCTCACAAACACGGTATCTGGGCATGTGACCCAGCCAAGCTGAAAGTGGGCCAAGAATTGGGGAGCTGTGAAGATGCAACCGCCTCATGAACCTGACAATGGTTGCAGCAAAGTTGTTACACTCGAGCTACAGATGTGCTCTGGGAAAGGAGCACTCTCACAACAAAGATGGTCTACACACGGTTACATCGCAGACACATAGTTGCACATAGCACCACGAACAGGTGCAGTTTGAGCTGGGAATTGATTTTGTCCCAGGCCTGGAGGCTCAAAGCTCAGCCAATCACCACTTATGGCTCTAGGGGTTGGTAGCTGGATCATCGACCAATCATCGGGTCCACACACTGTAACAATCAGTAAGTAATGGTTTTCGAGGATAGTCCAAGCCTGACACCTGACATAGTAACATCCAATCCTCTAACCTCTATAGGGACAACTATAGGTGGACTACCACTCAATAGCCAATCCGGAGTGGAGATAGGTTTCTGGAGAAGGGCCCAGGGTAAGTTAGGCCTTCCATGAGGTTGATGTCCACGAACTCCTGGCAAACCGCCCTGCTTGCCTGGGAGTTCTCCCTAACAAGGTGTACAGATACTTGCGCAAACGATTCACAGCGCAGAGGTAAGATCGAGTGTCGGATTTAGGGGTGCGTGCACGCATCCAGGGTTCGATCTAACTTAGGGGGTGCACGTACGCAGTGTAGTGGGGTACAGAAACAGTTTACGGGTGTTTGCATGCAGATTTTCTGAGTTTTACCCGAGATACGATAAATATTATGCATGTTGTCGGGTGCCGATATCAGTTACGGAGCCCCACCGCAGGGTCCCAAAGATACAGGCCTGCTTGCGGGAGACCTCATGCACTGTTTAAAGTGTGCATGTACTCGGCCCCGGGGGAGCACGCAAAGGTACCTTTTTCTGGCTGTTTTTGCTTTGCGTGAGGGCGTTCCGGCCGCGACTTGCGTATACGGTTACTTTGAGCAAACAATTCCATGAATATGCATTCTCAGCATGCAGGCATTGCAGGATCTTTGTGCACTATTCCATGAATCAGGCCCAAAATCTTGCCTGCATCTTTCACCTTGTGCAGCACTCAGCTGGCCCCAGCAGCAGCATGATAATCATGTGCATGGCACACCTGCAGCCGTCCAGGCCGATTCAGGAGTCTGTGGCGCGGTATTCGCTTCTTCGAGGAGTTTAGGGGTACCCCATTAGGAGGGCTAATGCGAGGGGGCTTCATTTTATGTTACGTCACTGCAGACGGTTTTCTTTTCACTTTAATTATGCATAGGCATTGGGACAGGCCACCAGTGAACATTGTTTGACGAGACCAGCTGTGCATTGTGACCAGATGAACCATGATGAATTATGTCACAGTTCACATTTATTAATGTTCCCAGGTAATAGCATTTTATGAAGGATGTGAGCTTCTGAGCACTGATAGCGCAGCCATTGCTCAGTCTAGTTTGGCTTCCTCTATACCCACTGCTAGGCTGGAGGCGGTGCAAATGCACCCCATGCCATGGCTAATGAGTGCTCCTTTCTTAGAATTCATAGGTCAGTTAGAACTTCCTGTTTTTAACAGCCAATGCCCATGGGGGCATGCCAGCATGAAAGGTGTGAAGGCAAGCTCATCAGACCTGAGTGACGTGGGCAGGCCTGCTTGTGAAGCAGAGAAAATCCAGCGTTCTGCGTGTCAATCGCACTCTGCACACTGGCCCCCTATGAAGATGATGATTGTGTCAGTGGTTCTGGCGGTGGTCGGGTTGCCCAGCAATTTCCTAATCATGTTTGTGACCTGCCAGAATTCAAGGAAGCTGCCCGCGGCAGACCTGCTGGTCATGCACATCTCTTCCGGCAACGTCCTCCAGCTCATCGGCAGGATCTTGACCTCCTGCTTGCCTCTGACCTTTTCCGCCTGCTACCCCATGCACGGATCGTGCAAATTTGCAACCATGCTGCTCAACACAAGCCAGAAGGTGAGCGTGTGGTGCACTCTTTTTCTCAGTGTATTTCGCTTGTCCAGGTTGCATGAGATGAAGAAACTGCACGTCACCAGAGCTGAGCCCTGCACCCGCCTCCAGATCGTCTTACTTTTGCACTGGGTGTTTTGGGGACTCCTGTATTTACCGTTTACAGTGCTCGTCCCCGGGGACAGCCTAGGCCCCAACAGGTCCTCCTGTGCCTGCTCCCTTTCTGAAGCTGTCAGTCAGGATGATGTCTTGATGAACAAATTTGTGGTCGTTTATGGGTCGGTGACTCAGTACATTGTGGTCGTCCTCCTGTCCATGGTGAACCTGAAGACCATGTGGATCCTGCTGAAGCACCGGAAGACCGTCTTCACGGTGGCCGAGGACAGCCGGCCGTCCCACCGCACGCAGCAGGAGCTGCGCGCCGCGCGCGTGATCGCGGTGCTCGTCATCCTCTTCGTGTCCTGCACCCTGATGAGCGCCGTGCTCCGGCATTTCTCGGGCACGCTCAGCGCGCTTGTTGCCAGCAGGATCTTGGTGGACATGTTTGCTTTTGCGTGTCCATACATCATTGGAGTCGGATACAAGAGCTTCCGGTCAAAACTGCAATCCATGGGTACCAGCTGGTGCCCCCGCAGGGCAAACAGGGATTTGCTACCTGGCCTCACTCTCATCGAACGGATGTAAATTGGGCAAACCTTGGCACCGATTGGATTTACTCATGCCCTCCAGTATGAACAATTGTTGGGACCGGAAATGGTTATGTAGTCTGATAGACAGCCGTTAAGGTAGCTCTGCGGGTTGAGCGCTTGCTGCCGTGATCTACAGCTGGCAGGCTCGAATTCCAGCAAGGGCAACTCAGCCTTTAATCTTTAGGAGGTTGCACTGTTGATCAAATGTCCTAGCACAGTAAACCGGTCATCATTTAGTGCTGGCTGGCAAATCGGAAAAATGTCTGCCCAAGACATATCCCTTTAACCATTTATGTGATGCTATGTATACATGTATTTATGGTGATTTGCACACTGCCACATGCTGCCAGGAGGACGTTTCTGTATTCGGTGCACTGCGTAGTATCAGTCGATTAAAAACCAACATATTAAATAAGTGGCCCTGCTCTTCTTTGCCAGCGTGGGTGCATGTGCCTGTTGGTCTTCAGATCGCTCTGTATTCCTGGTCACTGGGGTCAGAATGCAGTTAGTGTGATGATATGCCACTTTAGCTCAAAAGAGCTTTTACAATTATGCATTGGAAAAGCTCAGACTATCTTTCAAATGTCAAGATTTGGTAAACAAAGCATGATCTTAAATGTCGTCTGTTTTCAGGGGTGTTGCTAGGTCTGAAAAATATCCAGGGCGACGCTAATGTCGGGACTCAGGACGTCATTTAGGGGTCGCCAGAGGTTGCGCCTGCAACCCATGAGGCCTCCTTTGTAACCCCGTGGTCTCCGTTTCTACCCCTAAAAAAAAAAAAGACACTTAAAAAAACCCATTAAATCGAGGCTCCTGGGCTGTGGCCTGCAGCATGTGGCTCTTTGTTTCTGGAGTGGCTGGTTTTCTGGTAGCTATTGCCGCTAAGATAGCTCCGTGGGTTGAGCACTCGCCGCTGCAATGTGTGTGTGATCTGCATATTGCAGGTTCGAATACCGGCAAGATCAACTAAGCCTTTCATTCTGCTGAGGTTGATAAATGAGTACCAACACAGGTTGGGTGATGTATGTATATTTGTCTATATGAAATGCTTAAGCGTAAGTGCTATATAATAACACAACATTATCGTTTGGCCATGGACGTCTGCTTGCATTCACAGTAATTTGGTAATATGGGCCTATACACGCTGATAATAATGATACATATGGTGATCCATTCTTGTATAAATGTATATCACTTTACAGCGATATCGTACCCATATTTTTTATAGTGTACTTTGAAACAATGCTATGTGATGCCACTTCCTGCTTTGTCAGAGGGTGAAAGGTCGTGTTCCATCGATTCCTGTGATGTCACTTTGGGGTAGGGTCAAATGACATCACTTCCTGTGATGTCATCATAGGTCAAGGGTCGTGTGGTGTCACTTCCGCTACCCCTGGCATTTTGGTGAAATTACATCCCCGCTCATGGCTAGCTAGCCTTTTGCTTGTAGCCCCGGAGCTTCTATCCAGGGCTAAAACCAAAAGACCTGGGGCTATAGCCCCCTTAGCCCTCCCTAGCAACGCCTCTGTTGTGCTTGCTTTCACACGATGGCCCTCATATTCTAAAGTCACGGCTCTCAGAACCACATTTGTGTCACACACATCTATTTTTGTGTTATTTTATAAAAATCAATCACACATACAAAACATAATATAAGAAATAAAATCAACGGACACTCATCCAGATTCACTACCCGCATTCAAATCAGGAAAAAAAGGTTTGCAAAAAATGTATCACAATGAAAATTAGGGATACAGGTCGGTCTTCCACATAACACATAAAAAACTCCTAAAAATCATTGCTACATTGTGAACGAAACGACCAAAAAGCTTTTGTCTGCCACTCAAAGTCATGTATCATTGGGTCTCTCTGCCGCTATTTTCTACTAGTCCCTAGCTCTTCCTACGTGAACCCAGTCACTCTCTGGAGTCCCTGCACCCCTCTGCCCTTTTCTGCTTACCCATGCCACATGTTTGACTAAAGTTCCCCTTTCAGCACCTCTGGCAGCCCCCCTCCTTCCTCTTCCACTGTTCTCTCTACCTTACCGTCTATCAACCTGTTCTGCAGACCTTGCTGTTTCTACATTGAATAACAATCTGCTCACCACTATGGACATATTCCACCCTCCTCCTATGTTTTTTTCCCTTTGTCATAAACCTTCACGGCCCTGGCTAACCCTTGCTCTCAGTTGGCTTCACTCAGCCCTCCGTAAAGCTGAGCGACGTTATATATATGATATGGCATTTATAACGTGCCTCTACACAAGTGTTTCAAGGCGCGACGAGGCAAGGGAGGGGAAAAAAAAACATTGTAAAAAATCCCACTCTCAAGCTGATCTCGATCACCTGTCTGCCCTTCGTTCTTCTTAAGATTACTCTCTTTCGGCTGCCAAAAAATGCTTCTCCTCCTCTCTAACAGTTTCCCTCTCCTACCATCCTTGCCTCCGTTTACAACGTATTAATAAACTACTTTCCCCCTTCTGCTGATCTCTTCGCCTCATCTATACTCTCAGCCTCAGAATTCTCGAATTATTTCACAACAAAAATGTCTACTATTCGCTCCTCTTTTTCTCAGACTCCTCCCCCTGTACCTCCCCCCTTCCTCTTCACAAACATTCTACAACTACTTCCTCCTTTTTTGGCTTACTGCACAAAAACCCAGACTCATTTAAAAGTGGAAAAGGTCACTTTAATGTGACAGGCCAAAGCTTACAATCAAAACGCTTAACTGGCTCCATGGCCTAACAAACTAAAGAGATATTTGAACAATCAATTAAATAACTTAAACATTTTCATTTTCATTTTCCCACAACAATTAAATAATTAAATAACCAATTTCCTCCATAATGATCCCTTGGATCCTACTGTCTCCTTGCCCCTTTTCCAGGCGTCCCGCGTTCTCCCAGGGGCCATGCCCCTCCAGGCTCAATACCTGTTCCCCCGGGGTGACCTGCTTGTGCAAACAGCGCCACCCCCTCCTTTCCCGTGTCATTCCCCCATTGTGCTTCCCTCCCCCACATCAAAAGGGGCCATGCCCCCGGCGCCCCGTCCCACTTCAACCCCTTTTAAACTCCCCTCTTCACCAAACTCCCCCTTCCTATGACCTGCAGCCAGCCTGACCTGCCACATCAGCAACATATATTACACACAAACTTTCACAATGCCCTGACCTGTCACACAAAACTACCAAACCCTACCCTCATAACAGACCCCAAAAAACCATAAACTCCCCATGACATCTAGAAAACCCCCCGCATAATCCCATGAACAATGGACCCCCCCCTATTCCATAACTGACATTACCCTAAAACCAAAATGAAGGGGTGGGAGGGCGGGACAATCACCAAGTCCTAACCGTCGCCTGCCTCCCGAACCTTCCCTGAGCCCTTAAGTACCCCCCCAGGGAGGCGCTCTGCACCCCCACGGCCACTCGCTGGCCGTGTGCAGCGCCAAAAACTCCCCGGGGGGAAACGCTTCGCGTTCTACCCGGGGCCCCACTTCTACGTTAACTGAACTGACACTTCTAACTTTTTATCTCAGGCTCACCCTACAGCCTCCCCTCTTAATCCCCATTCCTGCCTCTCCTGTTCCTCAAATGTATCCATCGCTACTTATCACTACTACTCTTATTAGCATGTTTGAAAGAAGAAGGAAAGATAGCATTACTAATATTCCTATACTTACAAAACCTTCCCTGGATTCCTCAATCCCATCGAACTTTCACCCTATCTCCCTTCTTCCCTTTCTTTCTAAACTCCTACAATGAGTGGCTTATTCTCAAATCTCTTCCTATTTTTGTTTTATTTATTGAGCATTTATAAGGGGCACTGTATATCAAAAAGTGTTTCTAGGCGCCACAAGCCTGCAGGGGGGGAGAGTCAGGGGTGGGCAGGTGATATAAAACAACAATAAGGTTCCCACTAGGCCTTGTGACATCCGGATCGTGCAAGTGCAGAAGCAAGAAGTGCAAGGGGGGTGTAGAGGAGTGGTGGGGGAGAGAGACATAATGCAGGGCATAAGATGCAGGGGGACGGGGTGGGGAGGGCCCATGGGACAGGGGCCAAGCAAGTGCTCAAGGGGGTGGGGGGATCCTACCTGATTCAACACTCTCTTCTACCGTCTACTTAATCTGGTTTTCGTTATGCTCACTCCACTGAAACAGCTCTTCCCCCCTGTAGCTAACTCTATTCTTTCCACTACACACAATAAAGCCTCTTCTATTTTAATTCTTTTAGATCTTTCTGCCGCCTTTGACACTGTCGATCACCCAACTCTCCACTCAGAACTGTCTTCTCTGGGTTTGTTTGGTTCTGCTTTGTAATGGCTTAACACTTCCCTTTCTCAAACTTCCTCTGTCTCATGGTCTGGCACTACCTCTTCCTCTAGCCCCCTCTGTGGTGTTCCCCAAGGTTCAGCTTTGGGCCCGCTCCTCTTTTCTATCTACACAATACCCTTGCATCTCTAATTGAATCCTTTAATCTTTCGTGTTCTTTCTATGCAGATGACTCTCAGATTTTCTTTTCTTTTTCTGATTCTCTTCACTGTCGTGTTACTTCTTGTCTCCAAGCGATACAACAGTGGATGTATTTGCGTTTTTAAGCTCTGAACCGCTCTAAAACGGACATTCTCTTCTTTCCTCCACTTTCCATTCCCTCAATCTTTTCCCCCATCCCTTATTTCCCGATCTCCTACTGGACTGCCCATAACGTAGGGTTTCTTTGGATTCTGCCAACACATCTCGTCTACCGCCTCATCTGCGGTTTTCATCTCTTTAATATATGTACAATTTGCCCCTTTCCATAGCTCTCAACCATTTGTCTCGCAAAGGCGGGTGAAATCACCCGATATTGTTTTTGGGGGGTGAGACACCCATTGGAATTAATGGGCGTGCAGGAGGTTTGCCGGGTGAGGCAGCCCTTTGCAAGGCGGGTGACACCTGCCAAAAGCGGGTGAGTTGAGAGCTATGCTTTTCTTTCCTCCCAGACCACTTATATCCTCTTGTTCTCTCCTATCTTCTCTAGACTTGACTGTTGGTCAGCCTGACTTGTTGGCCTGCCCGCCTCTCATTTCACCTCTCTTCATTGTATCCTCAATTCTTCCGTTCTCCTCCTCTTTCACCTACTCCCTCGTTCCACTCTTAAACAATCTCTTCCTATCTCCCTTCTTCCCTTTGACTCCCACCTTCTTTTTCATGTTCTTTATATTGTTTTCCAATGCTATCATGGTCTTGCTCCTCCCTATATCTCTTCCAATTTTTCTCCTTACATTCCTGCACGCTCTCTCCGCTCTCAGCACCTTCTTACGTTTCTGAAGCCTCCCTGTGCTCCTTCGCATTTCCGGTCATTTTCACTTCTGGCATCTCAACTATGGAACAATCTACCGCCTGACATCCCTGCCTCTCCCTTCCTTCATATCGTTCGATCCTGTCTTAAAGCCCATTTTCTACTGTCTCTTGCCTCTGATGGATCTATCTTTTGACATGCAACATATTTTTCTTTACCATTTTTTCTCATTTACTGTAAAGCGCTTTGGCGAAGCGAAAGCACTCAATAAATGCAAATAATATCAAAAATATAAATACCTTGATGTATGTTTAATCCCTTATCACCTGGTGACCTGTTGTCTGAATGTATTGAGTCAATGTACCTGCAGCGGGTCTCCACTTCTGGTCCTCAAGAGCCAAAGCCACTCCATATTTTCCAGATACACGCTGAAAAGGCATCTGAGCATAGTGACCGTAGTTGGCAGTTATTTAGCTAGTACGCAATGGTGTGGTCAAACCTTCCAGGAGCGGACTTGGAGGCCCCTGCCTGCTCCCCTGCTTGTACTGCCATTCGCACACGTCTTCCATGGTCCCTCTGAAATACCCATTTCCCCCGACTAGGGCAAAGTTAACAAATTCTTGGGTCTAGTTACTCGAAAATGAAAGGAGGGAAGACACACTTCTGGAGCTGTTGACAAAAGTGACTTCAGATATTGCAGAAATCAAAACAAAGCTATTTAACTCAGAGGAAACATATGTTGAATTGGCTTCTAAAGTTGACTCAGTGGAGGGTCATTTGAATACAAAGGATGAAAGCACCCGAAAAATGGCTGATCAGATCAGAGATTTACAGATTCAAAATGAGAATTTGACCCTCAAACTCTGAACAGGAAAACGTTTCCAGGAGGAATAATGTGCATATTGCTGGATTTCCTGAGAACGTGGAGAAGGGGTGTCCAGTGGATTTCCTGGAGAAAAATGTGGTTACACTTTTGCACCTAGACCCCAAAATACCCTTGGAAATGGATTACTCTTTCAGGGTGATCTGTGCTGTGGCCTTAACTCAGCGCTGAAGCGGCCACCTCTCCCTTTCAACATAGGGTTGGGGTGGGACCATAAATAGGCTTGTGCACCAAAAAAATACCTCCTCCCCATTTTTACTGTGCAGTTTGTTACTTTGTGTAGTTGGACCTGTGGACGCATCTTTGTGAACATTTTTGGTAAATGGTGCATTGTTTGGGGGAAGAGGGTTGCAGTGTATTCAAAGATAGGGTGTGAAGACAGAGGGGGAGGAGACGGGTGATTGGCATTCGGCAAGGTGCCCATTGAGGAGCGGTATCGACAAATCCTTCCTAAAGTGCAGGGGAGAGGAGTGTGGCCTGGCGATTATTGGTATCCATTTAAGCCCTGTTACAGTTTGTTTCTAGATTGGCCGTTTTTGCTTACCAACCTGGCAAGGTCATGGTTTTTGGTGTTTGCGTTACGCAGTTACAATCCACACGACACTGACATAAGCAGTGGACAAGAATCCAATTTTTCATGAGTGTCCTCAAAGAAAAATCGATGTCCTTACAGTATTCTTTTTTTAAATTATTAATTGGTGATATATCATGGGATGCAGAGGCGCTTCACTTTCTCGCATCTTACAGCAGTGACGTCAGACCTTGTGTAAACTGAAGCTTAGCACAAGCTGCCTGAACTCGCTGCTGTTGCATTATAGTTACCAACAGGAAACAGATACAGAAGGGTGGATGAATAAAAATAAGAAACGGGGTGCTTTTAACCAGGGGTTTCATCAAAACACGGAAATTGCGTACAGGAAGTAGTTGCCAGTGCTGGAAATGGAAAATAGTAATTGGGGGACCAGAATGTGCAACACAGTATCTCTATATAGGACCCAATCCTGGCTATTTGCATAAAAGCAAAGAGCATTATGGGAGCAACAGCATTATAGGAGCAACGTAATGTAGACCATTTTAAATGTTAACCTTGTCATATAGTGATTCAATAAGAAAACCTTTTAGGCAAATAATGGAATCTGCTGTTTTGATTGGTCCCAATATTCACCCTAATAAAGAGATGCTGTAAAATGCAGGATATATATTAGTTTGAACAGCTGCAAAACTGTATGTGAGGCTTGGCAGTGTCTGTGTGTTCTGAACGCACATAATGAGCAGACTGGATCTGCTCGATGGGTTGTGTAGGGAAGGGAGCAGCCTGTGCTATAACGAGACTCTGCACAAACAGCACAAACGCTAGTCTTCTGAAAGCCTCCATGAGGTAGTCGTGTTGTGGCCTGTTTCCTACAGTTGCCTATATTAGTCCTACAGTTCAGAATATAACTTGAGCCCTAGCAGCCCTGTCTTGCCCTTTGTGGTGAGGCCTACTAGACCCCTGGGACCACCAATCACTGTAAACAGTGCTTTGTTGCTTCCAGATGTGTATTATTTTTAATTTGTGTTTATTGGTTTATCAATCAAACCTCACACATCATCCTATAAAACACATAACATTCTATAAAAAAAGGCTGTAATGACTCATAACATTATAAAAATTCCCTATATAATTAACTATCCCAATTACTAAAAACAAAACACAGTCCAATAACCGAATCATTAAACAATATAATTAACAGGCGACACTATAATGCTGCCTTCAATTATCGCAATATCCTCCTGTTTAGGTTGCTCATATGCGTTAATATCCCAATCTAATCCTAAAACATCATTAACAAAATGCGCCACAGCAACACAAAGAGAAATGCGATTCCCACTCATTTCCCCCCAGATATCCTCCTCTTTCTTATGTGTACAGGAGCCTATTAATTTGGGAAAGTGTGGCATGCGTCTCTGTTGCAAGGCTGGGCAGGCCACGGTCAGATGTTCTAACGTTTCATGCACTGCCACTTCTACGCAATATCTGCACGAGCCCACCTCTTCCTTTACACTAGCTCAGACGTCACTGATCTCACAGGTGAGAGGCAGCTTTATCTCCACCCCCAATTGGGTGATTTTCTCAAGTAAGGGGAGATAACGCCAGGACCGTTCTCAATTAGATGGGAAACACGAAACCATTTACTTTTCGAAATGTCATCTCTAGTTATAATCCAGACCGACTGTTGGAGATTTTTTTTTAAACACTTAAGCGACATTCAATCAGAGCTTCTCCTTTCCATCCAAACTGCATTAGAATCTGCATCGTTTGGACCCACTTGTTTACAAACGGACGTGATTGTTAAGATCAGAATCTCCCGTAGTTTTGTGTATAGCGAGTCAGTCGGAGGTAGCAACACTTTACTATACAGGATCAAAGATCCTCACTGTTGGTATGATTTGAGGGATCTTAGACCAAATTCAGAAAGTAAGTTCTCAATTGGCACCACGCCCCTTTCTTTGGGTAAGTTTAGGAGGGATTTCCAAATCAAACCTTCCAGTTTGTCCCATTGAGCTCTCAAAGGTTGAGATTTCGCCCGTACATAAGGCAGGGAGCAATTTTCCCCTGTAGACCTTGAGAAGGGGCTCTATGGAAAATGCACCACAACTTTTATCAATTGTTTTTCATCTACGCCAAAAGAGGTAGACTTTTCATATGTGCATCATTGTAAGCGCTTGTAGATGAGATATGTTGTCCAAAATAGATTCCCTTGTATGTCAACCTTATCACCTGTTGTAACTTTATCTCATTCAAGTACCACACAAAATTACTCTTTCTAGCCATTTTGGGTTTGAAGATTAAGATTTTAGTTTTTAAGGGATTTATTTCAAACTCCAGGTCTCTTTGTTTTACGCAATTGTGTTCGAATTGCGCTGGAGTCCTATAGGCGTCTGGTCCAGCAGAATAATGTGATGTTATGTTAATGGACATTTGTATAGCGTCTTTCACCGTTGGCATGGTCTCAACGCGCTACGTCATATGCGTACGCCAAGTGCCTGAGCTAGCAGGGAAAGTGTCCCAGGATGCTAATATTGATTCCATATCTGCTATACATAAATTAAATAACAAAGGTTCAAGTATGCACCCTTGTCTCAAATAGGCACCCTTCTCATGACTAGATGTGTGCTACAGAAGTAATTACCATTCCTATATCACGCCAAAAGCAAAGACTGGAAACATCAATTGCTGATACTTTCCATTTTTGCTGCTGAAGGCAGCTGCAGTGCCCTGTCATACTGGAGAAGTCTGGACCCCTGTTGCTGCTGATTGCCGAGGCACCTGTTTCCTTGTAATGATGCAAGATGCTGCTACTGGGCTGCCAAGGTCACAGAAAGGCGCAGAGAAGCTGTCAGGAAGCAGTAAACTGAACCCACGTCTCTCTGTGCAGCTGCGTTCTGAATGTCCAGCAGAAGAAGCTATCTGATGCTGCAACATCCCACCAGTGTACAGTCATGTGCACAGAAGAAGAGTGTTCAAGAACTTACCCTCAGCGGACAAACTGACGGGAATACTGACTGAAAAGTTTCTGAAGGAAAAGAAACTGGGCAGAATAATGGACACCTTTGCATCGCCTCCAGGGGACAATTTCATAATACCCCCCAAAGCCCCGGGTGTGGAACTCAAGAAGGAGCAAGGTAAATACCGGCTCATTCTTTACCTCTCATACCCTTGGGCAATTCGGTCAATGACTAGCTTGACCCGTGGAACTGCTCTGTGAGCTACGTCACATTTGGTCAAGCTTTTGGCCTTGTCACCTGAATGGGCAAAGGAGTTCTCTTAGCGAAATTCAACCGAGTGGGCTTTCCGCCTTCTGCCAGCTCCTAGCATATCCACTAATCCACAAAGGAAGAAAAGAACCAACCCTTATGTTTGAACGCTTTATGAACAAACACGTAGTGCTCACTTCTTTTCCACTTTTCACGTTCAGGAGGGTGGCCATGGTTAGGGGGTGGGCTTGGGATGCATTGGAAGTGCAGGTTCAGGACTTTGTGTCCTGGGCACGCAACACGGGAAAGTCTAAAAGTTGGGTGACTGAGCAGTTGGCAGCGGTGGCATTTTACATCGAGCTGAGCGGTAAGGAGGTCCCCACAAAGAGCTTTGTGGTGCGTACAGCACCCCAGGGCTGGGCAAAGTTGGAAGGGCCTCAGAAGGATGGTCGCCTGTGCATAGATTTTGTAGCACTGACTGCACTCTTACGAGTAATGCCTGAAGTGTGCTACAATGCCTTCGAGGAGGCATTGTTCAGGGCAGCATTTGCCATCGCCTTTTTTGGAGCATTACGGATCAGTGACTTAGTGGCACGGAGTAAGAAGGACATGACGGGCAGGGCACTGATGTTGCGAGATGTTTCCTTTCATAATGGGGGAATGGTGATGACGGTTAGGAGGCCCAAAATGGATCAGGAAGGAAAGGGGAGGAATAGAACATTGAATAGCTCAACAGATGCAAGTGGTTGCCCCGCTACGCTGCTTTGCAGTACCTGGCTGGCAGACCGGTCATGGGGGCATATTTGCTAGTGTACGAAGATGGTTCCCTGGTAACTTTTTGCAGTTTAGGAAGGTGTTGGCACTGACGCTGAAGAAGTCCAGGTTTCAGGGGAGTGGTTGGTCTTTGCATTCTCAGCAGGGGATGACCAGCCAGGAAATAAAGAGGTTGTGCGGATGGGAATCTTACAGGTATAAGCTATATATTGCCCGGGGTGCTGGAAGGGTGGGAGGCCCGGGTCCCACTTGTAGGTCAGTACATGGTCAAGGGTGACATCAGTGGTTGATTGGTGGGACAGCCAGGCCTGGGTTTAGGCTGTCCCGAGGACTGTTTATGTTTTTCTGTAGGTAATTTCAATGACTTGCCAAATATCGCAAAAGGTGTGCTATGCAAATTATGATTAACATGGTGATAGTGACGTATGTAAATAAAATGACTTATTCAATGTTAATTGATGTGTGTTTTAAAGTTTTCTCATTACCTCAGCAGATGAAAAGGTTGAAGTCATCGGGCATTCCTTTGTGACGCAAGCAGAGATGAGAGCTCGTCAATGGCCTCGGAGGGGTAGTGAAATTGGGTTGAAAAGAACAAAGATGGTTTGGCTTGGTGTGTCAGGCATGTAGTGGGCTTCCCTGTTGCCCACTGTGAGAAGGCATTTGAGAGTGACTGCATCTCCTATGGTTTTGGTGATCCACCTGGGGCGTAATGACATTTCCTCGCTGGGAAGTGGGCAGCTGGTGCGTCAAATGCTGAAGGTCATAAGGACTCTAGAACAAATGTTGGATGAAATATAGATTGTCTGGTTGGAAATAATTCCCAAGGTGGGAATGGCGAGGAACATGGCCAAGTTCTGCGATTGAAAAATCAAGGAAGAGAATAAATAGGGAAATGGAGAAATGTATGCAGATGAGGGCCTGGGCTTTGCCAGCGTAGGATGCTCTGTGTGAAAGACCTGATTAACTTCGTGCCTGATGGGGTGCACCTATCAGACAGAAGACACATTGTTTTCCTGCTGGATGTTTTTGGGTCCCTTTGGAGCGCAGGATGCGGGAAGGAGCAAAGTGTGGGGATATTGGGGGTCACAGGAGGGCTACCCCCAAAGCATGGCAGAGTTACTGGCCGATCCTATCTGAGGAGGAATCACACTGCGGTTGTTAGCCACGAGCATTAACCGCTGGCTATAGGAGCTACGGCGGGCGCGATAGGCACTTTCACCTTTAAGGACATTTGGGCTCCTCAACAACTGCAGTGGGCCGGGTTTCTCTACATACAGGGGAATGGGAGTTATGGGACTGTTCCTGGTAGAAGGCTACTAAAGGCGTTTTTTGACCCGGAAGGACTTAAACGGAAGTGACGGGGTCACCCAGAAGGAATAATAAACTGAAGTGAGGGTTCATCAGTTTGGTTGAAGCTCAGAAATGGCAAAGGGGCACCCGGAGAATGTGTTTAAGACTAGGCCCCCTTGTGATCGCCTGTAAACTGACTCTGAATAAAGTGATCTGTTTTTCCTCCAATTAATTGAAAACATATAAAATGTGCAGTGGACCAGGGGCTAGCCCCGTATGCGTGCAGCTGCTTTCTGCATGTCTAGCAGAAGAAGCTGTTATCTGCTGCTGCAACATCCCACCAGTGTACAGTCACATGCACAGAAGTGTCTCTTCACAAGGACGAAGAATAAATAACAGCTACCTCACGCAATGTATCCGGGTGACTAATGTCTGTCACCTTCCAACAGCCACTCACTGTCGTTATGTGGAATTGGGTCCAGGCGCTGTGTCCACATCACGTGACCTTTAGTCATGTTGCGTGCAGTGCGCGAGAACCCCCAGAAGACATTTGGATCTCTATCTGGTAGGCAAAGACGGGCTCCTTCCAGTCTGAGGATGTGGCGAAAACGGGATGCATTTCCAAACATGTCCAATCCTTTCATCAATTGTTCTGGTTTAAAAAGATAGGACCTTGTATAGCATAGGGGAAACTATTTAAAGCTTCTGGCGAGGAAACCTCGTTTGCTCTTTTTCCCATTAATCATAAAATAAGTGGTGCTGGTTTTGTGAGTGGTGTGTGTTGGGTTCCAGCCCGCGGTGTGCGCACGCGGGGGCTGGAGTGTCCGGGCTAGGCCGCACGGCCTGTGGCGCAGCACCAGCGCGAGCTGCAGAGACAGACACCCGCACGCGTTGCTGGTCTGCCCCAGAACTGCCTCCCAAACGCGGGGGCGGGGCTTTTATTAGAGACGCCCTGCGTCACCGCGTAGCGGGACGCAGGGCGGAACATAACATTCCTCCTTTATTATAAAACAAACAAACACAATACAACTGCAATCAACTGTACGTTCACCGTTAGTCTACGGGGTGTGTTGGCTACCACACATAGTCACTTAGCTTGGCTGGCGGCCTCGTGGCAGTTCTCAGGCCGTATCGCCCTTCTCGGGGACTACCCCCCCTTGGCCCCTGATCTGGCTCACCTTCATTGGTGGTATCCTCGAGGCTAGGGGCATCCGGCGGTTCCCAAGTCCTGTCCCCCGCTCCTGTCTCGTCCGGGATGGATCCGGGCTCCTCTTCGCTGGACCGAGCATCCTCTTCCTCCCGGTGGTCCTCTTTGTCTGTCCACATGGTGTGGGGCACCGCCTTGAACCACGACGAATTCCTCGTCACTTGACGGCGTCCTCGTGTCACTGTCACCATGGTTCCGCGCCGATCACTGACGGTCCATGGCAGTTCATCGTATCTGGTGTCGAGTTTTGCCTTGGTGGGGTTGCGTAGCATGATGACTTGATCCCCTACTTGATGGTTGGACGGCCTGGCTCTCCTCTTGCCGCTCATGTGGGCATTGGCACTCCTTCTCCTCATTTCTGTGCGTTCTTCGTTGACCCCGTCCGGGGTCCTGCTCGGATGGTGCGGAATCGAGGATCTGATAACGGTGCCGAACATAAGGTCCGCCGGTGGTATACCGGTTGTGCTGTGGGGGGTGACCCGATAGTTTCTGAGGAAACGGTACAGATCAACTTTCCATGGGCTGGCATTCGCCTTGGATACCCTTAGCACTTTGTTAATTGTTCTCATGAACCGTTCCACATCCCCGTTTGCCTGGGGCCATCCCGGCATGATGTGGTGATACTGTATATTGAGTTCTTGCAAATAGTTCTTGAATTCCTCCCCTGTGAACGGCGGCCGGTTGTCCCTTTTGATGGAGGTGGGTAATCCGTGAGTTGCAAACATCTTCTCGATGGCCGGAATGACCACTTCCGCCGCGGTGGATTCGACTATTTCCACTTCAGGATAGCGCGAGTTATCATCAATGGCCACCAGTAGGTAGAGGCCTTCTCGTAGCTTACAGAAGTCAATGCTGATTGCCTCCCACCGAGAGCGGCCGCGTTCAGCCGATAGAATTGGTTCCGGTTCTGGCGGGGCTCCCGTTATCTGACAGGATAGGCACGTGCTGATTAGTGCCTCTACACGTTCCTCGATCTGGGGAAACCATACCCTGTGCCTTATGCGGGCCTTTGTTCTAGCCAGTCCTTGGTGTCCTTCATGTGCTAGGGCCACAACCCTGGCTTGTAGTTTGAGAGGAATTACGATGCGGTTTCCTCGGAGTATCACCCCACCTTCAGTGATCGACAGATCTTGCCTGACGGTGAACATGCCGGACAGAAACCCTTTCGCTTCCTCTGTCCTGTTGTGGGTGTGTCTCATGAAAGTCTTCCAATCACTCGAGATGATGGCATCTTTCACCAAGTCGCAACAAGGGTCCTTGTGGGTTTCCGACTCAATTTCCTCGATGCTCACCGCCTTAGGCCTCATTGCGCGTACCACTTGGCATATGTGTTCCTCAGTCTCTTCGGCCACTTGGATCTCTTGGTGGGTCGCCGCTCGCGGATGTCTCGAGAGAAAATCCGCGGGGTTTCCACTGCCTGGCTGGTAGATGAGATCAAAGTCGTATTGCTGAAGGTGTAGGAGCCATTTGGTGATTCGTGCCGGAGGGTGCGACGATGTCCCCATGAAGATGGGCAGCAGGGGTTTGTGGTCGGTGATTGTCGTGAACCGACGCCCATATAAGTAGAGGTGAAAATGCCGGCACCCCCACAACACGGCGATGGCCTCCTTTTCGATGTGAGAGTACCTCTGTTCGGTCTCCGTGAGGGCTCTCGATGCGTACGCTATCGGCCTTTTCTCTCCTTCCTTTGTTCCCTGCATCAGGATGGCACCGAGCCCAACCGGGCTTGCATCCACGAACAGTTCAGTGGGCAGCTCGGTGTTGTAATATGCCATTTTGGTGTCGACAGACAGGGAGTCTTTGATGCTTTCGAACGAGTCCTGGATTTCTGCCCCCAGTCCCACTTGGTGTTGGCCTTCGTCAGTTCCCGTAATGGCTCAGATAGGGTGGCCAGGTCTCGGATAAACCTCCCGCAGTAGGTGGCCATGCCTAGGAAACTGCGTACTTCCGTGGGGGTCATCGGTGGGCTTGTGGCCTGAATGTCTGCGACCTTCTGGGGGTCAGGGGAGATGCCCGTGCTGCCAAACTTGTAGCCAAAGAAGGTGATCTCTGATCTGAGGAACTCACACTTCTCCCGGTGTATGGTGAGCCCAGCCTCTTGTAGTCTGTCCAGTAAGGTTCAAAGCCTCTTGATGTGCTCTTCCGTGTCGGGGGCGTGAATCAAAATGTCATCGCTCACATTGAGGACACCAGGGATGCCCCTGATGACCTCTTGAATGGTTTGCTGGAATACCTCAGCTGCCGACGATATCCCGAAGCTCAGGCGTTTGTATCTCCGCAGTCCCAAATGCGTCGAGAATGTCGTGATATAGCGAGAGTCCCTGTGGAGTTGGTGATACCCCGCCTTCAGGTCAACCTTCGAGAATACACAGGAACCCGTGAGGTCAGCCACGATTTCATCGATTGTTGGTGTGATGTGGCGCTCTCTTTTAATGGCAGTGTTCGGGAGGCGCATGTCTATACAGACCCGCACTTTTCCAGGCTGTTTGGGTTTCCGCGTTACCACCATTGGCGAGACCCATGGTGTGGGTCATGTGACCTCTTCTATGATGCCGGCTTCTTCCAAAGCCTTGAGTTCCTGCTCCACTTGCTCTCTCATGTGGAATGGGGTTCTCCGATGTCTTACGGCCTTGGGCTGTACTGTTTCATCAATGTGTAGTTTGATGGTTTTGCCCTTCAGACAGCCTATTCCCTCTTGCAGCTGGGGGTATTGCCTCAGTATGTTCTCCACCTCCTCGCCCTCATCGACGTGGCAGACGAATTTAACCACTCCCAGATCTTCTGCTGCGTCCCCACTCAGGAGGCTTTCAATTCCTGCCCTCACGACATAGACTTTCGACCATAGTCTATTTTCACCGTGTTCCAGCATGGTGCGTCATCTGCCAATCACTGGTAGGGGCTTCCGGCTGCCGTATGCGTATAGCAGCGTGTCTGTGCTTTTCAGCTCTGGTGGAGGGTTTAGAGTCTGGAATGTGCTTGTGGGCATCACATTCACTGAGGCGCCTGTATGGCGGTGCAGAAAATAAAAGTCTCGTAGTCCGGGTTTAGTTGAGGGAGAAAGTGAGCCGTGAGGGCATCTTTCGCACTTTGGTATGCATCTTGGCCATCATCAACATTGAGGGAGTTGAAAATGCGCAATACCTCGTCACCCACACTGAGCAGTAGGTGTGCTTTCATCTTCCTGGCCGCCGTAATCTCCTTGCACTCCATCGCCATTTCAAACTTCTGGATCCACAGCTGCCATCTGGGTCCGCATGACGATGGGTCCGTGAAGGGGTCAAACGGCTGGATTAGAGTTGACGACCCTCCTTGCGTGCGCGGCTGGGGGGATGACAGCGACAGGTTTGCCGCAATTCTGGATGGCGTGGTGGGCCCAGGGGTTGATGTGCCGGCCGCCATGTCGACGTGTACCTTGTCGGTGTTGTCGTGATTCGCTTAGATCATCGCCAGTGCCGTGGAAATGGGCCTTCTCTGGACGTGCTGCGGTCCCCAGCCACTGAGTGATGAAGCGCAGGACCTGGTGTCTCCACGTTGTCCTGGTTGGCAATCCGTGTCGCTGCACTCAAATGGGGGGTGCCAGATGTTGAAATGGCTCCACCATGCCCAGCAGGAGATCGTGGAGCGAAGGAGAAATGCAGAGAAAAAAATTTTATTTATTTTTTTTTTTGGGGTGGGGGGTCACGCGAGTGATCCACCCCCCACCGAGTGTCCAAAAATGTCACCGCGATGGCTGTGGGCCATCGGTATGCTTTACACGCCGAGCGCGTGTTGAACTTCGTTCCGCCTCGTCGCCATTGTTGGGTTCCAGCCCGCGGTGTGCGCACGCGGGGGCTGGAGTGTCCGGGCTAGGCCGCACGGCCTGTGGCGCAGCGCCAGCGCGAGCTGCAGAGACAGACACCCGCACGCGTTGCTGGTCTGCCCCGGAACTGCCTCCCAAACGCGGGGGCGGGGCTTTTATTAGAGACGCCCTGCGTCACCACGTAGCGGGACGCAGGGCGGAACATAACAGTGTGGTCTGAGTTTTGTATATTTTCTCTCCAATTTTGAATTTTGTAAAACTTAATGAGTCTGGGACAGAAAGCCAGAGAGGAAGCTCAGCCGATTCGGTGACGGTTCCTGAGAACTGTGGGTACTTTGAAAACCACATCTAACGGTTTGCTGGAAATTAAACACCTGTATGCTTTAATCTAATTTACAGGTACTAAGCGGTTGATAATGGGGTGAAATATAACCGTATCATGGGATGCTAAGTGATGTTGATTTCTTTGAAAGTTGAGCTGTGAGTGCTGAGTTGCTAAGCTGGGAAAGCAGCTCAGCTGGTTCAGCGACTACGACTGAGCTCTGATGGGAGTTGGGGGATATGATTGCTGGGTATGTGGGTTGGGGGCTATTGGGATAATGGGTCTAGGGGGGCTATTGGGTGATTGGGTCTAGGAGGCTAGGGTGATTAGGCCTTAGGAGGGGGGGTATTGGGTTTGGGTCTAGGGCTACAGTGATTGCGTCTGGGGTTTAGGATCTATGGGAATGACGTCAGGGTTTTGGTGGGGTCATGGGGATTGCGTTTGACAGGGGCTATTGGGCTTGGTTATAGGTGTGCTATGGGGATTAGGCCTGGGTTTTTTTGGTGCCTGGGGTTTGGGGCCTATAGTGGTTGTGTCTTGGGGGCTTTGCTGATTGGGTTTGTGGTGGGCTTTCAGGACTGTGTTGAGTTGTTGGCTATGGTGATTGGGTCTAGGGGAGCGGGCTACAGTGATTGTGTCTGAAGGCTAGAGTGAATGAGTCTGGGGGCTGTATAACAGCCCAGGGATCGACAGACAGCACAAAGCCTATATGTGAGTCTACTTTCTTGAGAAGATACAACAGAAAAACAGGAGATTAGGTTTGACTGAGAACATGGAGTGGGGATTACAGAATACAGTGAAGGAATCCTCTTGTTTTAGGACCATGGTCATGAGTCCTTCCCTCGCTCCTCTAAACAAATCCACCCTCTTGTTGGCAAAAGGCAGGTACTCACAGTCTCTGGAGTTTTCAGTGCCCCACACTTCTTTCATGGCACTTTGTAGAACCGTTCTTGTCTTGGTTAGTAGTTGTCAGGATGTTGTGTTGGTCCCAGGTGCCTTCGGTCATCTTGGCAGTAGTCAGGCGCAAGGCTCTTATGCAGGTGTGGTATCTCGGGATGTATAGGCTTCTCTTGCTGTTGTGGCGCCGCTCTGACTCAGCTGGATGATTTTCCAAGGCTCCATACACAGCTCAAGCTCTCTCCACTGCTGGATTAGTTGGTAAATATGCTTGAAATGTTGGGGTCGTTCCCTTTTTGCCTTTCAGGTCCTTTCTCCACCTCCCGTCTTCGTATTCCTTCGTATTCATCCTCTTCTAATTTCTTCTCGTTTCTCCTCTTCGTTCCCTCCTTCCTCGGGCTCCTCATTGCCTCGCCATACAGCTCGTTCCTTCACTCCAACTGTCTCACCTTTTTCTCCCACAGCTCTCTCTTGTACTGTTCTACAGTCCTCCACTCTGCTCTCTCTCCCTCTCCCTCTCTACACACACTCTTTTTCTCCTCCTTCTCCTGTGTCCATAACTTTATTTTTCTCCATACCCTCTCGCCACCAAATCCTTCTGTCTTCTATTACTTTTGAAATTGTCACTCTTTCTTCTCCAATCTAATGTTTTCCTCCTTCTACTCCTACTACTCCACACTTCGCCCTTGTTTATTAAACCTCCACTTTGTTCTCTTTCTCCTCCACTCTTCTCCTTACCCCTCTCTGATAATTTGTCTTCCCATTCCTCCCCTCTCTTCACCTCTAGTCCTCTTACTCTCTCCTCCGCTCTAAATGCACTCCTCCTTTCACCTCTGCTCCTATCACTCCCCCTTTTCAAATCCTGTCTGGTTACTCTTTACTCCACTCCTCCTTTCACATTGGCTGCATCTTACATCACTGCTCCTCTGCCTCCGCCCCCTCTCTCTTTTTTCCATTCTTCCTTGCTGTACCGTCATGCTCCAAACGACTTCTCGCTCTCCCCATTCCTAACTGCCACATAGACTGTCACATTTGCTCTCCTTTTTATCCATGTTTTTTGTCCGACGGACACGGGGACTATGATGGGGCAAATGAATTCAGGTGTGATTATGTGGCTGTGTCGGCCAATACCATGTAGAATACAGAAGTGCCAGCTGTAAGCACCTGGATCCAAGACCGCACTGAGGGTTCCTTCTCTGCTTTCCTTTCCATGAGCATGCCACTACCTCTGTGATATCTGTAATTTCTCGCTCGCAAACGAGGATCAATTCCTGCAGACTCGGACAGCTATGTGGGTGCATAAGTGGGCGTGATTCCTGCACCGCTGGGGGAACCGTGCTCAGGAGTTGCTGTCTTCAGTCCTAGAAAATATGCAGATGCACCAGCAGGCGGTTCTGTGGACTTTATGGGGGTTGTAAGGCTGACGGGTAGAGTGCCCACACTTAGACCACCACAGATTGTTGGGGACAGTATGGCGGGGAATACACACAGGGCTATGGTTCAAGGAACCTAGGGTCCCATCAAATACTTCCTCTGGGGCCTGCATCATGGAGTGGGTGTCGGTCCCCAGCTTCCAGGGTCATCCTAGTCCCATCCATTAGCCCTGAGTTCGGGACATTGTCACAGAGGAATATATCGATCGAGTCTGGGGGCTATGGGAATTAGGTCTGGAGCAGGTATGGCGATTTGTTCTGGGGGGCTATGTGGGTTAGGTCTGGGGGTTGGAGGCTACTGTGATTGGATCTGCTGGGGGACGAGGTTATGGAGATTGTGCTTGATTGCCTATGGTGATTGTGTGTGGGGGGTGGTATATAGCGATTTGGTCTGAGGGCTATGGCAATTAGGAATGGAGGTTGAGGGCTATGGTTATTGGCTCTGGGGGCTATGGTGATTAGGCCTGCAGATATGTTGATTGGGCCCAGGGGTAGGAGGATATTCCGATTGGGTATGTGGGCTATGGTGATTGGATCTTGATGATTTGGAGCATTCTGATAGGCAATGCGGGGCTACAGTGGTGGGTTTAGGGAGCTACAGTATTTGGATCAGGGATGGGAGGTTGTGCTGATTTGGTCTGATGGCTATAATGATTTGGTCTGGTGGCTATAATGATTGGGTCTGGGGGCCATAGTGATTTGATTTGAGGGATGTTCTGATTGAGTTTTGGAGGCTATGATGAATGTGTTTGGATGGTCACTGTGACGAATCGAGGGAATTCCACACTTCTCCATAAGGGGGAGACCCCCCCAACCCCAGGTGAGGCTAGAGAGGTGAGCCCATTCCACAACACCTGCCCGAGGGGTCTAGGCAAGTGGGACCTCAACAGGAGAGACTCCCCCTTTGGGGACAAGGACTCTCATTCCTGTGAGGAACTCCCTAAACCAGTACAGACAATGGCCTACATGCGACTTTCTGGAAGGCCAAGAAGTTTCAAGCCGCAAGACTTAGATAAAAGAAAAGTTAACATATGTCATTTGCAACAAGAAAGAGCTTATCTCTTTAAAATGAAAGTCTCTGATCCACAGAGACGAGGACGTTGAATGGGGAGCGTATATTGAACGAGAAAGAGAACGAGAGAGAGAGACACGCATTCACGAGCAGGGGAAGGTCCCACGAGCGTCATAGCAGAAAGAGGAGGAGCGGAAGGGAAGCACAGAGAAATGTGGGGGCAAGGTATAAGGACAGGGAAGTGTAGGGGGGACAGGAGGTAAATGGGAGCAGGGGTGATCTTGGTGGCAGGAAATAATACAGGTTGAGGGCACATAGCAGAAATATGATGATATATGGAAAGGGAAGTGTGGTAGGTATTGGTTGGGGGTGATCATGGTAGGAGAGTGGGTCTTATAGTAGAAATATAGGGGCATGGTATAAGGGAAGTGTGTGAGTGGCACTGGTGAGGGTCATCCTGGTGGCAGCAATACAAGTGGGAGGGGTGAAACTCATAGCAGAAAATTGAGGCAAAGTACAAGGAAAGGTAACTGCATGGGATGGAGGGAAATGTAAGTGGGGGTGATCCTGGTGACAGTGATATAGCAAGGTGAAGTGTGAGGTAGGGTGGGGGTGATCCTGGGGACAGTGATATAAGGAGGGGGTTGCAAGATGAAGTGTTAGGTAGGGTGGGGGTGATCCTGGTGACAGTGATATAAGGAGGGGGTTGCAAGGTGAAGTGTGAGGTAGGGTGGGGGTGATCCTGGTGACAGTGATATAAGGAGGGGGTTGCAAGATGAAGTGTGAGGTAGGATGGGGTGATCCTGGTGACAGTGATATAAGGGTGGCGTTGCAGGTTGAAGTGTAAGGTAGGGTGGGCGTGATCCTGCTGACAGTGATATAAGGGTGGTGTTGCAAGGTGAAGTGTGAGGTAGGGTGGGGGTGATCCTGGTGACAGTGATATAAGGAGGGGGTTGCAAGATGAAGTGTGAGGTAGGATGGGGTGATCCTGGTGACAGTGATATAAGGGTGGCGTTGCAGGTTGAAGTGTAAGGTAGGGTGGGCGTGATCCTGCTGACAGTGATATAAGGGTGGTGTTGCAAGGTGAAGTGTGAGGTAGGGTGGGGGTGATCCTGGTGACAGTGATATAAGGAGGGGGTTGCAAGGTGAAGTGTGAGGTAGGGTGGGGGTGATCCTGGTGGCAGGAATACAAGTGGGATGTTGTCTCATTGCAGAAATATGGGGGTACATGGAAAGTGTGACTGCGAGGTGTTTGGTAGGGTGTGGTCCTGAAATTTGAACGATGGTGGAAGTCTGGGTGGATGGACCAGTTAGGACAATGAGTGAAGAGGGCTCCTGACTGCATTACTGGTGTTTGGGTGGAAGTGGGGCCGTCTAGTAAGGGATATGAATTGATTGGGGTACAGATTCCAGATGAGCAACTGGGCGGAGGTGCAATCAATTTAATGTAAAGAGTCCCAGATGGGCCAGGTTTAACAGAACAGTGTTTCGCTCTGCCTTTTCTGTTGGTCGTGCATGTCTATTTTATTTTACAGTATGAACTTCATTGAGCAATCACGCCCTTTCTCCCAGTCTATTGCACTCTCACTTAAACCTCTCTCCCAATGTGGTGCTCGCTCCCTGTTTCACAGAGACACCACCTCTCTGGCCCTTCACTCCCTCTCTGGCCTCAGGTCCAGCACTGATCGTTCCCTCTCTGGCTCCCTCACTGGCCTTTTGCCCACTTCTCCCTCACTGGACTCTTGCCCATCACTCTCTCCCTGGCCTCTTTCTCATCACTCCCTCCCTCGCCTCTTGCCCACTGCTCCCTCTCTGACCTTTGGCCATCGAGCCATCTTTGCACCACTCCCCCGCTCAAATGTTGCCTTCCCTTAGCATGGCTATTTACTGCAGGCTTTGTGTATTTCCTTGCAGTTTTTAACAACGGCCGATTTTGCGCCTTTTTTTGTTGCGATTGCGAGGGTGTCTGACTAATGCTCCTATAGGTGGGCTCCAGTTGGCCTTTTAGCCCTAACGGCCAGCTTTCTAGTAGGGATAAATCAGAGACCTGAGGACACTGCTGTTTTAGTGTGCCATTCAGCCTGCAGGTCACCATCGCAGAATACAGCCCTGAGGCTGCTGCCCGAGCAATCGTTGGGCCACTGGCAGCAAACCTATGAGGATTTATGGGGCGTTGTCGAGACTGCGCCCCTTTTAGGAAGTTGCTGGGTTCCTCTGGGATTAATCTGCATATGTACTGCCCCTTTCCATGCACTTCCCTGAGCTGGGAGTGTGTGAGTGGAAGAGGGAAAGGTAAGTAAGGGAGGCGGAGGGTGCCATGACGGCAAGAAGGGCAAGAGAAGCATGGTGAGGGTGAGGAGGATGGGGAGAAGGGCGTTCGGGGTGCGTGGGGGTGCTTTTAGGATGGGCAGTCCAGTACTGAAACGCAGCAATCTCAAAGTTACATTATCTCCGGCCTCTTATTAAGTACTTCTCTTTGCCCAAACTCCTTGGAAAGCTTTGTGCTAATGATACCTGGGAAAGAGTAGGTATGTGGTACTTTTAGTGCAGTCTCTCCAGTCTCCAGTGACACCCAGGGATTATCACATGCACAAGGTGCACAGGGGAGGGGGGGCCCAGGAGCCAGGAAGGAAACGTCTCAACCACCAACAGCTATTTGCACTACAAAAGGGGAAGGAGGCGAGAGGAGGCTGCCTTCGGAGCAAGGTGGGGATATCGCATTTGCACCCCAATATCACACTTTTCCACATTTCAGTATGATTTGTGGGATACTTGTCAAAAATGCAGCTTGCATACTTTAGTCAATCCTGTGGATAAAAGTTTGCCAGTCACTTTTACTTCCCAAAACCAGGCAAATCCTCCCACTGAAAGAACATGGAGTAAAACAATCACCCCCTATCTTCCTACCAAACTCTGCCCTTCCACTCGCTTAACCCTCCCCACATTCTCCTTTCTGCCAGACACCTCCTCCAGCCAATCCTTCCCATCCTGATTTCACTTTCGCCGTTGCCAGATATGCTCCCCTTCTGCCAGACACTTTCCCCACACACTCTTGCAGCAGGCACTCCCCACCCACCCAGACTCCACTTTCCCAGAAGACACTCACCAGACACCACCTCCACGCACTCCCCCAGGAGCCCCACACACACTCCCAGCAGACTCCCCTCACCCACTTCCCCAGCAGACATCCCACTCCCTTTCCCCCCACTCTGTCAGGCACCTCCTCCACCCACCAGCCCCGACACACTCTCCCTGCAGACCCCCCTCATCCAGCAGACACCCCACTCACCAGACACCTCATCCACCCCCACACCATCTCCCTGCAAGCCCTTTCCCCCACTCCGCCAGACACCCCTCCAAGCCCTCCAGCAGACCCCCCACACTCGCCCAGCAGATCCCCCTCTCCCACCAAACACTCTTCACCCCCACTCTGCCAGAGACCTTCTCCAACCACCCTGACTCCACTTCCTCAACAGACACCCCGCACCTCTTCCACCCACTGCCCCCAGCAGACACCACCCACTCTGATTTCACTTCCCCCATTGCCAGACATGCTGTCTTTCTGCCAGACACCATTCCACCCACTCTTGCAGCAGACACCGCTCCCCCACCTTGACTTCACTTCCCCAGCAGGCTCCACACTCACCAGACACACTTTCCACCGCTGCCAGACATGCTCGGGCTCTGCCAGATATTACCCCAGCAGTCACCCCACACTTCTGGGCATTCTCCCACTTCTACCTCTTACCGGCCCAACATCGCACCCACTCACACATGCTCCCTCCTGCGCAGACACAGGTCTCGGAATCCTGACATGGGAAACTCTACATCTGTGATACATACGTTGAATGCAAAACGCAGCAGCCCAACATTTTTGGCTTTATTGCAGCTCAGCAACGTATCCGTGGATTCAGATGGGGCTTAAAATGTTGCTGGCGTGGAAACACGGCCATGTACGTTGTGTGCATGTAAAATGCACTTTGCAGAGGATGTTTGCGCTTTATGTGAACATGCAAATGTTCGGAGTTGCCGATGTCGCCAGGGGTGACAGTTTGCAGAACTGTTCCGTCGGCATCACATTAACGGATGCCCCCTTGCCAATTAGTACGGGGACGTCCGCGGACAGGATTTGCACGAAGCAGCGTGGCCGGCGCCATTTACCTAGTTTTATATTTGATAGGGCTGATATTAAAACCGCATCTTCTGCGTTGAATGTATCGTCGTCAATTCTTTCCTCCATCTCCAGAGCTTCCTGGGACGCCAATGCAACCCAGGTTAACCTCTCTTATCGCGTGGGCAATGGCATCCCTTAGGGCGGCGGGCGGGGGAGGCCACACTGCTCTACACGAAGCGAAGTGCTTTATCTTATACCGTCGCCGGCCTTTAACAAGGCAGGCTAGGCCACGCAGCAGCGTATTTCTTCATTTTTCACACTAGGAGTTTTCCCCTTCATGCCGTTGTTGGCCTCATCTTGCCTTCCTTGCATCCTCCATGTGAGCTGCCTGTGTCCTTGCCAGTTCTTGAGCTCGCCCAGCTCTAGTACTCTCACTGAGGGTATGTCTGGCTCTTTCATTTGCTTTCTCAGCCGGAGGAGAAGCATTTCTGTATTATTCGCCCTCTAATTTCCCCCGCTTCATTGGTGAATGCACATGTGCACGTAAACTCTCGTAATCTGGTGTAAAACGCACCCAGAGATTCCATCAGACCCTGTTGCGCTTGACGCAACTGGAACGGGAATCTCCCAGTCTATATTCACCTTTGGGGTGAAATAGTTTGTCAGGACTCTACAGGTGTTCATACATGAACCATTGCCTGGTAGCAGGGGGTTTGAAGAGGCGGTGAACAGAATAGCATCAGAGACCTTTTCGTGACATCACCTCGCACCCCTGCCACAGCAAAGAACATGTCCACTCTCTCGCACCACACAGCCCATCGTGGCCCTAACGAACCTAGAGCCCCGTAAACACTTGTGGTAGCCCTGCCCAACCACAGCCACAAAGGGCTGCTCCGCAGATAATAAAAGATGACATGGACACCGCCATTTCATGTGCACCTTACTTTATTCACTCTATAGAATGAACCGCCCATGCCCCGGAAACCCTCCGTAGCCCAACTCACTTCCCTCTCCCAGCCCGAACGTGGCCCCTCCCCTAGCCAAACGACAGTGCTGACCTGTGCACCTAGTGCACAACATTACATCTCCCCCATTTCTTTTAACATATTAGATAAACATTGTTACCCCATCTCTTCGATCAGTCTGTGGGGTTTTATGCGCGACCTCTGAGGGCGTCTCTCTTGTCCTGACTGTGCTTCCCCAGGATCAAACCCTTGCTTGGGTGGTTCCTCTTTATTTTCGGACAACTCTCCACCCCCTACATACGAGTCATCAGAGTCGGACTCATGCCGGTAAGCTCGGGTGTCCTTGTTAGGACATCTGCTGAAGGGCGAGGTTTCACGGGTGATAGTCTTGCAAGACCCCCATTGAGCTGTCAGATTTGTGTCTCTTTTGTTGGTTATTTCCAGCCGCTCCAGTGCAAAAGCGGGAACCTCCATGAGAGTCGAGGCTGTTGCACTACAATCTGGTCTCCCACCTCTATACTGCTTTCCTTTGCGCCTCGTCTGGTGTCTGCCCGGTTCTTCATTTTCTCCTTTTGCACCTGGTCACAAGCCCTAGCTTGTTCTAGCGGGCTTATCGGATGAGTACTCAGGCCTTCTGGCAGGTGGGTGTGGATGGCTCTCCCAAACATGAGGTCTAAGGGACACACTCCCATGGTGCTGTGTGGGGTGTGCTGATACTTCCGAAGTAGCTGGTAGAGAGTCTGCTTGAATGGGCTGTTGGTGACGTTGGCCACCTGCAGAGACTGTTTGAGCTTTCCATGAAGTGTTCTGCAATTCTGTTGGCCTGTGACCATAGTGATCTGATTCTCCTATGTTGAAAGCCCATGTACCTTGCAAAATTTGTGAAGTCCTGGCTAGTGAATGGAGGGCCATTGTCCGATTTAATTACTTTATGGATGCCATAGGTCGAGAGCATCTGATCCACCACGGGTATGCCACACGTGGCAGAGCGGGAAACAATTATCTAAGCATCCGGGAAACGGGAATGTTCATCAATCAGCACTAACACGTGTGACCCATCCCTTAGTGGCCCGAAGAAGTCCATGGCCAGTTCCTCTCAAACTCCCTGCAGGAGTGGGGACATGTGTAACGGACAGGCGTGGGGTGGTGGTGCAATGACACGACATGTGGCGCAATCCTGGACTGTGTCCTCTATCATGGCGTCCAGCTTGGGGAACCAGACCTTCTGCTGTAGCAACCGTTTAGTGGACATCACCCCTCGGTGCCCCTCATGGGTGAGATGGACGATTCACTGTCGGAGCATGCTGGGCAGAACGACTCTGCATCGTTTCAGGACAATGTGGTCCTCGACCACTGTAAATTCCTCCTGCATCAGCTCTAGGCTATGGACGTCATCCTGTATGGCCACAGCCTGAGTTTTCGCCTGCGCCCTGGCGCGTTTCATTTTGTCCCCAGATAAACCGCTAGCAATGATGCGTAAGGCTGTATCACGTTCTGACTCACTTCTGAGGGTGGCCCACATAGTTGAGGTATGCTTCTACGATGGAAGGGCCGGCCCCCACCGGTCCCATCGGGTGACGAGACAGGTAGTCAGCCGGGTTTGCGTCTTTCCCAGGTCGGTGTGAACTGGATGGTCTCCAGTCAGCCCTCTGACTGGGGATCTCCATAAAGCCCTTTAAGATGAGTAGCAGTACCCTCAAGATATATGGGGATGCAGATTCATACTCATGCATCGAATACAGTGGTCGAAGGGAGCGGTGCTCCTATACTTTTTTAAATTACCTTTTACAGCTCCTATACTTTTATTTTGAAAAGAAACCATTCCAAAATGGTTTTGTTTAAAAATAAAAGTGTAGGAAGAAGTTGAAACCTTCACTTTCAGTGTGCTGCACTGAACGTTCCCTTAAACAGCAGGTGCAAGTGTTTGGGGGGGGTGTTTTGTGTGTGGGAGGGGTTGTGGCAATGGGGTTTCTGGGGAGAAGGGGCAGGCCAGCAGGGAACATAGTTCCACTATTTCTTTTCGTACACTTCGACCACTGATCGAATAACTATGACAACTCAATAGTTTGGCAAAGGGAGTCAGTTTAATGACAAGTACATAGAACGGGGAGTACAATGAACATCAGAAACTGCTCAATCTTCTCTCTCGCTTTCAACTCCGCTTAATTTCAGAAAAAAACACAGTACTTCTAGCAAAAATTCATCATTATTGACGTGCAATCTTAAAAACCTAACATGTCACGTGATTGGTTATAGGAAGGTAACTTTATCATAGGTACTATATCTGTATGTGGTAACGGGGAGAGGGGACTGGATCATAAGTGTCAGGTGGGGCAACTAAGACCTTGCTTTAAAATGGCCACTATGAATGTCATTAAAAGTATGACGTCCCATTGGCTCTACTCTCTATAGGACCCTAGATTACACGGTCCACTATGATTGGGTTGGCATCAACCCCGCTCATACTTTTCCACTTACGTCTAGCAGCATGCAGAACCACTAGCCAGGTGCAGGGATTTAGTCTGCACCCCAGCTTCCCTCTAATTATGTTACAATCAATCATTACCTCAGTGATCATGTGTCAATTACTGCTTTGTAGTTTGGCCTCGAGTCTGCTTCTTGGTTTGAGAACTATTAAGGAGTATGGGCATGGCAGAGATCCATGCGTAGGTGTGAAAGTCTCACTCTTCCTGCCTGCCTTGTCACGTGACTAGGACACCGTGAAATCAGCCTCTTCTTCATGTATTTTTCGTGTATTCGATTTAATTCTGCTAGTCTTCTACCATCTGTGGCTTATCTTGACCTTTCTGAACAGGATACTCTGTTCTTTTCTCCTTAATTGTATCCACTGTTGGCCTTTTCCAACCAGATACGACCTTGGCTTCTTGGCATGGTTACCCTCAGCTGAGTTCCGCTCCGTCTTAATTCTTGATTTGTTTGCTGCAACACTCTCCTCTTGAAACCTTTAGTAACCTTTGTTCAGTTCTGCTCATGTGCGAAGTGGAGTTTATACTGATGTATAAAGTGCTTTTGCGGTGTATATGTGTATGTACATGTTGGCGTTTGCCGCAATCTATTTACTATTGAGCATAAGCAAGCTTCAAGATTTCTGTGCTTCTTGCAGTTTCTTGCATTTGTACACGCTTAAACTAACTGAATATCTACATCGTGAATATGGCATACATTTCTTCATCTTGGGTTCAAGATGTCATTTATCCATATTATCTCCTTTTGACTTTTTTTTCCGTCAGCATTCTCTGGTCTTTTATCAGCTATATGTGTGTCCGTCCGATGTTTTATGATGTCATCATTCATTTTCCTTTATTATCTTCTCGGCTTCTTCGGGTATTCCATTCTGACAACCGTCATTTTGTCTTGACTGTAGATATGGTTTTCTCAATGGGTACCTTACTGTCCAGGTTTTCTTAGGTGTCGGTACTTCAATAGGTGTTGTTAATCTAATAGGCACTGGGCAGAGCCCAACCGCTGCTCTTTGCTGGTTTAATTGTTCTTCATATGTTACATACTTTGGCATGAAAGTCCCTGGTACTAAGAAGGGGCCGCTGGAGTGTGGTCGACACTTGGCACTTCCTCTTCAGGTGCACAATGGTAAATTTGTAATCCTGCAGCCGCAGGCCCCACCTTGCAATTCTTGGGGGCATCCTGTCCTTGAGGTTGCCGAAAATAGCCCGGGGGGCTTGATGGTCTGTAATGACCGTGAAAGTTTTCCCATACAGAAACAGATGAAAATATTCACAGGCCCAAACAACGGTCAAGCACTCTTTCTCAGCCTGCGAGTATGCTTGCTCTGTCTGCGTGTGGCTCTTACTGGCATATGCCACTACAAAGTGGTGGTGTAGATTGTCTCACTCCTGTTGAGTTGAGATGGCACCCAGTCCGACTGGGCTAGCATCCACAACCACTTCCGTGGTTCTATCAGCATGAACAAAGGCCACGTCTTCCGCTTTGGAAATGGCATTCCGGATGTTTTCGAAAGCTTTCTGACACTCCTGTATCCATTGGAACTCCTGGTCATGTTTGGTGAGTTGTCGGAGGAGCGTGCTGATGGTGGCATAGTCTTGCAGGTACCTAGAACAATACCCAAGAAAAGATTGCAACTCAGATATGTTCTGCGGTCTTATGGCACTGTTGAGCGCTGCCACCTTGTCCGGGCCAGGGCTCATTCCTTTTTTGGAGAAAATATGACCAGAAAATCTCAGTGATCCCTTGCGAAACTCACACTTGTGTTTATTTAGTTTCAGGCCAACGCCTTGAGTGCAGAACATATCCGGTGGAGGGCAGCATCGTGCTCCTCTGCGGATTTAACAAAAACCAGGACGTCGTCTGAATAGTGTAGGCAGTATGGTATGTGCTGAATGAACTTGTGAATTTCATCCTGAAAAATTTCAGCTGCGGACAATGTTCCAAAACGGAGCCGTTTGTAACCGAATAGGCCCATGTGCATCACGAATGTGGTGATGTATCTTGATTCCAGGGCAATTTCTAGCTGGTGATACCCTTTTGTGAGATACAGTTTTGAGAAGACCTTCGCTCCATGGAGCAGGTGAATCATGTCTGTGATTCGAGGCATCTGGTGTCTCTCTCTTTTTATCGCCTCATTTGCTCCCCTCATGTCTACACATAATTAGGTGGATCCCTCCGCTGCCTTCTTGGGGACTGGTACTATGGAGGATACCCAGGGTGTGAGCCCTGCAGCCCGTTCAATGATTTGTTGGTCCAGTCGTTTTTTGAGTTTATCCTCCACTTGTCTCTGCATGCTGATCAGGGTGCCCCGATAATGTTGGGCTATTGGCTTGACATTTGGATCTATGTGAATATGTATTTTACAGTTCTTAAGCTTACCAAGACCTTTGAATAGAGTTGGGAATGCTGTTTCGATGTCAAACAGTTTTGTCAGATATTTATGCGCTGGTAGAGGATGTGTACCAGCCCCATGTCTACTGTGGTCTTGAAACTGAGAAAACATCTGCTGTTGGTCTCCGTCTTGAGCATGTTTAGTTGGAGACGTGCTGCATGTGACTTATGTGAACATACTGCAGAAATGACACCTCTGCATGGCAAGGCTGTTGTGGACCCATATGGGTAAATGTCTATGGTCGATGGTCTCAGCTTTGGGGTTTGTGGAGACTATTATATGCCTCTTCACGCAGGATGTTAACTGTCACTCCTGTATCGATGATGAACTCATCAGGGGTGTCATTGACGTCCATGATAAACATCGGGCTGTGCTCCTTGGCCACCTCATTATTTAGAGTCCACACATAGCCCTTCTTTCTTTGATTATCCGTAGATGATACAGAGTCGCTGCTTGATGGTGACCGCACCTCTATGTATCTGACATGTCATCTGGGGTGCCACTGTGCCCGTCCGTCCGATGTTCGGTGTTCACTGCAGGGGTACAACCTGGTGCTCTCACGGTCCTCCACTCTGTACCTTCTTGTTTCACCACCAGCCCCTGCTGCGTGCTGGCTGGTCTGTGTGGCTCTCCATATTTCCTTTGGCATTCTACTCCCTTGGGGTGGAAGAGGAGCGTTCTTGCAAACGGCCTGAAAATAATGTTCACCTCCGGAGGCCGCACACTTTTGTCCTTTTGTCCTAGTGCCCGCATGTGGATATTCATAGCCACATTTGAAACACGTGGCATCTCTGTGTCTGGGGGCACTGCTGGTGGTTGCAGTGAGTTTGTGTACAATCTCACTTTTCTGTTGAGGCTGTATGGTCACTTTGTTCATATTGTCCATTTGTTGATCAATGGCGGATTCCATGCAGGCGAGTGCAAGTATTTCTTCAAGAGAGCGTTGTTTCTTCAACAATTTCTTTCGGAATGCCTGGGGTTCTCACCCTGCGATGACTTGGGAATGCAGCCTTCATTGTTGGTGTACCGGTGGAATTCACAGTGTTTAATTTTGATGAGCAGTTTCATTACAAAATTGTCAAGGGTTTCGCCCTTTTCCTGGGATGTCGTGTGAAAAATGTGTCTCTCATAGTCCACATTCGTGTGGGGTGCAAAATACTTAGACAGCGTTTCATGCAGATCTCGGGAATGATGCTGTTTCTGTGTCGATCACCTCTCCTATGATGTCCCACTGCTGAGCCCACTGCGAGTGAGAGCATGTTCCTCACCCTTGTGTCGTCGGTGAGACTCATGGCACCCACATGGAACTTGAAGTCTTTGAGACATCGCACCCATCTTGGTCCTAAATTGCTGGTTTGCACAGGTCAAATTCCGGGGGGAGGTGCATGAGTTGTCTCACCTGGTGTTTGCTAAAAAACATCTGATGATTTTGCTGACCCCGTTGCTGAAACCTCTTTGTCTAACATGATGAAGTTTCCTTTGCTGGTGAGGTGAAATGTGTGGTTGGCTTACTTTTGCAGCATTTCCTTTCCTCTAGTCATACAAATTGCACAGTCTTGCCTGGAGGCGTTTTCTGTGATTTCAATAGTGTTTTCCTGGCTCTTTTCCCTTCTGTTTTCTGAAGTACTGGTAGTTTATTCTGTTGCAGCTGTGGGTCACTACTGCTGTGTGGATATATGGAGCATTAGCATCTCAGTCTGCTTGATAATGTGCAATGTCCGTTCCACGCTGTCGCCGTAGGCCAGCGGTGAGTCCCTCTTTCTCGCATCTGGCGGGGCTGCGCGTAATTATATTCCCCCAGGTGGTGCCAGCAGTAGCCGCTGCTAATTTCCTCGGGTCGTGCTTTATTCACGTTGTGCCAGTCATACCTTTTGTTTAACGTTCCTCAACGTGACAACACCACCACTAGAGGTGAAGCAGATAATTAGGGCTTAACCCGTTGTGTGTACATGCGGATTTCCCTTTGCCTTGCAAATGCTATAGTTGCAAAGTAGCAACTTTCAAAGTCACCCAACTCTCAGAAGCAAGCATTTACTGATCTCCAGAAGATCATGGCAACAGCAGCTCTACTCTGTGACTATATGTTATTTTATAATGACAATCCTCTAGAATTTAACATTCCATCAGCAACACTGAAACCTGTTGCAATTTGTTGTGTTGTGCGTCCGGGGCTAATCGACCTTGTGAATGGATCCCTCACAGCACACTTATCAGGCATACAAATAAGGCGCGGACAGCTAGGATAAAGATCGTGCGTCTTTATTCTTCCAACTCCAAACTAATCCGACTCCCGTTCTTCCGCCCACACCACTCCCCTTGCACATCACTCTTGGGCTCTTCATCACCATCGTCGATGTATCGCAGATGTGGGAAACGTTACTCCCACAGACAGCCATTCAAACCATACCCGACTGACAATATGGAGGAGATAGAGTTGTCATCAATTGACCAAGTCGACTGGAAGAGTGGGAAAGTGCCTATCCACTCAAGGTAGATGGAGGGAAGCTGTTCCCATCGAACCAGAGGTGGAAAAGATACAACTGGTACTCAGTTTAATATCTGAATTCACTGGCTGAGGTGATCAGAGATGGCAACATGATGGAGCACACAGCAGCTCTGTGCTCGTTCAAATGACCTTGAAAGGTCAACTCAGTCTGATAGCTGTCCAAGGTCCCAAGGCAGGGAAGACACATTCTGTCCAATCTTTAAGTACCTTTCACATTAAGACATATTATGTTGCTGTGGGCAATAGTTTCTTCACTTTCCTGCAACTTTGTATTTGTTGTATGTGGAGGTGGTCCCAGGAGGAGCCACCAGATATTGCTATCCAATAATCAAACTAGCCCCTTTATATCGTATATGTAGTTTCCCTAAACTGACCAACCACATCCCTGATAGGTTTTGAGGGATGTAACCTGTTTTTGTGATGTCACTCATGGTTAAAACGGTGTGACACACGTTTGGATGATGAGAGCTATTGAAACAATATCCTGCTCTAGTGTGATCCCTGTCATTTTTGTTGGATAATAAAAACAGTACATTCTGCCCTACGGTTGCGTCTTCCGTTCTTGCGGCAGGGATTTTGTTGGGGCCCAAGTATCCTTTTGCTAGTAATCGAGGTGACTGCTAGAGAGCCCCTCCCGCTCCTTTACAAGTGGTAACAGGAGGATGGTCGCTTTGGGCATTAAACCCGCCTCGTCCCGCTGCATGCTTGCAGGGCTGCGTGGCGATCCACGAGGACTGACACTCAAGACTACGTGTGGGATAAAGTGAAGAGGTCGACAGGAGCCGCTTTGGAGGAAATTCCTGCCTGCTCCCCGTGGCACTCAAAGCAGATCAGATTACAGAGTGGCAGATTGTACGAGAGTGGGTGTCCGAGTGGCTTCAGGGAACCACGGACTGTAAGTAAAGACTCAACTATATGGCAAATATGGGGGAAGGAAAAAATCTGCTCAATATTATGATTCTGTGGTTTTGTCTAAAGGTTACCCGTTCTTTAGGTGGTCAGTGTAGGTGGTCATCTTAGACTGTCAGCTTGGTTTACGGATGAAAAATGAAAAAATATTATAAAAAGGTTACCTGTATTCGAGGCATCAGCTTGGTTTATGGACGGAAAAACATTCAATTTTTTTTTAAGTATACCCATGAGTTAGGCAGTTTAGCTTGGTTCACGGATGATTATGTATGGTTATCTGTGTACAGGTATTAGCAGGAGAATCTAACTTATATCACAGAAGGTGGTTTCATAATTTATCTCTTGGAGATGTATTCTTTATGCAGCAGTATAGAAGAGGGACCACGTGATTTTGAGGATACCCTGTTAGGCAGGAAGGAGGCCGTGTGTTACGTCATGTATCGATATTGTGTTTTTTGGTGAATAAAGCAGACATATATAGTGACGTACCAAGTATCGGGGACTTTTTCCTCTAGGCAAGTGATGATGTCACCTGTGAGGTGGTCGAGTGGGACTTAAGAGGGTACAGAAGGTAGTGGATTTCGTTTGTCGAACTGTTGCTTGAATCATTGAAAAGTGTCATGCCATTTGGGTGGCACTCAAGGAGCACATGAGTGGAGTTGTAGTCTGGGCCTTAAGGGCGTAAAACGCTGTGGGGGCAGTACGCGCAGCACGCCCTTGTTGATGGTGGTGAGCAGGAGAGGCTGTTGAAAAGATTCTATGTATTGTCATGGTTCGGAGAAATGTGATTAAAAGGTGGTGTTTATTATGTGAATTGCAAATTGACACAGTAAATTGGATGTGTTGAAATCCCGATTTGAGGTCAAGTAAGTATTGATGACTATAAAATAACGTGACAAAATGAGGGATGCACCCATTCAACATTTGTGCAAGTCCCTCCTGCGGTATCAAGACAAAATACGCAAGTATAGCACGGAATGGACTGCAAATTGGCAAATCCATGGCCCAAAGACGGAAGCTTTTCCAGATATGACCATGTATTTACATGCATTTATAAGGGGAAGAAATTAAGTAATTGGTTGCCTATATTAGAGCTATGGAAAATATTTCAGGACGAGGAAGGGGACTCCATCCAAAAGCAATGGATGCTGAGTCAACGTGATATGGAAGGAGAACCGCCTTCGGCTCCTCCTCCTCCTCAAACCGCAGACTTAGATCCGGCTGCAGAAAGTAAGGGATTTTACCCTTTAAAGGAGTTGAGAGCAGCAGCAGCAGGATATACCAATCATACTTTTGCACCTCCAGCGTATAGCAGCGAAGGCACACTAAGTGGCGCAAAGCAAGCGAATAAAAAAGCACAGGCTAACGGTGGCAAATGTAAGGAGCACAGCGAAATGCGAGCGAAACTGAAGGAAAATGACTTGGGAAAGACTGGACATAGCGGAGGTCATGAGGCAATAGTCCCGCCAAATGAATGGGTAGGTGGACAGATGTTGCTTAAACTGGATGGGAAGGCCACAAGCGAGATGGGGCATACAGCAAAGGAAGCTCCAAATCGTAAAGATACGGATGAGGAAGCTAAGGAATCGGCAGAAATAATGGAGGAGGTACAGAGAAGGGAAAGGGAAGAGAAGAAGGAAATTGATAGGTTGATAAAAAATCAAGAGCGAGCAGAAGAAAGGAGAGCGAGGAAATAGGAAAGAAAAAGCAGAGCGACATAGAGGAAACAGCGAGCAGAAGGCTGAAGAAGAGCAGGAGAGACAATTGCAAATAAAGAGGTAGAAAAGAAGGGTGGAAGTCGAGCGACTCGTTAAAGAGCTCTGACGCAGAGAAGAGGAGGAGGATAGGAGAAGTGAGCAGGAAAGAGACAAAAGTAGGGAGAGATTGTTTAAGAAAGTGGTGGACATTAAGACAGACTTGACACGTCTGAATGACGATGAAGGGGAAGGGAAACAAATTAGACTAGGGGAACTTTACAGGAGCAGGAGTAGGTGTACAACAGTGCCCTCGCAGAAGGGGGAACGTGGTTCTCTGGATCAGGCGAAGGGATAACAATGGGAGAAACCGATGTTAAGGAGACTTAGTTTTGAGGATGAAAGAGAGGAAGACAGTGGACCTCATTACAGGTCTGGCGGTAACCCCGCCGGTGCTACCGGCGTGTTGCCACCGGACACGTTAAAATAATTACCGGCACCAGTCATTTTATTAATCCCCATTCCCATGGTGACAATAGTATTGGCACCATGGGGTTAGATGAAGACCAACGGCAAAGCGACAATGACGAGGGGGAGAGGTCTTACCGCCGCTCCAGGGAAACAAATCACAACAGAGACACAGAATGGGGAGAAGGAGAAGACGTGGGAAGAGAAGAGGAAGACTAGAGCATCCTCGGGACAGGTGCAGACGAAATTACCATGTATGCCCAGAGACTCTCAGCCCTGCCAGGACAGAAACAGACAGAGATGACAAGGGCGTTTACAGCCACTAAAGACATTGGGAGATGGGATGGAGGAATGAGACTGACACCGTTTCCATTACTAGGGAAGGGATGACACTGGCAGTGGGCGACATGAAGAGCCTTCTTTTAGCCATCCTTTGGGAGGTAGTGGATGATGTTTGGAAAAGTGACAGCACAACACATGGCATATGACAGCGCACCGTTCAATAACTGCTGAGCTGCCGTATGGCAATAACTGTTGAGCAGCCGTGTGGCAAGCTCTGAGAGTACAGTATCTAGACACATCAGACATAAGCACGAGTATGGCACACAAAATGAGAGAAGATGAAGACCCACTTCAATATATTCAAGAGATTCAAAAACTTTGGCGTCTCGTGACGAGAGAGATGTGGGATAAAATGGTGGGTTTATTTTATCACATATTATGTCAAGGGCTGCCAGAACAGGTACAGAAGCAGCGGAAGAGGTTAGTGGGGATTGAGGCTAAACCATGGTCTGAAATCCAACTAACTATAGTGCACTATTGTTGGTTAATGCAAGAGAATGCGAGAAAGAAGCATGAGGAGAGAAAGCAGAAAAAAGCGAAGATAGTGCCGAAAATGATCGAAGTATACAATGGAAGGGGTGATAGTGATGAGTGGAGAGGGAGTAGTCACCCATAATATACAAAATCGACTGCAGGCAATAGGAGGAGGTTTCGCAGGAAGGGGTCACGCAAATTGATGGCCAGGGGGATGGGGAGGAGTGCCCCGGGGAAGAGGGTTCGGAAATCCGATGCAACAGAGAACAGATGCTTTTTTAAGGGGAACAGCCAAGACCAATGGGGGTCCAATACAATGCTGGCTATGTAGAAGGATAGTGTCATGATGCCTACTCTCGGGAAGCCAGTTCAGGGCCAGCGTCCCCGAAAGCAGACATCATGTCCCCAGGGAGGGACCCAGCAACCCCTTATAGGGGCTGTTTGGACATTGTCCTGGCACCTTTGGCGCCAGGCTCATAGAAGGCATCAGTCCTGGCACCATAGGCGCCAGGCTCATTATGGGAGTGCTTGGCTGGACTTACCTGATGCAGACCATGCTGCCGGATCCAGACTTTCTTGAGGTCTGAAAGGGACTATTTTACCTATGGGACTATTTTACCACTCGGGCGTGGCTGAGGAAAAATACTTACCTGGAACTACTTTGGGGGCTATTTAAACCACGCCCAGACAGCAGCTCACGCTTCGCGTTGTTCTGCATCTAGCAGCTGGAGGCTCACCGTGTCTGCTCCTGCATCCTGGCTCCAGCCACACCCGCCTGCAACCTGGAACACCTGAAAAGGAAGGAAAGGAGAGAAAGGTGAATAATTGAACTTTACCTACCTCCATACGGAGTCCGGAACCATCACTCTGACGATCCTGAGAAAAGACATTATTTTTAGAAGCACATCGCAACGCTTGCTGCAGCCCCGCGTTCCACTCACCTTCACGAGGCGCCCTCGGGCTCTTCAGCGACCATTGGCACCATCCGTCGCCTTTCAGTGCCTAAGGAGAAAAAGAGACAAAACAAAGGTGAGCGAAGGAACAGATTGAGGAAGGCCTGATTCTTCCACCTTAAGACTTACCTGATTTTTGTTGGGACAATCTTTCCACACCTCGGGTCGGCGCCACTTCTTTGGCACTGCCATACCCCGGCCCCTAAGGAGAAAAAGAGACAAAACAAAGATGAGCGAAGGAACAGATCGAGGAAGGCCTGATTCTTCCACCTTAAGACTTACCTGATTATTGTTGGGACAATCTTTCCTCACCTCGGGTCGGCGCCGCTTCTTTGGCACTTCCGGCCCCTAAGGGGAAAAAGGCACACGCATTAGTGGGTGAAAGCAAGATCACTAAGGGAACCATCCATCAAAAAGACTCACCAGAGTTACCTTCGGCGAATCCATTCCTCTACGCGGATTCTTCATCCTACATCTGAAATAGAGAAAAGGACAACGGACAATTAAGGCTTGAACTTTTGCAACTGAATACTTACGGCCTCATATCGGAAAAGTCAAGCGGAGTTGAATACTCACCAAACCCGAGATCCAGTGAAGTAACTGGAAATCAACGCGCCCCTGCATCGGGAGCAGAATGGAGAGCTTGTCCTTTCAGACTCTAAGGTGAGACTCTACGGGGAATCGCGGAGGGGGTTCGAGGAGTGTGAGAGGGGGGAGGGGGGGAATCCGACACATTATCCAGCAGAAAGTTAATCCCCTTTTCCATCTACAGAAGGATTCTTCTACGGGCCAGACAGGCGAGGTTTGGGGGTCCGGTCCAGTCCGTCTTCCGAGTCCTGCGCATCACCTTAGAAGAGGTCATAGCAGTCCAGAACAGATCGGCGCCTCTGTGGGAATCAGGTGGGCATTACAGAACGCGAAGCCTACCTACAATTTCCCACCTGGGCGCTATGGAGACTTCCGAGACAGAGCAGCTGGCCCAGCTATTGGGGGAATTACAGCTGAAGTTCATTCCGCTCGCCAGGAGACGAATGCCCTCAGGAGAGAGTTAATTGTATCTAAAGAACGAACTGATGATCTTGCCAGACAGCTATTACAAGGTCAGGCTGGTCAAACTCCTTTACCAGTTTCTGGGGGTAATTCCGCCCCAGTGGTTTCAAATAACCCTGTGCAAATTAATCTACCTGGAAATATGCCACTGGCCCCACCGGAACGTTTTGCCGGGGACCCCAAAAGGTTCGCCGTATTCATGAATCAATGCCGATTGCACTTCCTCTGCAGACCTGGGGCCTTCCCTAACGACCAAACCAAGGTTGCTTTTGTACTATCATATCTCAGCGGCTGTGCTGCGGATTGGTCAGTTCCACTGGTTACTCAAGATGACCCAATTCTTCGGAACTTTCAAGCCTTCCAGACAAGCATGGAAAGACTTTTTGCACGGCATTCTCAGGGACAGGCCCTGGACAACGAGCTTCTATCCCTACGACAGGGTAACCAGGACCTCTTAGCCTATATCGCAACCTTCAATAGGTTAATTGTGGAGACTGGATGGCTGGAGGATAAAAGAATCACGTTATTCCATCGAGGTCTACGTGGAGAACTTAAGGATGTCCTGGCCCGGGTCGTAAATCCACCCCAAGACTGCTCTGAATATATAGACTTGGTGGTCCAATTAGATCACAGGCTTCAAAACAGAAAGGCAGATCGGTCCAAGTTTGAGACCCGGGTTTTGGTCAAAACCCATGTTAACCCCAAGGGTGCCGATGTTACTGAACCTATGCAAATTGGAAGGGTTAAAGGACCTTTAACTCAAAAAGAGCGTGAACGAAGACGGCAAATGCAATTATGCCTTTATTGTGGGGCTTCTGGACACTTTTTACGAGATTGCCCTATAAAACCGTCTAAGAAGGCGGTAGGAGTCGCTGATAAGAACCTGATGGAATCCGAGTCGGGAAACGACCACGCCCGACAAGTGTAGGGGTCCGCTTGCCGAGCTTAAAAACAAACTCTCTGACCTCGCATTTCATCATGCCAATGGTCCTCGTAAATCCGAAGCAGCCTGGGCGGTTACATGCCATTAAGGCATACATCGATAGTGGGGCTATAGGAAACTATGTGGATCGTGAATTGGCTTTCAGGATCAACCTCCCTCTTTGCCCTAAAACTAGTAAGGTTGTCATCACCAAAGTGGATGGAACCGAAATCGCCTCTGGGCCGGTAACACACTCCACTACTGAAGTGACATTGTTGGGTCAAGACGGACATCGGGAGGCAATTGTGTTTGATGTAATCAAGGCTCCGCAATTTCAAGTAATTCTAGGAATCCCTTGGTTGGAAACACATAATCCTCGAATTGACTGGCGAGCAAAGAGGATAACCTTTCCAGATTGTGCACAAACCTGTTATCCAAGAAATCCAAATATTGGCCTAGCTACAGTAACCCCTGTCATTTTGCGAATACCGCCAGAATACCAAGAATTTCAAGACGTCTTCCAAAAGGAACAGGCCAACACTCTACCGCCTCACAGGTCGTACGGTTGCCAGATCGATCTGTTGCCCGGTGCACAACCCCCTTGCAGCAGGATCTATGCCCTTACCGAACCGGAGAATCTTCATTTACGACAATATCTAGATCAGTACCTAGCCAATGGTTGTCATGATGCCTACCCCCGGAGCACCAGGCCAGGCCCAGCACCCCCGGGAGCAGGCATCACGCCCCCGGGTAAAAGCCCAGCGGCCCTTTATAGGGGCTCTTTGGACTCTCTCCTGGCGCCGTTGGCGCCAGGCTTATGTTGGACATCAGTCCTGGCGCCATAGGCGCCAGGCTCATAAGGGGAAGTGTTTGGTGCACTTACCTGAAGCAGACCATGCTGCATACTCACCTGATGCAGACCATGCTGCATGAAGAACCAAGCCAAATGAGGCTTAGGAGGGACTATTTTTCTGAAGGAACTATTTTGTTACTTGGGTGGGGCTGTGGAAGAATACTCACCTGGAACTTCTTCCAAGTCTATTTAAGCCACACCCGGACAGCCACACGTGCTTCGCGTTGTTCTGCATCCCAGCAGCTGAACGCTTACCGTGTCAGCTCCTGCACCTGGACTCCAGCCACGCCCGCCTCGAACCTGGAACACCTGTAAGGAAAGAAGAGAAGAGAAAGGTGAAAACCAAGAACTTATTCAACCTTCTTACCTGCATCCGGAATCTTCACGCCAGCATTCCTGAAGGAAGACTTCCATTTAAAAGCACCGCGTTGCTCGCTGCAGCGCCGCGCTTCACTCACCTGTTCCCGAGACGCCGCCCGGCTCCATCGCGGCTCTCAGCACCGGTCGCCACATCCCTGCACCTAGGGGAGAGAAGAAGAGACAAAAGGTGAGCAAGGGAACACAAGAGGAAAGCCGAATTTTCAGCCATATTACTTACCGGCTTTTCTTGGTGAACCATTCAACATCTCGGGTCGGCGCCGCATCTTTGGCAGGTACCGCACCCCGGCCCCTATGGGGAAAGGACAAAAGACATTACTGGGGAATTATAAAGACATTTAGAGGGGTCGCCCTCAGCACTAACTCACCTGATTTTACCACTGGCAATTCATCCCCTCAACCCCTCAACTCATCGCCTTCGTTCTGCATCAGAAATAAAGGACAGATCACAGGTTAGGAAAAAACAACATAAAAGGAGGCTCACACTTGAACTTTTGCATCTTCATACTTACGGCGTATCGCTCAGAAAAGTCAAGTGGATTTGCCAGCGCCATTCTGAAAACCAGTGAAGTAACTGGACGAACGCGCGCCCCTGCACCAGAAGCAGGATGGAGAGTTCATCCTTCCAAACCATAAGGTGCGCTTAAACCGGGGGTTTTGGAGGAAGTCAGAGAAGAACGAAGGGGGAAAGGGGGGAGCAAGCACACTATTCAGCAGACAGTTAATCCCCTTTCTCATCTGCAGAAGGATATTCCTACGGGCCAGACAAGCAAGATTTGGGGGTCCTGTTCAATCGGTGGTCCGAATTCTGCGCATCACGCTTGAAGAGGCCACAGCAACCCAGACCAGACCAGCGCCTCCGTGGGAGCCAGGTGAGCGTTAGAGAACGCGAAGCCTTCCTACAAATTCCCACCCAAGCGCTATGGAAACTTCTGAGACTGACCAGTTGGCCCAACTACTGGGGGAATTACGGGCTGAAGTACACGCCGCTCGTCAAGAGACTAATGCTCTCAGGAGGGAAGTGATTGTAACAAAGGAAAGAGCCGATGACCTGGCTAGACAGCTTTTGCAAGGTCAAGCTGGACAAACTCCTTTACCCGGTTCCGGAGGGAACCCTGCTCCTGTGCTTTCCAGTAACCCGGTGCAGATTAATCTACCTGGACACATGCCGCTGGCCCCACCCGAACGCTTTGCTGAGGACCCCAAACGATTCGCCGTATTCATGAATCAGTGTCGTTTGCATTTCCTGTGCAGACCTGGGGCCTTCCCTAATGACCAGACCAAGGTAGCCTTTGTATTGTCATATCTCAGCGGCAGTGCTGCCGATTGGTCAGTTCCACTGGTAACTGAAGATGACCCGATTCTTCGTGATTTTCAAGGATTTCAAGCAAGCATGGAAAGGTTATTTGCTCGTCACTCCCAGGGGCAGGCTCTAGATGACGAACTTCTATCTCTGCGACAGGGCAATCAAGATCTCCTTTCCTACATTGCAACCTTTAATAGACTAATTGTGGAAACTGGGTGGCCAGAGGATAAAAGAATCACGTTATTTTATCTAGGTCTACGAGGAGAACTTAAAGATGTCCTGGCCCAAGTTGTAAATCCGCCCCAAGAATGCTCAGAATATATAGACTTAGTGGTCCAATTGGATCACAGACTGCAAAACAGAAAAGCAGATCGGTCCAAGTTTGAGACCCGGGTGTTAGTCAAGACCCACGCTAACCTCAAGGGGGCTGAAGCCTCTGAGCCAATGCAAATCGGAGGAGTTAAAGGACCTTTAACTCAAAAGGAACGTGAAAGAAGATGGCAGATGCACTATGTCTTTATTGTGGTTCCTCTGGACACTTTCTACGAGATTGCCCGGCAAGGCCGCCCAGGAAGGTGGTAGGAGCCGCTGATAAAATCCATGAAACCCCTGTATCGGGAAACGACCCCGCCCGACAAGCGTAGGGGTCCGCTTGCCGAGCTTGAAAACGAACTCTCAGACCTCGCATTTCATTGTGCCAATGGTCCTCGTAGATCCGGAACAGCCTAAGCGGTGGCATGCAATAAAGGCATACATCGATAGTGGGGCTATAGGAAACTACGTGGATCGTGAATTGGTCTCCAGGATTAACCTCCCTCTGCGTCCTAAAACCAGCAAAGATGTCATCACCACAGTTGATGGTACCGAAATTGCCTCGGGACCGGTAACACATTCCACAGCTGAGGTGACACTTGTAGGTCCGGACGGCCATCTGGAGGCAGTTGTGTTTGATGTAATCAAGGCTCCACAGTTTCAGGTTATTCTCGGAATCCCTTGGTTAGAGACACATAATCCTCGAATTGATTGGCGAGCAAAGAGAATAACCTTTCCGGAGTGTGCACGAACCTGCTAGCCAGAAAATCTGAAGATCAGTCTAGCATCAGTAACCTCTGTCTCCATGCAACTACCTCCGGAATATCAAGACTTTCAGGACGTCTTCCAAAAGGAACAGGCCAACACGTTACCTCCTCACAGATCGTACGATTGCCAAATCGATCTGGTGCCCGGTGCACAACCCCCTTGTAGCAGGATTTATGCCCTTACTGAGCCGGAGAATCTGCATTTGAGACAATATTTAGATCAATACCTAGCCAATGGTTTCATTCGCCCGTCAAAGTCTCTGGCATCCTCGGCTTTGTTCTTCGTGCCAAAAAAAGAAGACGACCTTAGAACTTGTATCGATTACCGCGCATTGAACCAGATAACTGTTAAAAATCGTTACCCTCTGCCTTTGATCCCTGAACTCCTTGATCAGGTGAAGGACGCTTGCATATACACCAAGTTAGATCTCCGGGGGGCTTATCATCTGGTACGAGTAAAAGAAGGCGACGAATGGAAAAACGGCCTTCCGTACAAAATATGGACTATTCGAATACCAGGTGATGCCTTTCGGGTTGTGCAACGCGCCTGCTGCCTTCCAATTCTTCATGAACGATGTCCTTCGGGAACTCATCCATGTCTGTGTTGTCGTGTATATCGATGACATTCTGGTGTACTCCTCTTCGGAATCAGATCACAGAAAACATGTCAGGGCAGTTCTCGAGAAATTGCGCCAACACAAACTATTTGCTAAACTTGAAAAATGTGTTTTCCATGCCACGGAATTCGAGTTTCTTGGTTTCATCCTGACACCTAAAGGAGTCCGCATGGACTCACGAAAAGTGGATGCTATCCTCAAATGGCCATCGCCTAGCTCCGTGAAAGGTGTTCAAAGCATGCTTGGCTTTGCCAATTTTTATCGCAGGTTTATCCCGGAATTTTCTCGTGTGGTTCAACCCATCACTGCGCTCTTAAGGAAAAATAAACGTTTCGAATGGTCTGAAGAAGCCGAGCAGGCCTTTCAGGAACTAAAAGCTAAATTTACCTCCGCACCTGTATTGAAGCACCCGCGCCCAGATCTCCCTTATGTCGTCGAAACTGACGCATCCAGCCTAGCCATGGGAGCTGTCCTGTCTCAAAGAGATCCCGAAACTAACCAACTGCATCCCGTTGCATTTTGGTCCAGAAAATTCTCGGCACCCGAGGTTAACTACGCAATCACTGACAAAGAACTGTTAGCCATTAAATCCGCCTTTAAAGCCTGGCGGCATTATCTACTTGGCGCTAGACATACCATCACGGTGATCACCGACCACCGGAACTTACAGTATTTAAAGACCGCCAAGGCTCAGTCATCTCGACAGCTCCGTTGGGCTTTGTTTTTTGCGGAATTCGATTTTGTAATCACCTACCGCCCTGGCTGTAAGAATGGCAAAGCGGACGCTCTATCCCGAATAGGAATGGGAGAAACTGATACTAACTCAGAACCTGTACCGATAATTCCCGAACAGAGAATTTTGGGCATGACTTCTTTACAAACGCTTGAAGACATTGAAGCTAGAGTTAAACAACTCCTGGACCCTATTGACTTACAGGATTGGGTACAAAAGGGATCTGACTTTACTATAAATAATGATTTACCTTATTTCCAAGGGCGCTTATTTCTGCCACACAAGGAATTACAAGAGCTCGTTATTTCTCGTTATCATGATACACTAATAGAGGGGCACCCCGGTATTGCCAAGACGGAAGAAAAGGTGAAATGACAATTCTGGTGGCCTTCTTGGCGAAAAGATATTAAATCATTTGTGATGTCCTGTGGTGTTTGCTCCCAAAATAAAGGCCAAAAGAAAAGACCAGCCGGTCTCCTTCAACCTTTAGACATTCCGCCAGCACCTTGGCACACCCTGTCATTGGATTTTATTATGGACTTACCTCCTTGTTCAGGATATAACACTATTCTTGTTATTGTGGATTTATTTTCCAAAATGGCCCACTTCATTCCATTGAAAGGTTTACCTTCAGCTTCAGTTCTAGCCAAAGAATTCCTTGAAAATATTGTTCGTTTACATGGATTCCCGCCTGTACTAATCTCAGACCGGGGAAGCCAATTCATTTCCCACTTTTGGCGTAGATGTTGTCAATTGGCACAAATCGATGTAAGATTATCGACTAGTCACCACCCTCAGACCGATGGTCAAACAGAGAGGACGAATCAGACCCTTGAGCAATATTTACGGTGTATGTTGCAGCAATCTGAAAGTAACTGGAAGACATTCTTTGGATAGCCGAATATGCATATAATAATTCGGAACACTCTGGAACTGGGCAAAGTCCTTTTTATTCTTTATATGGGCATCACCCTCGAACCTCAGACCTCGACTCGCCTCAAGGCCTCGAATGCCCGCCGTGGACCATGTGCATTCTACAATTACCCAAGCCTTCAAAGAAGCAACTACACATTTACAACAAGCCAAGAGAAAATACAAGAAGAATGCTGACCTGCATCGGAGTGAAGCACCACAGTACCAGATTGGGGACCAAGTATGGCTGGCTACCAGGCACTTATCGCTCAAGGGACCTCGAACTTTTAATCCAAAATATCTGGGACCTTACTCCATTACGGCCATAATCAATCCAGCGGCCGTTAAACTTGATTTACCAGCTAACATGCGAATTCCCCCTGTTTTTCATGTGTCACTTTTGAAACCAGTGCAACCTGGAACCAGACTAATCAAGCCTCCAGAACCCATTCAAATAGATGGAGAAACTGAATTCGAGGTGAAGAACATTTTAGATTCAAAGATGTTAAGGTCAAAACTTTTCTATCTAATCGATTGGAAGGGATACGGGCCTCAGGAGAGGTCGTGGGAACCCAGTGACCATGTACATGCACCTCGATTAATTAAGAAATTCCACCGGATCTTCCCAAACAAACCAAAACCCCCGGAGGGAACAATCTTGGGAGGGGCCTTGGGGGAGAGTGCTGTCATGATGCCTACTCCCGGGAAGCCAGTTCACGGCCAGCGTCCCCGAAAGCAGACATCATGTCCCCAGGGAGGGACCCAGCAACCCCTTATAGGGGCTCTTTGGACATCCTGGCACCATAGGCGCCAGGCTCATTATGGGAGTGCTTGGATGGACTTACCTGATGCAGACCATGCTGCCGGATCCAGACCTCCTTGAGGTCTGAAAGGGACTATTTTACCTATGGGACTATTTTACCACTCGGGCGTGGCTGAGGAAGAATACTTACCTGGAACTACTTTGGGGGATATTTAAACCACGCCCAGACAGCAGCTCACGCTTCGCGTTGTTCTGCATCTAGCAGCTGGACGCTCACCGTGTCTGCTCCTGCATCCTGGCTCCAGCCACGCCCGCCTGCAACCTGGAACACCTGAAAAGGAAGGAAAGGAGAGAAAGGTGAATAATTGAACTTTACCTACCTCCATCCGGAGTCCGGAACCATCACTCCGACGATCCTGAGAAAAGACATTATTTTTAGAAGCGCATCGCATCCCTCGCTGCAGCGCCGCGTTCCACTCACCTTCACGAGGCACCCTCGGGCTCTTCAGCGACCATTGGCACCATCCGTCGCCTTTCAGCGCCTAAGGAGAAAAAGAGACAAAACAAAGGTGAGCGAAGGAACAGATTGAGGAAGGCCTGATTCTTCCACCTTAAGACTTACCTGATTTTTGTTGGGACAATCTTTCCACACCTCGGGTCGGCGCCGCTTCTTTGGCACTGCCATACCCCGGCCCCTAAGGGGAAAAAGAGACAAAACAAAGGTGAGCGAAGGAACAGATCGAGGAAGGCCTGATTCTTCCACCTTAAGACTTACCTGATTATTGTTGGGACAATCTTTCCACACCTCGGGTCGGCGCCGCTTCTTTGGCACTTCCGTACCCCGGCCCCTAAGGGGAAAAAGACACACGCATTAGTGGGTGAAAGCAAGATCACTAAGGGAACCATCCATCAAAAAGACTCACCAGAGTTACCTTCGGCGAATCCATTCCTCTACGCGGATTCTTCATCCTACATCTGAAATAGAGAAAAGGACAACGGACAATTAAGGCTTGAACTTTTGCAACTGAATACTTACGGCCTCATATCGGAAATGTCAGGCGGAGTTGAATACTCACCAAACCCGAGATCCAGTGAAGTAACTGGAAATCAACGCGCCCCTGCATCGGAAGCAGGATGGAGAGCTCGTCCTTCCAGACTCTAAGGTGAGACTCTACGGGGAATCGCGGAGGGGGTTCGAGGAGTGTGAGAGGGGGAAGGGGGGGAATCCGACACATTATCCAGCAGACAGTTAATCCCCTTTTCCATCTACAGAAGGATTCTTCTACGGGCCAGACAGGCGAGGTTTGGGGGTCCGGTCCAGTCCGTCTTCCGAGTCCTGCGCATCACCTTAGAAGAGGTCATAGCAGTCCAGAACAGATCGGCGCCTCCGTGGGAATCAGGTGAGCGTTACAGATAGGTCATATAGCTCCAATTTGCAGAAGCAGGGGCGGAATGCAACAGAACAGGGGGATGCCGACATATCAGAGAGAGCAAACCGACTATTATGCCCAGGATCACACACAAGCATATGCGCTACAACCGGCGCACACACAAAACATGCAAGTGCAGCCATATTTTTTTTTTGTATTTGGTTTAAGTAAATCTTTACAAAGAAGACATCAACTTTAGGAACAGTTACAAGGAAATATGGAATATAAAAAAGTGTTATCAAAAGACTTAAATTCATCTAACAATTTCAAATCTTAAAATTTTCATTGTAAAACACAGAACACTCCCTAAATAATTTCAAATATATAGAATTATTAATTGTATCAGCTAAAAATAGGACAATAAAACATTTCGGCCCAATAGAAAATTCACAGCCCTGTAATGTGCGATTCAATGGTTAAAAAACGAGTTAAAGATAAATCAGAGCAACATTCTCACCCCACATGAGTCTAGACCAAAGGAGATTTTGAGCATATTCAGGTTCAAGATCTACCTCAGACTTAAACAGTCTGAGTCTAATGTATCTAAAGTGGGGACATTCAATCACCCAGTGTCTTAGTATTTCCAGGTGCTCAATATGATTGCAGAAACGACAAAAAACCTAATGCCTTCGATGATGCACAATACTTTGTCAGTTCCCTGGTAGCAAAGTGATTGAGCCGGAAGCACATATGAAGTGCATGTGCTTTATTGCAAAGGAAACATTTTATGTATGTTCAAAGATGGTCCCTCTTCATAGGGAATAAGGAGTATTCCCTGTGGAGACTATGGGTTCATATAGAATTAATTGTGTTAAGCCAATAATGACTATAAAGTTTATTTTTTACACTACAAGCACGATTGATAAGTAAGTCTTCACTTGAATCAATAACGCAAAGGAGAGAGCACATCCTTTGTCTATAAAGAATGACAGAATTACAGGAATATCCCACCAACATAAGACCCAAGTCAACATGTAGTGAATTACAGAGCGGGTTTAGAATTTTGAAAAATTTAGGAGCTGCATCCATCGATATCTAGTACATAGGGAGATAGGTCCCAATTCATGCCTAATGATGGCATTCGGCAGAGAACTAGAAAAACACAGCACCTCTTTCCAGACCCATCCCTGCAAGCAGTTCAAATAATCGGCCAGATCCAATAGACACATGTCTAATACATAGAGTAGGATAGGCTCAATCTTCATCAAGTAATAATTTGAGAGTGGTACCAGTGAGAATCTACACATCCTAGTATATAGGCATTTCATATCCGATAAAAGAGGTTGAATGTTTTCTAACAGGGAATTCCTCCACATGCACATGGAAGAGGAGTTGCACAAGTTGTATCCCAAATACCTAATTTCCAAGACTTGTTCAACTTTCTCTGTACCCATAACCCAAATTCATTGTTTTGAGTTCATGGGATTTTGAGAAAATGACAATTTTGGTTTTGAGGGCATTAGCCTGCAAGTTGTTCGCCACTGCATATTGCAAAAAGAAGTTTCATTTGGCTTGCAGCCCCAAAGCCGTCCTATCAAAAAAGATTAGGTTGTCAGCGGAAGCCAACCAATTCAGTCTTAAGCTGCCTAATCTCACTGGTATTATCTTGGAAGCATTCCACAACTTGTCAATATCACTAAGGTAAAGGTTAAACAAAGTGGATGCCAAGGTACAGCCTTGCTTAACCCTCGTGAACGTGATAATGGGACTTGTAAGGGTCCCCTGATGAGTGATCCAAATTCTGAAAGAAGTATTCCAATGTAATACTGCCACACGCTGTACTAAACTCAAGGGGGTTTATTATCTCAATAATTTGTTCAATAGTACATATATAATCACGCAGTCAAAGGCAGATGACTTATAAAGAGAGACCATTTAAATTGGACCTGATTGACTGTGCTTAACATTGTTTAAAAGATGCGCCAATATGGTAGCATTTAAGGGAGTCCCCTTCTCTTTCTGAAAAGCCAACTTGAAACCGTGAGAAGAGGGCTGACTGTTGCATAACCATTTCCAAATCCCTAGGAACCAAAAGTGCAAAGACCTTAGAAGAGGCATCAGTAAGGGCTATGGGCCTATACTTTGAAGCATCCAGGGGATCATCTTTTTTTAAAAATGGGAATTATAAGAGATTGAGTCCATGAAATTGAAAAGCAGTTAGATGTAAATATAGCGTCACATTTAATTTTCAGCAAAGGGGCCAAAAGGAGTGGATCATTTTTCTAAACAGATGAAGGAATACCATCTGGACACACCACTCTGGATGGATTCAATTTACATAAGGCCCATAACATATCCTCCTTCTCCCAGGGGCACGGACCCTGTATTCTAGTGCTCTCACATGGATTCATCACATCAGCAAAAGCTTGCAGTATTTTGTATTTGTCAGTAGAAAATGTAACCCATGCATCTTCAGAAACCTGAGACTCCATGATACCCTGAGAATTTCCAATAGTTTTGTTAATAGTAGCCCAAAAAGCTCCTGTATTATTATTACAAAGATGTGTAAGCATTACTTGATTATCCCTTATATGGATATCTATTCTTAGAGATTTGACAAGATTCTTGTGCGTCTGACAAATGCGTTTTTTTCCTTCAACATATTGTACCTGAGTAAGACTTTTGTTTTCCAAATTTCTAATTTTTCTGTTTTTGCGTTGTTTAGAAGCAGCAGTTTTCTCATCAAAAGCATACAGAGCTGGTTTCGCAGAAATGGCCATAGTTGAGCCAGCAACCCTCTTTAAACAAAGCATCACAATCTCAGTTAAAGTAGCAGCCCTATCAGAGGAAGACAGATCTACGTTAAACAATGCCTCAGATGATTCTACCTCTGATCTAAGTAGACAGGTACATTTATTACTTAATTTTTGGTTCCGTTTCAGTGAGATTCCTGATCGATCAAACGAAAAATAAGCGAGTGTTGGATTAAATTCAAATACTGGTACTCTAACTGGGAAATTAAACTCCAGCATCAGATGGTCTCCTAAACTCGGATAACGAATGTTCACTGGTCCACAATTCACCTTAAATCATGACAATACATAAAAGTAATCGATTCTAGAATGGAGGTTTCCTTTATGCCATATATGCGTGGGGAAGACAGATCTAGTGGTCTCCCCCAATTGATGAAGAAACAGGCCCCAAACCCTACCTCTTTGACCACTTAAAAAAATTGCAGGGCTGCATATTGAACCTGTGTTAAATTTAAGACCCTCTGAGCAATCACAATTGAAATCTCCCCCTACAATAATTAGACAATCTGGGCACATAATAACCAATTTCTCCAATAAATCTGATCAATTCGGAAGAAATCCCTCCAATTTATATTTGGCTGGATTCCAATACAGATTAACAAATAGAATTAACCATTTTTCTTCCAAAGAATTAATAGATACTGCTAGGAAACCTTTAGATGAATGGACGTATTGTAATGCAATTTCTAGATTAATATCAATTGCTATTGCTAATCCCTCCCTTGGTCTACCTGATTCACCTCATATAGCAGGAGTAGCAAAGGTTACAAAACCTCTAAGATGAGAGTGGGAAATGGCCATTGTTTCCTAGAACATGAGAATCTTACATGTATCTAAGGATCCTGGGTTGAGAAACCATCTATTGAGATTATTCAATCCACAAGCATTCAATGACAAGATGCTAATAGATCAGAGGCTAGGATTGAGACAAGCCCTGTTTGATGTCCATAAAGCTTTTTAATGCTGGTTCAACCAACAAACAATCCTGGCCTTCCTTGGTTAAACCTGAAATTTGACCCACCACTGAATCGGCTAAAGGCGAGGCATTGTTACCCAACTGCAGATCCTTGGTTACAACGGTTGGCATTTGGGTGCCATAAAATACAAATACATTAGAATCCTCCAAAGAAGCAATACAACATAGCTTACAAAGCTGCTCCCAGATGAGATTGGCAATTATATCAGATTGAAGACCACAAAACATGCGGTTGTTGTTAACCAAAGGCAACGTAATCCACCCAACGTCATCAGAATTCAATGGTCTGAGTTCTGGGATCAGTTTCAATAAATCCAGCAGCCTGGATCTATTCAGTCTACCTGTTCCATACATTTTTATATCACTCTCCCATCACATAAGCTTTGAGGTATAATGCTCATGGCTTGACTGCAGTTGATCGCTCTTAGGTGAACAGACTAAGGAGGGTACTGTCTGGTTTGTATCCAACAGTATGAGGGCAGTAGTTACATCCAAGACACTTAAAGGAAGTGGTACATGTAAAGCAATTGGAGTAACACGTCCTAAGACCAATGGCAAGTAAACTGGAGGGAAAACCCTAAGTGTTGGGAAGGTCAGGTTAAGGGCATCAAAACTGCTGTTATACAAACAAGGAACTGACCATATCCCATCAAAAATATTACTCTTTTTACACACACTGTTTTTTCGTGTGGTGCTCTACGAACAAAGGCTGAAAACTAGTACGCCTATAAAACCATAAATGTTGGACCCAAATGCTCTGGATATCTAATTAATTTGATATCTCAGGCTACCCTGGAGCATCGAGTGTTACTACCTTGGAGCAAAAGAAAATATATAGAAAAAATATAGAAAAAACTGCTGTGATAGCTTAGTGGCTATTTTTAATTGTACAGTTGTTGTTTAACAAATAAACATGATCTCCCAAAGGAGCATTTACAAAAAAATGGTACTTTCAAAAATCGAAACCATGAACATTAAAATGCACAGTGAATGACATCAAATACTATGGAACATACATTCTGGTATTTGACAAGAAATAAACATTTTCAAACCAAAAAACCATCCACACAATGTGTGATTGAATCCACAGCCTATATGATGAGTTGAAAAAACAAAATGAAGAAAATAAAACAACAAAAAGAAAAATCCTAACACATCCTGATTTTGTGTGATAGGGCAAAGCAACCAAATGCGACCCCCACCAGAGTCTGATGTATTGGTGGCCTCGGCCAAAGGACCGATTGTAAAGTCCTCGGGTTTGGAGCCCAGGGCATGTGTGGTTCCAAACTAATGCCAGAGGTCAGGTCCTCCTGATGACTTGGAGGGTCAGCTGGTGAGAGTTTATCAAGAGACCAATCCTAGGTCAACGTCGGTGGTTATATTCCTGCTGATTTGAAAAATGGGCCGTATAGCAATTACGTGTCCAATAAGACGTTTCGGCGGGCAGTGAAGGCTACCTTCATCTGGACCTGCGGATGTCGCTCTGAACAGAGAAGAGGGGGAAAGTGGAAAAAAGCTCCAATGGTCAGGGTGACCAAGGAGACGGCCCGTGCCAAATTAGCACAGGTACTGTATGGAACCGTGGTTCCAAAAGACTGGTGCCTCCGTGGGGTCCCGGAACCAGTCGAGCAGAGGGTGAGTTAGAGACCCGATGTATCAAAGCTGGGAGGCTACAGACATGTTGTAATTCGTGTCAGGATCCGGTGTGTGCGTCAATCAGTCAAACCTTGTACTTGCAGGTAAGTGGATCGTTCCAAAGAAGAAATCAAAGTGTAGCTGGAGATCCTGATCTCAGTCTTGTGCCAGACGGCTGATGGTTGAAGGAAATCGAGTTTGCTGAAATTTAGTTTTAACTTGTGTTCGGTGCTGCACCGTAGAGGTAACCCAGGAAACGGAAAAGGAACACATTGACAGATAGGAGGATAAGGGAAAGGTTTGCTGAAGGAGGAGACTTGCAAACTCAGCATCGTGGGGCGGGAGAATGCTAATGGCGGAGTATTGGAATTACACCCCGCAGGAAGTACTTGCTCAAATCTTTTTTCACCTCTCCCTGAAGGACAGGCACACCGTCTTCCAAGTGTGCAAGCAGTGGGCGGAGGCAGTCTGCACCAGTTCCGTCTGGCACAAGACTGAGATCAGGATCTCCAGCTACACTTTGATTTCTTCTTTGGAACGATCCACTTACCTGCAAGTACAAGGTTTGACTGATTGACGCACACACCGGATCCTGACACGAATTACAACATGTCTGTAGCCTCCCAGCTTTGATACATCGGGTCTCTAACTCACCCTCTGCTCGACTGGTTCCGGGACCCCACGGAGGCACCAGTCTTTTGGAACCACGGTTCCATACAGTACCTGTGCTAATTTGGCACGGGCCGTCTCCTTGGTCACCCTGACCATTGGAGCTTTTTTCCACTTTCCCCCTCTTCTCTGTTCAGAGCGACATCCGCAGGTCCAGATGAAGGTAGCCTTCACTGCCCGCCGAAACGTCTTATTGGACACGTAATTGCTATACGGCCCATTTTTCAAATCAGCAGGAATATAACCACCGACGTTGACCTAGGATTGGTCTCTTGATAAACTCTCACCAGCTGACCCTCCAAGTCATCAGGAGGACCTGACCTCTGGCATTAGTTTGGAACCACACATGCCCTGGGCTCCAAACCCGAGGACTTTACAATCGGTCCTTTGGCCGAGGCCACCAATACATCAGACTCTGGTGGGGGTCGCATTTGGTTGCTTTGCCCTATCACACAAAATCAGGATGTGTTAGGATTTTTCTTTTTGTTGTTTTATTTTCTTCATTTTGTTTTTTCAACTCATCATATAGGCTGTGGATTCAATCACACATTGTGTGGATGGTTTTTTGGTTTGAAAATGTTTATTTCTTGTCAAATACCAGAATGTATGTTCCATAGTATTTGATGTAATTCACTGTGCATTTTAATGTTCATGGTTTCGATTTTTGAAAGTACCATTTTTTTGTAAATGCTCCTTTGGGAGATCATGTTTATTTGTTAAACAACAACTGTACAATTAAAAATAGCCACTAAGCTATCACAGCAGTTTTTTCTATATTTTTTCTATATATTTTCTTTTGCTCCAAGGTAGTAACACTCGATGCTCCAGGGTAGCCTGAGATATCAAATTAATTAGATATCCAGAGCATTTGGGTCCAACATTTATTGTTTTATAGGCGTACTAGTTTTCAGCCTTTGTTCGTAGAGCACCACACGAAAAAACAGTGTGTGTAAAAAGAGTAATATTTTTGATGGGATATGGTCAGTTCCTTGTTTGTATAACAACACTAAGACCAATGGCAGCAACACTCCCCTATTATTAGCTTTCCCAGCAGATGGGGAAAAGGAGGTCAATTTACTTTGAATTGTCCCAGCACCCTTCTGTGGCAAAATAAAGGGTAAAATCATATATTCGGCACAAGAGATGTTATGCATAGGAGCTGATGAGACTCCCATGGCTACGGGAATCCCTGTGGCTAAGCTCATCTCCTATGAGATTGCGAAACAGTAGAACTTTGCTGCATCTTCAAGGAGGATGCCTTCCCCTTAGGATCGACCCCTCACACCCCTTCTTGTTCATGAGTATAATTTGAGGCATTAAGAACAATAATCTCATCCTCCATGGGTAAATTCCGTAATGATTTCAATGAAGAGTTATGTCCATGCATTTTCACTGCTTGCCTATTTTTAGTGTTTTTCACATTATTTTTCTTAGAGTTCCTGTTCGCGTTTCTTCTTGCTTTGCTTTAACTGCGCTTGATTCTGCTGAAATCCAAGAAAACAGAAGCTGGAGAATGGGGAGGCACTGCCTGGGTCTGGTTGGATGGACCTACCAGCCCAGTATCCGAGGTCTCATGAAGTTTCACAATGAGATACACAAGGGGAGTAGGACTATTCAGCAGGGAAAAATCTGACCCTGGAGGGTTTATACAAGCCTCCACCTCGAGCAGTCCCATAATAGATTCCCCATCCAGTCTAACAATAAGACTCTGTACATCCCTCTCCAACAAGGTCAATTTGAACGTATTAGTAACCACAATGCCCCAGAGGTCATCCCTACTCCTAGGTGGAGGGTCCACAGAGGAGTGCCCAAATGGTCCTTCAGGTAGTTGACAATCACCCTTCACAGGATTTAAGCCCAACAAAAGGCTGACCCAACTTTCCTGACACGACGATACCTGGCCAGCAGAGAGCAGAGAGTAGATGTTGACATTCGTCACCCACCAAAAGAGTATGACAGGCAACCGACGTTACCAACCCCACTTTCCTCACATACCCATCATGCACATTAGCCATTTTATAGCCACAAGCCAGAATGAAACCCTCCAATAGGTTAATTTTTAGCATAGATCTCCTTCAAAGATAAGCTCACTTCTCGAATTTCACATTGTGTAGTGTCGTGCCCTTTGTCTAGCTAATTCAAGATTCTAGCGAGAACAGGACATTAACAAATGACAATAGGAGTAGGTTCCTGTGGATGTGTACCACTCCCGAGTGGCGTTGAAAGAAGATCCCCCTGGCTTGAGACGTGGACACCCTGCACAGGCTGTAAGGAGCGTAATAAGCCAGAAGAGCCACTATAGTGCGCAGTGCTCTCAATTTGGGATGCCAACATAGACTGATTAAAGTAAATATCTGGGAGATCAGAATATGAACAGTAAGTAGGCAATTTCTCATAGGAGACCCCACCCAGGAATCAAGGGCTGAGTGTCAACGTGATGATATAAACAGACCTCATCAATCACAGTGGTAAGCATAGAACCTGATGTAGGTGGCCGTAAAGACAACCGCACTTGTTTTCCCAATTCAGTTAGCACAACAGGGGCCAAGATTGAAACATCTGAAACAAAGTTGTTATCAACACAATTCAGCAATAACAAGTCATCTATTGAAGTCTGTATTTGTTCACTCATTTGACATTCGCTCACTGCATGAGGGTTGATTACATTGTAGGCCCTGTTGGCACTGTACACATTGTCCACAACCAGCGAGGGGAACACCCACAACACTTCTGCCACACTTCACCCTGCTTTGATCATCCCTCACATTAAATAGCCCTTTTTTTAAAGGCACAGAATCTGTATCCAGTCAGAGGCAATTGAATGTAGAGGACAAGGCAAGTCTTGCTTCAAGGGAGTTCCAAAGTAAACTGCACACCCAGAACACTTCCGCCACACTTCACCATCGTGCAGCCATATCAGTCCATGGCACATGTCCCACAAACACAGGCACACATGCAGCCATCTCAAACAGCACAGCAAGCCCTGAGGGCAATCCATTTACAGGGACGGGAATGTCATATCTGCAATAGGACAGCCACCAGACAAACCTGATGTGTTTGATCCTATCCGTTACACCTAACCCGAATGAGGAACCATGTATAGGGGTGACAATAGGTAACAAGGCTTTCTCCTTGCTCGTGGATACAGGGGTGACTCGATCCTGTATTAGGGAGGGAAGATACCCAATGTGAGGCATTGTCATGAATGCGCAGGGATTCTCTGGGTTTCAGATTTGGGTGCTTTTACAGAACAACTCCCACTTTCTATGGAAGAACACAACCTGACTATGCCATTGTTATACTCCAGACAGACACCAGTAAACCTAATGGGTAGGGACATGATAAGCAGACTCAACATGACCATTTCATTTGCAGACCAAGGGATAGTGTGCTTGACACCAGGAATTCACTACATGAACGGGAGGGAACTAATTCAGGCATATTGCATGCAGACTGTACAGAGTGGGTGCCAGCAGACCTCAAGCTTTTCCAATATAGAGTGGGAGTGCCAATAGCGTGGCTTCCAGGGATACAAGACAGACTATTGCACCTACCCAACAAGTTTGTGTTTAGACCAGAGATTTATCTAAATGAGAAGGAAGGACAAGTCATACCGATAGAACTAGAAGCGGTTATAGTAAAAGATGAGAGAATAGTGTTGCATGGAATTGACGACATGGGACGATCATGGAGGACAGTAATTGCAGTCAGGGAAAGGTACATGTGAGGAACTGTTACAAGACAATGGTTCAGATCACGAGACATTGTTTTTCATGAGCATTACACATTGGGTAAGGATACATTATAGGGAAGTGCCACAGAGAATGGTTCTGTTGCAGAGGGCACCACCACCATTCCTTGATGAACACTTGGGGCGAGTACCCAGCATCCTATGGCCCAGCAGTCCATATGAAGTGGGCCTGTTAAAAAAGATAGGGGCTGTCAAAATAAAGCTCAAGCCATGGGCTATCTCACCAAGGGCAAGACAATATCCCCTATCAAGAGAGGCAGATGAGGGTATTTTTGAGACGATTGTCGCATTAGTTAAGCAAAATATTCTGGAACCTTCAGAGTCGCACTGTAACACAGCTGTGTACCCGGTGAAGAAGATAACAACAGGATCAAAGATTTTTATTCAGGATTTGCATCCTTTATATAAAACTGTTGAGTAAGAATTCCCGGTAGTCCCCAAGCCTGCGACAATTCTATGTAGCGTCCCGCCAGAAGCTACTCATTTCCTTCTTTTCGATACCACTTCATTTCACCAAGAGTCACAGGGCTTGACTTCCTTTCTATATAGAAACCGGAAGTGGAAACACACACGCTTACCACAGTGGTACTGTGAATCACCCTCCATCTTTAATAGGATTCTCCAAGTGGACCTCGGCAACATACAGATGGCGAGTACCGTTATTCAGTATGTAGATGACATTTTGATTTGCAGCAAATCTGAATAGCAGTGTAAAAATGACTCCGTACACTTGCTGACAGTATTAGCAGAGAAGGGTTACAATGTAGACAAGACTAAATTACAATATTGCCAGGAGGAGGTGTTGTACATTGGACAGCTGATATCGCAGGAAGGCCAAAGGGCAACTCCAGAAAGGGCGGAAGTGATCTTTAGAACGCCGATGCCAAAGAGTGAGAGAAATGAAGCAATTACATTTTTGGGCCTTTGTTATTATTGGAGAGCCTGGGCATTTGACTACAGCATTTCCATGAGACCTATATTAAGTGCCCTCCGTGAGGCACAGAGAGGGGATGGTAACCTATTATGGACACACAAAATGAGTAGAGCATTTGAGGAGCTGAAGAAAGCAACATGCACAGCTCTGGTGTTAGGGATTCCTGATTACCATGACAAATTGTATTTGTTCTCACACTCCAATGGAGTAGGGATGACTGCGGTGCTCAAACAAAAAACAATCTTAGGACACAATCCAATGGGTTACTATACTGGGTGTTTAGACCTAGTGATTAGAGGACATTCCCCGTGCGAATAAGCTTTGGCTGCTGCTGCATTCACAGTAGAAAAGTCAGCGAGTATCACAATGGGGTGCCGCAGCACACTTTATGTAGCGCACCCCCTCATCGCGATCCTTGAAAAACCCAAAAGCACGTTGATTACTCAGAGAGCATCTCGATATGAGGTAATTATCTTGAATCCAGCAATAAAGGTAGTAAGGTGCAGAATTGTAAAACATGTAACAATATGATGACATTCCTAAAGTGAGGGAGAATGTCCTTGAAGGGGGGGGGGGGGAGTACTTCATATTGGCGGGTCCTTGACGATAGACCAGGCGACGGGAGAAAGACATACTGGGATGGCAGTGGTGAAGATGAAATCAGGCAGGACTGTTGAAGTAGTAGCAAGCGAGAGATTGCCTTCACATTTGTTAGCACAAGCAGCAAAATGTGTGACTCTCGTAATGGCATTAGAAGTGCGCAAGGACCAGGAAGTTGCAGTGTATTCTGAATCTGCCTATGTAATGTCTACAGTATACGCTGGACTGTCACAATGGCAGAGGAGTGACTTCCGACATGCTGACGGCACACCGGTGCAGCAAGCGCCCCTATTGGGCACGCTCATAGATGCACTACAACTCCCATCAGCCATAGTGGTCGTGAAGTGCCAAGCGCACAAGAAGAGGGAGGACTTAGTGTCCTATGACAATGAAGCCGCAGAAGTGAAGTGTGCAACATATTTTATGAGTTCGATACTCCATTGAACTCACGTATACACGTTCAAAATATGATCTTGAAGGAAGAATGGAGCGCATTGCCAGCCACACAAACAATAGAGTTCCAAGAAAAAGCACTGGTAGAAGAGACAGAGCTATGGCTAAAGAGGGGTAGTTCAATATCCCCTATACATGTCTTGTGGCAACGGGAGAACACAGGCAAGCTAGTGATCCCAGTAGCATTATTGCAGATTGCACTCACACAATTGTATCATCCCACTCATCTAGGTAGGGACGTACTTGCCACAGACATTGGGGAAGAGTGGTTTGGTCCAAATATGGCGGATTATATAGCTGCATTCATGGAAAACTGTATTGTTTGTAAGAAATTCAGTGCGGGCCATACTTAACGCATAGTGCGAGGAGAAATACCCCACCAAATTGGGCCTTTACACCACCTCCATGTAGATTTTGTTGACATGATCAAGTATTGCAAGGCTACCGCTACATGATAGTGGTGGCAGTGTGCCCATTTTCCCGATGGATCAAAGCCGGTCCCTGTTTACACCCTGATGCTCTCAGAGCTGCACAACTCCTCTTTAAAGAGTTATTCCCACGATGCGGGGTGTGTGAGGTTCTGCGGTCTGACAACGGACCTTTCTTTGTAAATGAGACCTTTGAGCATATCACGGCTCTACTGGGGATGAAGCACAAGTTCTCCTGTGCTCATCACCCACAAGCGAATGGAATATGTGAGTGCCTGAATGGCCTGCTGAAAGAGAAGATAGCCAAAATAACAGCCACATTGAAAACCTAACCCCCCCATGAGGTGGTGATGGAGCGACGCATGCAACTCCCACTTGGTCCTCCCACTAGAGCAGTGACATACGCCCACAGTTCTTCTGGTGTCCTAGAAGATGAAATGCATGAGTACATTGCTTTCGATGATTGCTAGTGCTTCTTTTATCTCTCAACAACTTCAATCCTGGTGGGAGAGATCGAAGAAGAGTGTGGAAGACAACACCACAGAAACAAATCAAGAACTTGTTAAACCTTCACGACTTTATCCAGGAGATACTGTTCTCTTGCAGAGTTTTTTTCAGCCTTTGTTCAAGCCAAGGTTCGAGGGACCCTATCTTGTCAAATAGGCTCCTGACTGTGCCGTTAAGCTGAGTAGCAAAAAAGCCTGAAACTATATCGGAGCCGTCAAGTCCGGCTGAGGTGAGATCTACTCCCACCAGAACAAAGAGGATTTGATGCAAGACGAAGAACCAGACAAAGGGGAAGCACCACAGCAAAGACTAACCTGATCTACGGCTAGAGTTAGGGAAGGACAAAATGCACAATTAGATTAGGCACACTATCTTTTCTTCACACTAGGTATTCATCATGAAAGTAAAGAACTGGGTCAAATACATGATTCCCTACCTGCACACAACCTTTGAGGAGCACTTTATTAGATCTGTAATAGAATCAGAGACTGAATGGATGATACTGCCTCAATTGTTCTTTCATGCTTTTCTGCTTTATGTCGCACAAACCTACCCACAGAGACCCCTCTATCATAACATTGCTCAGAGACAAAATTGTAATTGGTTATTTAAAACACGCTTAATACCCAGAGGTTTCTAAGCACGGACCCGGGGTTTGAACATGTGTTGCTCCGCGTCATCTTGTTTCCAAGGTGAGTGCATTGCCCCTGAGCTATTCTCCCGAAAGAATGAGTTTGATATGGGAGTGGTTGTTATATGCACCGCTTTCCCAATATGTTAGATGAAGAGCTTAAATAATAATAACACACTTTTGAGGTTTTGCAGGGCATTTTTACAGATCTTTGGAGCAAAGGAAGAGGACATTCTGTACTACAAAAATGGGAACTGTTATTTGAACTGCGGTATTGATGTTTTGTGCCTTCTGTTGTCTCTACCTCCTTACCCTCTTTGAATTATGATGAATTTTATTTTTGCATCCACATGCCTTGCCCTCTATTACTGCGACCCCGATCCATGCTTTTACAGAAGCCATATCTGGGCAGATGACAAGCACTGCCAAAGAGGTAAAAGACTTAAATGCAGTGCAGGCGTAGACTTTGTCCAGGTAAATTCATACTTAACAGATTCAGCACATATTTCTAATAACATGTGGTACAAGCACATGACCAAGGTAGAGGTAAAACCCATGAAGGAAAGCTGTTAAGTATGTTCTCTCATTCACTATGTCATGAGTACATCCAGAACATTCGTAGCAACGGAAATTCCAAATGCCAGAGTACAATGCCTCATGCACTTGTCGCTTTGCACCACCAGAGGCCACTTTCAAGGGAGATGGGCTACATTAAGGTGGATGTCGCAGAAGACGTTCCTGTATAAAGATAGTTATATCAAGCCTCAACACATGATAGATGACTACTGCAGCACCGACAACACCATAGAATACATTTCTGATGGTCCAAACAAAAGAGAAGCAAAGATAGTGACACAAAAGGAATTACAATGCCCCAGGACAGGACAAAAGGAAATCAGAGGAATGCCAGGCTGCTGGGAAAGGCTGCAGTTACTACTATATGGACAAATCTACACAGCAGAAGGGTGGAAAGAGGGAATGGTTGGGAGCAAAGCACACACATTCTTATCAGTCCCAGTAGAAATAGTGCAAAAGGAAAACGACATTTTCCTAAAGGAATGGGAACAAAGATCAAAGTTGCTCACGTGGGTAGAAAATGAAGCAGGTCCCATGCCAATTCTACTACCAGAATGATGGGCCAGTGAAGCTTGGAGAGAATAAATAATGCAAGCAAATCTCGAAGATACCAGGCATGAAGGTTGCTTGTGCAGTGCTTATGAACCACTACTGGGCCTGCCGGTCGAAAACATACATGCAATTGCCAGCTAATTGGGGGGGATATGTTCTCTTGTACAGGTAAACACACCAGCATTAGTAGTGCCCTGGAAAGACATACAAGTAGATGGATTCCCCAAAATGGATGCTCATCAAAGGAAGAAGAGATCTCTAGAGCTGGAATGAATGAAGAGAAGGAACTATGCATCATCAAAAATGGAAGATGCATTGGATGCAATACCACCAGAACACAGGCTGTTCAGCAGGACCGAGATGTTCTATGCGTCCATTGTTCCATCAATCCAAGCAATTGTGAATGCCAAATGGCTCCAGATCACGCGTTGGGAGCTGATGCAGACAATAAATTTGACCGTTAAAGGGTTCAATGCCATCAATGAAGAATTGAGAGCTGTCAGGCTAATGACCCTCCAGAACCGATATGTTCTGGACCTCCTAACAGCCATAGAGGGAGGCGTTTGCACCAAGACTGGGCCTTCTTACTATACTTTCACACCTGCACACAATGAACAGAATGGGACCCTGACAGAGGCCATTACCCAACTATATGAAGTACATGCAAAAATTGAAGCAGAGACGAACGCCGTAGGAAAGCACGATGGCTGGTTGTCATACATATTCTCATGGATACCATCATGGATGGCCAATGGAATGAGGGTACTTGTAGCAGCGTTGGTACTGGTGGTATTCGGCTTCTGTGTCATCAGAGTAGCAATCCTTTGCACCTTGAAACACTTGTGTATAGGCGCGACATAAATGCCATATCATATCACAACGCAGGAAGACCACGGAAAAGACCACATGGATGAAAGTACTACTAGACTTAGAGACAGAAGAAGATGAAGAGACAAGGACATGTAATGCACTGAAATCACAGTTGACACAGTGTCCCCTGTTCCCATCAGGAACAATGTTTGATTTTCCCGTCAACACATGTGACTATTGGGGAAAATGGGTATGGTGCAACCCTAGTGGAGACTGCAGTTACCTGACCTAGAGTTTGGACGACTATGCAAAGTATCATAGACATCGCTGAGGAATAACAAAGGTTTGGCTCCTGAAATTGTATGTGAACAGAGAAGGTTGTCTAGGTAATGTGGTCGACTCATCGACCAGAGGGGGGATTGAAGATGGAGGTACAACTGTGGCCCTTGTGAGCCCTACCTGACTCACAGCCGAAGGCAGAGAAATGACAGATGTACACTCTTAGGCCCTTCACCACCATTGTCGATGTATCGCAGCTGTGAGAAACGTTACTCTCTCAAATAGCCATTCAAACTATACCCGACTGATGATGTGGAGGAGATAGAGTTGTCATCAATTGACCACTTCGACTGACTATAACTGGAGAAGTTAATGACATAATCACTGACATCTCGATGTAGGTGCA